>NC_140590.1:1126964214-1127564214 GCF_964204655.1 Triturus cristatus | reverse complement strand
CATAATATCCCCATTGTCTAAGACATGTGCACAGATGGGTGTCAAACCCTCAAGTCATCAAGAAGAGGTGGGAAAATCACCTCACAACTTTTCTTTGCTTTTTTTGCTGTTCAGGGCAAGCTGCTCCCCTTTTACAGAGCTATCCTTCTCATTTATGTGCATTATGTGCAATAGGACAGGGAGTCCCTAACTGTCATCCTCAACCTCTTCTGCCATTGCCAGGATGTTCACAGTAAACTTTCTCCAGAGGTATGGCTTCAGCTGGTTCACATGGAAAATCCACTTGGGTTCCCTTATGACTCCTGTGTCCACCATGTAGTTCAAGTCGGAAATATTAAGGATTGCCCTGCTTGGTTCACAGTACTTACCCTCCATTAAGACAAATTGGCTTCAGCACCAACACCTCCTGACCCTCTGGTACCTACCTAGCCAACATTGCTTTCCAATTATAATATTCCTTCATCAGCTCTTGACTTGTCTGCAGGTTGACTCATATATTGTGCAATTTAATCCCCTGACGCAATCACATAAGTAGCCACACCCATCTTGATTGCCTCTGAAGTTCTTTAAGACCCTTCTGTAACTCAGGTGAATGAGCATGCAACAAGTGCCCAAATAGAAGTCAAAGGAACTGAGACAAACTATTTTCTTTGGAATTGCCCTATCGATGAATAGGGGACTTGGCAAAAGAAGATCTCACTTCCTCCTGGAGTTCTCTAGATCAGTTCCCATCATGCTCTTAAGGGCCTTGTTGAACTTTTCCGCCAAACTACTGACTAGTGATTGGTATCCTGTGGAGAAGAGGTCAGTCCTACCACCTTGCTCCCATATCTCTTTCATAAGAGAAGATGACACATTGGTCCTTCTGTCAGAAATCGCAGTCTTTGGAAATGTAACCCTATAAAATATTTCCTTGGGTGACCTTGCCTCCTGCAGTGCCCACCTCTGGAACTTTAGTGGCATGGTCCACCACTACCAAGAGGTACGTGCTGTCTGACACTGAGGTGGGGTGCGGGTTCACATGGACAAACAATGTCAATTTTCACCCAATAAAATGATAGACCTACTACAGGCAGTAGCACCAATAATGTCATGGTTTTACTTACTCATTTGCCGAGCTGAATACATTCTGCATAACTTCCTTGTATCCTGGCACATACACAGCCAGTAAAACAAAGAGTCCATGGTATCCACATTTCCTGCTAAAGCCACTCCCATTTCATGGGCCACTGACGAATAGAGAACCCTGTGCCCTGAAAGACCCCTTAGCCTTTTGCTAGCTCCTGACTCAGGATTCCAAGGCTCACTATACACAATCTCATCTTCCATTCAACATAATGCCTTTCAGCCACTCATTTGCTGACCTGTTGGAAAGTCCTGCAATTGTAGGTCACTCAACTTGTGCCTGGCCGGATTCTTCAAGGTCCAACAGCAGCTAACAAGTCCTACAGCTGTGGCAGCAACCCAGACTTCAACTATCTTAATTAGGCAGTCCGAAAGTAAACCGAGAAGTCCATTACGATGCAGCTCGGAAGGCTCCAACTGTCGCTCGGAGCTTTCCGAGCTGCATCGTAATCAGCCCACCAATGCCTCAGCCTATACCTCTTTCGATGTAATCTCTACCTCCACTCTTCGACTCCTCCAAAACCTCATTTTACTTCTATGATCTCCCAAATAACCCTATAGACTCGTTCTTCTATATCCCTCCTTTATCCTATTGAATGCAACTAACAGACTCACATGTTCACCGCTCCAGTTAACAACTTATGTTTCCCTATACTAGTCCACCACAAATCCACTGTTTGTTCCGGAATAGCAACCAACTCACAGAAAAGTGACTCAATGCCTTGTCAGGGGTAGTAAGTGCTATATAAATACAATTAGAAATTACAGTAAACCTCCTTTACCCAGATGGCAGTGGTCAGGAACAGTTAATCAGAAATCTTTTGCTAAAAAAGTTACAAAGACTTTCTACTGACTGGCCTGTTTCTAACCCTTCACACCTCTTCATATATGGTTACATCTTCAGCAGAAATGTGGGCAACAATGTCTGGGGCTGTTTCACAACTTCCATCTTCTGCCATATCAGTCTGGTCATGACACATGAGTGAAACTTTACTTGTGCAGGCCTGTAGGTATGGTGCCCATATCCTTGAACAGGTAAAATGTAGGCCTGGCCAGAGTTCACGGAGTTCTACTCTGCGGAACTCCGCAAAGGCCGCAAACAATAAGCCACATGCTGCGGTGTTCTGCCAGCAGTGAACTCTGCTCGCACTGATTTAAATGCCGGGAGTTTGTCCCACACTGTAAAATCAGTGCGAATGGCACTCTGCTGCTGCTTTTTGCTGCTAGGGTAGACATTTTATTCAAGCAGCAGCTTCCTCAACGTGAGCGGCAGATTTCCCAACGTGAGAGGTCACAACCTGCTACGTTGTGAAATTTCACCAGGAGGAGGTCTCCCACACGATTTTGTCTTGTGAGCGTTTGCCAACTTAACGTTGCTGAGCCGTGCGTGAGAGAAAATCAATGGCGTGACAAAACTTGAGGGGGCCCCCTGCAAGGAACATGGAGGGGCCCCCTCCAGACTCAATCAGGAGCTCTCTGTCCGGAGAACTGTGCAGAGGGGGCCCCCTGGAGCTTAGGGCCCCCCCTCACCGTGGCAGTTGTGGGGCCTGTGTTACGCTCCTGGCTCCAGGTCACTTCATAGAGTTTTGCAGAACTCCGCACAAAACGGGGAGCGCAGAGTGGGCAAAACGCAGCAAACTCTGCCGGCGGATCGGGATTCCTCGCCCACCCCTAGTAAAATGGCCTGTTCAGCTATGGATCACTAAAACACGGTGTGCAGCCACCACCACTAACTAGAAATGGCCAGGGTCACAGACAGATGTCATATGTCCAGCCAAGGGTACAATTTTGGCCCACCTCCATGACCTCAGGGTCAGGTTGTAGGCCTCAATGTCAATTTTGGTCCTAGGCCTACAGTGTACATGCAGTTTTGTGTGTGACAAGACCAACATGAAAATCCATTTGCTGTTGGGTCACTTGCAGCAGGCGTACATGCCCTTTTCCTTGCAAGGGGACAGTATGCTTCCAGCACAAATCCTATGGTAGGTAAAGCACACTCAGCTCCGCACCATGTTGTGAGCCTGAGGCAGTGCCTCTTGTTAGAGCGTTAGGGCAGAGTATGGCAGAAGGAGCTGGCCAATTTTAGTAGCGACGACTGTGCTGTCTCCTTTGTGCAACACAGTAAAGCAAATGTGGTTGCTATTCTGTATTGGATGGACAGGTAAATACGTATGGATAAACTGATTCTTGAGGCAGTAGCACTAACTTTAAGGTGGGATGAGCAATTCGCTATTGTTCCGTGCTTCCATGGAGCAAAGCAACGCAAAACATTGAACCGATTTACTTACCATTAAAAGCACAAAGTTACGCAGCACCATACGAGTGCCTGCCCAGCCCTTAGTAAATCTATGCCAGGATGTTTACTTCTCCACTGCCTCACATATTGATCTTGGACAGAACACTACCTCAGCTCTTGTGAAGTGTAAAGGAAAAATAATCTGTGCTTTACCTTTCTCGTCTCTTCTCTCAATCACGCTTGCACGTTCTTACTTCAAAATAACTAGGCAACCTTATTCATATGCAAATTGACCTCTGCTAGGAAAGTGGAAAGAAATATGGCAAACGCTTTCTGTCTTGCTTGCGGTCCGTGTACTTTTCATCAACGGCGCAATGCCGCCATCTCGTGGTTTTGTAAGAATTTTCATTTTAAATATACAAAAAGCTCTGGCATCAAATATGTATTCATTCCGCTACTCTGTTGTGTGAAATTACTAAAACTAAATAGATGCCCCCCTCCAGTTCCAATGGCTTTCACTACTGATTTGAACATGTTTCAGGTGAGTATTCCGCACACCCACACAATATGGATACGTTCCGTAATAAAAGCATTTTCGCATATGTCAAGTACTGGATTTAGAATATGAATCTGATCAGTCTCAGAATCCCATGGGAATCTACAAACTACTCAACTCACATTTATATGAAATCATAATCTCATTTAAACCAGCCCAGTCAAATAATTCTCCACCACAGACTAACGTCCCACTTCTAGGCTTGGGTAAAATTAAAATTACGCTGGTGAAATTCCTGAATGTTGTGTACTGTGAAATTTGGAAAATCTCTCAGAAATTGACATTGTATAGTTTTCACCCTCGGTAGACTGGCTGTTCATTAAATGTCTGGCAGTCAGACAGCTTATGTGTAAACCAGACTCCTGATAATGCCTGAAGGGACTATTTTACCTAAGATGTGAACTTGGGGTGAAAAAGGCTACTTCAGAAGCTAACCATATCCCACTCTGAAAGTGTGATGACATTTCACAAACTTTTGCCAAAGATTAACGCAATTTAACACACTCATATCAGGCCCTGCTCTCGAGTTTAGGATCTGGGAGTGGGGTTGTCCCGAGCCTCCCAGGTGTCTGAGAGCCGGGACTAGGCATGCTGGACGGTCTGGTAGGGATGTGAGCTGCATACCATACCAACTGCCAAGTTCAGTCTACTAGTTGTAACTGTGTATTTCTAGAGGTTTAGACCTATGGGCTTGATTTCTTCTGCTCTCTTCACCTCACCCTTCTTTCTCTCTGTCGTGCGCTCCTCTCTCGCTAGCTTCACCCTCCTTTCTCTCCCCTTCACCCTGCTGTCTCGCTCACCCCACCCTCTCCTTTCCCAACCTCCCTCCCTTCACCTAATCCTACTCTCTCACTGCCTTATCCGCCTGATTTCCTGCGGTGTCCTTCTTTCTCCACTTCACCCTCATATTTGCCTCACCTCACCCTCCTCTCTTTCCGCCTTCTCCCACTCTCACTCTCTCCTGACCATTGCCATCCTCTCACTGTGCGTCAACTTACTCTCACTCCAATTCATCCTTCTACGTCTATCTCCCCCTATCTCTCCACCTCACCCTTCTCTCTCCCTTCCTCCACCTTCATGCTTTTCCTCTACCTTTTCTCTGTTTCTTGCTCTCGTCTCACTCTTGCTCATCCTCCTCTGTCTATATGACAAGTCCTCCTTCTCTCCCCCTCAACTTCCTCCTTTATTCACTATCCTCTCTCCTGTCTTAGCCTCCTTCCTATTACCCTCCTGTCCAGCCGTGGCCCATGCAGGCAAGAGTGGTGGGGCGGTGGGGCCGGGTTGGGGGACTCGATAGACGACCACGAGGGAAAATTAAATATATAATATGTTTCCCTTGTCGTCCTCTGTTGAAATCCACCCCACCCAGCCCCACCGCTCTTACCTGCACGGGCCGCGGCTGCTCCTGGCTCTCTGCTTCACCTTCCCTTCTCTCCAAAGCACACTGGACTGTCCATCTAACCCTCTTCCGTCAGCCTCACCTTCACTGCTGCTGTCTATGGGGTAACGGTTTTGTGTATGTAACAGAAAGAGGGATGTGCATGTGCTTAAGTGGGTGCACGTATGTGAGTAATTAGGCCTGGCACTTTTGCATCCCTACATCTGCTCTTCACTGGTAGCTCTCCACATTCCTTTTAGTTGCCTATTAATGTATTTTGGTGTTAAACTGGTACAACCTTTTGCCAGGACAGTGCTAAAGTGTATAAATGTAAAAAATAATGATGTAATGCTATCACAAAATGTCCCACATTACACTGAGTAATTTGCATTTTCTTGCCACATAATTTAATCAACCCTGACGCAAAATTTGGTTTTCCCAAGCCTCATAATTCCAATAGACCTGGCCATAAGTAAGAAATAATGTCAAAGCAGAAATAAAATACAAAAAAACATTACCAAAATGTATATTCTGAAGGCATGCACATTTTCACATACTTTTGTTGCAGTGGCAAAATCCTTCACACCGTTTCTGTCATTTAATGTTTTCATCTCTAAATTACTGTGTGACCGGAGGTTGGGATTTCGATATAGTGGGAATGCATCAGGTACCCTTCCTGCTTACACGTGAACAGCAATAGATTCCATCCCCGGTGATCCTACCCTATACTCTTAATGAGGCCTTGAAACCACATGTTTGGCTTCTGTTCTTCCGGACTCTAAACGAGCACCATGGTCCCAACAAATCATAGAGCCAGACTGTTGGCATCGCCAATATATTGTTCAACACAAGTGGGGCTGCTCCCAGGAAACTGACCAAAAGGTGCTCAAAAATAAATTGTGAGTGTGGACATCTCACAAAAAGTGAAGGACTGGCCTCACACACCACCTGATGTCATGCTTCATCATCGGCAGTCCTCGCCCTCTAAAAACTCAGTTTGATAGAGGGAGGGCATACACCTGAAGACAGGGATGCCCTTCTAAACTAAGTGGGGGCCCGTGAGGAGTGAGTGAAGTTTAAAAGACATTACAGTTGCTAAATTAATTTTAATAAGGTAAGCAGCTGTATGGTATTAAAAAACTGGACGGTGACGTGGGGAAATTTACTGTCCCCTCACCGTAGTGAATAGGGTCAACATGTTTCTGCCCGGTGTCCCAAGGGGGTACGCGGGCATTCATCAGGACCTGTATCAATCGGGCTCCGTTCTAACCAACTTCGTGGTAAGAAGGTACCACTGGGTGGGGTGAACATTGTCACTCTCCCCTTCAAAGGGCTCACAATCAGCCCAAGAGCCTCAACCTACGTGCTCCATGGGAGGAGGAATGGAGGGAAGGCCCCTTTAGTCAAACTTACATCAAGGTCCGCCTTCTGCCGTAGCACCTAACCGTGTCCATATCTCCTCCCCGACGATATCCATGCAAAGGAACTTAACATAGGATAGCACAGGATAGGACAGCCTGTATCTTATGGGCGAAGAGCCACTGGATTCGCCATTTTAGGGTCTCTCAATAAAGTTGAGTGACATTCAATGTGTTGGCTCGTACACCTCTTTTGTTACCCAAATTATGCTAAACACGAAATATTTCCTTGAGATATGAGTCATAGAATTCCATCTTAGTTTCACATGACCAATTGTGTCTCTTTGTGAGGTGTATATAGTTAGTTTCGGGAATTGATGCATTTTTGTGTCGTACAATTTTCCTAAGACGTACTTGTGGATGTAGCTTTCATTACAAGGTCCGTTTCACAAGGAACTGTTGACAAAATTCAGAAATCTGCCCCTTTCGATTTGCTCCAATGTATGTAGTGAATTGGTGACTTTTTGGGGGATTTCCCCCAACCCCCAAAATAAAAAAATCAATCCCTGAATCAGGATGTGGAATTTCTAATTGCATGTGACGTTTTTAAAGCAAGTGAAACTCGCCACTGTTAAATGGATCCAGAGGGATTTCCCATCAACTTGCAAGTTGTTGGGACTTCACTGACTTTTCAGGGCCCCTTGTTTAGTGTACTCTTCCCCGTACGTCTCCTTAACTCGTTCCGTGCTCATGACGGAACCACGCCGTCATGAGCCACGGTTGCCGTGTGCTCATGACGGAGTGGTTCCGTCATGCTGCGGCCGTTGGCGGCCGCGCCGCCCACGCGGCGATAATTCCCGGCTGTGCGGACGATTAGCGCCGTGGGCGGAGTCATGACGGAACCACTCCGTCATGAGCACAGCCCAACCGTGGCTCATGACGGAGTGGCTCCGTCATGAGCACAGCGCCACCGCGCTGCCCCCAAACCCCCCCAGCGCTGCGGCGGAATTTCCGCTGCAGCGAAGGGGCTAAACATGTATAGGCAAATCAACAATAGCAGATTTTCCACCATCGTGAGTGCACTTTTTCCCATTCAAAAATTCTATACATAAGGACCTTTATAGCTTATTTTTCCCCCAAAAATACGTATTTAAGTTTACAAATACCTTCGTGATTTGTACCCACGACGTCCCTTTCTAAGGGGGCGCGAGGTCCAGATATATTATACCATGAGCATGTCATGTATTCCGTTCAGACTGATTCTTACGTCACTGAGTACGTCGTGTTATGTGAACCACCTGCCTGCGTCATGCACAGATTTCTAATCAATAACTTACCTCCCTTTCCGCCTCATCATTGCTGGCAGCTCCGGCCTGATCTAAAAATAGCACGTGAAACAGGGAAGAAAAAAAAGACCGTGCAGTGAGAAAAGTGTGCTGCGTCACACATGACTATATTTTATTCTGGAAGGCAGTCCAACATTGTAAACAGTCTGATACATGAAACTCCTTCTTCCTGCCTATACATTTTATACATTAACTTTTGTTCAAATTCCTTAAGGCAGAAAGACCAATCTTGACATGGTAGTGAAAACTAAGCAAGCAGGTTCTTGCACAGATCGATGCCTGCATTCATTATGACACCAGGAACTCAGGAGCAGAATTAACCATCTTAGGGCCAGATGTGCAACCCATTTGAGCGGCCCAAACGGGAGATCGGTACGTTTGCAACCGTAAAAAGGTTCCAGGAATGTACAAATGCTATTTTGCGATTCACTGACTCGCAAAATAGCATTTGCGATTCTCGCTCTTTGGAAGGGCTGTCCCTTCCAAATATCGAGTCACCGTGCCATGTACTGTTGTTTTGCAGCGGCAAAACACTTGCAGTTTACCACCTACTTCAAGTAGGTGGTAAACCACCCAGGGGACCCCTTCCCCTTTGTGAATGGGTGCGTAAATATTTTTTAAGAGCAGGCAGTGGTCGCAGGGACCACTGCCTGCCCTTAAAAAATGAAACTGAAAAGTGTAACTTTTCTTTTTGAAATGCATCCCGTTTTCGTTTAAGGAAAAATGGATGCATTTTAAAAAAACCAGAAAACTGCTTTATTTAAAAGCAGTCCCAGACATGGTGGTCTGCTGACCCAAGCAGGCCACCATCCCTGGGAGTGCTAGCCATTCCTAATGGGGTCTCAAATTGCACCTGCCTCATTAATATTCATGAGGCAGGCAATTTGCGACCCCATTGGGAATGGCAAACAGTGTCTGAGACACGGTTGTACATTGAGCTTAGCGACTCGCTAAACTTAATGGTCGCACATTTGGCCCTAAATCCCCTGCAACTGTGAGGTCGCTTTAAGCTCTGCATAGAGTATTTATTACCACTCCTCTGCAACCTCCTTGGCCTATGCAATGTGAAGGTCAACTGGAAGATGTATTTATAACAGCAATAACAGTGGAGCCTTCAATTGACCAGCACCTAACCTAATGTAACTCTCCCAGTACTAACCCTCTATTTAAGGGAAAATCGTGTGCACACTCAGTGGCACCCACTGTTACAATGCCTATTCCCTTAGGAATCAGAGTATATACCAACAGAAGAGAGGTGCACCACACGAGAAACTTAAGAACACAGAATTCATTTGTAATTATAAAATTTCTTCAGAGATCATTCCTTATATTCATTTTATTTTCATTTTTATGATAATTTCAGGAGACATGACATTCAACTGGAAGATGTATGTCTGTGTTCCAGTATGACTCATGTCATTTCAGTCCCTCCTATATGACGTGTCAATGTAAGTTCTGCAGGCAGCTCACCCTTACTTCCTGTATGATGTGTTACTAAAGCTTCAGCAAAGTTCAGAGAATACCCTCTCCACCAAACAGAAGGTCCGCCTGCCCCCATTTAGAGTTCAGTATTTTGAGAGGAGACAACTCTGTCTCCGCCGATGACTTACTTCTCTGACAACCCGACAGAGTAAGGGCCGTCAGTAGTTATGCCATTTTTCTGCCCGCCCTGTTTAGTTTGGGAGAGCAAATGGAAAGTTTTCACTGTCCATCATCGCCATGTAAAACCTGGCAGTAAGGGGCAGGGGTTCATTGCTCTGGGATTTTGTTTTTAAAAAATGAAAAAAAATTTTGGGAAAGTTTGCCGTATGGCTCTGTCATGTTGACAAATCCATCTATAATACTTTCAATGCATTGACAGGAACCACCGTGACAGCGGTTCCTGCCAATGCATGAGGTGTCCGCTGAACCGGCGGACATCTCTAAATTTAGTGAGCGGCTTACTCTCTCTGGGCGACTCAGTTCTTTACTCTGTTGCTGTGACAGAGTAAATCCCATCAGCCAAACTCTAAATTTGGCCCCAAGTCTCTTTTGTGATGTTCCATTCTATGGTCTGCAGAGAATTCACTCTCTCACCACTATGTGACTTGTGTCATTTTAAACTCTGCAATGAGATTTTCCTCACTTCTCCTCTGTGAGTCTGTCACTTTGATTCGAGCTCTCTCTCACCTCTTCTGTGCAGCTTAAGTTAAAGTGTGAGCACTCAAGTGTGCTCTTTCATCCATCCTGTATGACTTGTGTATTTGCACGTTCAACGGAGAACTCTCTCTTTCGTCCCTACTTTGTGTCTTGTGGCACTGTACACTCTGCATGGACCTCTCCCTTACTCCTCTTGTCCGAATCGTGTCACTATGCATGACGCTATCTCTCTCCTCTGCAGTGCGATTCATCTTAACGTGTAAGTTCTTCAGGGAGTTCTCTCTCATGACCCTCCTGTATGACTTTTTTCTCTGTAATTTCCCAACTTTGTGACTCATTCCATTGTGAACTCTGCAGACAGTTCTCCCGTCCTATTTGACTCGTAGAGTTGTACGTTTTATAGAGAGCATCTCTCACTCCTCCTGCATAACTTTGAGCTAGTGGTTTTACCAGCACTTATTTATGGCCATCCACACTTATATTTCCTCATCAGACTGTGACACAGATCAAGAAAGAGAAAAACTCAAAAGGAGGAAAGAAGAAGAAAGCAAAAGATGGAAAAACAATGACAAAGGGGAAAAGCAGGAATTAAAAATAATGGGGCAGATTTACAAGCCCCTTGCGTGACTTTTGCGCTGCAGTTGCGTCACTTTTTTGATGCGACAGCGGCGCAAACAATGCGGCCTATTTACAACGTGACGCATCTAGGGAGATGCGTCACATTGTAAAGCCCTGCGTCACATTATACCTGCGTCAGGTATATTGTATGCAGGGTGGGCAGGAAGGCCTCGTAAAAGGGACTCAGTGAAATCTACAAGATTTCACTGCGCCACTTTTAGGACGCCACTGCGTCAAAACCTTACGCCTGCTTCAAGCAGGCATAAGTAGTGACGCAGTGTAGTGGGGATAGGCCTCAACACGCATTGCTGGAGTTGCGTCGTGCTTGCGACACGACTCCAGCAATGCGTGACTTGTCCGCCAACAGATGCGTCAGAATTTCTGACGCATCTGTCAATCCTTGCGCCATAGTGCGCCGTATTGTAAATACGGCGCATCTATGGTAGCGCAAGGGTTTCTAAGGGTGGCGCAGGGAAAGTGACGCATCTGTACAGATGCGTCACTTTCATATAAATCTGCCCCAATGTGCAGGAGTGAGTTTGAGGGGCAGGGAGTGTCTGGTGATGGATTAAGGATGCATAAGGGTTAATCAAGACCTCACAACCTTGGTATTCGGCATCATTACTTTCCACTGCACAGGGCAGTTGGCAGCTTCTAAGGATAGATTACACCCAGCACGTATTGCTTTACAATTTCAGCACTGGTATGCTCTGCAGTGAGTTCTCCTCTCCTTTATGATGTGACCCTGCAAGTTCTGAAGGAAGTAATCTCCCATCATCCCTGTATGACTCGTTTTCCTTTTTCTACTCTGCAAGGAGCTCACTCCCACCTCCTTTATGACCCAAGTGATCTATAAACCCTGTATTCAGCCGCGGCCGGTGCAGATAAGAGCGGTGGGGCAGTCGGGCTGGGTAGGGGGGATTTCGACGGAGGATGACAAGGGAAAACTAAATAAATAATTCAATTTCCCTCCGCATTGAGCTTTTCTGCCCTCACCTTCTTATAAGTGAAGAGATCTGCTACACGCCGCTGACAAACAGAGGACTGTTAATGAAACCACCAATGATGGTCTCAATAAGTTACATACTATAGCCGCTTCTTGCCATCTAAAAATGACAATCAGGTACGGTATCATACTTACAAAGTCCATCCCGGCAGGTCTCCCCTCCTTTTCTTCCCCAAGTTTATGCCTGCTCAGAACCATAAACTCTAAACTAAAAGTCTTCATATGGACACCCCTGCGCTGTAACCAGCTAAGTGTCCTATGACTACAGCCACTGGAAATGTATGGCAGGGGAACTCCCCCAAATTTGCAGAATAACTCAGCACATTTATTGATAGTATTGCTTCATTTTTTTAAAGTTCCCAAAAAAAGGGGTCAGGTGACAATAAGCCCAACACCTCAAATCTCCAACATCAAACCCCACTGCTGTGGCATAAAACTAATCTTCCTAAAAGTAGATTATTCACAGTTAATCCAAAAGTGTTCATAAAACATGAACAATGTACTTCAATTAATTCGCAATTAAGATTTGGATCAAATTCTAACACAGCCAACACGTGTTTTGAGGTACACACGTATTTTTCAACGCTGCTAGAAGCAAACATATATGTACATACATGTGTATATATATATATATATATATATATATATATATATATATATATATTGTTCATCCGCTTGTCGGCAATTAGGTTATTCATGCATAACTGGTACAATTCTTGTTTATTTCTTAGGAGATGCCATAAGTTTTACATTGTATTCTTTAAAGGCATTAGGCATTCATGCCGGTATTATAAAATACATATGCTATATTTGGAAAGGTTAGAGATATGCACAATGTTTTAGCCTGTAATTTGATTACCTGTATTTTTTGCCATGTGGCTGATTGTACTTTTTCGCTGTCTATGACTTCATACCCATGTGATTCCCCCCATGTGACCAGCAGTATCACTTTAAATATGTGACATCACGAGTTACACGCTGTCATGTGAACAAGGCTCCACGGAGCCGAAACGTTATGGCCGTCGCTCTGGGCATTGAATAAAAAAATTGCACTATATGCAGGCTCGTGTACTTACTTCCTTGGCAGTTGGAGGATCTTCAAGGCTGGTGGGAGAAGTCTTTGGACATATATATATATATATATATATATATATATATATATATATATATATATATATATATATATATATACACATTATAAATGTACACACATCTGTGAAAATCTATCAATGATCGTCATGCACGACACATGGAAACACTTCCCACACAGGTTCTAAACAACAACACAATTCTAACCACACACTCCGTGCAGTGTAGAGTGCTACCCCCATTTATTCAATGGCTTGCACACACCACACAGGGGAAGTAAATGCTATATAAAAGCGTTATATGACCTGTATGCCGTATGGAACTCCAAGCTCTACTGGGGATTTCCTCGCATGCCCTGTTTCTCCATGACTTGTTTTACTGTTCTACAGAGGAGTCACTCTGATCCCAATCCTGTAGGATTTTCACTAGTGTAAGATCTGCAGAGAGCTCCCTCTCACTTGGCGAGGAGATTTTGGGGCTTATTTACAAGCCCCTTGCGCCGCTGGAACATCACTTTTTCCCATAGTAAATAAGCCCCTTTGTCTCTTTTTAATAGACGCCTGGTGACTTACTCCGCTATTGGCTGAGCCACTGAGCACGGTGTCATGTCTTCATAAGAGTGCGCATGTCAAGTGAAAGAACGATACTCATTGGTTTGCTTCCTTACTATTATTGTCTGCTTGGAAGCCATTTTGTGTTCACGCGCCCTGTGAACCTTGAAGGTCTATCACCAGACACAGTTTTCTCACACTGGAAGATAAGCCATTCGCCAGATGCTCAGTTCCCCAAGCTCTCTGATCAGCTCTCACTATCGATGACTGCATTTGTTATTTAAACATTTATTAATAGCATCGTAGATAAGCCATGTAAATAATTTACACACCTTAAATAGTCAAGAAAAATGAACACTGCCTGTTAATAACAGGGAACATTCTTATTACCTCATCTGGCATCTAGAAACACTACAAGATAAAAGGCACCAGAACATAAAGAAACAACAAATACCACACTTCTCCTGTAACCATTGTCTGAAAAAATGTTTCCGTGGATTCTGTGAGGATCAGGTGTATCTACAGGCTGCGGTGCTGGTGGCATGGCATCAGCCACCCAAGCCGCGCAACGCCCACCCTACTTCGACTGTACAACCGGGAAATCAGGCTGAAAACCACTGCAGGCCTGCAAGGGGCCAGTTATGGTTTTCCAAGAAAACCCACCAAAGCAGGACTTGTTTTTGAAAAACAGAAAAAACATGAAATTCCCCCAAATGCTCTGACTTTTCTTCCACAGTGGTTCATAGTGGTATTTTTTCCTGCCGGGGTTCATGCTTGGCAGGCCCAGGCTGGAAGAAACATTGTTGGACGTCCCTTCTTAGACAGGGTTTCCGAGGACAGGGAGCTGGTGGTCCAGTGGTGAATACCCCCATTGTGTCTTGCAAATAACTGAGACGAGGATACAATTAGGAGGGCAGACGGACACTGTCAACGTTGAGAAAATGCCACTATACTACCATTCATTTTTAATCCCCCCCCCCACCCCCCATTCTATACATGCCATGCTTCCTGGCTAGCCCATAGCATGCCCCCCTACGGATTGCAGCCAAATCACATCTGAGATCCATACCTTAACATACTATACTTTATAGTATGATACTGTACCATACTATATGTCCATCAGGGCTTGGCAATGAGGAGTGCATAGGCGCGGAGATGCATACTATAGGCCGAGTGTTTGCTCCACAAGTGCCAAACAGCAGTAGCAATTGGCATATTTATATAATGTCAACATTAAGCCAACAAGAATAGCACATTGAATTCTGCCTCATGAAAGCAGCCATGTTCGTAGCTGCAAATGGTGCAGCAGGTGCAGTGGTACCCGGGCCTAGATGACTGTGGGTCCCCACCTGTTTTTGCTATTTATTTTTTACTACCCAACTAGCGACCAGGGGCTGTTTTCCCTGCTTGCACTATGGTGCATAGCCAGGGTGAGCAGATTTTCAGAAGCATAAACCGGGACAGGTCAGACATAAAAGTAGGAATAAAGTCTTTCTTGTTACTTTTATGTTTGGTCTGCCCCGGTTTTTGTGCAGCCATGTAAATGTGAATAGGTATGTGTGTGTTGTGGGCGTGTGTGTAAAAAAAAGATTATATATATATACATACATACATATGGGTGTGTGTATATATACACACCAAGCTTTCCATAGATAACATTAACTGTGGGAGGACCTCAGCCCCATCCTCCTCACACGGAAGACAACACTGTGTTTCCCTTCATCTTTAAATGCGACTAACTACCTGATTATGAGAAATCGCCTCTAGAAATCGGCCGTTTTTCAATCAATTAAGCACTGGCTCACATAACCATCTCTATTTAATTAAATTCTAGTCTCTTTTAGCTCGAGAGCTGTCAACGGTTAGAGTCACTTATTTCGACGCCTTACCTGTGACGCAGTAGATAAACGCTACAAGGAGAAGCAGGACCCCTGCCACCTTCATCGTTCCTGTGTTGATTTTTTGTGTGCTTCGAGGACTGAAATTCTACGACTGATAAAAGGTCTCGGGAGCTCTCCCTATATATGGTTTTCTGAGACACACTTGGATCACATTTTCACGGTTTCTTTGTCATCCATTAACTAAGCAGTTTGAAGTGACTTTGAACTCGTGATTAAGAGGAAAATGCGTAATCATGCAAACATCTGTCAAACCTTCTGAACTGTCAGCCAGTCATTACTTAAACTAGTCTGAAGGACACGTTACGGTTTCATATGTCTGATACTCACAGAACAAATAACCACGTGACACAGTCCGCGAGGAACAACGTGTCCATGTCTTTAAATGTACAAGTCCATGTTTATACATCAAAGAGAAAGACGGGAGTCATCAAGGGAATTCTGTCAGTTCAGACCCATATTTTTCAATATTTCAGGCACCGCAATGTAGCGAGCCACCTTGCTGTGCTGCTTGAAAGGGAGAGGGCGGCGAGAATGCGCCATTTTTAATATTATATGACGCATTCCTGCTCTGCCTGCGCTGGCGCATCAACCTCCGCCTAACGCTAACCCAGGAACCCTTGCACCATGGTATAAGGGTGCCTGCGTTGTAGGCAGGATTGTTTTTGTGCAGGAAGGGAATCCTACCTGCACAAGAACAATCCTCAGAGGCATTTTCCTCTTTCTAAGTGGGATGCAGAATGCAGCCCTCTTAGACAGAGGAAACAACAAAGAGAAACACAGTTATTTCTCCTCGTTGCACCTCTGGTGGGGAGGCATACACTTCTGATGCATTTCCAGGTGTACCAATGCTGGTAAATCAGAGAGTTTGTCTGAATGCATGGGAACACTCACACCACACCCATGGCACGCCCCCCTGAAGCCGAGTAACCCAATTTGTGTTGCATTGCATTTCTCTAGATTTATCAAGCAACGCAGGACCACGCAAGTTGGCCTTATGTGGCTTGATAAATCTCATTTAGGTTTTGCGTCATCCTTGCGTCCCCTTGCGCAGCACAAGGGCGACGCGAGACTTTGATAAACATGGGCCTCCATGTCTATGTATTTTTTTTTATTATCCACGATTGTAGCAAAACTTTACATGTTTGTGTAGCACCATGTTTTTTGTATTGTAAAGTGATTAGAAGTAAACAATAAACATCTGTTATCCATCGCCAAGATACCCTTGGGTGAGCATGCGCTTTGCAATTATACGTTATGTTAAGTCATCAGGGAACTACACATCTGCCGAATGTATCGGGCAGGAGTTGCCTATCTGGGTAGTGATTAGATTGTTATGGGCCAGATTTATCAAGGTTTTGGGTCGCCCTTGCGTCATACAAGGTGGCGTAAGAGATGCACAATACCTAAGTGAGATTTATCAAGCCAGGCATGGCCACCTTGTGTGGCCCCGCATGACTTGATAAATCTAGAGTAATGCAAGAGAGCGCAAATTGCTGCCTTGCATTACTCTGCCCATGGAGGCTTTCAACAGGTGGAACTTGGGGATACGCATGCATCCCCCCCCTGGATTTTGGCACATTCCCATATTTACCATTAGCGGTAGGACTGGGTATGTGTCAAAATGCTACACCTTCCCAGGGGAGGCATAACGAGGAGCAATATCTTGATTTCTCCTTGTTTTCCCTCTTTCTATGTGTGCTGCATTCTGCAGCACACAAAGAAAGACAAAAAAGCCTCTGAGGATTGATTTTGCGCAGGAAGAAATAGTGTTAATTACTATCTCTACTCCAGTTTGCGCAACAGCAGGGAAGGTGTTGGATTTAAAATCCAACACATTCCCTGGTGTTGCACGCCCCCTAGAGCAAGTCGTTGATACGACTTGCGATGTGATGACACGCGTGGTAACAACGCGGTCGTATAACAATCGTGTTGTAAAGTTACCTCGTTGTGTGTACAGCGTTGTAAACACTGTTTCCCATTCTTAGCCAACTTGGGGAAGGAGGCCTGTTAAAGTGAAGATGATGAGAAATTAATTGTATTTCAGTGAAAGGATGTGCCACACTTTTTCAACCATGTCCTCTGTATGCCTCCCCAAAACAGCTGACATCCTCTTCTAAGTTTCAAAGACTGTATGCCTAGAGGTGGGGAACCCACAGAAAGCTTGAGCCCGTCTCGAGCCTGAAGTCAGCTCTGGCTCAGTTCGAGGTCCAGTTGAAGCCTTCAGCCCAGAACCTGCCAAGCTTTCATGTGGCTTCTGTCATCCTGTTTCTCATACCTTGGGTATGGTGTTAGGGCCAGTGCTGTAGACTCTGGACCTCGGAAACCAGGTGAAAATGTCAGTGTTGGTTCAACATCCTGTGATTCAGGCAAATCATTTAATTTCCCCATCCCTGAAAGCAATGAATGGTGACCTTATGCAAGGTGACAAATGTTTATGTAAAGCGCTCCAATACCTTCGGATTGTGTTTGTTCGCCATTTAAAAAAAGGTGCACAAAGTGGTAAAAACAAAGCCTTAACCTAAGGAATTTTGCTGTATAGGGACCCTGGGCCCCGTACAGAGTTTACATGACAAATGCTTCGAGCTTTAGGTAACTTTTTATGTTTTTTATTTGAGTTACATATGATCACAAAAAATCACTTTGACATTATACAATGGAATTTATGAAAACAACCTTGATAAAAATAGCATGTTGAATAAAAGATTTAAGAGAAACAACAAAACCTCAACAATCAAACATGCCAGCCCAGATAAATTAAAAAAATACATGGTCCTTAGTGCCTTTGGCTCTGAGAATAGCAGACTCAAATACAAAAATCTGGCTGAAAAGTGCCCACCACTCAGAGACCATAGGGGGTGTAGGATTAGCCCAAGATCTAGCAATGCAACGTCAGGCAGTGCTAATCGCGATAGATATCATCCCAGATAATCAGGGGCTAATGCCACGTTTGTGTACCAGCATAATATCTTTAACTGATAACTGTAAATCATAGCCCAAATTAAAAAACAGAGAATGGGCCATGCTAGACCAGAAAGCTTTCAGTAGAGAGCGTGCTGCAAACCAGCTGCGGTCCGTGCCATCAGAGGGCAAAGCATAATTGGTTGGAAGGACCTGGCTAGATTAGGCATTATGCTTATCCCTGGAGCTGAAAATCCAATTGTTCTCGCTGAACAATCTATCAATTTCATTGAGAGCGATTTTGATAATGATGTTACTAATGTAATCAACAAGTTTAATGAAGTATTTTGTGATGTCATTGGCAACATAAAAAAGTTTGAGCATCTGATTAAACTCAAGGAGAATGCATCTCCGGTTGTACACAAGGTAAGGTCCATGCCTCTTAGTGTTAGGCAGGATCTCAAGACCTTACTTGACAAAATGTGCAAGGAGGGTATTATTACAGCTACTGATTCATCAGAGTGGGTCAGTCCAATTGTAATCGTGAAGAAAAAGACAAACGAGATTCGTTTATGTGTGGCCCTTCGCACTATCAACAAAAATATTGTTATTGATTGTCATCCTTTACCCAAGGATCATGATCTCTTAGCAAATCTGGGCAAAGCAAAGTATTTTCACTACTTGATCTTAGATCAGCATATCATCAGATACCACTTGCCAAAGAGATCCAGGACCTGACAACCTTTATCACACCTTTTGGCGCATTTAAATATCTGCGCATGCCATTCGGTCTTGCCTCTGCGGCAAGCGTGTTTCAAAAATTCATGGAGACCATTCTCAGGGGCATATCTGGAGTGCAGGCATTTCAGGACGATGTTCTCATTTTTGCAGAAACCAATAGGGAACACAATCTTATTTTAGAGAGAGTGTTGTCTGTCTTTAGAAATGTTGGCATTACTCTTAGAAAGGAGAAATGCAGATTCATGGTGGACAAGTTGGATTATCTAGGCCATAGTATCTCTAAAGATGGTATTAGACCCAAACTTTCTCTCATTGCTGCTATCAGAGATAGTAACTCGCCAAAAAACAAGGACACCCTCCGTTCCTTTTTGGGACTTTGCGAGTATTACTCTCGGTTCGTTCAAGGTTATTCTGTGATAGTCCAGCCACTGAGAGAATTATTGCGCAAGGGAAATACTTTTGTTTGGTCTGAAGAAGCACACAAGTCTTTTGGTGAAATCAAAACTTTAATTACCTCCGAACCTATCTTAGCACCTTTTATTTCTGGTCAATCCTGCTGCGTAACTGTAGATGCCAGCCAATTAGGATTAGGTGCCATCTTATCACAGCATTATGAAGGTAAAGAACACACTATTGCCTATGCCTCGAGATCTCTCCTTTCACCAGAAAAGAACTACAGTACAATTGAAAGAGAGGCACTAGCCTGCACATGGGCAATAGAAAAATTCAAAACATTTCTTTGGGGAACTAATTTTTACATTTTTACTGACCATAAACCCCTTATTTATTTGTTCAATGGGAATGGCACAGGGAAGGCTTCAGCTAGACTAGTGAGAATTCTTTCAAAATTGCATAAATACAATTTCTCCATCAGATACTTACCTGGGGGTAAGAATGGTCGGGCAGATTGTCTATCGAGGATGCCCATTGATGACACCTCATCAAGCACACTTGATGAAGTGGAGTGTGTTGTGGCCCTGATTGATGACATTTTAAGGGAGAATCCTTTGGTTACCAAAGATTCTTGGTTGGCTGCACTCTCTGGTGACACTATTCTTCAATCTGTTATGTTTTATATCAAATCAGGTTGGCCTCATGAAAGAAATCCACCTGCAGACATCAAACCTTATTTTCAGGTATCGGATGAACTGTCCATTGTTAATGAATGTTTGCTCCGGCATGATTTTTTGGTCCCTCCTACAAATTTTAGACATCTTTTGTTCAAGAAGAGTCATGAAGGACATATGGGGGTGTCTGCTACTATTCGTAACCTGAAGCAGTTTTATTGGTGGCCTGGCCTAGATTCGCAGGTGAGAACGTGGATATCAGACTGTAATACCTGTCTTGTTTCTGATAAGCATTGGAGGACAATTGAGCCTAACATTCATATGGTCCCATTACCTGGGTCGCCCTGGGAAAAGGTTGGGTTAGACTTTGCGGGTCCATTTGATCTGCTTCCTGCTAGTAAGAGATATCTTTTGGTATTGATCGACTATTTTTCAAAGTGGGTCTATTTTGATTTGGTGTCCTCCCCTGATACTAGTACTGTTATCAAATTTTTGAGAAAGGTGTTTGACATTGAGGGCCCTCCAAGGCAGATTGTCACGGACAATGGAACACATTTCAAGTCCCATCAGATGTTAAAATTTGTGGAGGATTTCCAAATCAAACACCTCACAGTTGCACTTTATTCTCCTTCCTCTAATGGACTAGTTGAGCGTATCAACAGGTTCTTTAAGGAAGGAGTCCAGACTGCTCTGTCTTCTGGCTTACAAGTTGAGGAATTTTTAAAAGAGAAACTGTGGACCTATCATAATACTCCCCACAGTAACACAAATGTTTCTCCTTTTAAACTGCTGCGCAACAGAGTACCAATTTCACATTTGTGTCCTCATTGGGTGAAAGATATTACTAATGCTGATGTTACTCATGTGGGAAACTTAAAGAGAGTTCAGGAACATGTAAAGTGTAAACATGATGCTGTTTCTTTACATCATCATGATTCTAAACACACCAAAGATGTCCCGTTTTTTTGTTGGTGATTGGGTACTAATTTAAAAAACCAAAGAGAGTCAAGAAAGGAGAGTCCAGATTCACACTACCCGTCAAGGTTATTCAAGTGGCAAAAAGTGCTATTTTATTAAATGATAGGGGGTGGTTTAATAGGAGAAGTCTGGTTAAAATCACAGATGATCAAGCTTTGAAAATCATCTCCACCAAGAAGAAGAGTTTTTGCACTTCAGACTTTGATGGTTTTGATTTTGGTATGGACTTTTTCTGTGACAACTTTCCTTTGACTCCTTTGGACAGAAACAGCATTGTGTCTGAAAATCTCTTGCATAATGATTGTTCTAATGTTACTGATTCTGAAACTGCTATGTGTCATGATCCTTTACCCAGTGTTCAATCTTCACCCAATATTCCTTCTGCTGCGGTCACTTCTAGAGTTGCGCATCGTAATGTTTCTGTTCCTCAAAGGTTTAAGGATTATTATTTAATGTAAGTTAGTAGTACAGTAATGAGTTATTTACTATTTTAGTCAAATGTTCAGTTTATTGATGCTAATAATTTTTTTGTACTTATGTATTTTTGTGTCTTACTTCCTTTCTTGTTTTGTTTAATAAAGGGGAAATGATGTTAAGGTAACAAGTCGCTCTTTCTCTTTAAGAGCGACTTGTTATTCACGTGCTGACCCTTTAGTTTCTCAAGCGTCTTCCCCGCGCTCTGTGTACTTTTGATATGGTCGGGTCATTTCAAGGTTGTCGTTGTGGCTGCCTGTAACTGTTCATTCAGGCAGTTACTCGGAGAGCTGTTGGATGACCGGTTGTGGGCGGTTTGCTTCTGTACTGCGCTTCCAGAATAAACATCTAATCTTCAAGTACAACTTCCAGGAGTGTTGTCTTCACTTTACAGCCAGTTTTGGAGCTGGGGGGGCCGGTTTAGTTACTGGGGGCCGATTTTGCAGGAATGCTGCAATATTGGCCCCCACCAACAAAATCAGCAGAGCTGGGGGCAGCAGTGCTTGGAACTTGCGCCTCCACAAGGCTGGTCCGACAAAATTGGCAGGGTTGCTTTGTGTTCCCAGTATGGCCCTGATCTCTATAAGCAAGTTTATTACATTTCATTTTTTAGTATTGTTATCTAATGTTTGATAGGTTGCGATTGATATTGCAGGTTTTGTTGTGTAGTGTTTAAATTCAACATCTTTATGGCTCCGAGGGCAGGTTTTTTGTTTTATGGTTTATAATATGGAATCATTTTCGAAGGTTGTTTAATATACATTTTTGGGGTTTCTTATTTTTGGCGAGTACAAGTCATACTAATAAATGTGCGTGTCGGGTTCTCTTGAGTGCCCCGTGGACTGCTCTTCAAGTTAACTTTACAACGGAGACTTGTAAAGTTAGAAAGCACTTTTTACTTCAATATCCCCTCTTGGACTTGAGCGAACTTGTGGCGTTGTCAGGTTTGGACTTAGACATAAAAATAGACCTGGAAAATAAAAGCAGCCACTATTAGCGAACCAGCCAGCAAGAAAAATGTCCCACATTTGCAAATCAGGGCAGTTATTAACTTAAAAAAACACATCCTATCCGCATTTTCAGGGTATGGGAGGCTGCATTTATTTGTGTTTGTTGCAGACAATGGGGCAGATTTACAAGCCCCTTGCGCAACTTTTATGTCACTTGTCCCCATGTTAATAGTGACGCAAAAGTGGCGCAAGGGGCTTGTAAATCTCCCCCAATGTTTGTAGTGATATCAAGGCAATCAACAGTAAAACCGGCGCAAAAGACCATACAGCAGACCTACACAATATTTAATGCAGCTTTTGTTTAGTGAGTTACATTGTATGGCTATTTACCCGATTAGGAAGTTATCTGATTAATAGTATTTCAGTGCCCAGCAATACAATCGCGTTTTCCGTCACTTATCCAGTGGCGGAACGAAAGTTTAAGCCCCCCCCCCTGCAATGTACATGGAGGGGCCCCTCTCCGAATTTAAAAGGGAGCGCTCAGGTTTTAGTACTGTGCTGAGGGGGACCCCTGCAGCTCGGGGCCCCACCACACCGCGGGGGATGCGGGGGCCTGTGTTACGCCCCTGCCCTTATCAACCACCGCAAACCTTGCCAACAACAATGATTAACAGATCTGCTCTATTAACTGCTGTAACATATGGGGGTCTCAGAGTTAAAATCTATGGAGAGGGAAATCTTTAGAAGTGTGTAATAAAAAATAAATCTGTCAAATGAACAGCGGGTACTGTACCCTAAGAGATGTAGAGGTTCTAATTACGGAGGTTAATCAAGTTTAAACCCTGAGAAAGCTCTCAGTAGAAAGCTCCCAAGCAAAGAACCTAAAATTGCGAAGTTGTTCATCAAACGGGGTCATAACATAGAGTTATACAGCCCATTGTCCCCGAAGGTAGCTATGGTTCTACCATAGAGGGGAAACGTCACTTTCGACAAAGGCTTTCATTCGAGAGCGAAACAACGACAACGGGAATATCACGTCAGGCATTATGACGACGTGGTTGTAACGCCAGTGGTTATGTCGACTGGCATCACTACGCCACCAGGCATATCAACGACGTCGTATTACCTTGAGGTTATATATAAAATGCTCTAGGACCGTGCGAACGGTGACTTTTATTATGTTTATTTTTTTAAAGCCCCAGGGTCCTTGTTCCTTACCCCAGAAAGTTTAAAGCATCAATAAAAATGTCAAGATTGCCCCGGTGACTAATGTTCTTCCTGGAGAGAGACAGGAGCTTTGTCTGGTAGTGGAAGTTTTGACTCATCGTAGCAGAGGGTTAAAATGCCTGCTGCAATGAACCTGTTGCATTTAGATGACAAAGAGCATATACTAGAAATAGGTCAATGGGTCATCACTTTTGTCAGAGAGATCCATGCAAACAGACCCATGCACACTGTTAGGAATATATTAGAGCTACATGTTTTTTGCCCAGTCTTATCCTAATATTGCAAAAAGGGTTCATTTGTGTCGAAATCAATCCTTAATATTAAATGCCCTAGCACACTCAGGAAAAACCTGCAAAAGTCTAGTTTTCCTTGCAGCACAGCCAGTCCCACAGGCCCCATCCCTCGTGGACTCACCCCTTCGGTTTCACTGCACACCAGTGGCGGCACCTCCTCTAAGGCGGAGGAGTGATGCCACGCCTTCGTAGAGCAGGAAAAGAAAGGAAAACATAAAATGATAATGAGTAATGTTATTTTCATTTTATTTTGTCCTCCTGCTGCGGCAGCTTGCGTGAGGGGGCGGGGTTGAAGAGTAGGGTAGGAGTGGTGCAACCCTCTCAAGTGCGCAACGACTTTTTGGTCGTCCCTCTCGGGTCGCCCAAACCAGTCATACGCACTTCCCCCTACTCCGTGTCACGGTAGTAGGTTTAATACCTGAGTATTAAACTGATTTTTTTTCTCTCCTTAGAATTTGTTATTGAAAAAACCTGTAAATTGGTAATAGTTTTAAAAAACACTTGGTTTAAGGGAGTAGACATTCATTTTTAGGGATAGGATGTGAGAGGAATTAGGGGTGTAAGGTGAGAAAGTATATTAATATATGAGTACTAATTTAAAAACCAGGGTATTAAGCAGGAATTTTATATGGCATGGAATTTACAAATAAAGTAGTTTATTGTAAACACTGGCTAGAACGATTTATATCCTTACTTTTAGGGACCGTGTGCCAGAGGAAAAAAGGGGTTTTGGGTGGGGGAGTGTGTTAATACTCGAGTACTAATGTAATTACCTAGGTTTTATTCAGAAAATTCATATGGTAAGGAATTCCGAAATAAAGAGAGTAGTTAAATGTTAATGAAAAGGAAACACTTGCTATAACATATTAGACCCTTATTTTTAGAGGCAGGATACTACAGGAATAAGAGGTTTGGGGTGGGGAAGTATATTAATACGTGGGTATTTATTTTTGTACCTGTGTATTAACAAATACTTTGTTGGGCTTTAAAACTAGAATTAAAGTAAGAGCAAACATTTTTAAAATGTATGGAAACACTTGCTATAAAGGTTGAGATACTTGCCTTTAGGATGCCAAAGGAAAAAGGGGTTGTGGGTGGGTGGGGAAGTGTATTAATACCTGGGTATTAATTTAAATGCCTGGGTATTATTGTGAATTAATTATTACCTATGATTTCAAAAGTAAGCCATTGTTAATCTATGAATCAGTCTCAGCTTATGTACCGAGTCAGGATATTTTTGGAGAGGATTTTGGATGGTTACAAACAGTAACAATTTCCTTTTTAAATTACTTAAATGATTTATTTAGGAGTCTTTAAATTTAAAGTATAAAAAAGGCAAAATAAATCACAATTTTCCACAATTAAATACTAATTAATATTAACTTATCCTTTCTACATACCTATATTTACAAGAACAAGTACATTTTCAGAAGATCATCAACTTTTGGCATAAAAAAACACTTGGTTTGCAAGCCATTTTTTTCTACTAATAATTTTGTAGGAGTAAAAAGACAGCTGTAATTTATTTTCATGAAAGAACACTATCATTTAAAGTGAACATTTAATGTAAAATGTAACAATATTTAAAAAATGTATTTTAAAAGAAAAATAGTTACATTGCATCAAATGATAACTAATATTTTTGAAACATGCCTCAATAACACCTATAATCGTTATATACTTCAAAAGGGTATGCTTTTAGCAACAATTGGAAGACAAACAACAGTAGTGGTAGGGTAGAAAGTAATTGGGCACATAATTATAGTACATTACTGACTATCTTTACTGTAATGCAGAAGTGTGGAATTATTTAGCTTGTCAGTGTGATATAAAAATATGTGAATTATGTCAAAAACCATAAAGTAGCATCCCATGCATGTTGTAGCAGTTCAGCCACACAACTGAGTTAAATGACTTTTTTTACAATGCATACACACAAGAACTAAAATATTATAGAGTAGATGTAAACCACTAATAAAACAATAAAAAATCTGAATTTGGTTTAAAAAAATGTAAACGATGATATTTTAACTGTGGGGGAATTTGAAAACAGGCAAGTATTCTACTGATAAGGGTATTAGTGTTAATAATATAGGATGTATGTAAGACTCTCCGGGTAGTCTGAAGCTACCATCAATGAAAACTGTTTTAATTTGGCCAATAGTCATTCAGACTTATCCTTGCTTTTTAAAAAAAAATACTTGGATTCAGGCTACCTTTGAGTGATTGCGCAATTTGCATTTCTTGAAAACTCTGTTCCTTCTTCAGAATTTCCAAGAAATGGTACAGGTTGGGATAATGTTTGCTGATTGCTTTGTTGGAGGAATTGTGCCATCCTTCAATTTCATTGTTAGTTTTTGCATCTCCTTCAAAGCAGGTAGTGTAGCAGTTCCACCATTCAATTGCAAATTTTGGCTTCCTCCTGCGACATGGCCTGCTTAGAGAGCCAGTCCTGGTATCCTCAAAGTAATTTAGTAAGGGCACCAATTTTTCTTCATTTTGAATAAAATATTCAGATTCAGAAAAATTGCAGTGTACTTCCACACTTTCAGGAGGCACAAAAGCTAACACTGTTACCTTTCGTAATTCAAATTGAAGTTTACTGTTTGAAAAGTAATCCTCAACTAAGGATGCTTTTAGAATTTTATGCCAATATGCCTGAGAAAAGTGAAAAAAACCACATCCTTATATTTGGCATTTAGTGTATAATTTGTTTATTGTGTTTATCATTGTTAATGCAAAGTCAAATATCACCTTCCTATGACTTTTTTGCATAGTTTTTGCTTTAACTACAGACAAAAATTCTAAATAGGTCGAGGATTGCTTATCAGAGACTAAACTATACTAATGGTACAGTGGTAATATTAAACATTTGCATGAATAATGTAAATTTGGAAAAATGGATTGGACTAGACTTAAAGGTCTCATCCATCATCCAAATGTAACTATTCTCTAGGGATGTTAGATTATGGCATGTGCTAAAAATTAGCATTGTTTTAAGAGGGGTTTCGTTGTCATGCAGAAGAAATGGTTCATTACTAAAAGTTAAAGTTAGTTCAAGGGGTATGTTAATGTCAGAGTGTGTTTGTGGGTCTATATGTTGCAGATTACTTGCCTGTTTTCTTATTTGAGCTGTTCTACGGAAATAAGAAATGGAAGGCATACTGCTAGCAACATGCATTGGAATGTTTTGTGATACCTCTCGCAAAACTTAGCCACAGGGATCATTGGAGGTGAATGCAGGCATTTTTATATGTTAAACATGTTCTCTCACTTCAATCTCCATTGAAGAGGCAGAGTGGTTATGCTCTTTTGTACTAAAATCAGTCTGCTCCAGAGTAACCACTCTGCCTGTGCAATGGGATGAGTGATAATGCACACACCTCCAATAATTCCTGGGCTCAGTTATCTTCTCCTTACAGTAAAGATAGCCATTGTACTTCAAGAGCCTGTTTCCACACGTGGATTCTACGTAACTTGCTTGATGGGAAGATGCCATTCTGCTCACCTCTGCTAACACAAAATAAATACATTATAGAAATGTAATTAACATTTCAGTTTTCCTTTAATTTTTCATCTGCTGTAAGAGACAAAAAAGTACAAGTACTTACAATATGCATGAGATGGAAAATGGTAAAAAAACTAATTGTTTGTGGAACGCTAAAATTCAGATTTATTGATACCTCCTAATTGTCGATTGGGAGGAAAGTGCAAATAATTTTTGTTCTAAAAATTAAAGAGTTAAGTATTGTGTTTACCATTCAATTGTTTTGATTTGTAAACATATTGAAGGTAGATTGGCTGTTGAGCTGCAATTTCAGGTTTGCAGATGCAAGGTGCAACTCTTCCTTTGTTGTTTTGTCAAGCGGGTCGTGGTTTTTTGGAGACACTGGAACTTGATAAAATCAATATACCAAAAGAACAAGTTTTGTATTTATGCACATGTTCTAGGAAAAGAAATAGTCTACAATTCAACAACAGTGCCAAGAAAAGGATCTAGAATATTTAGAATATGAAGGTGGGAGTCAGTTAGATTCCAGCCCCTGATTTGAGGTATACCACAGGTATCTCATGGTCCAACACCGGCCCTGAGATTTGCTTCCAGCGGAGTTTGAATAGAAATTTATTACCCACATCAGGGTCCAGCACATGCCCTGAATTTTGCCCCCAGTGGTGTTAGAATAGTAATATATAACCCACATCATGGTCCAGCACCTGCCCTGAGCTTTGCCCCCTGCAGAATTGGAATAGTAATTTATAACCCACATCATGGTCCAGCACCTGACCTGAGCTTTGCCCCCAGTTGTGTTAGAATAGTAATGCATGCCCCCTCTCATGGCCCAGCACCTATACTGAGTTTGTTTTGCCCCCCAGCAGAGTTAGAATAGTAATTTATAATCCACATCATGGTCCATCACATGCCCTGAATTTTGCCCCTAGCTGTGTTAGAATTGTAATTTATGCCCAACGTCATGGTCTAGCACCTGCCCTGAGTTTTGTCCCCAATGGAGTTAGAATAGTAATATATGCCCCCTGTCATGGTCCAGCACCTGTACTGTATTTTGCCCACAGCAGTGTTAGAATAGTTATTTAAACCCCTGTCACACTCTTGCTAATGATCTCAGGAAGGTACTCGTTGTGTTACAGCAGGTAAACTAAATCCAAATGCACTGGTCAACACCTGCCTGGTGAGCTGCTTTTTAATTACTTATATTCCGAAAATAATACAAATGGTCAAACATGTGTTAATCTCTTTCATAGAAAATACACTGCATGTTTGTTTCCTAATTATTACTACTTAATATTTACAAAGACAGCACTATATTCAACTGTTGTGAGTAGCAGTCCTGTTCGCCTTGTAACAAAGCATTTGGACAATTTACTTCCCCTGTGGGAAAAAGTGGCATTAATAAATATTCTTTAAGTGTAGTTCCAAAAAGATACTGCAAATTTCAAGCAATATGAAAAATCCTCTGATTGCTTATAAACCTTAATTAGTTCCCTTCTGGGACTCTTTACTACGTGATATTAATATGTTCAATTATATAGTGATGTTTTTTTTGTCAACAGTTTGCACTGCACAATAATCTACAGGACATAATTATGATACATATTTAACCTGTTTAGGTCAAGCATTTGAAACCTCTTGTATATACTTTAGTATATACTGATATGTGTATGTACTTTGTGGGCTCTGAAGATCAGCCCTAGGACTTCTCTGCTTCCGCTTAGGGACCTTTATTTCTGTTCAACTGCCTCTATTTAACTGTCTTGATAGAAAACAACCAGTAGAGGTCAGTAAAATACCAGAATTTCTTTCTGCTGAGGGACTTTCTTTTTTTAATCTTTCTGGCAACTGACTCTATTTAACTTTCTTGATAGAAAACGACCAGCAGAGGTCAGTAAAATACCAGAATCATTTTAGCATTCTCTAAATTCCAGTCCATAGAAATATTCTTCCACGTGCACCCGTAGACAATAATACTTTTTTCAAATCTTGTATTTTCAGTGATATGACCATTGAAGGTCCTGATTATATATTAAAAACAGAGCTTTGGACTATTCCATTTCCCGCTGAAAGGCAATATTTCTCTCCATGTGTTCTCATACCTGGTGTGTCATGCAGTTTGGTGCTTACTTTCCCTCCATGTTAAAGAACAGTAGATGTTTCAGCACCCAGGCAAATGTGTTGCATAGCTAAATACATATAAGGTCCCAAAGGCGAGATTGATTGCATTGAAAATGCTTGCTTCATAAATGTTACCTTTATAAAGATTCTGCGAACATGTAAAATATGCCATTCAACGTTGAAAGTCCTCACTCTGGTGTTTTGTTGAGATGAATTCAAACTCCAAAAACAGGAATAGGAGTAACTATGCAGGAGACTGAAACAATTGTAATTTTTTTTTTTTTTACTTTTAAATCATATTCCCACTTGTTTGAATTTGAAGGTATTGCTTAGGTTTTTAAAAAAGTACTAACAAAACCACTAGGCGGCACTGTCTCCTTTAACAAAACTTTTCCGCAGCTAACCTATTAGAAGCGTCTGGTGTTCTTCAGCAGCAGACAGCAACTTATCACGAAATGGTGGACAGCTTTCTTTTACACATTTTTGTAAAGATGTTTATTTTTGATTACTAAAATATGATTTGGATTGATATTTTAAAAACAAATTCACAAATGACAGAAAGTTTGTGTCTTTTTTTAGACATTTTGTATTTCCAAAAACATTACTAGTATTCAAACCATGCCATTTTACATTGGTAAGTAGCCTTTCATTTTGTACGAAAGAAAGGTAGGACTACCAGGCTTTCCCCTCACAGTCTCAATGCATTTGGATCAAGCAACCTTAACATGCAGGATCAAATGACCTTAAGATACAGGCTGCAGTTGATTCAGTGTTAAGTTTCCAGAACTTGATACGATTTAAGCGGTATGTTTAACGTTAATTTCTCACGAGTTGTTCAATTACAGGCATATTTCATTGTAATGGTGTTCATGAAAAAAAACAGTTTGTACTAATTGAAATAATAAGTAATACACTCATAATAAAAAAAATGTGGGGAACTAGCTCTGTCGTAAAAACTTTGGGGAATAGTCACAAGGATCTATTGTCAAGTTAACAGCACTTTATTGCAGCCAAACTTGCGATAAAATTTATCGCCCCATTCACAAACTGGGGTTAAAAGCCCACAGCACCAGTTTACCAGCGATAGCAGCTGCAACAAACAATGCCACAGAAGACCCCCGCAACTATCGCTAATGAGATGCAGAGTAGGCGTTCCCGTGCCAAACGCCGCAACACCACCACTCCACAACATTCACAACGACCACCCAGAACTGCAAAAAGGACACAAAACAGGCGATTAGGCACATTAGCAGCAGGAAAATAACACCTGCTCTGACCTGGTGCAAAGTGAGACAAGAGCCTGCACCACAAAAGGGAACACAGCCCACAGCCACATCAGAAGGGCAACATATGTCATGGAGTCACTGGTCATGCGGCCCAGACACCCAAGAGGGCCACAACACCCACCGCCACCAGCCCACCCGGAACATCCCCCCCGACCACCACAGGAAACGCACCAGCCTCATAGACCCAACTCCTGACAATGTCATTGCCCACTACAGACTCATAAGGACAACCATCATGCGCATCCTGACCAACAACGTTCAACAGGCCAAAGGCACTAACACAGCGGACAACCAACATCCCACCCCACACAAAGCTGCTGGCTATTCTGCACCTGTTGGCCCCTGGTACCCCCCAACCAACACCCACCAGAGTCAGAGGAGTCACACAGCCAGCCACATCCAAGTCCCTCACACCTGTCCTGGACATCACAATCGGCCTGGTTCCCCAGTCCCTATACGTCCAACACAATGCGCCGGATCCGCTGGACACCAAGCAAGGACCATACGCCATAGGTGGATGCACACACATGTTGGGGGCAATCCACAGCACACATGTCATACCTGTGCTCCCTGACGACACAGAACACAATCACCACAACAGAAAACCCACGTGTCACATCAATGTGCAGGCAACAACCAAACACCATGGAATCTCCACCAATGCCGCCTCCAAATACCCAGCCAGTGTGCATGAGTCCTCATCCCCCAACAGTCCATCAGCAACCAGCGTTCCCAGGATGGCACCAAGGGAAATGCACAGCTCCTTAGCAAGTTCCAAATGAACACCCCACTCACCCCAACTCCACAACCATGCAATTCACAACTCTGGCAATGCTCACATCACAAAATCCAAACCAACATGCAAAACAACATGACCACCCACCAGACACGACAGAGCAACTCACAATGGTAACCTGGGCAAGCCTTGAACATGAGCCATCAACGGCATGGCACCTCAGCCACACAGGAGCCGAATGTGGGGAGAGGTGGCAACCAGGCATGTGTGAAGGAGGTAGGAGAACCATGATTGGGAAAGTAAACAATGCCAAGAGGGGCGGAGATGTGCTGGACAGACCACAGTATGCAGAACACACCAATATCAATGGCGACATACACCTCTGGTGTATGGAGTGTAGTGGACAGTGGACCCAACCATGTCACCCCAGCCAGTGGGGGAGTTTGTGGAAATGTTGCCTGTTACGTCCCCCCTGGAAGCATGAGCAGAGTGGGATGGCCCGGCGTACGCCAGGCCAGGGTAGGGGTGTGAATAAAAAGCACGTAGCCCTGGGCGTGGTCCTCTTCCGGAAAGCCCAACGTCTCTGCCAGGGCGGCACCTCTCACCCCGCAACGAGGCCGACACCATCCTCATGAGCGGAGTTGTCTGCGATCCTGTGTGCCTGCCGTACCCCGGCCCAATGTGCCCCGAACCCATCAGGCCTACCCCTGCGCAGCCAGGCCACACTGATCACCTGCCGACACCGGCATGTATCACGGTGGACCCACCACGAGGCGGCACAAGCTTCAAGCCCAAGGCCCGCGATCTTGGCAGCCTCCTCATACTATCACGGCCTACACGCCACAGGCCCGAATTAGTCCTTTCTCGTTGACGTACTCTACTGCTGCATCCGGCCTACACTACGGTCAAGTAGGTCACACATTTGGAACTGAGTCTTGATTACACCATGGCAGTGAACATTATTTAAGGTAGAGTTCATGTCACTATACTCCCTTCGATGTGGTGCCACCAAGTCTGTGCATAGCTTCACAACCACACGTGTGTTTGGACCTACGCGGACTACTGCCCTCGGCCTACGCTGCGCATGAGTAGGTCACAGAATTGGAACTGAACATCGATTATTCAAAGGCAGAATACATATCTTTGCATGCAAGGTGAGGCATAAGAGGATGATGCGTTGCAGTTCGAAGGGAATAGGATCATTGTTACGGAGGTGATCGGACACTACAGACAACTGCCGTGGTTTCACTAACTCTGTGCATCACAAGCCAATGACACGTGGTTGTGGGCCACTGCTGACCGCTGCCTCCGGCCTACACTGCGGTCCAGTAGTTCACAGAGTCTTGATTCAGTGAGATAGTGGAGTTCATATCAGTGTACCGGCATCATCGCAGACTGCAGCCCCTCCCAGCCCCGCTGCCACTATGTCTGTTCCCTGACATTCATGGAGACTCTGTGGTCGTACATTGATTCAGTCTGAGTCTATGGACTAGGGGGTAGTTTCCATCCTCATTTGTCTGTCACCGACTTGGTTGTCGCTTTCAATTCCTCCATTTGCTGCTTCTGAATAACATCATACCTCTGCATCATGCTCTGGAGGACACCTTCCACTGTACCCCGTAACCCTCTGCCACATTCACCTCGGACTTCGATGAGGACCCACCTAGTCGGCGCGGCTCTACCTCAGTGCACCGCAAGTCACCGTCCCATGGCGGTGTGCCTGTGCCGACCGCTGTACATCCGGGGCCACTAACTCTGTGCAGCTCACGTCAGGAACCCTGTCTGAATGAATATTGGATGACCTCTGTGACGGTGGTCCTGGGGTCATCAACGCCATGTGCATGTGTCCCTGCGCTGTCTGCTTCCTCCGGTCTCAACTGCAGACCACCAGGGCTCACACATCAAATCGAGTTCTGATCGGGCCGGACGTCGCATCACCGCAGGAGGCACACACCACCATCTCAAGGGCCAACTCCATCCACCATCTGCCAGAGTCGAAACAGTAGCACTGGCAGACTGACGGAGTTGCTCAGACCTGTCATGGATACCATTATATGCCTGATCCAATGCTCCGCACTTCAGGTGCCACTGACTCAGTGCACCGCATCCCACGGACTGTTACTGATTGAGTTTTGTGCTGTGGAGAGATTGTGCAGCAATGTCACCTCAGGCAGAGTGGGAGACCTGGGACGTTGATGAGGAAGTTGATGCAGGTGTAATACACCCCACTGCATCTGCATCAGAACTAACCCGAAGGGACACAATCCTAGTAATTTCTTCACATGAGCGCGCTCATCTCTGGTGCCCCAACCTCAGTGCACTGCAACTCACAGACACTTCGGTTTGAATGTTGGGTGACGCCTGTCCTTGCTCCGGCTCCCTCCATGTTGCTCAGCAGTTGACACTGTTATACAGGTGTTTTCAGTTTCCGTGCACTGGTGTCCACTGTTCAAGTGGTTGCCAGCATCAAGCACTCCGTGCGGGCTGGCTTACACTCACCCTACTCACATCCAGCACAGGCGTCACTGTACATGTGACCCTGCCAATAAAGGGGCCGGGCGCACGTGCCCGTAGCCAGTACAAGATAATGTCTGCGTATGTCCCTGTGGTTTTGTTGTATGCATGAGGGCCCTGGACCCTACGACATTACATTATGCTGTGTACATCGGATGCAGACATGTCACCGCAGGCAGCGGGTTGGAGCTTGGACATGTAGCGTCGTCGTCACCCACTCAATTCATAAGGGGAGTGGCCAGAACATCGTACACAGAGCCAACGTGGGTGTGTGACTGCTATTTGCGTGCCCCTGGGCATGGTTCTGTACTGTGAATGTGCATCTGCATGTGTCTCTATGGCAGTGTGGGTCTCCTTTGTGGGGTGTAGGTGGTCCCTGAAGGGTGATAGACAGCAACGTATGTGATCTAGTTCGCCTTCCATGGGTTCGGATCCCACCCACACCTGTTGGGCCACCTCCTTTTGGCGTGCTGACACATGGCATTGGGGTGCCATGTGTGGGTGGGTGAAGTGTCACGATCCAGCTGTGCTTGCGGGTGCTTCCTGCTGTGTGGTCTGTTGTAGGCTCTGTGTTCTCCTCTGAGTAGCTTGGCTGCCCGGGTCCTGGTGGTGGGTTGCGTGGTATATCCATGGGCTGTTGTAGGGCATCGGTGTCGACAGTGTGGTGGTCTTCTGTGCTCTGCTGGAGGTGTTGTGTGCCCCTCTGCAATGTGAAGGGGAGATGCATGTTGACATTGTGTTGACATGTATGCTGGCGCATTGTTCTTGTTTACATGCAGACTGTATGACAATGTACATTGTGACTGTTTGTGAGGTGCTGGATTCTTCTGTGGGACAGTCTACATTTGAACTACATGACGGATGTGAGGTCGTACACGTACATTTCCATTTCACAGCTTCCAGCTCTGTCAGATGTAGTAGGCATGTTTCTGTGCATGTGTGAAGCCAGTTGTGTCCTCTGTTCTGCAGTGTCAGCTATGCGCATTGTACCACGTTGTCGTCAATGTGGGTGTGCTGTTATTGCTATGTGTGTGTGCTGCAGTGTGCCAAGGGGATCAGGGACATGATCCTGGGTAATTGTGGGTGTGCAGTGTGCTACACCTCGTTGTGCATGTGTGCCATTGTGCCTATCTCCCCCGTTCTCGCAGTCCCTGTTTGTTACTCTCCCTGTTGATGTTGTGTCAGGTCCTCTCGAGCTGTGTCCGTACTCCCTACTCCTTGCACCGTCTCCACACTGATGACTGTGGCCTCAGTTTCTGCCAGCTCCTCCTGTGGCGCAGGACTGCCACCTCCTGTCGCCGTTGCTGCCTTTCTGTTGGCAGCAGGCTTGTGCCTGGTTTAGGTTGTCACAATATGCCGCCGCCTCTTTTCCTCCTCGATTGGCCTCCTCGGCACTCCGACTGAAATCCAGTTGGTCTGCTTGTGGGTCAGTTGCTGGTAGTGTTCTGTCACCTCCCTGACGCTGGTCTTGTTTTCCTGCAGTCTGCAGCCCGTCTTCCTCTCCCTCTCCTCCTTGGCCTTCCCCGACCCCGTTGTTCCTTGCTGGTGGTCTGTGGGGGTTGTGGGGTTCCTGTTGGCCTCTGTGCTGGGTCAGGGTGCATCCATTTTGCAACGTGCTTTGGCTTGTTTCTGGTGTGTTGTTTCTGTGGTTTTTATGGTGCATTTTCCCACCAGACACGTGGGATTTGCAGGCCTGTGGCTGGTTTTCGCTGCTTTTTGTAACGCGATTGGCCTCATCGCATCATTTTTTGCGTTTTGCATTTTTGTGGCATGGCATTTAAATTTGCGTGGCCATTTGAGGTGTTATCTGGTGACTATCGTATGCTACCGCCGCGTTGTGAATACTTGGTTGGCACGGCGTAATTTTCCTGCAATTGGCTGCAATGTTGAGAGTTGCGTTAGGCTAATTTGCGATGATTATCACACGTTCTTGAGAATATACCACTTTGTTGTTCGTACTTGCTGGTCTGTAAAACGCTGCCTGATTCCGTGCGAATGCCACGTACGCGCTGTCTCGGACTTGTATGTATTTTTTAGTCGCACAGTGTTTTTTACGATTCGTACGGAAATTGTATTTCTGTACGTATCGTACTTGCTGGTTTGTAAGGTGCATTCCCCGGGTACGAGTCGTACAGAGAAAACGCTCCGTACGACAATTCGTACCCGGGTTTTACAGGATCGGAATCGGCACCTAAATAATAATTTTTAGGAATTATTAATTATTTGTAATTTAATTTTGCGTTTTACTTCTGTAGCGGGTTGTGGGTTTATAGGGGAATAGGGTGGGAAGTAATTTAATTGTTATTAGGTAATTATTAATTGGTATTGAAAATTAATTGGTTGTTGATTAATTATTAATTGGTAAATATTTTGTATTAATTGTTAATTAATTTGTATTAATTGTTTAATTGATAATTATGTTAATTGTATTAATTTATTATTTGTAGCTGGTTGTGGGTTTATAGGGGAATATGGTGGGAATTAATTTAATTGTAAATAATTAATTATTGAAATAATATTTGTATATTGCTAATTAATTTATTCTTAATTAAATATTACTTGTTATTAATTTTCTTTATTATTTTTTGGGATTGAAAATTAATTGATTGGTAATTAGTTATTAATAAAAAATATTGGTATGTATAATACATTAAATATTAAATATTGTGTGATTGGTAATTAATTTTAATATTTATTTTTTGGTATTAATAATTTATTTATTTTTAATAAAATAATACATTATTACTTTCCCTACTATTGCACTCACTGGAGTGGGAATAGTAATTTTTACCCCTACGCTATCCAACGCTTTCCCTACTATTGCACTCACTGGAGTGGGAATAATAATTTTTACCCCTACGGTATCCAACGCTTACCCTACAGTTGCACTCACTGGAGTGGGAATAGTAAATTTTACCCTCCCACTATGCAACGCTTTCCCTACTGTTGCACTCTCTGGAGTGGGAAGAGTAATTTTTACCCCTACGCTATCCAACGCTTTCCCTACTGTCGCACTCTTTGGAGTGGGAATAGTAATTTTTACCCCTACGCTATCCAACGCTTTCCCTACTGTTGCACTCTTTGGAGTGGGAATTGTAATTTTTACCCTCCCGATATCCAACGCTTTCCCTACTGTTGCACTCTCTGGAGTGGGAATAGTAATTTTTACCCCTACGCTATCCAACGCTTTCCCTACTGTTGCACTCTCTGGAGTGGGAATAGTAATTTTTACCCCTATGCTATCCAACGTTTTCCCTACTGTTGCACTCTTTGGAGTGGGAAAAAGTAAATTTTACCCCTATGCCATCTGACGTTTTCCCTACTGTTGCACTCACTGGAGTGGAAATAGTAAATGTTGCCCTCCCGCTATCCAACCCTTTCCCTACTGTTGCACTCTCTGGAGTGGAAATAGTAATTTTTACCCCTACGCAATCCAACACTTTCCCTACTGTTGCACTCTCTGGAGTGGGAATAGTAGTTTTTAGCCCTACTCTATCCAACGCTTTCCCTACTGTTGAACTCACTGGAGTGGGAATACTACATTTTACCCTCCCGCTATCCAACGCTTTCCCTACTGTTGCACTCTCTGGAGTGGGAATAGTAATTTTTACCCTCCCGCTATCCAACTCTTTCCCTACTATTGCACTGACTGGAGTGGTAATAGTAAATTTTACCCGCCCGCTATCCTACGCAAAAAATATGGCATTTTTTAAAATTAATATTACGTTAATGTATATGTATTATTATTTTTTTAACTTATATTAATTATTTATTAATTTTAAAGTTATTTAAGTATTTTTAAGTATGTTTCAGTTGATTATATGTTTTATTTCATTAATTTTACATTAATTTTAAGGCATTTAAAATAATTCGATATTGTGACTAACTATATTTTTTACAACGATATTTTGGATTCTATATTTTTGTACTTACCTGTTTGGAGATAGGGCTTCGATATTTTGGCATTCTATATTTTTCCTTCGATATCTTGGCAATTCGATATTCTCCTTCTCGATATTTCGTCAGTGATCCGAGCAAGGTAAGTGCAATTTTCTTTATTTATAATTATGTTTTTTTTGTTTTCTGTTACACCCTCCCCGCCCCACCACTTTGCAATTTGAATGGCATTTTCCTCTTTCTATTTATTCATCAGTCTTATAGAGCACTAGCTAGACCCGAAGGTATCAGAACACTTTACATATAATGCAAGACCATTCGATTAAAGTACATGCATGTATAGAGACAAAGAGAATCGTTAGGCAGTTAAGGTGGTTACAATATAAGGACATCAGAACAGTATGACTTAATGGAGTAAATTAGATAGTAGACACCTGAAACAATCAGTCAACCGACCATTGCAAGGGATCTTGTCAGACTGAATGTGAGGTTTAGGAACACAGCTCAGTTAGCATGCGGGTTAAAGTATTTGTTGAGGAGAAGGTGTTTCAGGTCTCATTTGAAGGACTAAAAGGAGGGGTTGCAGCGTAGATCTCTTGGGAGTTAGTTTCATTCCCAAGGGTAATTTTCATGTCTGGTTGTATTTCTTTTTCAGTTTGCGAGGTATGAGAAGAAGGGAGATAGAGCGTCTCAGAGTTCTGGCTCTTCCTGCTTCTGAAAGATTGTTATCAAGATAGTTGTGGTTATGTGTGAGACGTGCTTCGTGGGTGAAGCAAACAGTCTTGTACATACATCTTCCTTTGATGGGAAGTCGATTGAGGATCTTGAGGACCGGTGTGAGATGTTCAAACCTTTTAAAACCTGTTAAAAGCTGGGCCGCAGTGTTGAGAACTGTTCTTAGGAGGGCAAGATGAATATTTGGCGTTCTTGTGAAGATGGCTATCCCATAATCCAGTTTTGAGAGGACCAGAGATTGCACTATCATCTTAAAATCATCGGGGGAAGGAATGGTTTTATTTCTTTGAGGTGTTCTAGTGTGTAAAGTGCTCCTTTGGCTGATTTTTGGATGTGTACTTCATAGATACATTTCTGTCCAGAGTAATGCCTAAGGACTTTAAGGAGTTAGACAGTGTGAGAGAAAAAATGAGGGCATCTAAGTTCTTGAGCCAGGCTTGGATTGATAGATGGTTATTTTTAGGGGAGAAAAGTCGTGGTTCAGTTTTGTTGCGGTTCAACTTTAAGCGATTGCTGTTAAGCCAAGTTTATCTTGATTAGTGTGGTGTTTAGATGTAGGATGTCACTGGGGGATTGGACTTTGTAGTAGAGTTGAGTGTCATCAGCATATAAGTGCTATTTGACCCATGCTTGGTTCAGGATGACAGTAAGGGGTTCCATGAAGAAATGGGAAAGGGATGGTGAGAGAAATGAGCCTTGGGGTACACCAAGAATAACTAGTGTAGGTTTTGAGAGACAGTGGTTGATTTTAATTTGTTGCAAGCGATGTTGCGGGTAAGATGTGAACCATCTTTGGACTGTGCCATTAATACCAATGCAGTTCTTGAGTAATGCTGGGTGATTTATGGTCTCAAAAGTCACAGATAGGTCAAGTAGGATAAGTAGGCATGCGTCATCTTCATCTAAGGATCTGTGGATGTTATCCCAGATATTGAGCATGGCAGTTTCTGTGCTCCTGACCTTTCCTGAATCCTGATTGGAAAGTGTCATGGAGGTTGAATTTTTCTATATGTTGGTTAAGTTGATGTAGGATGCATTTCTCTATTGTTTTGGCTAGGAACGGGAGGTTGGAGATATGTATGAGGTTATTGAGATCATTAGGGTGAGCCTTTGTTTTTTGAGTATGGGTGTGATTTGTCCTAGTTGGAGTGAGTCAGGTGCACAACCTGAGGAGAGAGATGTATTGATGATTTTTGTCCAGAACGGTGCAATTATATGGTTGAGGTTTGTACTATTGTGGATGGGAGGGGATCCGTAGTGTTGGAAGTAGGCTTCAATTTGCATTTATATTGAAGACTTATTTTCTGTCATGGGTTTGAAGTCAGACCAATTAGCATCGACTTTCAGTTGATTGAGATCATAGTTGACTTTAGTTTTTTGGGGGCCATTCTGTCATTAGTTAGCTCTGGAGGCGGTGGCTACAATTAAGGGAAGTGATTCAGTGGGGAAAGTTGGTAGGGATGTCTGATTTGTGACTTGGACGAGGAACTCCTCAATTTTTGCGACTTCATTAGTGAATAAGCTGGCAATTTCTTCACAGTGGTCTCTGATGGCTGTTATTTTATGTGGGCAGGTGAGTGTAGTTTGTTGTTTAATGATGTTAAAGTGTTCCTGGGTCTGTTCTTTGCACGGCCAAGTTTATTGCAATAGAAAGTGGCTTTTTCTCTAAGGATGTGTTTCTAATAGGAAAGCCATGTGGTTCTTAGGAGTGCAAGGTGCACTGTTGAGTAGTTCTATATCCATATCCTTTCTGATTGTCTGAGTTGCCTCCTCTCTTCGTTATGGTCTGCGTTGAATCAGGATTTTAAATAGATTTTTCTCAATTGTTTTAGTTTGAGTGTTGCTGCTTGGTCAAGAACATCAGTCATTGCTGTATTATAGTAGGCAGTGAGGTCATCAATGGTGTGAGTGAGAGGTTGATGCTGTAGTTGATCATGGATCCTGGGTTCCAATGTAGTTATTGTGATTTGTTTGATGTTCCTAGCCCAGTGCGTATGTATGTATGTTGAGGTTGGGTGGGATCTGGGGTGGGTTTTGATATTAAACAGAATGAGATGGTGGTCTGACTAGTCAATGGGTGAGATGTAGCTAAGTGGGACAAACTCATTTTTGGTGATAATAACATCTAGAGTGGAGCTGTTAATATGGGTTGGTTCATTGCAGAGTTGTTTTAGGTCATTTATTTTAAAAAGGTTTGTAAGGTTACGGACTGTGGTGTCTTCTGAGTTGTTCCAGTGAATATTGAAGTCACCCAAGAACATGACCTTTGAGTCAGTTAGTGAGAACCGTGTTATTAAGTCAGTTAACTCTTCTGAGAAGAAGGTGCGATCACCAGGTGGATGGTAGATGGGGTGTAGTTTGATAGGAGAGGAGTCTTAGGCTGTAAGCTCTACTCCGAGATAGCCAAAAGTCGAGTATTTTTAGGTCTTTAAGATGAGAAGATAGAGTTCCTCTTTGTGGATGATTGCTAGTCTGCCACTTGTTCTCCTTGGTCTGTCATGTTTAATGATGGTGTATCCAGGTGGTGTGGGCAGGTCTAGTATGGGGGTCAAGTGATCATTAAACCAGGTTTCGGTGAGGAATGCAATCTCTATTTCTTCACCAGGTATGGCTTCGGCTATATCTGTGGCGTGTTTAACTGCTGATACACAGTTGAGGCACATGCATGTTAGAGGGATAGGACTATTGTTAGTGGTATGTAGTGTCTGAATGGTGGGGTATTGAGTAGGAGGTCTGGGTCAGGAGATATTTCAAGGGATGCTATTTGTGTGCACGATTACTGGGATTGTGGAGGGAGGCTTGTGGACCATATTCTCGTTCATTGTGAAGTAATATTTGCTGATAGCATCAGCTTCCAGAGTGGACATGGGGCTGAGAGCTCGGCGGGGTCTTTGGAACAAACAACTCAAAGGAATAGAAGGCCGAGGGTGTGCTGTGTGACAGTTGGAGAACCTGTAGTGGGAGACAACTTATAAATACCAGGAGTGTGAGAGCAGGATACCTTGGCCTGGCTTGAGAGGTCCTGTTTTAGATATGAGATGTCATTAGGCCTGGGAAGGGTTTGTCCTGTGCTTGAAAATCATCACGGATGGCACCATGAACAGCACAAGGGGGTGCTGCTACTTTCTGCCACTTGAGTCAATTTTCTACTTAAGCGGCAGCTTCCTAAACGTGAACGGATGGTTTCTCAATCGTCAAGAGAGGCTGGACAGTGGAACCCTTTAGAACTCAGCACCTAACTTGCTATCCCTAATGTATATATGTATACTTTGTAACTACCCAAAAACGTGTGTGCACGCTGACAAACACCCACTGTCACAGTGTTATTCTAATGCAGGAATATAACAATTTTAACACAACAGCACAGGTGCCCCACACAACAATTTAGACAGAGAGTTATATAGAATCCATGTCTACAAATAATCTTCCAAGTTTCTTCCTTTATTTTCAATTAAGTCTCTTTTTCAAACATATTCAAGGTGATTGAGATACGACTGGATTCGTTCTCATCAAAAGGACTTCTTCAGGGCTAATTAATCATCAATGTTGATTCCATTAGGAAAAATGGGGAACCTAGTAAGTCGAATATAGACTGCTAAGATGCCTCCATCTCTAAATATGTTATATAAGGTGATTGAAATTAACACCTTTATTTAAAAGGAAAGAATGAATGGGTGTATGATGACTCCCAGTCTAAGCAAACCTCGTCCCAGGACACGTACTGGCGTGGATTGCTCCGACTGTTTCTGGCCGGTTGCTGTAATTGCATAATCAGTTCCATATATCGACATGGGACCGAGGTTTGCTATGGGGAAATCAGTGTCATTGAGACTGGAAATGTAGACAGTTTGTGTGAGCTGAGAAGGGTTAACATTGGTAGGGAGGGTTAAGGCCAGAGGTGGTTAGGTGGCTGACGGTCTTGAGTTGGGTCTAGCGCCATCTGGCTCGGGGTGTGCATCATCGAGTTTTGTTAACGTGTGTTTGCTGGTTAGGGTGGGTGCAATTGAAGTCATTCTAGTGAAAAGTTGTCAAAGGTGTGTGTCAATGGGGGCAGCAAAGTTGCTTAGATTGTCAGAGGGTGCAGCAGAAGAGTATAGCTAATCAGTGGAGAAAAGGAGGAGGGACGGTTCTGGGTTGATGGTCGGGGGTAAGGGGAAGGAAGAGTTATAGGGGCATAAGACCCTGTTGTGTTAATGAAGTGAAAAGTGACAGGAAATGTCAGTCAAAGATAGTGAGGTGAAGGTCTGTAGCTTGTATAAGTATTTTCCTTGTCCTGAAAATAGAAATAGCGATTTCCCATCTAAAGGCTAGGAAGGGGGAAGTGGTGAGTTTGGTTCCATAAGGAATGTTGATAGATTTATTAACTTGTAGGTCGAGAAGGAAGATGTTTTTTACTTTGCAGGGTGTTTGGAGTAGAAGAAGAAGTCAGTTTTCTTTCTGCCATTGCTCATGCTGTGGTAGGCATCAGCTATTAGTGTTTCCAGATGTTGTTTCAATAGGCTGTGTTTGATTTTGTTTTGCATTATTAGAGAGATTTTTAGGATAATTGATGTTCCTTGAGTTGGGGCCATATCTTGCAAGTGCAGTGTTGAGGGGCTTGGGTTGGAACATTGTTTGAGACATTCAAAGTCTGGTCACAGTTGTCCAGCAAGATAAGGAGAAGTAAGGAAGTGCTGAGAATTGAAGGCTTTGAAGGCTGGTAAGGGCACTGTGAAGGAATAACACTTCACAGTAAGAAATACTTTTGGCTAATTTGAAGTGCATGGGCACTTCAATTGTGATTATAGCATACTTGCCTGTCAACTAGGAGTACAGAAGCTATGGAGATATACCATTATGCACTTCCAAATTATTAGATCAGTAATGGGAAAAAATAAAATCTCCTAAAAAACAGTATAAAAAGGATATTTGGGAGGACAGAAAGATGCAAACAGATAACTTCTGGTCCAAGCTGCTTTTCAACGAGAACCAATTAAATGCCAAAGCTTTCTGGGAACAGGTCAACTGCCTAACGAGACCAAAAAAGATAATCAACGCTCCCTGTCTCTCAGAGCAAGTTTGGGTACATCATTTGATAAACACCTCTGGGAAAGCGGAAAACAAGAGAAATTAAGTTATAAACATCATTAAATATTTGCCAGTGAAGGATGGCAATGTAACTTCAGAACTAATAATAAGGGACACTATCTATCCGAATGCATATAGCCAAACTGGGCAGAATAATCCACCTTATAGCACTGGCAAGACATCAGGAAAATTCCAGGATGTAAAAGCAACCGTAAACAGCACAACTGAAGACCTGCCAATACAATATACAAAAGATGATGTTTACAAAATAATAAGATCAGGCAGAATTGATGGTGCTCCAGGACCAAATGGCATCCCACAGGCAATTTTTAAATTGGATGCGGATTTTTGGGCCACTCCTTTGTCTCATTTATACAGAAAGGTGAGCAGCTCTGGAAGCTGGAGAGGCATCATAATCAATCCTGTGTATAAAGGAGGCAATTTAGAGGAACCAGCAACTACAGACTGATCTCGCTAATGGACTCAGAAGCTAAATATTACGCCTCCCTAGTTCTTAGAGACTTGGTACATTGGTCGGATATTAATAACATAATTCTCATTAATCAGTCTGGATTTCGTAGGGGTTCAGGCACAATTACGAATATCCTAGCTTTAGGCTCAATGGTAGACAAGATCATACAACAGTGGAAAAGCCTATTGTATGCTTCATAGATTTCAAAGCAGCAATTGACCATGTAGACAGAGGTATTCTATGGAACAAATTAAGGCAATGGGGGCTTCCAGCACATATGCTCTGAGCCATAATGCAGCTATACACAAACACCTGGATGCGAGTCAGAGTGGCAGATGGTTATAGACTTACTAGGAAAATACAAACAGAAAATGGCCAGAAGCAAGGTTGCATTCTAGCCCCTCATCTGTTTAACTTGTGTATGGCCGATCTTTCCCCTAAGTTGGACCACGCAAAGTTACACCCACCACGCCTAGGCCCCTTACAACTAACACACTTATCTTATGCGGACGATATACTTTTGTTAAGTCAAACAAAAGTGGGCTTCAAAGAGGGATTAACATATTGAGCGATTTCGCGAAGGACAACTTATTGGAAATAAATGTAGCGAAAACAAAGGTCATGACAAAAAGCCACCACTTGCAAGTATGACAACAATTTAAACTAGGCAGTGTGAATTTGGAGGGAGTCACAAATTATAAATATCTCGGTTTAAATATTGACAGCCGATTTAATTTTAGAACACATAATGATGGTTTGATCAAGAAAGGTAATGGATTGATACATGCTTTCTGCGTAGGAGCGAAGACCTTAAGTGGTCCATCGTTTAAACTACTATTGGCCGTTGTTAGAGTGAAGCTCTTGCTGACTCTAGCTTATGCTACTAAAGTTCAATACAGCAAGGAAACAGTAGTCCTTGAAAGAATGCAAATGAAGACATATAAAACAGTTTTTGGGTTACCGAGAAATACCTCCCCAGCGCAGATTCTCCTGGAATTTGGTTTATTGCAGCAACGTCTAGCAAGAATGTATGCGACAATAAAACTATGGTACAAAATCCGGTTAAATTGCCAGAACCCGCTAAATAGTGCCATCTTGGAAGTACAGAAGAATAATCCTTGTTCAGCCTATCATACGTATTTGCAGCTATCAATAAAGTTAACGAAGATGTCGGACTTATGGAATCTGAACTTACCATTCACAACATTTCGACAAATAATAAAGCAGCAAAAAGACACTCGTTAACGGAGGATAAAATTAAATTCAGCAAGTGCTCTCATGCCTGGATGGTACTAAAATCTTATACGATCTTACAACCATCGTCTTACTTGAACATAACGTACTCTATATATTTAAAAAGGAAACTGCTAGCAATATGTCTTGGGTCACTACCAACTAATGCTTATCAACCACTCTGGAAATATAGTGGCCTGACGTCATGCACTCTATGTGGTCTCCGAAGCAGGATTTTGTTCATCTGATCTGTATATGTCCCGTTTTAAAATTAAATCGTCTTTTATTGCTAAAAAATCCTTTTAGTGCCAGGGGCATACGCACTTGTAGATCTGCCATACTAAGGTGTCTTGATCCAACTGACCCCCAACTTAACGGCAAATTGGTAAAATGTTTACTTTTATATGAGAAATTAACTTGAATTGGTATTTAAATGGTATTTTATCAAAAAGAGGAATATTCTTGATGCACTGTTTAATATTGTTTTATCTACTTGTAATTGGTTCTCTGGTGGACCATCAGCAAATGTAACATGTACATCACATTGGTGATAATACCGTCTTGATATGATTTTATCAAAAACCGTAAACCTTATTAATGGCAATTAATGATTTTAATATGCATATTATATTTTTCTCTAGGGATTGTGTCATTTTATCGAAATTGTTATGGTTTTAATTAGCTTAAACAATAAAGAATTTCACCGTTATTAGATCAGTATTGTTTTTGATGTAACTCGCTAAGTCTCTGCTCTTATCTGGTATGGAAGTGCTAGAGTATCAGACCTTTAATAATCAACTGACTCCATTCTCCTTCATGTGAAGGATATCAAGGGCAGGTCGATTTTGATTCACCATCAAAACATCAGATAAATATAGATAAAAAAACGAATAAGATGGACAAACAGTAAATATGGGTAAATAGAGATGGAAACGTTAAGGAAATAACTACCATCACAAGTATTAAAAATGCAATAGGTCTGGTCTTTCATTAAGTTAAAGCCATTTGCTTTGCTATACAATACCATTAGCAAAGCAAATGGCTTTAACTTAATCAAAGGCAAGACCTATTGCATTTTCAGTGCTTGTTCTTTATAGCAGTAGAACGGAATTTGGAATACTTGAGTTCAGAGTGTTTGCCATACATGCACTTCTCGTGTCCAATGTAAATTGTCTATAATGTTGCTCCCTGTAAGAATCCAGGCCACATGTAGGGTGCACATGACAAATGACTTGCCTCTTAATTCATTAATGCCATTTTAGTCATGGCGGGGGATAGTGGGTATGAATATTTTTAAGTTCATGTTCAAGAACTGTTGCCTAAAAACATGTCACAATGCAGTGATATAATCCAATGTACTAAGGTGAAATGCTTCTGCTAGTTATAGAAATGAGCTTTTGTTAATTTTGAAGAGTCCTTATCATATTTTGTTAATGGTGTTTGTTGCACAGTTTGCATGCCAAACATTTTAAGGGCACGGGTGGTGCATAGACTCTTGGACTCCATCCAGACTCTCGGCTCTCCCTGTTAATTAGTGGTTTGCCCACCTCTTCACTGAACCTCCGAGACACTCCTTTTGAAATCTCGCTACATCCAGTGGTGCTCATCTCAAACTTTCCTTTTCCGTTTCTCGAGAGGCAGATATCTAGCAAACTTCCTCATCGCAGGCACTTAAGTGTCACTCGCCTTACAAACGACCTATCAAACACTAGTGGCATTTGCCACGTAATCTCTCCACCAGTGTCTCTCGCGTGGCACTAGGTAATGTCTCACCCTATTTTCCTCACATTGCAGTCCGCATGTAAACTCTGTACAAGATGTTATTGACCATGTAAATTCCTCAGTGGTATCCACTTTGTAAGCTCTCCCCTCTGTTCCTTACAACAAACAAATGATGGACGGAATGCTGACAATGCAGACATTCTCACCCAGTCAAGAGATCTGGGTTAAATCCATCGTTCTTTTGCCCACTACGCCACCCCAGTTTAGACATGGCCATATGCAAATCAGTCTTGACCCTGTGCCTCATGGGAACAGTCCAGCCCGAACTGCCAAGCCATGTCTTCCCTGGACCGGAATCAAGCATCCTAGGACCGGTTTCTGGCTATCAGCCGTCATCAGCCAGGATAGCTTGACTCCAGTGGCGTAGTGAGCACGGGTCCCACGTCTGGGAATACCCATCCCACTTAGGGCGAAAAGCGTTACAACAAACAAATGATTGACGGAATGCTGACAATGCAGACATTCTCCCCCAGTCAAGAGATCTGGGTTAAATCCATCGTTCTTTTGCCCACTACGCCACCCCAGTTTAGACATGGCCATATGCAAATCAGTCTTGACCCTGTGCCTCATGGGAACAGTCCAGCCCGAACTGCCAAGCCATGTCTTCCCTGGACCGGAATGAAGCATCCTAGGACCGGTTTCTGGCTATCAGCCGTCATCAGCCAGGATAGCTTGACTCCAGTGGCGTAGTGAGCACGGGTCCCACGTCTGGGAATACCCATCCCACTTAGGGCGAAAAGCGTTACAACAAACAAATGATGGACGGAATGCTGACAATGCAGACATTCTCCCCCAGTCAAGAGATCTGGGTTAAATCCATCGTTCTTTTGCCCATTACGCCACCCCAGTTTAGACATGGCCATATGCAAATCAGTCTTGACCCTGTGCCTCATGGGAACAGTCCAGCCCGAACTGCCAAGCCATGTCTTCCCTGGACCGGAATCAAGCATCCTAGGACCGGTTTCTGGCTATCAGCCGTCATCAGCCAGGATAGCTTGACTCCAGTGGCGTAGTGAGCACGGGTCCCACGTCTCGGAATACCCATCCCACTTAGGGCGAAAAGCGTTACAACAAACAAATGATGGACGGAATGCTGACAATGCAGACATTCTCCCCCAGTCAAGAGATCTGGGTTAAATCCATTGTTCTTTTGCCCACTACGCCACCCCAGTTTAGACATGGCCATATGCAAATCAGTCTTGACCCTGTGCCTCATGGGAACAGTCCAGCCCGAACTGCCAAGCCATGTCTTCCCTGGACCGGAATCAAGCATCCTAGGACCGGTTTCTGGCTATCAGCCGTCATCAGCCAGGATAGCTTGACTCCAGTGGCGTAGTGAGCACGGGTCCCACGTCTGGGAATACCCATCCCACTTAGGGCGAAAAGCGTTACAACAAACAAATGATGGACGGAATGCTGACAATGCAGACATTCTCCCCCAGTCAAGAGATCTGGGTAAATCCATCGTTCTTTTGCCCACTACGCCACCCCAGTTTAGACATGGCCATATGCAAATCAGTCTTGACCCTGTGCCTCATGTTCCTGGCATAATACTTAACTTGTAAACGCTCCACCTCGGGCACTCCGCTTGCGCACACCATGTAGTGACGATCACCTTGTAAACTCTCTGCCTCCGATCATCAAGTGCATTCACTATGTAATCTGCCCACCAATGTTCCTCCCATGGCACTCACCTTGTAAACTCTCTGCCAGTTCTTCCGATTGTCCTTCAACATCCGCGTCCAGAGCATGTTCATCAGCTCCGGAAACTGCTCGTCCATGAAGGAAAGAAAGCAAGAAATGTTAACTGAGCTGTGGCGTCAGCACCTGATCTGCCAAGCATTCACCGCTAGATGGCAGTGAGGAACCGAGTAAAAAAGCAGAACACGTCCCAAGCACAGGAATGCCTAAAAGAATGATTAAAGAGGAAAACTGACGAGAGAATTGGTCACTGTTTACTTTAGCAGCATAGACACGGGCAGGCCTTTCCAACATGGAGTGACTTGTGCCTCGTGACTGCCTCTGTTGAAGGTTAAGACGGGCACCGTTATCTTCATGGCGCGAAGGACAAGCCGTCGAAGTCCATTAAAACAAACAACGAGTGGTGCGCAGCGAGCGATCTGTTTTCAATTATCGCGCCTGTGTCTGGGCATGTTAATTCAAAACAGATGCTGCCCGTGCAGGTAACCGCAAGCATTAGGCCATGGGCGGAACAAAGGTGGGACATGCACCCGCCTTTGCCCAATTGTGTGCTGTCTTTCCTAGAAAGACGCCCGCAAAGGCCAATAGCCTGTGACAAAAATCTGACCACACGTATGAGGGTGTGGTCAGATTTTTGAAGCCCCTTACAAAAAGTCTCGCAGTGCAACGCATGTGCTCAGGCGAGACCTAAAAACCAGGAGTCCTAATTATAATGTGGAACATTGTTCATATTGAAGGCCACTAGGTGGAGCTCCAGGCTAGGTAAAGATCAAAGTTCACTTTGATTTTTTCCATGTTTAAAGAGATCTTGGATTGGGTAGTCCATTTACTGTTTAGGTAGAGATTGTAGGGAGAGAGGGAAAATGGCTGCCAAGGGGGAGAAACGAACGAGGGAAAACAAATCCAAAATGGGGGCAATCATCATAGATACCAACTGTATTCCAAAAAAAGTATGTCGACTGGATTCCTGTGGGGGTCAACAACGTGAATCGTCCTTCTTCCCCTATTTTCATGCAAAAAAAGAAAGGGCCCTCAACTGTAACATGGGCACCAGGTGCGGTGCGATGTTATGCAATGCAGCCATTAACATGAACTGGTATGGGAATATGGGAGTTGGAGCAGTCGCTCACCATGCTTTGCTCGTCCTATCTCAGTTTAAGCATTATAAATTATACGTGACATAGAGGCAGGAGGGCTGCCCATAAGCAGGAAAAAGGCAGCGGAGGAGGCGGACCCCACACACAGGTGCAAGAGGAGTGAATCTCAACACCCAGCATAGATCACAGCCCTTGCACGCTTCAGTATTTCAGGGAATGCGACCAAAGCCAGCAAGGGGCAGTGGTCTCATGAAGGCATTCAGCTCAGAACCCAGAGACTTTGAAGCCGATCAGGCAGGGGTGAGCCCACGACCGACACCCTGCGGGTCAGGCTAAAGGTCAGGATAAAGGGAGGCAGCAAATCCAGACAACACAGTGCTCAGGCCTGTAGAGGCTGTTTTCCAGTCGTCGGCTATTTAGATATGAGGGCAGAGTGAAGACCTGGCCCTGCAGTGGGCTGAAGGCCACATGGCATCAGTGACCACATTGGGAGGAGTGCAAAAAAAACAGTTGATGGACAGAATGCAGAACAATGTCATACATTCAGCCCAGTACAGAGATCTGGGCCTAGATCCATTGTTTTTTTGCTCACCATGCCGTTCCAGTTTGAACCCAGCCATATGCAAATCAGTCTTGACCCTGTGCCTCATGGCAACAGTCCAGCCCGAACTGCCAAGCCAGGCCCTCCCTGGACTGGAAACAAGCATCCTAGGGCCGGTTTCGGGGTTTCACTCCTCTTCAGCCAGGATAGCTTGGCTCCAGTGGCATGGAGAGCACGGGACCCACGTCTGGGCATACCCTTCCCACTCGGGGAGACAAATGCAAAAACAACAGTTGATGGACAGAATGCAGAACAATGTCATACATTCACCCCAGTACAGAGATCTGGGCCTAGATCCATCGTTTATTTGCTCACCATGCCGTTCCAGTTTGAACCCAGCCATATGCAAATCAGTCTTGACCCTGTGCCTCATGGGAACAGTCCAGCCCGAACTGCCAAGCCAGGTCCTCCCTGGACTGGAAACAAGCATCCTAGGACCGGTTTCGGGGTTTCACCCCTCTTCAGTCAGGATAGCTTGGTTCCAGTGGCATGGAGAGCACGGGGCCCACGTCTGGGCATACCCTTCCCACTCGGGTAGACAAATGCAAAAACACCAGTTGATGGACAGAATGCAGAACAATGTCATACATTCACCCCAGTACAGAGATCGGGGCCTAGAGCCATTGTTTTTTTGCTCACCATGCCGTTCCACTTTGAACCCAGCCATATGCAAATCAGTCTTGACCCTGTGCCTCATGGGAACAGTCCAGCCCGAACTGCCAAGCCAGGTCCTCCCTGGACTGGAAACAAGCATCCTAGGACGGGTTTCGGGGTTTCACTCCTCTTCAGCCAGGATAGCTTGGTTCCAGTGGCATGGAGAGCACGGGACTCACGTCTGCGCATACCCTTCCCACTCAGGGAGACAAATGCAAAAACAACAGTTGATGGACAGAATGAAGAACAATATCATACATTCACTCCAGTACAGAGACTTGGGCCTAGATCCATCGTGCTTTTGCTCACCATGCCGTTCCAGTTTGAACCCAGCCATATGCAAATCAGTCTTGACCCTGTGCCTCGTGGGAACAGTCCAGCCCGAACTGCCAAGCCAGGTCCTCCCTGCACTGTAAACAAGCATCCTAGGACCGGTTTCTGGGTTTCACCCCTCTTCAGCCAGGATGGCCATGTCTGAACTGGGGTGGCGTGGTGAGCAAAATAACGATGGATTAAACACAGATCTGTGACTGGGGGTGAATGTTTTGCCAATGTGCAACATTCCGTCCATCATCTTGTGTCTTTTACATTGAGAGGAGGGTCCTCACAGCAAGTCTGCTGCAGCGAGAGAACACCAATCAGCCACAACCTACTACTCCCGAGCAGGAAGTTGGGGAAAGAGGGAACCAGCTGGGATACTGCAGCACCAGTGGGGAACGTCCGGGCACATGCAGGTCAAGTACACTGGGTGAGGGAGTGCAGGCCACCAAACTACAGGCCCTGCCACTGCACGCTGGGACCAGCACCTCAGACTGCTGACCAGCCGTCAACAGTTCAGAGCAGTAGAACAGAACCAGGCACCTTTAGGTGCGGAAACCCTGCAGAACTCATCAGGAGCCGATCCACGATCCCCATATATTTGGCCAAGAATTCCTTCTACTCAAAGCTCCAGCCAGCACCAATACCTCGATCCACACACGAGGCACACCATACCCCTTGCCGGCTGATTTTCCCACTGATCAGGCATGTCTCAAACTCCCCCAGCACCAATCATGAATCCTAGGAGTCACCATCAACTCAGAAAAGTGGCTCGCCCTCTCCACTCCTCAACACATGCAGGCAGTGAGCTCATAAGCAGGCACTCTTCTTTTATGTCCAAATAAGTTTCCAATTCTGCATTCTATCATCCACTTACTCTCTTTGCTGATGACAATTGCTGTGTGCTGTGTGCTGTGTGCTGTGGATGGGAGGGCATAACTGGGTTTTTCTCAGATTACAGATCCCAAGCCCTGGGAGCAACTGGGGAGAGCTCCCATGATGTTGCCCATTTTGACAGTATATATATATATATATGCAGTATGCAGCACACTCAGAAAGAGGTAAAAAAGAGGAGAAACATTGCACCACTCCTACGCTTCCCCTTGGGAGGCGTGGGATACTGACACAATTCCTCTCAGAATCACAAATGCTGCAAATACTTTCTGATATTTTAGATTCGTTCAGTAAGGATTCTAATATTATTATTGGGGCAATTTTAAAAAGACCTTTGACTTATCTATGCTACCTCAGGATTTGACTAGAGAAGAGGATGCATATTGGGCTATTCCTGAGCTCATGGGCACACCTAGGAAACACCTTTCCAGGTCCGCCGTTCAACTTATAGACATCACACTGTCTCATGGATTACATTTTGGTAGTTCTCCCTCAGACATAAACAGAATCCCCACATTCGAAAGGGACACTTTTAGAATTACACTAATTATATATTATTAGACATATGGTTGTGGAGTGAACTGATCTATAGGACTGTGAGCTCAAGGCAAGAAGGCAAACATGAACCCTGGTCTCTCCATCTGAGTAGTACTTTGATTAGTGACATATTTGATTGAACTAATAAAAGACAGGATGCCCTTTCCAATACCAACAACAGAAGGAACCTAAAATGGGATATGTTATACAACTTCCAACTATTATGGCATCAATATACAGTAGTTTAATCATTATACTCCATTTCTTTACACAGAATCTAGGCAACGGATAGCTCTTGCTCAAAGCCCATACCAAATATTTCTTGTGGGCTAACATAATTCTTTTTTACAAAAGATTTTTTTTTAAAGTATCAATAATCCTCAAGGAACTCATTCATGTTTTAACAACAGCTTCTGAGTGGCCAATAGTCAAATAATTATTAACATTAAAAAAGAAGATAAAATTGGTATACCCAAGGCTAGAATTGCATGTAAAAATAAGCTTAAAGAGACTAAAACTGCCTGGGAAGGACATTTTGGAAGCAGCTAGATCCAAAGACACCAAGCTAATGTGGCACATATTAGCTCATGGGGTGTGTGATGAGAGTATGAATCTGGAGACCCACATTTCCCTACAAGTGTGTTACATGCTTCTCAGAACTCTGCAAAGCCTCCCCGGAAGGAAATATTATTGAGGATCCAAAAGTAACCTTAAATAAGTCTCCACAGACACCTAGGATAGAACCTTTTTTAGAATCTGCATTTTGTAGTTTCCAAGACCCTTTATTTTCACTGGGCGACACACAAGTGCCCGGAGACGAGGGAAGACTCCGGGGCTAGACATTATCCCTGCTGATTTACCCTATCCAGAGCCTATTATATGGGTACCAAACATCAATGTTTTCTCTAATGCTATTGCTACTGGAGCACTAGTTCCTATATCATGGAAAGGCATGGAGTTCATTCCTATACACAAGAAGGGTTCTCACAACACTCCAAACAAGTCCTTGATAAACTTGCCACCTGCATTCTAGAAAAGAACATTCATAGCCACTTCCAGCTGGAGTTTAGACCATGGACCAGCATGGGAGATCAGGTATTCTGTTTTCTAATGATTAGATAAAAAGAAGTGGATATCAATCGAGGCAGTTTGTGTATACCCTCTGATGATCTTAAGGTTGTCTTTGAAATGGTGCCAAGGGGGATTCTCTGGGATATTCTTAAGATGCAGGATGTTCCGCCGGTCTTACTGAACATAATAATTTGTGTACAAACAGACAATTTTGCCCAGGCACGCTGGAATTTGAATGACAAACTGACTGGGCAACAGCAGTTTGTAAAGGGGTAGAACAAGGTTGCCCCTACTGTTTTTCTTTTGTTTATAAATGGCTGTCTCAAATATCTACTTGATTGTGATAATGATTCACCTACCCAGGATGGTTTGCAAATTCCTGCCCTACTTTTTGCTGATGACACCCTTTTGGTTTCAAAAACACAAGTGTAAAAAAACATATCCTACTAGAGCAATTGCCTCCTTCTGCCCCACACATGGGTTACAGATTGTCCGCACAAAAAGTACATTTATAACAATCAATCACCACAAGAATTTCAGGGGCAAATTATTACTGGATGGGACAAGCCTCGTGAGAGTGTCGGAGTTTGATTAACTTGATGTTAGGCTATTAGATTTCCACTCCAAGCAATCACAAACTTCCAAGAGTGTAATTTTGCTAAAGCGTAGTTTAGCAACTGTAGCCTGATTCACCTTAAGAACCATTTAACACTTAGGGCCCAATTATGATGACAGACAGAAATCCCCTGACCATCAATCGTAGGCTTTCTGCCCGACATGGTAGATTTACAGTCCTGCCACCGTATTAGGATGCCGGTGATTGGACGTAAACCTGCAGGGGGATTCCAACATGAATCGCCTGTCGAACAGACTGCATATTCTCTCAATGTCAGCGGCTCCGCCGTCGGGATTGAGATGTCGGTTTCCGACAGCCATTCCATGTCGGCCTCGCCAACATGGAAAGGCAGGCAGAAAGTGACATTAGGGAACCCTTAGCAGCCCCCCCTGCCAATTGGGCCTGAGGGGCACCTATGGTGTCCCCTTAAACATCCCCACACCGTGTTGCAGGAATCCCATGGTACTTACCACATAGTGCAGGGATGTTTTAAAACTTCCATTTCTCGATGGAAGCTTGTACTGTTGGCCTTATATGCCCACCGCACAAGCTTCAATAGAGAAATTGAGGTTTGCAACTGCACCATGGGCGGTTGCATCAAAATACTGCGGTCAGAACAGTGGACCTGGGGTCCAACATCGTAATAAGACCCATAGTGTCTCCTTTACACAGACCTCGCACATCCAATGCCCCTTGTTTGGAATATATCAAGTCCTCTTTGGGCGCTCTTGGACTAAGAGATTATTGGTACAATATCCCTTTTATTGCCTCTACTTTGCAAACCAAGACAAAGGAAAGATTTTTACATTGCCAGTGGTAGAAATAGCAATCAGCTTCATTGATGGGCAGATTGACAAGTTCCTTCCTAATGATGAAATATGAGCCCAGTTTAAAAAATTGTTTCGAAAATATGAAAAACATCTCTATACATTATATTGAGGTTGGGAATTATACTATTAGATCCTTTTACCATCAAATCGTGGTTCCAAACTATAGAGACTAAACAATGTCTCGTCTGTTGCTAAGATGAGGAAAGCAGGGAACATTTATTGTTTTTCTGTGCTGCATATTAAAGACAAAGGTAAAAATGGATTACTCCGCTTTTTCGTCTCTAGGGAATAGGATCTTATAAAGTAAAATGGAGGTTTTGCACATTTGATACTAATCCCCATGTGGTTTACTCTGCTTCAAAGTATCTGGACTCAATTTGGCATGTGAGGAAAGAGTTATCAACCCAGATTATAGTTGTTGGTCATTGACTACTCTGTATTTTAAGGGGGGACTTGATTTATTTTAAATCCCATTTTTACCTATGTCTTAATTTGTGTTCTTCAGATGAATATATTATTATTATATATTTCTTTATGTTTGCTCATGGATTTTATCCCATGAGACAACTAAATAAAATGAAATGAATGGAAATGACCACTATCAACTTAATAAACATGATGTATTTAGGCAAACGCACAGTTCTGAGAGAATCTCTGCTCAACATCTAATAGCTATAGCACAAGCAGCAGGCAATGCCCAGAGAAATGTGTGGTAAATTCAAGAGGCGGCAACAATTTTTTTTTTTTATTGAGCAAGGATACATTTGACAAATCAATTATTTAAGCATTTCATATCAATTTCATACATATCCTAAAGGTAGCTTATTAATACCAATACAGTAAGAGGACTAATCAAATCCATCATATAACAAATAGCTAATCCATTAAATTATATACACAACCTAAATCCTATTTACATTATTTAAAATATTTGATATTATTTCACCATGCTATTCGGCCTTCCATTATTTCAGATTCAGACCCCAGTTCTCTTCGCATTATTTACAATGTTTATATTAATGTAAAATTTGGTTTCTCAAAATCTTCTAAACCAACTCTTCCACCTATCTTCCAGCCATCTAATCATAGGAGCCCATAGCTTGCATCCTTTCTCCCTGGCTCGGCGCCCCTTGATCTCGTTTAGTACCATCTGCTGAGTGTATATATTCTGAAGTCGATAGAACCATGCTAGATATCTGGGCACTTCTATATCGTTCCAATCTGTTGCGATCAGTAACCTAGCTACAGCCACTGTTATAAATAGGAAATCTACTTGAGATGAGGACAGCCCGAGTCTATTATCATATCCGAATAGCATTAATGATGAGGTTAAATAAAAAAAATTATTAATTGATTGTAACCAGAATTCTTCTATGCCAGTTTTTAGGGGTGTCAGTTTGCTACATGTGGAAAACATGTCTGCAGGACTATTCTGGCACCTAGGACATTTATCGTTTTCACGTTTCCCCCCATTTAAATAGCTTCGCGGGCGTATAGTACAAGTTGAATATAGTTCTATAGTGTTGGGATTTAAGATTAGCTGAGAGAAAGATTTTTTTTGCTAATTCCAGTGATCGATCTACATCTATTTCTCCATCTCCTAGTTTTCCTCCATCTCACTAGCAATTTGAATTGCAAAAAAAGAGAAAACTTTGATAAGCAAAAAAAGACACAAATTATCAAAAACAATAGGAGAAACCATAGATATACATTTTTTAAGTCCAAAAAGTGCCTAGAAAAAGATCAGATCCTCAAAACTGGTCCATCAAAGTTTGTACCATCTGACTTTATCTATATTTTGGAAGTCAAAGTTTTTAAATGGGGTATGGTCCAAGACTGAAGTCAGAGGAGAGATATTTTCTCATCAAGCACCTGCTGAAGCCATTGGTTTTGGTGTCAAAATATCTGAACAGGACAAAGCTGAATTGTGTTGCCACTGAGGTCACTGCTGGTATAAATATACAATCTCACCATGGTCCAATCTTTTGCCTTCACTTCTTTGGTTCTCAAAATCCTCAAGTGGGTCAAAGCTGCTCCAAGTGGGATAAACCTGGTTTTCCTGCCTACATTGCTTTGTTGCGTCTTCCCTGGGCATGCTTCGGCCCCTTTTCCTGGTCTTATAGAGGGGGGAAATTTACTAGGTTCCATTTTGCTGGTACTGCAAACGTTATTTCTGGTCATTCCTATAGTCACCAGGTGTTCATGGCACACATTTAGGCACCGAGTCTCTCTCCAGCCAGAGCTCGTGCAAGGTCCATTCATTTGCTGTAATCTGGGACCTTCTGGAGTCAGGAGTCCTGCTTTTCATGTACCTGGAGCAGGCAAACATAAATCCAGTGAACTGATTTTTGGACAGCAATTTCCACCCCTGGGTGTCAACAGAAGTCACAAGCCATGAAACCTTCTTTCTTCAAATGTAGTCTTCCCAGATCCAGAAATGTTCTGATTAGGTGTTGGCAAGGTGCCAGTCTTAGCCTGTGTAATAGCCAGAAACGTATGATTTTATTTCCAATCACTCCTGTCTACTTTCTCACCCATCTTCTTTTGCGGCACTTTCTCTTTGGATTACTGTAAAAATCCAAGAAGCTCTAAATAGGAAATTCCTAAACACTTCTTCCACTAGAAGGGGTTCTGGCTCTTCTAAAACCACTCCTCTATTTAGATGAGGTCTCCCCCTTTTTCAGTGCCATGAACTGTTTTTCAATGTCTGTGACTGTAGCCAAAAAGGCTAGGAGGGCTCTGACAAATAGGAGCAAATCCTGTCAGCCCATTTGGCATCTTGAAGTCAGAAGAAGTAGTGTGTAGGATATAATGTTTTCTGTCAACTGTTTATTTCCTCCTTACAGATAGCTACACCTGTGACTTCTTTGGCCCCAAGACCTGGTCAGCCCTCAGGAGAGCAAGATTGAGTATAGGGCCTCTGGAAGTTGGGTGAATAGTAAAATTGGTTTTATGCCGGTTTGGCACAGGGTACACAAAGTAAATTTTTATTAAGCATAGATTTCCAGTAAAGTTACCAAAAATCTATTTGAGACTTTTGAAATTGTGGGAAAAAATATTTTAAATCAATTTTCCAGCATTTTCCCAAGCAAAGACATAAATTAAGTTTTTTAAATTTGAACTAGGACTGTTCCTGGAGAATCTAGAGTAACATGCACAAGGAAAGGAGCTCTGACAATTGAGTCACTGTGAGGTTATACTATTTCAGAAAGGTAGTGTGCAACTTTTTAATTGATAAATAAAGCACCCAGCACCATGGACTTACAAGGCATACTTGGGGCAACATAGTAATAAATGAAAATAGTTTTTCATATTTCTTTTTTTTAATGTAATTCTTTCATTTAATTATTTATGGACAAATGCTCTTTTTTTATTTTATTATGTATTGCTTTATATTTCTTTGTATAGTACGTTTGGTACTTTAAATCATTTTGGTTTATTTTATTGTTGTTCTTTCCAGATGTTCTTTTATATTAGTATGTAAGCTTTAGATTGTAAGTAGACGATACCATGAAGACTCTCAAACAAGAGAACCATTTCTGAAAGAAGGGCATTTATTTATTTGATTTTTTTTCAGATTTTAGGTTTGATAGTTTTTGATATGAACTTTTATGGTATTGGTTCAGTATCTCGATGAATTGGTAAGGCGTTGGACAACTTTACCTTGGGTCCTTTAACAAAGATTTGCCACTATATGTTGGTGTTATTAGTTGTGGATTCTTTATTTTTGTGTGCTGCTGTAGATATTCCACCAAGAGATGTGGAACTTGGGTGCTTGCTTGTGGGCAGATCAGTATATTCATTGTATCTTCAAAGTAATCTGAGAGTGATGAGAGCTTGTCCACAATCTTTTGTGGTAGGTGGAGTTTGTTTGTGGTCTCCTCGCCTCTTTTAATGTCACCCATGGCTTTCTCTGTCAGTGTTATCACTGCCAGTGTCTCTCTTTGCTGCGAGTACAGCAAACTACATCAATCTTGCTAGGTCTCATTTACAGGTCACATCTCCACCTGTCTGCCATACTCAGGCGGTACACAGGCTCACATGTCTCGCTGGGCAAAGAAACACCAACTTTACTGTCTCATCTGAGTTTGATTAGATGAATTAGTGTCTTCTGGGATGTTTGATCTAATGAGGCAGGGTCAGTGGTGGCAGAGAGCAGAGCAGTACTTCGCTGATATAAAAAGTGTTTGAGCGACTAGCAATGGTGTTTTATGACCCTGCTCACCACTTCATTCCAAATTATGTCCTATTTCCTTTTGTGTAGCAAGGTCCCATTTCCATAGCCGACCTATGTATTTATCAGCATTGATAGGTGGAACTATTTTAGACAGTGGCCATCTTCTCCACGGTCAAGCTCAACCCCAATATATCTTTTCTATTTATTTTTTATAACTCATGAAATACCATTTACCTTATTGGTTGTTATTCCTTTTATGTAGATGCTTTTTCAATGTTGTGTTTTGTGTACAATATTTCTTCTATTGCTGAATTATTTTCTAATTGAAGAAGGTAATGTATAGAAGTACATTGAGTTCAAATTAATATTCATTTTTTTATTTGTTTAGGTGTTTATTTAACCTTTGTTTAATTTATATAGGCAGTGTTTAAGACCATTATCTTATGTCTGTATGATGGGTAGTAGAATTTCCTCTCTTCACTAATTTTCTGCTGCATATCTTGTCCCCTTGATCAGGCTTTGGTTGAGTAAGTATTATTTTGGTTTTTTACATTTGTCGCCTTTCAGCATTAATTAAGGTTTCTTGTTTAATAATTTTTGCCAAAATGTTATTGGTCAAGAATTTATTTCAAATTTTTTTGGAGCTGTTTCATTAGTTTGATGCTACTTTTTGAATTAGTATATGTTTATTATAAATTTATTGTATCGAATTCTAGTGAAATGTTAAGATGTTATTGCTTGTGAGTAGGTGTAGGATGTTTTTTATTTTTTTATTTTTTATTTGTTCACATAATGTTTTAGGTTCTAACGTAGCCAGATATCAAATCCCAGAATGATAAACAATTTTAATAAGCCTGGGACTGCTAAGGTTTTTTCAAATGATACATTTATGCTTTAACTCTATTATAATGTTTCTTATTATTTCTAAAAATGTGTTGGTGTTTTAGTTTTTCTAAAAATGTATTTTGAATATATTATGCTATATTATATTTTGGTCATTTTGGTTATTTTTATAGCATTTTCTGAATCACAATATTTTTGTAACCAATATTTGTTAAACAATGTTGTTTTAAAAATATGTTATTTCAACAATATTTTCTATAGTAATATTTGTATTTTGAATATTATAGTTAATTTAATTGAATGTATTACTTATCAGTACTATTATGCACAGTATTTTTATTTTTCTGACACAATATTTTTGTTGTTGATATTGTGATATGAAAACATTTAGGTTATAGTATGGTAGGTGTTAGAAATGGGATTTCTGGTTGGATAGGGCATGCGCCTAAGCCAGGCAGAAACCACCACTCTAGTCAGGGCAAGGGAGTTACACACCGAAGATAATCACTGATCACCCCCTTGGTAGCTTGGCAGAACAGTCAGGCTTATCCCGGAGGCAATGTGTAAAGCATTTCTGCAACAAACTCACACAGCAGCGACACACTAGACACTCCACAAAAGAAACTTCACACAAGGTTACACAAAAATAGCCTTTGTATTATCCATAAAACACATTAGAAAATATCACATATGTACACTGTGCAACCAGGAATTTATCATGTATTTACAGGTATTTGTTTAAACACCAATAGGCCAATCGGCCACTGCCAAGATCATCACATATATCACAGTTTGTGAGACCCATCAGTAACTCCTGGTAAGGGTGCACTGAGCACACCACCTCTAGGCCTAACATATCATCAGCAGTCCACCATAGGAAGCACCTGCAGCTGAGCACATATCCTGGATTACCATAAGTACATCAGGCCCCTCTTAGGCGTAAACTACACAATAGGTTATGCATACACAACATCATCAGCAGTACAGTGCAATAAACACTTGTAAGTTGTACACATCACTACATGTGCCCCACTGTCAGTGCGACACCTGTGCTCTTCTTTAGGGTACCTGGTGTCCTTTTAATATGCTTTTTGGCCACGTGCCCACCTATATCATAAAAGGTGGCAATTTTTGTCCCCGGGGACCTCCGTCGAGGTCTCACCATGTTCAGGGGCACAATGCCACTAGCCTAGAGGTGGGGGTGCAACTCACCCTGTCTCTGAAGAAGAATGCCCCGGATAGTGCCCCACATCGACAGCTGTCGCGAGGGGCACGGTGCAGCTACTGGTCAGCTAAATACATGGGAGACCCCTCTGGGTCTCGTGGACTCGATGTCGGGGTAGTTCCCGTAATACTTCCAAGAGACAGCGCAATGCCCCTTAGGGCAGGAAGACCTCACTTGGTCCCCCCCCCCCGCAAAAGCAACTGCCCCAATGGCAGCTGTCCGGACTCACCCTCACTCTGGGTGAGCCAGAATTCCCAGGCAGTCTCCAGAACATGGAGAGAATCCTCCGTCGGCTTCCCTTCTCCACTGGTGGCTCGTGGCTGTGGGCCCCGCCCACAACCAGGCAACAGCCGCCTGACTTCTGTTTCGTTGACCACCCAGTCCGCACAGCAATGGGGGATGGCGGTGGAGGTCCTGACTTCCTTCCTGTAGCCACAGGAGCCTGCGAGGCTTCGGCTCAGTTGCTCCTACCAGCGTCATGACTTCCTTCCTGTGGCCACAGGAGCCTGCGAGGCTCCAGCTCAGTCGCTCCGCCAATAACCAGGCAACATCATGCCTGGCTTTCGGTTGTAGCGGCAAACAGCTGTGACTTCCTCCTGGCAACAGAATGCGGGGAAGGCTCCCACCCAAAAGCCATATCTGCGGCATCTCCTGCTGACCTCTTAGCGAGTAAGCCCGCATCTCGGACTTTGGCACCAATTTTAGCCTCCACCAAGTGCCTGCTTCAAACCGGCTGCAACACACCGCACTCTCCAAAGTGAAAGCACCCTGGCCCCAACAGCAGGAAAAGGGCTTGTTGAGAGGGCAACAAAAGTTAAAGCGCTCAACCTGGCACTAGCCCAAGCACAAGCTATGCAGGACAGAGCTGGGCACAGGCAGATCAGCACACAGGGACCCCCAGCAGAGGGCAGCCCCTTCAACTCCCTTCAGGCTGCAGCTGGGTCCCACGGCGGTTCCTCCTGGTAGAGGGTTCTCCAGGTCCAAGTAAACTCAGTTCAGTAAGTTCAACAGAAATGGGATCACAGCCCCAGTACTTATATTGTAAAAAGTATTTGTTCTGCCCTCTGTCACAGGGCTCTGAGCCCAGTCCAAATCAGTTCTGGGGGCACTTATCAAGTTGCACAACGCTCCCTATTGAAAGTGCAGGCCGTGGCCCCAGACACACCACAGGGGGGCGGAGCGGGCATTGTGGCCCTATTCTGATGCAGGTGCTACTCCTCCCACCACTCCAAATGCAGACCAGGCCTATTTAGCCTAGCGCTGACTCACCCAGACTCTCTGGAGCCACTGCAGCTCCCCAGCCCCTGTCACTCCAACGCCAGACAGTCAGTACACAACAGGCAGGCAGGCAGGTACAAAGACACATAGCACACAGAAATCCCTACTTCTAAAAGTGGCATTTCTAAAATAGTGATAATAAATCTGCGAACACCAGTATGCAGCATTTATCACCACTATTCCAAACATACTAAATTTGATCACGCTACCCCTCTCATGTCAGGAATTACTTCTAAAGCACATATTAGGGAATCCCCAATGCATTCCTATGAGAGGGCAGCAGCTTCACAGCAGTGAGAAACTAAATAGGCTGTTTGTCACTACCAGGACATGCCACACAGTTAAGACACATGTCCTACCTTTAACCTATGCCACACCCTGCCCATAGGGTTAGCTAGGGCCTACCTTAGGGGTGACTGATATGTAGTAAAAGGGGAGTCACAGACGGGGCAACCACTTTATGTGCCACGTCACAGTGGCAGTAAACTGCATGTGCAGGCCTTGCAGTGGGAGAGGCCTGAGAAATGTTTGAAAGGCTACTTTGGTGGGTGGCACAAGCAGCGCTGCAAACCCACCAGAGCATTTAATTTACTGGTCCTGGGTATGTGAGATACCACTGTACAAGGGACTGATAGGTAAATTAAATATGTCAAACAGGTGTAGACCAATCTTACCAAGTTTGCCCTAGAGAGCACATCCACTTTAGCACTGAACAGCAGTGATAAAGTGCCCAGAGTCCTAAAACCACCAACAACAGGTCAGAAAAAAATACCAGAAGAAGGCAAAACATACTGGGATGACCCTGCAAAAAGGGCCAAGTCCAACAGTAGGTGTACCACATAGCCCACTCATGCTGTCTAGGAGATTCACACCTTTATCCTAGAGTAGTGAATGATTCTTAGTTTGGGGACCTTGCCTACAAGAATATCTCAGGTGGGTTTTTCCTGGGGACCTGCATGTGTACGAATATTAGCAAAGTAATTTTAACATGAGACCCACATGAGTCTGTGGAAATCCTCTACATACACTCTATGTAAGTAGGAGATACCTGAATCTTTGCTTAATGACTACACTGAGACTGAAAGTGTTTTCAGATCATCAGCACAGTCTGAAGGAAGGAGACTTTGTATTGTTGTAGTGCTTCTCTAAGATTTAGTGGCACATGAATAGAACAATATTAACCACAATATTAGTAACTAATTTCCCCTAGCTACATAAATCCACCTCGAAACCCAGGATGTTTGTCAAATGAAAAGGCTGACAAGTCATTAGTTCTTTTTACTGACCATATTGAACTCACATTAGGAGGTGGCTTGGAAGTAGGGAGAAAAGTACCCTGCAAATGGAAAGTCCTAGTTATCTCTGAGCGATTAACCAAGACATCCTGCACCAAGGGCTCCTTTTGTTAACTATCTCCTGTGTGGCAACGAGCATTGATTTTAAATCCTGCATATAATTAGTTGGAGGACATACCTACCAAATATTTTCTTAATATTGGCCTGGCAGTGCCAGTAGGGTTCTGCTGCTGTCCATCAAAAAACATTAGATTAAGATAGAGTGTGTCTTCAGACAGGGCCCAGCGCTCAATCAAGGCACTCATTAGATTTTAAATGTAGCACAATGCAGACAGCCCCTTCCTGTCAATTACTCCACTCCTATCTGCTGCCTGAGTTGATGGTCCGAACCACTCATAGAGTTGGAGCTTTGTGCCTCTGTCAGCCTTGTTTGTGGTGCTCGGGCACTGAGGCACAACACCCCTGCAGTTAAAGTTGGGTCTCCAATTCTCTGCATTAGGAGACTCTATGCTGAGGATCATAGTGCAAACATGTACATGTAGGTATTTATAGTTTCTGTTAGACCTGGCCTCCTTGTTGTTGTTTACGCCCTAACATTTTGGCTTCAAACCACCTGTTCGCTGACTTCATTTTTGCTGGCTTTAACACTTTGCAAACTTTACCACTGATAACCAGTGCTAAAGTGCCTGTCTCTCTCCTTGAAACATGGTAATATTGGCTTATATCCAATTGGGATATTTAATTTACATATCAGTCCCTAGTAAAGTGGCACTACATGTGCCCAGGGCCTGTAAATTAAATGCTACTAGTGGGCTTGCAGCACTGATTTTACCACCCACTAAAGTGGCACTTTAAACATTCCCCAGGTATGCCATTGGAGGCTGTGTGCAGTTTTAATCTGATATTTCGACAGTGCAAAATAAGCCTTTTACCATGCCCAAACCTTCCTTTTTAATAGTCAAAAGGTACCCCTAGGGTAGGCCATTGACAGCCCAGAGGCCAGGGTGCAATGTATTTAAAAAGTAGGGCATGTACATTTAAGTTTTACTTGTCTTGCAGTGAAAAACTCTTACATTCATTTTTTACTACTGCAAGGCCCACCTCTCCCATGGAATACAATGGGGGGTTACATTATTACATTTAATAAGCTGTAATTTGCAAATGGGAACAGATAACATTTTAATTTTTGGTGTCTTCGGAATTGTAATGAAAAATTGTAACTTATGTTTGTAAGACATGGTATTGTTGGTTGACTCAGGTTGACTGTGGTGCAAGTTCTCGTCATGCAGCAACCACAGTCCTTGTTAGGGTAAGGCATAAGCAAGCCCTAAATGAACCTATGCTCACCTCCTTGGTAGCTTGGCAGAGAGCAGTCAGGCTTAACTCAGGGGCAAAGTGTAAAACAGTAAACCAGTGAAATCACACTACAAAAGGAGCTCATAAATTATATAGAACATTAGAGTGATTTTTAGTGAATAAAACAAGACCAAAACAACAAAAATCCAATTAGTAGAATTGGACACATTGAAGTTTAGAGCTTTCAGTGAAAATGGTGCCAAAAAGCATAAATCACTAGTGGGGAGTTCTGGCCGTGCCAAACTGGTACAAGCTCACAAGTTTAGGCTGACCAAGATGGAGCACGAGGCGACTAAAGAGAGCCTGTTAGGCCTGATCAGAGTACCTTAAATCATAGTTGCGGAGCTTTGCATGGATCCACATTGAAGATGCGTTGTGCAGTCGAAGCGATGCATCGGTTCCAAGATGCAGTGAAACTGAAGCCCTCTGGTGTTTCAGGAAGCTGAGATAGAAAGCTTTCTTCCAAAACAAGGAAGATAACACCTTTGAAGAGCCATCAGGCCTAAAGAATAAATCCGCCTTCTGCCACCCACCACACACTATACCAAGGGAGTTCATTACATTTGAACAAGCGGTCCTGTTTGTCCAGCACTCAGTTAGAAAATAAGAGGCAATTCTTTCAAAGTAACATAACGAAAGGACAGGTGGCAGCCATACAAGAACTCCAAAGCCACACCTCTGTGGTGATTAAAAAGGCAAATAAGGCAGGAGCAGTAGTTGTTTGGGTGACAGACAAATATATTTCTGAAACTAAGAAACATTTGGACAATACAAACTGGTATCACCACATGGCCCACGATCCCACAAAAGAGATCAAGGAAGAAATGTTCTTCGTTCTTCAAGAAGGATTCAACAATGATATTCTGGGACTAAAGGAATCTGAGTACGTAAAGAAAACGAATCCTAGGATTCCAGTAATCTATTTTTGCCAAAACTTAACAAACAAGATGCTAGCGCCCTCCCAGGACACCCTATCAATGCTGGATGCGATTCAGTCCTTGAGCCGATAGCGCAGTACGTGGATATCTTCCTAAAACCGTTCCTCAAGGATGTCCCATCATATCTTTCAGACACCACATATTTTAAAAACAAAATTGAAGGGCAAGAATACAGCATGGATGACCACTGTTGTTTCACTGTACACCCAGATTCCGCAAGATGACGGTCTTGAAGCAATAGAAATTTTCATTGAATCACGCCCCAGACCTCACAAAGTCCTTACCTCATTCATACTCAAACTGGCTACACTGGCATGAAAAATGAATTATTTTAAATTTGGATAGGAATTCTACATCCAAGTGAAAGGGACTGCCATGGGATGACCCTTCGCAACGGAGTTGGCGTTCCTCTACATGGCACTCTTTGAAAAGAAGTTTATTGAAGACAGCAATCCTTTTTCACATCAAATTGCCCAATGGCTGAGGTATATTGACAGCGTGTGGTGTCTGTGGAGGGGAGATGAACAACAACTGATTGACTTTCATAAGTGGCTGAATAATAGGAACAATTCAGTACGACGAAGAGTAAATCCACCCTGACTTTTCTTTATGTTGAAGTACGAGCTATCAATGGTACACTGCAAAAAATGTTATTTAGAAAACCCACAGATAAAAACAAATCACTGCCCTATAAAATCTTCCACCCAAGAAACCTACAGGACAACTTGCCGTATGGGCAATTCCTGCGCATAGGCAGAGACTGCACAAGGAGAGAAGATTATTTCCTCCAAGCCGAAATGCTTCAAGAAAAATTAAATAAAGGGGTTATCCAAGAAAGTTGCTGAAACGATCCATGAAACAAGCTTGGTTGACACCACGTGAGAATCTGCTCCTGACAAAAACAAAAAACAAACAACAAACTAGTGTGCATTTCCACATATTGCCCTCACAGAACCTTGAAGTAAAACTTTGCCATGAATGACGCATAATTATGTGGTGGGGCACTACAGCGTAATTTAAAGGAATTTCTCATATTAAGAGTAATGAAAAATTACCTATAGTACTCAAATCACGCCAGATTATCGTATCCAAGCCTGGGCGTAAGGTTTTGCTGCAAATCTCTGCCTACAATTGTTAGTAGATAGGGATGTGCGTCAAAGCCCATTGGTGCGTGCCTTTGAATGTTCATGTACCATCCATGGAACGCCCCCTTGATACAAAGCTTGCAAAGCACTGCTTTGTGTTAATTTGGCCAGCTAGACACAAATCCTGATTTGAGTTGGAAAGTAAATACCACCACAAAAGCTTGCTCAGTGTTTTGCATTACAACCCGGTTCAAAGAGTTAGTATATCTGGGACTTGATATGTATTCTGGGTAAGCCCCTGAGATGGCTGCACATTCTGCTGTGCACATATGTGGATGCTTTTAAAGGCTGTGCTACTCACACTTCTCCTAAAGAAACAACAACAAACCAAAGTATTACTCTGTGGAGGGGCGTAAAGCAGTTTCCAGCAGCCCCAGTAATGCATGCGGGTCTCTGCTCTTCATGGACCCTTATTCAGCCTAAAGCCTATATTTATCTATGAGACCTGCAGGGCCCCATCGTTTTGCCTTACACCACTAGCTGTGGGTGTTGATTTTCTCAATGCTTAATTTAAGCCGTTGCTTTTCGGTGCTCAGCACTGGTACTTAATTGGTTTCCGGTGCTGGGCACCTAATTTTCAACACCATATTAACAACAGTCTACCACATGGTGGCGCTGCTCATCTAATTGAGAGATGAGCAGAGCAAGGGTTGTTTAGGAATACAATATACATTAAAATTGCTAATACCTACCCCTCCAGCCATTTCTTTAGCTTTGGGGACCTGGAATAATCTGAACTGTCGCCATAACATGCAAGAGAGATGGTTAGTAGTTGTTTTGGCAGCGATGACAGAAACGATGGACGGTGCAAGCTGCAGTGGCCTCCTGGTCAGAGCCCTGGCAGTTAATATTTCACAAATTAAACACTGGATTTTCGGCATCTTTGATCATCAGGTAGAAAAGCAACGAGAAGGACAGGTGCCCAGCGCATATAGATTGTTTGTCAAAGGCAGCCACAGGGCGGTTTATCAGCATACAACTCTTTGGCAAACAGACGAAATATTGTGCCATAAATATTGGGAGGTGATCAAACATGTTGCCAAGCGAATCGAGGTGACGAATTACTTTTATGCCTTGTTCTGTTTATCGCACACGGTCAACATTTGCCATCGTTTGTATAATTAGAATCGTTGGTATCTATTTGCATTTTATTGTAGTTCTGTGGAATATGCAATATTTAAAAAGAATGATAGTTAACTAACTGAATTATGCAGAAAAAACATTTCTCTGCTCTAATGCGGCTGTATAGGGGCACTAAGTAATAATTATCGAGTCTAAAATTGAGGAAATTACGTGTGTAAAAGAGAAGTGGATCCCTGTAATTTCATCATGGAAAACTGCCATACCTTGTGCATTCTTAAACTTCTGGGAATATATTTTTTATTGCACGCACTTAGTGTACCATTGAATTTCTCTATGTGCACTGCCATGTTCAAACTGAGGGGAAGATTTTCAAACATTTAGTGCTCGGTTAGCGTCACAAAAGTGACTCTAACCAGCACAAAATGTTTTTGGGGGAATATACTTTCCAGCGCAAAGTTTGTTGGAAGTACCCTAAAAGTAGCGAAGAGCAGCACGAAGCACTGCTTTGCACTACTTTGTACCAAGGGGGCATTACATGGGTGGTACATGCGCGTTCCCATGCAACCACCCATCCCCTTTGACGCAAGGCCCTATCTACAAGAAATTGTATATATGCAGGGTTTAGCACCAAAAGTTAATGCCACTTCAAAGGCACTAATAGGAGAATGTTTTAATTTCTTTCTTTTCCGACTTTGCATCTGTACTGCACTGTGCAGCACACATACAAAGTGGGGAAAGCTTTTAAACTTGTCCAGGTATGGTATTTTGTCCATGGAAGGGTACCCTTCCTGTACAAAACCTATGGTAGACTCGCACACACACCCTAGTGCTATGACGCCAAGCTGTGTGTGTGGCGCTCAGCAGCTGAAATCAATGCCAGCGCTAGGGCAAGGAGAGGAGAGATCCATATCGCTGAAGATATGGTGCTGTCCTGCTCCCTCCCTCTCACGCAATACAATGGAGCCTCTTTGGGTGCTGTGCTGCGTTGTGTGTATTTTTGGAAAATGTGCCACCCCCAGACTATTTATTTTTGCAAAGACATTTATCCTCAAACTCTGTAAAGCACTGGGGCATATTTATGAGGAAACTGTCGGAGCCCTGCGTTTAGCCAAGAAGGCTAACGCCACACTACGACAGTTTCCAAATGCAGGGATTCACCATATTCACAAGAATATGGTGCACCCCTGTCTTTCCTTTAGCTGTGGTGGTAAATGTAGGCATCTAGCGCCAAGGCCGGTACTGTTGCACCATTGTGCAAGGGTGCCTGCATTGCAGGGGAAGATTGTTTATGTACAGTAAGGTGTCCCTTCCTGCACATAAGCAATCAGTAATGGCATTCTGTAACTTCTACGTGTGCTGCAGAATGCAGCATACATAGAAGTTGAAACTCGTAATTTCTTTCAATGATTGTTGATGTGCTGGAAGGCACACCTTCCTGCACATAAACAATCAATGGCGTTTTGCTGTTTGTATGTGTGCTGCACAATGCAGCACATAAAGAAACAGCAAACATGAGGAGAAATAAAGCCTTTCTTCTCATTTCGCCATGTTAAAGAGCAGGTTTTCCCTGGTCTTTATTTTGGAACTGCCCCATGTTTACACCACCCTTGTAAATGTAGGGCAGCATCAAAATCAATAAGTAGTGCAGCAGAACGCCCACCACAACATCCATTGCATGCCCCTTTCACGCTAAGTGGAGCGTCAATGGGGTCTTAATTAACAAGGCGGCATTAAGCTTTGTTAAGTGGCTTAACCCCGCCTTATGGGTAAGACGAAGCCCCAAACGCCACAGGAACGTCTGAAAAAGTGGCTTTCCTATGTCGATAGGGGCTTGTAAATATGCCCCTCTGTTTTTAAAAATGTGCAGTTTGTCATGTTGTAGGAAAATAATCCTGCAAAAGATGGGAAGCAACTTCTGTAAAAACAATTTCCAGACAAATTCTATGCCTAAAAATATTGGCTTTGGAAAATTTTATGTAAAAAATGTGTTGTATTGTAGCATGTTATGGCACTTACTGCCCTATTTGGTGGCACTAAACCACTTATCCACACAGTTAGCAAGCTACACCTTTTTGGGTATATGGTTGAGGGGTAGTTGTTTCTGTTTTCAGCCTGTATGTGAAGAGATGTTCATTTTGTGCATGATGACCACAGTGGTGTGATTATCGTGTTATGGCACGACAGGGACAGATACTGACAAATGAGTAAAAGGATACCAAAAAGGCAAGTATGGGAATTGGTGACATAAACAGTAGCTATGCAACATTTATTTCTTTATTTATTTTTGACAGGGAGGGACACTTTCTACTTCTGTACAAATCCATTCCATGAAGGAGGATAGATGTGGATGAGAAAAGATTGACCTCAACCAGAGCAGAACTACACAAATGTAGGTACATTGTACTTCTACAGAACAAACTAGTGAAAAGGCAGCGAAGTGCTGTACATGGTCAAAGACAAGAATAAAGTCAGAGAGCAGAAGGAGAGGAAACTGGTTTGTCCGTGGTTAAAACATTTTGGTGTGGTGTTCTGTAAAGAGGTGAATCTTCAACTCTTCCAACATTTAAGCCACTTTGGGGCAGTCCTGATTGATACAGTACTGTTGCTCCAGTTCCTGAGTGCATAGATGGAAATGGCCTCAATTATGCTGCTGCTTTTTAAGATGGTGCGGACCAGCAAAAGGAGCCAGTGGCATTCCATCCGAATCGGGTGAAGGAGTGACATCATATTTCTTCAGGCCTATGATGAGACATATTACAGCATATGGGATGCACCAAAGGGGTGTCAGTATGGAGGCGTTGAGGATGGGAGGCAGTAGAGTAAGCATTACCACCATCCTGATGCTAGATTTCGAGGGCTTGGACAGCAGTTCTGAAATCAGTGGTTTGACTTTCTGTAGAAGAGAGAGCTGGTGGCAGGCAGTCTTTTATGTTTTTGCCAATGTGTTCATAGAGGGTGTGGTTGGTGCCTAGGATGAACCCAAGTGACTTGGCATTCAGTGAAAGTTGTGGTTCGAAGTCCTCAAGGTTCATGTCATTGAGCCAGGTTTGCACTGTATCTTATTTATTGTTCTTGGCAAAAAATGGAATTCTGTCTTGGTTGGTTGAGCTTCAAGGAGGTGCTGGACACCCAGATCTGGATAATGTGCAAGAAGTGTTTGGGATATTGGATATCTGTAGCAGAGGAGTCTTTCATGTAGTGTTGTGTATCATTAGCATATTGGTGAATATTGATGCTGTAATCTGTGACTAGAGCACTGCCCAGCTCCATGTAATAGTTGAAGATAACAGGAGACAGTATGGAGCCCTGGAGGTCTCCACAGGTGATAGGGATCTTTTGTGGCCTGGACGTGTCCATGTGAAAAAAAAAACAATGTTGGGTTTAAGGTATGAGGAGAACCAGTGAAGGACATGGCCAGTGAATCCCATATGAGACTCCAGGGTGCATATGCAGGTGGGATAGTTGACTGTCGAAGGCAGCTGAGAGATCCAGCAATGTCAGAAGACAGGGGTCATCTTCATCTGTGGGGAAAAGGACATTGATTACGATGTGTAATGTGGCTATTTCCATGCTGAAGCATGATCTAAAGCCAGACTGGTAGTTGTGCAAGAGATAGTTAGCATTCATGTGGTCCTGGAGTTGAACATAGATGGCTTTTCTAATGATTTTGCAGATGATTGGTAGGTGAGTGATAAGCCAGTAATTGGCGAGGTCTTCAGGGTTTAGTGTATTTTTCTTTAGGAGTGGGAGGATCTGGCCTCTAATGAGAGCTTCTGGGAAGATGCATTAAGTGAAGAAGGCATTGACAATGGTAAGTGGAGGCAAGAGTGTCTCCAGAGAGAGCTTTAATGAAGGTTGATCGAAAGGCGCTAGTATGTTAGCGAGATCTGGGAGGAATAGATCTTTAAAGGCTCACCCTTTGCACGACTCTACAAGAAGGGGTGGGTGTAAAAATTGAAGCCGGCTTGGTGTTGTTGATGTGCTTTCATATCTTCCGTATTTCCTAATGGAAGAAGTGGTAGGTAGCTTTGCACTTTTCTGTGTGGTGTAAAATAGATGGGTCCAGGAGAGGATTGATATCGTGCATAATTGTCTTGAACAGCGTTCTGCTTCTGTTGGTGGTTTCATTGATCATGTTGGTATAGTACTTTGCTTTGGTTGATGTGATGAGCTGTCTGTGTGTTGAGTGGAGGGAGTTCAGTTTTACTTTATGTTTTTTATCCCTTCTGCCGATGGATTGTTTACTGTCAGCGAGGTCTTTAGCAAATCAGGTTGCTGAAGGCTTTATTTTGCACTTTCTTGGTGTAATTGGGGTGTGGATGTTTATATTGCTTCCTAAAACATTGTTGAAGTTGTTTAGAAGGGTGTTGGCATCGGACGGTGAGTTGATAAGGGGAGAGATGAGTTCAAACACTTGGTTGTCTATGGAAAAGTCTTTGAAGGCTCTTAAAGCTTGGTCTTCTCTTTTTTGTTGACCTAGGTTTGTTGATAGGACAAAGGCATGGAGATAGGGATGGGAAAGTAGTTGGTCTAGTCCAGATGTATGCATGGTTTGCATTGGATTGTTGGTGATGTTATGTTGGTATGTGGCCCCTTGAGAAGACAGGGCAGAGGATGTGGCATTTGGCATGTGTTGTATGTGTGACACACTGTACCATATTGAGTGTATCAATGAGGTTGAAGAGGGTGTGTGTTTGGGTATTTTCAGAGTAATTCAAGTACGAATAGAAAGAGGGAAGCAGTGTCAGCAGGTACTGGCTGTAGTATGAGCAAAAGCATCTATATACAGCAGGTGCATTGGCGGAATGCAATAGCTTTAGTATGAAAAAAGTTGTGAGTGAATGTGTGCCGGCTCCCACAGATTCATAGTAAAATCAAGGTCTTCTGTAGATTACTTATGGCAACTAACCTTGCTTCACATCACTTGCTGTAAAAGAGAAAAATGATTGGTAATGTAGATAGAGCAAACCTGGATGTGTAAGATTGCCTCACGTGCCAAAATGAACATAATTACTGCTCTTCTGTTCATCTGTAAGTACTCTACATCCTTTATTTTGTGTTTTAGGTTCATACCAATGAAAAGTGGCCACATTTGCTTGCATTATTTGCCACATTTTACAATAGGTCCTGTAATAATGCCAGATTACCTGTTCACTGACATGCAATTTCTTTCTTAAAAATGCACATTGTTAATGCTGGGTTTTCCTGCACGAGTTAGTCGATGCTATTGACCACAGCAAAAAGAAACCTGTACCTCTTGGTGCTTCCAAGATATGCTGGAATCAAAACTTCTCCTCCATTAATGTGAGGTAAATCTGCTTCTCTGGTCTCATTTTAAAGATTTCAAGTATGATGTTCCTGGGTTAGCACATATTGGTGCCTATTCACAAAGGCATTTTGGAGTATGTAAAGTGGTCCTTCTGTAATATTATTTTAAATACTCCCACATGCCTTTGTGAATTGGTCTCCAAGCAGCTGCAATGAGATCAAGTTGGAAATATTCGGGGAATATTCATATATAATTTTTTAAATAGAAAGCATTGCAGTCTCTTTGCAGATTTTCTAATATGGATTTGGACGTTTACGGGACAATTCATAGAAGTTTTGCGGGTAAAGTTATTGGGTGCTTATGTTTTACTTTTAATAGAAGGCCCCCCTCCGGCTTAATGATCTGTCCCAATTGTAATACCATCCTTCCAGAACTAGTGTATGGGTTCATTGAACCATGAAAACAGTGAAAGTCAGCTGAAGTCGATCAAGTGAAGCACACATCAAAGTGCACACTGCTGAATTCAAGATCTTTGGTGATACACAGCATTGAATGTTGTTCACTTATCGTGGATGAGGAAATAAAGGTGGCATTCATTCCTGAAACTTAGACAGACGATGCCCCTGGATATCTTTGCCATACCGTGAAAAGGCGAGACAGGAAATGGGGGGGACTAGCTGTAATTTACCATGACTCAATTAATGCAGCCTTTCACATGGCCTCAAATACAGTGTGTGAGGCATTGTATTTTTAGCCTCTCCTTTGCCTCACACTACACTTTTAAAGGCACCCTAATATATAGACCTTCGGGTCCTAGGAGCGGCTTTGTAACATCATTGGGAAATCTGCTAGAAGAGGGGATGTGCGCAAACTCCTATACTATACTGGGAGATTTTAACTTTCATCTTGAGGCGCATACGGATCCAGATACGATGACCCTTATAGACTTGATGAACAGTGCCGACCTTGGGCAAAAAGTAATTGGGCCAACACATGTGGCAGGCCATACTCTGGAGGGCATTTTTTCCTAACCATCCATCCCTTGCATTTATGGGTCTGTTGCCCTTAGAGTGGTCAGACCACGTGGCAGTGCTATTCGAGTGGGCCATTTTAGACCATCGTGTGACTGGTAGATCCCCCAAGAGACAGAGGGAATACAGAGCGTGGAATAAAGTGGTAGGTTCGGGGTTAGTAGAAGTATTCACCGCCACTGCACACCTAATGCTCCCAGACGTGGAGGAAGACCCTACGCTATATACTAACTGGTTGGAGGCAGCCTGTAATAAATTAGCACCAAAGAAAATCCTGTCTCTAAATAGGGCACAACCCTCCGCTCCATGGTACACGCAGGAACCCAAAGACCAGAAAGTGTGTTGTAAACGGTTGGAGAGAAATTGTTGGAAAGAGTGCAAAGAATCAGAAAAAAGTATCTATAACCAAAGCCTTAGGATTTATAAACAACTACTTTTCAAGACTAAACAGGAGTTCTTCACCAATCGAATTAACCTAGCTTAAAAATTCAGACAAAGAGCTGTTCAAAAAAGTAACTAGTTTGACACACCCTCGCCCAGCAAACATCTTAATGTGACAAAATCGCCAGGTTTTTCCTGGAAAAAGTCAAGGCCATCTGTTCTACGTTCAAAGGCTCAACTACGAAGGACACACTGGACCCAAGAAAATGTCATAAGCTAGTTTCTAGCCCACGGCCTATTCTCGACAAGTTTGCACCACTATCTGCCTTGGACACTTATAATTTGCTTATGTCCACCAAATCAGGATCCCCTTATGACCCATGTCTGGTAACAGTGTACCTATTGCCCTGACACTCACCTCTCTGTTTAATGCAATGTTCTCAGAGAGGGGTACTTTCCTGGAGCCTGGAAAAATGCATCAATATTGCCACTCCTTAAAAAGCCTAGTCTGGATCCTAAGGATCCAAACAATTTTCGTCCTATCTCAGGTCTCCATTTTCCGGCAAAATTGGTTGAGAAAATAATGAATGCTCAATTGAGTACTTATCTGCGAGATACTCAAGCTTTGGATCCCACCCAATATGGCTTTGGAGCACAGCATGGAGTCTGCACTGATAAAATCTATGAATGAGATCAGCATAGCCCTGGATCGGGGAGGTAAGGCTGCCTTGATTATGCTGGATCTCTATGCAGCCTCCGACACGGTCTATCACGATTTGTTGGTGGACCGGTTGCAGAATTGCGGAGTCCAGGGTAAAGATTGGAAACTATTGAAGTCCTTTCTATCGGACAGATCACAAACTGTCTCATTAGGTGAATTTTGTGCCACACCATTTTGTCTGCCCTGTGGAGTCCCACAGGATCATCGATGAGTCCCACACTCTTCAATGTGTATGTGTCCACCTTGGCCCCCCTTATTGACTCCTTTGGCTTATGCCTCACCTCCTACGCTGATGACACACAAATCGTGATGTCGCTACTGCCTGGGCAGGAAATTGGAATAGGAAAACGGTTCCATGATTGCATGGAAGCGGTTGGGAGGTGCAAGGGGGCCTGCATTAGGGCAAGTCAGCCCAAAGTGGCCAGGCTCATGGAGAGAGCAGAACTGCACTATTTCTTTAAAGTGATGATGTGTGCTGCTCTCTTCAGGTTACTCAATACAGAGCAGCAGCTTTCTTGCTGCACTATATTGCACCACTTATTTGTAAATATGCTCCTTAGTGATGGGTATACCAAAAAAGTAGCAATTCTGCACCCAAAGTACTCATTGAATGCATGCAACTTTACTACTTCTTCGAATTCACAAACATTGGTAGTTGTAAACTTGAAAAGCTACACCAGTATCAGTTTTCTAGGCACACTAATGGCAAGCAATCAAAATACCCAAAAGGCAGTGCAACAAATGTTTGCAAATAGTTTTACCACTGGCAATCCTAGCGCTATCATTACAAACCATTGTTTTTTGCCCACTATACCATTCTAGACAGAATACCTGAGTTAGTATTTGGTAGACAGAGTAAAGGCAGACAGAGTGGTGGAGGATTTTACTTCATTTACTCTGTCCTCCGAATTAAGAGATGTCTGCCAGCCTGATGTACATCTCTTTACATCGGCAGGAACCACCTTCAATACAGTTCCTGTCACATTAGAAAAAAGTTTAGTAGATGGTTCAATCAAATATGATAGGCTGGTTGTCAAACCTTTCCATTTCTTAAATTTTTTCAAATACAAACTCCCAAAGCAGAGTGTGTTTAAAAAAAACAAAAAACGCTAATAAACCCCTACCAGTTTTCTCTCATGGCCAGTATATACCCGGCAGTGATGGACAGTAAAAAAAAAGGGCATCTAACCATCCATCTAAATCGGTAGTAGTGTCAGAACCTTACTTCTGATGTTACCTACTCTGTTGGGCTGTCGAAGGAAGTTTTACAATGACAGAGAACATTTCATACCGTCACTGTAAAACTTGCTGTCCGCCTGACGCAAAATTGGGCAGGCAGACCTTGAGTTTTTGATGGACAGGGTACTCTGTCACCATTGCAACAGATTACTTGTTCACCAAACTAAAGCAAATCAGTTCACACTTTTACCCTCTGGATTTTTAGTGGGGATTTATGATTCACACACCCTGAATCTCACTGATTAACCTACAAACCTAACAGCAGTGATATTTATGCTTGCGTCAAGTTAGGATATATAAATTCATGGAGGTGTAGGTTTGGGTTTCGAGGTTTATCATGGTACACAATGGTGCTATAAAATCACTGTGCTTCAGCAATGATACAGTGTTATGAACCCGAGCTTTACTTTTACACACTACTAGTAATAAGGCTTTATTCGATAGTAAACATATCTTAAAAGCATCACATTGTAAAAAATTGCATTTACACATATATACAGAGACAGGTTTAAAAAGCTGTTTACATAAAATTAGGTTAAATAGACGATATTTAAACACAATTTGACCATAAACTTTAAAATACATATTAAACGTTTTGTTCAAGCCTTTTTGTTCTAATGGACCAAGTCCATGATAAAAACTTTGATAGACCACAAACAAACAAAGGTCGTGTGTCCGACATTAAAATGCACTACTGTCATTCGGTGCTTAAGTCAAATTATATCAATTGAAGTGAAAGAGAGCTTGTCACCGAGAGTAAAAGTCAACAGCTGGACTTGGAGATGGTGTCCCTGGTGACACCTGTCCATCTGTGAAAGCTAGACACTGACATTATGTGCCGCATACAATGGGGTGGAGTATCCTCTTATGGATGATCATGGGGCGCTGAGTTATAGATTGATTTTTTACTAGTACCACCCTCATGTTCCATCAGCAGGTGATCATGGATTCTATCTTGCCAACCCATGCTTTTTGTTTGTATTTGTTCAACAGAACTGCTTTCTAACTGCTTCTTTGCAAAGCACTCTAAAGCCCTAGGTTTATGATGTGCGTGCTGTGTAAAATAAATAGATATCTCAGTAACAATAAATAGATATGGTAGTCTACCTCATTGTTCATCTTGGAGCAGATCTGTGATGCTACAGGACTGTTTGTGTTATTGGTTGAACCTTTGACCTTGAGCTATAGAATTTCCTAGACTATTCTCAGTTTGTCAGTTGGAGTAATCTCTCATTATTGCTTTGTGTTTTGTAACCAATAATTTGCAGTACGTGCCCATTGAATATTTGGCTGCTCACTGTAATGCTTCAGTGTTATTTGTTTGGACGCAAGATCTATTTGAAAGGCCTTTTGGACTTCTGAAAAATAGCCATGCATCCATGGGACAGTATGAACCCTCATGTATGCAATGGCCAAAATATGGCAAGTCATTGTACTCTGTTCTGTGCTGCAGAGGAGACTCACCCTGTTTCAAAACAAATGTGGATAGGCTTTGATGGCAGCAAAGAGGCAGTTGCAAGGTCGGGTAGTATGTGATTATGCATATTAATATTTGACATGGTCTATTAAAGATATTAAAGATAGACAACAAGCACATAACATTGCTGTTAATCACTGAAATGCTCCTTCTGTACAAGTTCAAAACGATGCACAGGTTTAAAAATGACGCTTTTGTAAAGTAAGTATCTAGGGTCAGATGTACATAAGTCTGGTTTTGCAATTGCCAAATAGCAAATTTTGTGATTAGCGTTTTGGGGATCGCAATTACCCATGTACTACTACTAATGTGTGTGTTTCACACATTTTGAGAATCTCAGTGGGTAGCAAATAGACATACTTCATTAATATTCATGAGGTATGTCTCGGTTTGCAACTCATGGGGAATCGCTAAAATCATAGGGACGGTGGCCATGTCTGTGACTGCTTTTAAATAAAGCAATTATTGTGGGGGGTTTCTGAAATGCAGCCTGTTTTCCCTAAAGGAAAACAGGATGCTTTTCAAAAAATAAAAATTAAAGGTTTTCTTTTAACTATTTAAGAGTAGGCAGTGGTCTGTGGAAATACTGCTTGCTCTTAAAAAATGTTTTTACACTCATTCACAAAGGGGAAGGGGGTCCCTTGGGGTCCCCATACCGTTTGCAAATGGGTTGCCACCATCTTGAAGTAGGACGTAAAATGCAAATATTTTATGACCACATTTGGTCGCAAAACATTAACACATACCATTGCGATATAGTATTAGGAAGGGAGGCCCTTAACATCCCCCTTCTATAAACTACACATTTAAGGTCTGTATTTGGCACGGTATCCTAGACTTTCCAGAGATATTTCGCTACAGCATGTTGCACAGTGGCAATCTAGTGTGCCGAAGCATGGTGGACTTGAAATCTTGTCACCTAACTTTCTAAATAGGGAGGTTACAAATGCCCTATGTTCGAAGGCTAGTTGGTCATCAAAATATATTATTTCCCAAAATGATTGCTTCTTGTAAACATTGTATTTATCAGATGTAAGATTTTCAATAATTTTATCTTTATGATATATATGCTCAGAGACAATTATCGAGTTGTAATAGGATACTGTATGAATCACTAGATGATGTCACCTTTTTAGGGACAGTTTAGCATTTTGCTTAATTTATGGAAGACATGATAAGCAAATACTACTTCACAGGGAATATCAGCCAGAGATCGACCTAATGAAATAGATTTAACTGTTTGTAATGATTTCAAGTAATCTGAAACAGTAAAGAAGATGTATTCTATTGTATTTCCCCCTGCCACCCCTGAACGCCAAAAAGCCAGGGTGTCCAAACAAAACAATAAATACATATGTTTACATCGTGAGGGGAGAGGAACAGGGTGTGACTGTTTAGTATCCCTTAAATCATATTGTTTTCAATGCACTCCGTGTTCTTGAGTTTTGATGGGGGAAATCGATTTAGCTTATTTGCCCTTGGATAATATGTTAACCTCTAACCCGGTTCAAAGATGGCCTACATGGTTTACCCATGATATAGCCATTAAGTACTATAATAAGGTCATTTATTAGCCTCATGTTATTCACTTTACATTTAGTAGAATGTTCAATATACACACAGTTTGATTAATTTATCCAAAGTGCATTTAAAGTTAGCATTAGAGGGCCTAGGTGCTCCACTACATGTTGAATTAAATGTTGTATTTCTTCTTGCTGTGTATAATATTTTCTGTTTCAGATACCAAGGCATTGTGTGCTCATTAAAATGTCATTCTTTGCTAGCTCGCACTTTGAAGGTTGTATTCTAGTGATTAGCTGGTTTGGACAAAAACCCTAACACCTGCAGCAGATAAGAAAGGTAAGGAGTGAATACTCCTTTGTGTGCTAACCTAAAGGTCACAGTGGAAGAAAGAGTTGGCATTGTAATATTCAATGAGAAGGAGGCCAACAACAGGCACAGGGAGAACACTGGGGTATGATAGGTCATTCCTTGGTGGGAAACTAAGGATTGTAACTTTTAGATGAGATTGTTGTGTTTTAACTGCACAAAGCTTGTTAGTTAGTTGAGAGCCCTTGCCCATGGTCACTTTTGCAGGCGGAAGTCTTCCCTCATCTCGTGAGGCTAATTCTCCTAATGTTTCTGCTTGCTTAGATGTTTGCAAGAGCTTTTCTTCTGATCCTAATTGAGCTCCTCTTCGATTCTGTATTTGTTGATACCAAATGCTTTAGAAATTCCCCGACTTGCCTATAATCTTAAAGGCATATTTATCGAAGACTTTCGTCACCCTTGCGCTATGCAGATGGGGGCAAGAGCAACGCAACTCAAGTTCGATTTATCAAGCCACGCAAGGCCACCTATAAATATAGAGTAATGCAATACAGCGCAAATTGCTGAATTGCGTTACTCTGCCTCAGGGAGGCATTCCATGGGTAGAGCATGAGTGTTCTGGCGCATCCACCCATGGATTTTGGCTCATTCCCAGACTTACCACTGCTGGTAGACCTGAGAAGTAGCACACTCACACCCTCAGTGAATGAGCCTGTTATTGACACAGATTCTGGTGTCATTGGTGTCATTCCATGATGCTCCTCAAAACCAAAACATATAGATAAATATTGAAGAATATGGAATCTGAATATGAGACGTTACAACTGAATTTAATGCGATTATGAAATTTAACCATATTGGAACCTCTATGCCACCTATTGTATTAAATGGAGGACAAGAATAGATTGCTTGAACATAAAATGCCCTGATGAAGTTCGATGTTCAAACAAAACGTACTGGCTGAGGCTGTGTGTCTACTAATCTATGATTTGGATATGAAAGAGGCCAAAACATGTTGGTAGGAAAGATGACTGAGACCTGATATCTCTAGACACATACCACTATTGTTTTTAACCCTGCCTAATGTACCCACAATGTAAAGAGATACTCTTTGGGTTACACCTATGTAGTTTTATTGTACTACTTTGAGCCTACACTTATCTAAAAAACCTTTTTGATCTCCCTCAACTCGAGGTTGAGACCAGATTGGTGGCAATATATCAACAATGTGGGATGCAATCGCCTCTGATGAAGCATGTCATGATTCTGTGGGTGAGGCTTTTCCATCCATTTTTTTCAATATTGTCTCACTAGGGCGCTGGTACTCTTCAATTGCATGTAGTGCTTTGTCTACTACCATATGTCTGGTGTGTATTCAGGCTATAGCCTCCCACGTGACACCACTATGAACACCTGTAGGTGAGGACCAGAGTCCTCACCTACAGGTGTAAAGAGATACTCTTTGGGTTACATCTATGTAGTTTTATTGTACTACTTAGAGCCTATACTTATCTAAAAAACCTTTTTGATCTCCCTCAACTCGAGGTTGAGACCAGATTGGTGGCAATATATCAAAAATGTGGGATGCAATCGCCTCTGATGAAGCATGTCATGATTCTGTGGGTGAGGCTTTTCCATCCATTTTTTTCAATATTGTCTCACTAGGGCGCTGGTACTCTTCAATTGCATGTAGTGCTTTGTCTACTACCATATGTCTGGTGTGTATTCAGGCTATAGCCTCCCACATGACACCACTATGAACACCTGTAGGTGAGGACCAGAGTGGGGACTCAAAAACAGCCCTGGCAAAAATACTCATACCAGCCCTCTCCCTTCGTCTCCTCATGTAGTTCTTCTCTTTGCTCTCCCTATGATCGTTTGCTCTCTACAAATCCCCTTCCCTTTCTTTCTCTGAAACCACTAGGTGCCAACTGCAATTGGAGAAAGTGACAGAGAAAACCAACCATCACTCAACAAAGTCAGACTAACTTTCCACAGAAACAGCACCCTCAAAGTAAGCCTGTAATACTACAACTTAGGGTCTCATTCTGATGTCAGCCTGAGTTTCATCTGCCCGACATTGTCTCAGTCAGAGGTCCAGGACTTTCAAAACCAGCCTCCAACAAAATGCACTGCGAAATGCTTAGTGGAAAGAAATGCTTGTCCGGTCTTGTTGTAGGTGACTTAGAGGGCAGCATCACTGACCCTTCTAAAGACCTATTTCACAGCTGGAAGAAAATCATGAAACTCTGCCTGCTTGCTAGGCTGACATTTCTGAGATTTTCTTACCTATGCATATGTACGCACTGCTTGTTCTGTGCGGACTCTTAGAAAGAATCATTGATGTTTTTCACTTCAGCTTTTTGTGGGTGGCCAATGATGGGTACTTTCTGTGATTCAGAAGCCCGCCTACCAATGACTACAGAGACAGTGTACTAAACAGAGCCCGAAAAGTAATTTCAGAAATGCCACCAAACTCTCCTACGATGGAGTTAGCGATTGGTCACTTAGAACACTATTAACCCTGTAAAACATTATTAACCCCTAGTTCTACACATGTTAGCTTGTTTCCAAATTGGATACAGTGTGCATGGAAAACTTGAAACATTTTTGATCAAATGCATTGCTGTGCTTCATGACATGTTTTCTGTGTGACATTTGAAGTGTGACTTGAAAACTATTGACTAATTGATTTTGCTTTTTTAGGGCCTAATTACGATGTGGACAGAAATGGCTCAGAGAGCCAGTCAGCCAGTCGGAATGCGAGTAGTAATCCCAAGGGCGGCTCTTTCCGCCCAAGGGATTATGATGTCAGATTTACACAGCCTTTCTGTGTTGGACTTTCCTACACAGAAAGGCTGTCAGCACTCGACTTTAAGGGCCAACCAGCATGGCCCCCTTTGGTGCGTGGCCTCCGGTTGGAGGCCGTTGATCCCTGCACGTTGTGGCAGACACCTTGAGGCCTGAATGCATGCTCCAATTGTAAAGTATAGAGCTGAGAACGAACAGTGTACGGTCGCACCCTAATTAGTCGGTCGGTCCCTTGACTGAGACAATGTCGGGCAGAGGAAACTCAGGCTGACATCAGAATGAGACACTAAGTTGTAGTATTACTGGCTTACTTTGAGGATGCTGTTTCTGTGGAAAGTTAGTCTGACATTGTTGAGTGATGGTTGGTTTTCTAGGTGAATTTGAGTTTCCTGCCTAGATCTGCTACTATGGCATTGCTGCAGGGGACACATTTTTCATCTTGCCCGTAACTTTCATGCTTGATTTGATGGTGTGACTCTTCTGAATGATTGAGAAAAGAAATGTTCCTTAGCAATGAACGAGCAACTAGACAAACTAATTTCATACATGCACACGTTACACTTCATTTACAGAGAGTAGCAAGTGTGACAGACACTTTGGAAGCACATGAAGAAGTACCTTTGGCTGAAATCAGTGGTGTGATACCAAAGGGGATGATGGACGGAGCGTTTGAGCAAATCAAACACTCACCCCCAGTCAACTGATCTGGGTTTAATCCATCATCATTCTTTAGCTCACTCCACCACCCCAGTTCAGACATGGCCATATGTAAATCAGTCTGACCCTGTGCCTCATGGGAACAGTCCAGCCCAAACTGCCAAGCTATGTCTTCACTGGACCGGAAAGAAGCATTCTGGGACCGGTTTCAGGTTCATAACCCTCATCAGCCAGGCTATCTTGAATCCAGTGGCAAAGTGAGCAAGGGACCCACGTCTGGGCATACCCTGCCAACTTAGGGCGAACAAAGTGATACCAAAGAGGATGATGGACGGAGCGTTTGAGCAAATCAAACACTCACCCCCAGTCAACTGATCTGGGTTAAATCCATCATCATTCTTTAGCTCACTCCACCATCCCAGTTCAGACATGACCATATACGAATCAGTCTGACCCTGTGCCTCATGGGAACAGTCCAGCCTAAACTGCCAAGCTATGTCTTCCCTGGACTGGAAACACGCATCCTGGGACCGGTTTCAGGTTCATAACCCTCATCAGCCAGGCTATCTTGAATCCAGTGGCAAAGTGAGCAAGGGACCCATGTCTGGGCATACCCTGCCAACTTAGGGCGAACAAAGCGATACCAGGTGAATTTGAGTTTCCTGCCTAGATCTGCTACTATGGCATTGCTGCAGGGGACACATTTTTCATCTTGTCCGTAACTTTCATGCTTGATTTGATGGTGTGACTCTTCTGAATGATTGAGAAAAGAAATGTTCCTTAGCAATGAAGAGCAACTAGACAAACTAATTTCATACATGCACACGTTACATTTCATTTACAGAGAGTGACAGACACTTTGGAAGCACATGAAGAAGTACCTTTGGCTGCAATCAGTGGTGTGGCAAATTCTCAAACCATTGTTACAATTGTTTATCACACCACAGTGTAGCAAGAGCAACTAGCTTATTCTATCAAAGTATCACAGATTTTGAAAATGCACATAACAACAAGAAAAATACATGTAAACTTTGAAAATAATTGCCAAAAATTGGAAAATGCAATTTTAAAATTGTATAGGATTCTTGGCATGAAAAGCTCTTACATTTTAGGTATGTGGAGGCCTTGGACAGGGCAGAGCAGAATGACAATTGTCCTGAGCTATTTTTTTATTGAAATTTGTATTATGAGTAGGTGCTCAACTTTACCACCATCTTTTACACTTTTGCTCCAAACAGGTATTTGTTTCCACATTTACTTACGAGAATGTGAGAAAGGTTTGAATAAAACATCCCCTCTTTAATGAACTCTATCATGAACCTCTCACCATTGGATCCAAGCTGCTGGAAATATATGTAAGAGAGCTCAGCTGCACAATTTGTCCTGACACTGTGCTTCAAATATACCCCATTTTCAAACTAATATTGGTCAATAGCGTTCAGACTCTGTGAATGCACCAAAGCAACACTGATTCTTAATAGGTCATGTTCATGAATTACTGTTTCTGCATATTAATGTTGTGAGTTAATTTCTCCAAAGCAAGATCTTGTGACAGCATCTCAAAATATTATGTCAGAGAAAAAAACTAGGTCCATCATGGCTGCTGCCAAAAGTGTCTCTGTGCAATAGCGGAATATGCATGAGGTGGAGTAGCATAATTTTGGCTTCATCCTTCAATGTTTGGTTAGGCCGCACATATTTACACATATTTACATTTGGCCTCATGTACTTGTCTGAAGTAATAAGACCAATGGGGGGCGTGGCCAAGCCGCGAGCTGAGATGGCTGCGCGGCACTGAAGCTCCGCCGACGACCCAGCAGGATCATCGATGTCCCCTACCTCCAGCGACAGGTGACGGACTCAGGTGATGCCTCTTCGTCCTGGGCCCCCCGGAGCCTGATTTGGGGGTGGTGTGTCCACGGAGTCGTCTGTTGCTTACACGGATGCAGCGCTCCCCGCGAGGCGGCGAGGTCAAGATGGCGGCCTGAGGCGGCGAGACGGGGGGGACATGGTTGCGGTGGCGGCTGAGGCGGACACAGGTACCAAGCGGGGGCGGCTGGGGGGTTGGATGCCTGTGCGCGGGCTGGGTGGGCTCTGCCTTGCTCCCTGCCGCTGCGAGAGCGGCGCCGGTCGTGTGCTGGTCGGGATCGGCGCCACTTAGCGGCCCCGCCTGCGCTGCTCCCCGTTCTCTCGCTGCTCGTAGCGGGTTGGGAGGGTCGGGGCAGGCGGCGGCCTGGCTCCGGCGGTGGGGGATGGGAGTGTGGGCCAGTTGGAAGCCCGGCGCCTGGGTTGCTCCTGCCCCCTGAGTTGCACCCCACCGGTGCGGTGGTCGTGTTCACTGGCCGGTGGTGGCTAACAGACCTGCCTGCTTTTCCCGACCTCCAAGTCCTCCCATATATGGAACGGTCGCCTAGGTGCCTGCGCTGGCCGGTTCTGGCCCTCAACCCTCCATTGGCTCCGGACAGTGGTCTAAACCTGCAGTGGCTGGGTGTGTGCTGGTAATCCTTGGGCCTGACCGGAGGCGTAGCTGTGGAGTGGGCCGACCCCTGCGGCGTTGTGACACGGGTCCCCGGCTCGGAGATAAGGATGACATACATGGCGCTGTGCAGGATGTGAAGGCTTTCTTGTGTTCAGTACATCATTTTGGGATCGGGGTCGCCTCGCGGGTCCTGCGCTGCTTGTGCCTGTCAACACCCTAGAGACACCCAGGGGTGCTGGGCAGTATCCAGTCGCTTTGCGGAGGCATGGGTCGTAGGGACCCGAAACAAAGAACTCTTCCATTCGAGAAACTTTCTGATCCACCGCCGGAGAGTGCCCCTGCCATGGCGGAACATGCTGAGAGCGCGGCTGGTGGCGCGGCGGCCCCGGATCCGCCCGCGGACTGGCTGTGGGAGATGTGAGCTGGGTTCAGATCCATAGATAGTCGCTTTGACTCCCTGGATAAGACTCTGGAATCAATGGGTGCCAAGATACAGTCGCATGATCGACGCCTGGATGTGGCGGAAGCCAGGATCTCCGACGTTGAGGATGGTGCTGCGCAAACAACTAAGCGTCTAGACAGAATGGAGCGCATACTAAAAGATGTGGCCATTAAAAACGAGGACCTTGAAGCGCGCAGTCGTCGCAATAATGTACGCATTCTTGGGGTTCCGGAGTCCACAGCAACGGGTCATCTGGATGTATTTGTTGAAAAGTTACTTGTGGACATTTTTGGGAGGGACTCGTTCACGCCGGGCTTTGTGGTGGAGAGGGCGCACTGCTCCCTGGGGCCGCGTCCTAATCCTGGACTCCCTCCTCGCCCTCTTATAGCCCGCATCATGAACTTCCGAGACCAGGACACTGCCTTACGTCTAGCCAGAGAGTGGGGAGATACAACATGGCACGGCTCAAAAATTGCATTTTACCCTGATTTTACAGCGATGGTACAGGAAGCCCGGCGTAAGTTTACAGGGGTTAAGGCGGCACTCCGCAATCTCGGCCTTAAGTACGGCATGCTATACCCTGCACGGTTGCGGGTTGATATTGAGGGCCGGGTGCGGTTCTTTGACAATCGTACAGATGTTCAGGACTTCTGCCGCACATACAAACCTAACAAGAGCCCCCGCGGAGCGGTGGGAGTGTCGTGTCTCCCCCTCACAGTGGCTCCGCGGCTAGCTTGGACCTGTTTTCTGGCTCCGGGGTGGGTTGAGGTGGTACACAGTATGGGCCTGATTTGCGGCTTTGTTCACAGGTTGGGGACTCAGGATATTTTGATAAAGTACGCTATATACTGCTGGGGTGCTGTCGGAGCGTTGCCACCCCCTCTGGTGGAAACCTCGGGGATTTATGCTGGTTCAAACGTTTCTATTGTTAATTATGTTAGCCCATGGCAAAAATGTATGGTGTGTTTCTTTTGATTTGCAGGATGGGGTTTGACTTAAATATTTTGAGGTAAGGATGGGTGGGGGGATGGGGTAGGTAGTTTTGATCTCAGAAGCATTTATTTGGGTGTGACGCATTGGGTGGAATATGGGTGTAGTGATGACACTTGCTTTCGTCGGTTTCTTCATGATTCTGGATGGCTCGGATAGGCTTAAATGAATGCCCCTTGGACTTGTCGCTGATGTCTTGGAATGTCAGGGGCCTTAATAATCAGCAGAAATGCAGGCAGGTGGTGCACTATTTGGATCGGCATAATGTGGACGTTGCCTTTATCCAGGAGACACACTTACGCACTACAGACACAGTACGGTTTGCGGCGAGCTGGGGGGCACACAGGTACTTCGCCAATTTTAGCAATTATGCCAGAGGCACAGCAGTATTAATCCATAAAAGAGTCCCGTTTCACTGCCATCAGGTAATTGGTGATAGAGAGGGACGATATGTCATAGTAAGGGGGGTGATGATGGGCCACGGGGTCATCTTGGTGTGTGTCTATGCCCCCAAGACTGACTCCCCGGAGTACTTCCACGCGCTAAACGCTCAACTTTCTAAACTAGGGCCGGCTTTGCTCCTGATTGGTGGGGATTTCAATCTTTTGCCAGATGTGGGCCTGGACAGTACCTCGATTACGGCGGACACTAAGCCCAGAGCGCGGCGCGCACTCCGTGAACTCAGTGACCACTTCTCCCTTATTGACATTTGGCGCAGGCGTAACCCAAACACCACTTACTACACACACTTGTCGAGCCAATACAAGACTTGGACTAGGATTGACTACTGGCTGCTCTATCCAGGTGTGTCCCCCTGGTACCGGACATTGAAGACCGTCCCTAGGACGTACTCTGACTACTCTCCTGTGTTACTTTGTCTGCATGTACCGCGCCCAGAGGGTTTCGAGAGACAATGGCGCTTCCCCAGACGCGTGCTATTGGACAACCTTTTCCGTCACGAGGTCACTGAGGCAATTGAGGAATATTTTGAGATTAACACCGGTTCGGTGGACTCCTGGGCTATGTTGTGGGAGGGGTTTAAGGCCTACATTCGGGGCATTTGTATAGCCAAACATGCAGGGGTCCTTAAGGCGTTGCGTACAACATTGACACAGTTGGAGTCTAAGCTAACGCTGCTGGATGCAGAGGCGCTTCACGCTCCTCATGGCTCTATGTCGGCCAGGAGGTTGGGCCTCCTCTCTGAGTACAGGGAGACGGCAGATAGAGAGATCCTTTATCTGGGTAAATACCAAGCCGCCCGTAGATATGGGGAGGGCGACCGCCCGGGTCGCACCTTAGCTCAGGCTCTGAGACTGCCGTACAGAAAGGCGTGCGTCACTGAAATCCGTGGCCAGGACAGATCGCTTCGCACGACACCCTCGGAGATCAAGGATGAATTTCTGGCCTACTTCTCGGCTTTGTACACGACTAGACATAATAGTGACACCACGGCACGTGAGGGCTACTTATCTGAAATCGCGCTAGTGTTTTTAGAGAAAGGCATGCAGGAGTTTATGGCGGAGCCCATAACGGTGACCGAGGTGCGAGGGGCGATTAAGGTGCTTCGGGGCTCCTCTGCGCCGGGCCTTGATGGCCTGATGGGCGAGTTTTACAAGGCCTTTTCGGATTTGTTAGCTCCGAAACTTATTGAGGTGTATGCCGAGGCCTTGGAGCGGGAAACCCTTCCGCCCACTTTGAGCGAAGCGGTCGTTATTGTACTTCCAAAGCCTAATAAAGACCCAGCGCTGTGTGGGTCATACAGACTCCTTTCGCTACTGAACATTGACTACAAGATCCTCGCCAAAATAGTGGCCAACAGACTCTCGCAATTGATGGAGTTTATTATTTCACTGGCTCAATCAGGCTTTGTCCCCCACAGCTCGACCTCATTGAATTTGCAGACTTTGTTCTCAGTATTGCATAGAATAAACCCCGCTACACCAGCAGCGGCAATAGTGCTTGACACAGAAAAAGCATTCGATACGCTCAAATGGCCCTTCTTCTTATCCATAATGCAGCGAATGGGCATGCCAGCCGGCTTTATTGCCACCACGAGGCTATTATACAGTCGGCCCACGGCGAGACTCCGTATTAATGGCACATTGTCACGCCCGTTTGCTCCTACCCATGGCACCCGCCAGGGTTGTCCGCTTTCCCCGCTCCTGTTCATTCTCGCCATGGACCCCTTAATTAGGCATTTTCAGGAGTGACATCTCCACAGAGGGCTGCAATTCAGGACAGGTCCCATTTTGGTTTCATTATATGCTGATGATACTATACTGTATGTTAGAGAGCCACATCTAAACCTTGCCCCGCTTATACGGGAAATACTTCGCTTTAGACGGCACTCTGGGCTGGGTATAAATTGACCGGCTGCACCTCCCCTTGGCAATGTGAGTTTCCGCTAGAATGGTGTACAGACTGGGTAAGGTATCTGGGCATACACATAAACCTGAGCCAAGACCAGATTATACGACTTAATTATGGCTGCGCAATTACGAAGCTCGAGTCTCAGGTGGACAAATGGTTACGGCTCCCTTTATCCATGGCTGGTAGAATCGCTATTATAAAAATGATAGTGCTCCCCAAATTTTTAGTTTTTTTAAATAATATCCCCATACCCCTCACAAAAAGTTTTTTCGCCACGTTACTAGCCCTATTTGGTAAGATTGGTCTGGGGAGGTAAGCAGCCCCGGGTCCGGTGGCAGATACTCACTCTCCCATACGATAGAAGCGGACTAGGAATACCAGATTTTTATCTATATTATCTGATCGCACAATGTTCCCATGCCTATGCATGGTACCACCCTGACGCGCGGATTCCTTTTTTGCGCCCGGAAGCTGACTTTGTGCTTCCTGACCGCTTGGCAGCGGTGGACATACAAACGGTGTCGACCACTAGCTGGGCTTGGTACAGGCTCCTACGCTACATGGGTCAATCCACTTTATATTCCTCTTCTCTCCCGTTACCAAATGCAAGATGGCTTCCCGTCACCGGTGAGACACTCGTACAACGCACATTGACGAAGTTTGAAATCACAAAGATGGGTCATTTGTACCCGGGCGGGCACATATTCTCGGTCTCGGAGGAGGCACGTTTCAGGGACGCCACTTTTATGGACAAATTCATTCTCAGCCGGCTTTATTTAACAGCAAGATCTGAGATAGGGGGATTCCCATTGGAGCCGGCCTCCTTCGAGCCGCTGACTCTCATCATTGAAAAGGAAACAGGGGCGCATTTAATTTCCAAACTGTACAAACTGTGTAAAGCACAAGTTCCCTGCATAGACGATAAACTGCGTTTGGAATGGGAGGCTGACCTGGGTCGTCCCATTGCGGATGAACAATGGTCCGCCTGCTGCAGGGTCACCCAAAAGGTTTCATTAAATAGTCACCATAAGCTTTTACATTATAAGTTTTTCCACAGAAGCTACATGACACTGGCAAGATTACACACTATTGACCCGAAGAGGCCGCACACCTGCTGGAAATGCGGCGCCCCACACGCTGATTTTGCTCATATGACTTGGTCATGTCCATGCATACACTCGTATTGGGTACAGATACACAAAATTCTGGGGGAGATGCTTGGGCTCTCTAGGTTCCTACCCCAGAGGTGGCATTGCTGGGTTACACGGTCAACTTTCCCAAGGCAGCGCGGAGGTTAGCATCCATAGGTTTCCTGTTGGCAAAGTGAGGGATTGCCCGTAGATGGGGGAGCGGGGCGGTTCCTACGACACAGGAATGGCTCACTGATTTGGCCTTTTGCAGCTTAAACAGCAAGATTTATTCGAGTCTACTTCCAAGCATTGCGCGCCCTAAAGATATATGGGGTCCCTACAGAACATATATCGAGACCCTTCCCACTGCCTCTTCCTCTCACTCCAGCTTAGGGATTTTGCCCACAGGGGTAGGTTAGTTCATGTGGTGGGAGCACTGCTATGCCGAGCCGGCATTGTGTTGTTGGAGGTATCATCCTGCCCCCCCTGGACAGGTATAGAGTGGGGGAAATGTCGCAGTCAAGGGGTACAGGAGCAGGTGTGTAGCGGTTGGCTGCCGGTAACAACAATGGTGGGGACTAAGATGCACAAGCGAAGCTGGAAGGAAATGGCAGGTCCGAGTACCGCCGCAAAGGCAAGGGGGACTTCGTCACAGAGCCAGGAATGTATATTGTAATTGGAGGCAGATGTGTTGACATTGAAATGTACATTGCACACCAAAGACTAATGTAACCACTGATGAGATCTTATTGTTAATTTGGTTATAAAAGATAAATAAAGTTAAAAAAAAAAAAAAAGTAATAAGACCAATAAGATTTGGTACACTAAATATATATCAAGTGCATGTATCGTGGTTTTTGCAATATATGTGTATGAATATTAATGTTTTTCTTTTCAGAAATGTCTTCTATAGGTTTAGATTGTAAGGTGGTGCTCTAAAATGCAAGCAATGCATTGCATGTGCCTGGACTTAGTGAAAACGAATCTTACGTGGTTTCAACGCTTACTCATAAATTGCAACCTGTTGTCGTTTTCGTTTAATAATAAATGTATCAGTTGTAGTGCACCATATAAGAGTACAGAATAAGATGGTTTGTTTTATATTGAAGAATGTATTTATTGGGAATTGCCAGGAATTAGTGAAAATGAATCATACGTGTGTTCAACGCTTACTTATATATTGTAACCTGTTGTTGTTTTCATTTAATAATACATGTGTTAATTATGGTGCTCCATATAAGAGTACAGTATAATATGGTTTATTTTATATTGAAGTTTTTATTTATTGGAATATATGTAGACTGTACAACTAATATCCAGTCAAAAGAGAAATTTTAAATTAGCATAATTGTTAGCCTTAATATTACAGTTGAAATATTTAATTCTAACGTGAAAGTTGTTTTTTCTGCATATTTTCTCCTCTGCAGGTGCAGACCGAAGTGAAGAAGAACTGACACGGTCAAATAATTTTAATGAAGATGAAAGGGAGTGCTACAGTTACCAGTTGGTATTATTGGATGAAGGGAGGAACTCAAGGATCCTTTGGAAGTGGAGACTGGAATATGGGAACAATGTTTAAAGAGGCAAGTTCTTTCCTGGGAACTGAAAGATATTGAGATATGTATGAGGTTATGTTTTCTCGAATGTTCTTTGTGTATGATAATTAGTGAACCCACCTTGGGGTTAGCCAGAGTTCCTTTAGGCTTGAAGAGGTACAAACCTCCCTTGATATCTCTGATTGTGTGGCTTAATGCTATACATGATTCTTTACCTAAAGATCTACGGAGGTTATGATACTGACACCTTTATTGCTTCCTTCATTCAATAACGTTTTCCCTATCCTTAGGTTAGTGTAGGGTTGTGAGATGCTGCAATTCATTTCCATGTATGAGGAGACAAACCGAAATCATTCATCCAGTCATCAAGTCCTTTTCCTTATATTTTGTATTGCTACAACCGAGATTTGTATCTGCTCTCTGCTGTTGAGGACTAATATCGTTAGAAGCTTGTCTTCCTTTGATAATTTTGTATTTCTTTAGTATATTTTTTAGTTGATTTATATTAGTCTTGCTTTGAGTTTGTAGTAAATCTCTTAACTTCAAGTTACTGACTCAGACTTTTTTTGTGTGATCATAATGATCACACTGTACTTGGAGATTTAGGCTGTTGTAAACCCCTTTTTCCTCTCAGGCTGCTAAAAAAGTCTATTGACAAGGGTTGAATTTGAAGAAATGGCCCAGAGTGTTCTCAGATGTGAAAAGAAGGCTGCGAAAAAGCAATAGAAAAGCTTGTGAAAGATATCAATAATAGCAACATAGCCTCTGTTGAACAGCACTTTCTATTTTGTGTCTCTCTGACTGAAACAATTTCTCTCCTAAGCACACTGCATTTTTGGCAACTGCATGGGAACCCCTTCTGGGTGGCTCCTCCAATTCTATAATCACTAACAAACTCATACATTTATATTCTATCTAGATTACAAAATTCAAATTTAGTTTACTGTTATAATATAGAAGCCAGGACTTTTGAATCTCTCTCGACTGAGGTAGCTGCTAGATAGAGACCCCTTCTCTCCTATAACCTTGCACATCACACATTTAAAAGCATCCAGGCTAGATATTTTGTACTTGTTTACTCAAAAAAAGGGTATATTGTATTCATTATTTTTTAAATGTTTTTTAGGCAACTGTAGAGCAGTGCTCTCCTCGCCCATCATTATGGTATACACACTTGTGGCAGTGGGAAGGATCAGAGTGTCATTCCCCTATCGTTGTAGATGGAATCAGTCACTACTGTAGGAGTCTGGATACAACAGGCCAGAGGAAGCCCTATAAGTCTATAATGTCTGATGTGAGAGATGTGAGAGCTGTGAGTACAGAAAAATGTGAATAAGGGACTAAATGTCTGTCACTCTCCCACCTGTGAGGACCCCCACTCACTACATGTGTAACCAATTTGTGTAAAGTCTTGCAGGTGCCTGAATGAGTGGAAAAGGTTTGCCCAGAAGAAGAGGACTGGATTTATTGGGAAAGGCAGCAACGTGAAGAGCTGTTGGTGGGGAGCTCGGGAAGGGGGGAAGGATGGAAATGTAATCACTTCCTGAATGTTCAGTTTCGCAAATCAGTTTCTCTAGTTGGAGCACAGTCAGTCCTTTTCCAAACTGAGACCAGTGCTCTGAATAGACAGGTGACTAGGCTTATTGTCTCCTGTGGAAGTCGTAAGCAAATGGTGAAGCAAACACCACCTTTTATGAACTAAGGAGAGAGGGATACGGAACTCTAAGACAATGCCCTGCAGTGCTTAATTTGTAAGCAAATTAGTTTCAGGGCTCTTGTCAGGAGGCCACTACAGCTTACATCACACATTGCCCCAGCCATACTTCCAATGGTAGTAACAACACAACTATTAACCATAACACACCTACAAATGTGACAATTCAGACTATTTCAGGCCCCAAAAGCTATATGAAAGGCTAAGGCAGCTGGTAATAGTAATTTCTAATGTATATTGAATCAATAATTGACTGTTGTTGTGGTTATCTCTAAATTAGCCAGACAGTGCCACCTTTTGGCAGACTGCCACAAGCGCTGGTACAATTAAGTACTGGTTCTGACCCCCTGAATCCACCGGCTCAAATTAAACACTGCCTTGCCCTTTCTGATACACATATTACCCAAGCACTGATGTTGTAAGAGGTGTAATGTGAATGGACCAAGATGAACCAGTTACTGAGAATACTAATGCCATGAGAAGTTCCAGACAGATTATTTGAGAAAATCATGAGCTCATGTGTTATTGTGACTAACTGTATCTGGTATATATTTAATATTGTGGCTATTTGTGTATGTGGCATATTGTGAAAGATATTTGTTTTGTGTGGTCTTGTTTGAAGTATGTGGTTTATTGTATGTTGTTGCAGGGTAATGTTTTCAGAATATTTGAAGAAATTTATGGAGCTATTTGAAGTGAACACAAACTTATTTCTTTCATTTGGAAGGTTATCAGTGCAGGCAATATTTGCCTTAGTTAGTTTTGCAGGAGTATATTGATTGCTATCTATTTTTGCCTGGGCATACAGGCAGTTTTTTATCTCCCTCTTCCAGCGAGCTTTCAGTGCTTGCCCTTTTGTTGTGTGTTAGGTGATTGTTTTGGATGCAAAGGTAGGGCTAGAGAAATGTCAGTCCAATGAGTTGCATGTTTCATTTTTCCCCTGTTTTTATGATTTATATTGGCTATCTGTGGATGTGTTTTGAATGTGTTATAGAAGGTGGCTTATGTCTAATGAGAGAAAATTGAATTTAAACAGGAGATTGGTAACAAGGCTGGTTGCCAAAGTTTGACTATTAGATACCAGGTGGGATGGGAGTTTGTTCATAAGAAAATATACCACCTGAGTAATTGGGTCAATTAAAGAATGGTGTTCGATTAACACTCCCGTATTAAAAAACATTCAAAATTAATACTGAAAGTGGCAAGATGTTTTTTCCCCCGAGAGGGGTTGCAATCTACAATACAGAAATAAGTAGGGGTGGCAGTACAAGTCACCGGCAGAGCTGGCAACTTCAGCAAATCCTTGTGCCTCTGCCTTAAGGATGGAGCAGTTTTTAGATATTAAACATTTGCATTGGCAAAATATTAGCACATATGCGTGCAAATGCTGTTTGTAGAGAGAAATTATGTTTATTCAAATTTAGGTTGCTTACAGCTAATGAAGGCCTGAATTTTAAAATGTTTAACTTTGGTTGCCACCTTTGCTTTGTAATACAAACATTTTATTTTTAGGCAAGCTGGAACTCTAATTGTCGAACCAAATGTTCTTTTTCCCACTTTCCCATATTGTTAGAAATTGGGTTGTAGGTTGACTGGGGTATGAGCCCTAGTCAAGCAGCAACCACAATCCTACTCAGGGTAAGAAGCAGGCAAACATTAAATTAACCTATGTTCACTCTCTGGTAGCTTGGCACAGAGCAGTCAGGCTTCACTTACAGGCAATGTGTAAAATATTTGTGCAACACTTCAAACAGTACAACAGTGAAAACACTACACAAAAAGATTCCACACCTAGGTAGAAAAATAGAGCTTCATTTAATAAATAAAACAAGATCAAACGACGTCGAGGATCAAGTCAACAGAGCTTGCGATGCAAAGTCCGATGTTAAGGATGTGAGGGACAGCAGGAGCGATTCATTGGGTCTGATGGGCGATGAAGCTGTGATGCAGAGTCCGGTGTCATTGGCAAGGCTGCCATTGATGAGGAGTTTGCACCGGGTAAAGTGTTGCACGTCAGCGGTTCCGAAGGCAACGCATAGTACCTAGATGATGGAGACCGCGGTGAAGTGAGTGTTTTGCAACTGGTCCAATCCACACAATAGCAATGATGCCTCAGTTCTGCTTGAAGATGCCCCACTTAGCCGTGGAGATGCATCCATTCTGCTTGGGGATGCGTCGCTCACCAGAGGATGTATCAGTTCCACTGGAGCAGCACCTTAGACCCAATTCCAAGTGTCCAGGAATGGGATGGCACCACTTGGCAGGGCAGACTCTCAGATGGCAGAGTTTAGGTGCAGAAGCAGGTTGGTTGGAAGTGTTTATTTCCCTGAGTCTTCAGAACAGGAGGCCAGTAGGCTATCCTTTTGAGCCACTCTGTGTTCAAGTGATGCAGGTCCAATACCCTCACCCAGGCAAGAGGGCAGTGGATAGCAGGACAGCATAGCAAAGCAGGAGTTCAGCAAAAACAGCAGTCCAGCAGGGCAACAGGAGTCCCCACGTAAGGGCTCTCATTGACCTTGGTTTGACCATTTCTGTCGCAGGCACTAGGCCTAGCAACACAAGCTCGGCAGCACTTTTAGTGGCACAAATAGGGTAGTATTGGGTGAGAAAAGAATCAGCTTTGAAGCACACCCTTCTTGTAAGGTAAAGCTAGGAGTCTATCAAATAAGTCTAAATACCAATTCTTTACGATGAATGACCAAATTGTTATAGTCTCTGAACGATTCACAAATAAAATTAACCGAACAGGATACAGAAGTTGACAAGTTTTTCCAAAATTGTATTCTTCTTTATTGATTGTGGATCAGTTTCCAGACCAACGTCAAAAATCCAAAGCAGCCAAAGCAGCCGACACTTGTTTCGTCTGTACTTATATTTGTACAGTGACTTTTTCAAGGCTGTTGACAAGGAATACATATATATATAAACAAATAGGAAACACATTTTGAAACATTAAGAAAGATGGAAGACAGAGTTATCCTGTGATGATGGTTGGAATCCAAGTATCAACATACACAAGTAAAATAGAGCTTCTCTAATTAAATGAAGCATAGTCCCAATGAAAAAGAACAAAGGGAAAGAGAAGAAAAGGACCCAATCAACTAGAAACACCACCATGACCAAACCTGAGTGGGATTGAAAGGAAGAAAGTGTAATCAGGTTAAACCACGAAAATGCCCAAAACTATCAAGGGAGTTGAAAGATATTGACGAGACAATATATGTTTAGATATAGGTGTGTAGAATGGAAGTAGTGATATGCTAGTCGTCATAGCGGTAAGGAGACTAATTATAAATAATAAATAAAGCTGACAGTCTATAACTGACTGCTGACACACATATAAATAGATGTCTACCTAAACCCACCTCACAATATAGTCGGATGGTCCACAAATCCAATTTATAAGTCCAGGTAGGCATCAATTCAAATAGACCAACTCCGTGGTCCAATGAGTGGTAATATATATGGATACTAGTAAACACGTGATGAAATTAGCTAAACAAGAGAAATGTAACGTACTATATCAGGCATATAGGCCAAGTCCAATAAGCACCCCAATGTTATATAAATGAAAGAATATTCGTACGAATAGAACACTTACCAAGATAATACTTGAATTGATATGCAGGTTGTATCGTAACCAGTCCAAACAATTTAACGGCGAAAACACCACAATGAGGTGTCAATTGGTACAGAAACCTGGGTGGGAATAATGAGTGTCTAAATCCAAAAGTTGTGAAAATAAAAACATAATACAAAGATGCTCTAATAATACGCACTCACTAAGCACTTCAAATTGTTAAGTAAAATAGGTTAAATCAAGTAGATGAAGTGCTTAACAAACTACTATCTAAACCAATTATAGCGCTAAATAGCAAAAGTTATGGTGACGATAATAAGCATGCCTATATAGGTAATGTCACTCACCAAGAAAAGCTATGAGTCGTGGTTGCGATAGGTATAGTCCAATCCACTATGTAGCAGGTGTACAGCACACCGCAATCTGGTGTGGAGTAGTTGTGAAACCTGAACAAAAATCTTTTGTATATATATATAATGACCGTCTAAACAAACAGACACCAACCATTGAATAAATCGTACACGGACGTGTAAATATACTGAGACAAATCTATAAGTATGGATTATAGCCTTGATTGAAAAGAACCACTAGTCCCACGATGCAAGATGGTCATAGTACTGATACAGAATTCAAAGACACTCATAACATCCCAAGCGTGTGGTAACGCAAAGAAACGATAAATGTAAAGACATAAAAAGAAGAAAAGTTAACTGGGAACACTGTCAATCTCATCTAATGTTAAAATATTGTCGAATAATCAATCATACAACAAGGGGACACCCTAAGAGTCCTAAGACGAAAAAAACACATGAAAGGTCGCCAATGTGCATCAGGTAATCTTACCGGATAGTAGTGATCCGTTTAAACAAAGCGCCTGGTAACGCCGAAAATGAGTCACAGAAAGTGCGCGTGGTCACCATCTTGAAATAAAGTATCAGGAAAAAGGTGCCCCCACTTGCAACGTCATCAATGATGGTGAACCATAAAAAAGGGACTATGCTAGTTGGTGCAGCAAGCGCCATCTTTAAAGAGTTAGATCGGAGCTGTAAGCACCAACATAAATAAATCAATCCAGTAATAGAGCACCCTCATCTCTTATGTTCTATGACACTGACGTGTGATATATAGTTAACACGTCTAGAATGTGAAGTAAATCGAAAGCTAATGATAAAATGGTTACAGCTCAAATGTATTAGACAAGCCACATTACGCGGTACACCAAATGTATATAGATCCCGCGTTGATTAAATTAAGTGAGTCAAACACAATAACTAGAAGTAAATGGCACCATAAAGCAATACAACAGTAGTAGCAATATAGTGTTGCTGTCCCTAAAAGTTTTCTGGGAATAACGTGTGGTAACGTTAACTATGAAACATACAAAAAATATTGTATTAAAACAAATCGCCCAAGACCAATATAATAATGTGAGGCAAGTACCGACGAATAAAGTCTGTGCAAGAAACGTCAACTAAGACATAGACTAGGAGCAATATAAATAAAAAGTGTGTCAAGCGAAGAGATGAGAGTAGTGTAAGCATATGAGTTAACAGAAAGCAGATATAAGTAGGATTTATGTCCTGCGTAATCCATAAATTGGATGAGAGAAGAGATAAAGAACATCAGAAGAGGAAACGTGAAAAACCACCACATGAAAAGAATTATTACATGTTTCATGGGTGACTGCCCACTTATATGTTTATTACATGGCTAGTAATTATCTTAGATAAAGTAAACATATCAGGTTAAAGATAAATCAATAGAAAACCAAGAAACATATATTGGTTACTACTAACTGGTTAAGTAGACCACCAGAATCTAGAAAGTCACCAAACTAGTAAGTCATTAAACCAGTCTCAATTAAGAGAGTGTAATACAGACCTCTACGAACAATGAACCAGAAAAACTGACGTCATAATTAGACAGGCAATTCACATGAAGTCAGTGTTATTACAATAAATGAATGCATAAGACAATGTTTAATTAACAGTGATGCATTTAGTCCTTTAAGAAAACATGCAACTCCCTATCTACGTTAATTCCATGATCGACAGACCTCAGTTTGATGAGCCATTTTGCCTCCAGTTTCCTCAGGGCCAAAACTTTGTTGCCACCCCGGGGATCATCTATCAATTTGTCTATAGCATGGAATCGAATCTGCAATGATTCAGTTGTTTTGTGTTCGGCATTGTAATGTAATGCCAAAGGGTAATTGGCATTATTCTTTTTGATGGCTCTAATATGCTCCTGTATTCGTTCTTTGAGGGTAGTATTGGGTGGCAGGAATTTTGTGGATTTCTGTGGGTTCTGGAAGTTTCCATCACAGGAAAATGAATGATTTCAGGCGAAGTTTGAGGTTATGCAGGGCATTGTGGGTAAAAAAAAAACAATGAGATCCAAGTCATGCCATCCTGGATTCTAGCATTTAAAAATGTGCAGTTTTGCTAGGTTTCCCTAGGTGCAGGCTGAGCTAGGACCTAAAATCCACAGCTACCACTTGCAAACAACTGGTCTGGTTCGAGTGCAAAAATGTGATGTATCCATGTTGCGTTTTGGGCTGTTTCCAGCCATGGGCACTAGGACTTCCCATATAAGTGAAGTACCACTGTTATCAAAAGACTTAGGGGAATTTTGGGTGGAAGGAAGTTTGTTGCTTCCTGCAGATTCCAGAACTTTCCATCACAGAAATGTGCGGAAAATGTGTTCTTTAGTCAACATTTGAGGCTTGCAAGGGATTCTGGACAAAACAACCTGATGGGAGCCACGCAAGTCACCCCATCGTGGATTCCCCAAGGTGTCTAGTTTGAAAAAATTTACAGGTTTCCTAGGTTTCCCTAGGTACCAGCTGAGCTACGATCCAAAATCCACAACTATCTACTTTGCAAAAAATGGGTCAGTTTTTAGTGGAAAAATGTGATGTATCCTTGTTGTGTTTGGACCATTTCCTTTCACGGGCAATAGGCAAATCCACACCAGTGACGTACGAAAGTGCAGATTACAAAACATTCCATCACAGAAATGTGAGGAAACATGTTTTAAGCCAAAGTTTGAGGTTTGCAATGGATTCTGAGTAAAACAATCTGGTGAGAGCTACGCAAGTCAACCCATCCTGGATTTCACTAGGTGTTAGTTTTAAAAAATGTACAGGTTTCCTAGGTCTCCCTAGGTGCCAGCCGAGCTAGGGCCCTAAAATCCACAGCTACCTATTTTGCAAAAAATGGGTCAGTTTTGAGTGGAAAAATCTGATGTCTCCATGTTGCTTTGGTCCATTTCCTGTAGCGGGCACTAGGCCTACCCACACATGTGAGGTAATGTTTTTATCGGAAGACTTAGGGGAATGCTGGGTGGAAGGAAGTTTGTGGCTCTCTGCAGCCTCCAGTACTTTCTTTCACAGAAATGTGAGGAAAATATGTTTTTTTAGGTAAAGTTTGAGGATTACAAGGGATTTTGGGTGAAGCACTCCGGTGAGAACCATGCAAGTCCCCCATCCTAGATTCTCTGAGGTGTCTAGTTTTTAAAAATGCACAAGTTTTCTAGGATGTCCTAGGTGCTGGCCGCGCTAAGGCCCAAAAGCAGGTCAGTTTTGAGTGCAAAAATGTGATGTATCCATGTTGCGTTTTGGGCGGTTTCCTTTCGGAAGCACTATGCCTACCCACACAAGTGAGGTATCGTTTTTTATCAGAAGACACGTGGGAGCATAGAATAGTAATATATTTGTTATTACCAATTGGATTATATTTCTGTATTTGTGCCTTCCAAATGTAAACCAGTGTGTAAGAAATAAGACATTTTGAAAATACCCTCTAAATCATATGCTCCTATGGGTACCCACAAATTCAGAGATGAACAAATAACCACTGCTCCTAAATTCTATATCACGTGCCTATTTTAGAAATACATAGGTTATCTTGATACCTATTTTTCACTCTACATATTTCACCATATGAATTGGTCTATTGTTAACTCTGGGTACCTCGGGTTCTTGGAGAAACTATAAACCCTATATATCTCCACAACCAAAATGGTCTAGTGAACATAATGGTACATTGCTTTTGTAAATTGTTCATTGTGACAAAAAACTATAGATGAAAACATTGTCACAATTGGCTGTTTTTTCCTACTCGTTTTCAATATTTCTATATTTCAACACAATGGGCCCGATTACGATGTCTGTTGGACCGGAGTCTGCCTGACATCGTTTAGGAGCTGGAACCAAACGACCTCCTGACGGCGGTTCCAGCCCAACAAGTAGGATGCGACTGAACCCTGTATGGTCACAATCCTATATTTTACAATGAGAACATGCATTCTGAACAGAATACATGCTCTCACTGTAAAGAGCAGAGGTGCAGTTCATCCCTCCACCCGGTGGTAGGCACCTCAAGGTGCCTGCCACCGGGTGCAGGGATCAACAAGGGGGCACCATAGGTGTCCCTTAGGCCACCATTTGGTGGCCTTGTACCCATGGGTGCCCAGCAGGGGGCCCCCAAAGACAGATTGCCAAAGCCTTTCTGGGTTCGAAAGGCCGGCACAGAAAGGCTGTCGGAATCTGCCATCGTAATCTCTCGGCTGGAAAGAGCCAGCTGAGGGATTACTGAAGGCTTTCCTAATGACGTTCGGGCTCTCCGAGCCTGTCGGAGGCCATTCGGAAATCCGATTTGGATTCCCTTCTGAACGACCCCATCAAAATGGCTCGGACAGAAAGGAATCTGACCAGCCGATTATGATATGGTCTGAAGGGCTCTGACCGACAGTCAGAGCCATTTGAGCCCGCATCGTAATCGGGCCCTTAGTTTCGTTAGAGAGAGATCAACTCATAAGATCGCTTGATGAATTCAGAAAGTTATACACTTTTCAGCAATACATACCACTTACCTGGATCACCCATGGGTTTCATACTGGTTTCTACCACAAACTGGTAGTAGGTTGAAAACACAAAAATAGGAAAAATAGGCTATCTATTTGAAAAATGCCAAAGATGTGTTAAAGACCTATGGGGCATATTTATGAGAATTGATGCATCGCTGCATTGTGGCAGAAACACTTGTGCTGCGTTGCAACACTTTCTTGTGACATGGATGCACCGTATTTATGGTACAGCGCACCATGTCGCAAGTACCTAAGGTGCAACAGAAATTCCAGATGCATCGATGAGAATGACGCAAAGTGTTGTAACACAACAGCTCCCTAGCTGATGCAAGGCTGATTTGCATGTTGTAAAGCACGTTTATGTGCCGCAAATCAGCTTTGCTTCATGCAGGAATGGATTGCATGGTGGGAAGTTTAAAAAAAGTATGCATTTGAATCTGTAGTACCAACCCCAGTCAAGATGACCGGACAGCAGCTCAGAGGAAGAGGAAGACCAATTTCAATGAGGAGGAGAGCCAAATATTAAAAGCTGGGTGACAAAGAATTAACACTTTCTCTTTGCCACCTCCAAATTACCCTTAGGAAATAAGGAAGGCATTTGGCAATCCATAGTAGATAAAATCAGCAGTGTAGGCCAACAAAAAGGACAGTGCTGGATTTCAAGAATAGGTGGCATTACTACAAGCGCCTGACCAATGAGAAAATGGCCAGGAACCTTAGGGCAGCCTTGAGAACTGGAGGAGAACATTATGTTCAGGAGGAGATACGCCCATTGGAGGAGCAGGTGGAGTCACTCCTCCCAAAAGAGTTGGTTGCAGAGACAGTGCATTTGCGGTTGTGGACCATTAGAAACTACAGGGTAAGGGAAAACAAGGGAACATATGGTTATAACTGTCATGCAGCTCACTAAGACACTGTGATACACTGCTCTGCGCTATGCGCAAGTGACAGATATGTGTCACATATTAACTCATCCCAACATAACTGTGATTTGATTGTCCAGTCACATTTATTACTGTCCAGCCCTGTCAAATTTCTCTGGTCTATGTGTGATTTGTTGCTCCAGTCCATGATGTCCTGTAAATCCTGGGGCTTACAATGCAATCCACAACATGATTGACCACAACTTCAAGTCTCATAATACATAGGAAAAAACCTAGACTGAAGCAGCACAACATGCAAAGACCTTGAAAACTTTGCAGATATGTCAGTGGCAATGCAGGCTCCTTGCACTATGAAGCAAGTGCGCTTGTCTTGGGGCTAGGCAGGCAAACGTGAAATGTAATGTAAAGTAATGTGGTTTCCAGTGGAATAATTCTCACCCAAGAGGGTCTCCAGGTGCTGAGTATGGGCATGCTCTCCAAGTAGGATCACATGAAGAGTTAGGTGTACAGTCAGTAGCACCAAATCATATTGCATGCAGCTGTCCTGATCTGTTGGGTGAGTTTTTATAGGTGTTGCTTGCCATGTAAGAGACCACCCTACCTCCTGTTTTTTCTCAAATGGATAAAGTGGGTGGGGGGTGAATGAAAATGATGCATAGCTGAATTCCATGATTGTTTGATAGAAGTGTAGATGGTGTGTGAGCTAGGTGGGCCTCTGGTAGTAAGTGCCTTGTAGGCATGGCTGAGCATATTGAACTAGCAGTGAGTCTGGCTGGAGAGCCATTGTATCTCAAGGAGGTGAGGTGTGATGTGTGTGTCGCAAGGTAGGCTGAGTTATAGTCTGGCACAGCTGTGTTTGATAGCTTGCCACTTGTGTAGCAGCTGTGCAGAGATGCCGTGCATGTCATGAGGCCCTGAGCGGTGGTCTCATAGGTGTCAAGAGGGAGCCATAAGAAGAAAAGTCTGACTATGCAAGATATGTGAAAGCCGGTGGAGGTGAAACAGGGAATTGTGATGTCTCAGGGTGGGATAGGTGTCCAGGATGAGTGGCAGGTGTCTGGGATGGTTGGAGAGTGAGGTGTTTGGACCTAGTCTTGTGGGCAAACAGGGTAGGTACATGTTGCTGAATATCCTCATTACTATCTGGTGAGGTTCAGTATGAGCCATTACTTTCACATATAGGTAGGCATGTTGCTCAATGGCAGAATGTAGCAAATGTTGGTGGTGTTGGTCTCTTCTGAGAGTCAATATATGATCTGGGTGTCATCAGCGTGTGAGATGAAGTTGAGTCCCTGGGTCTGAATGATGATAGCCAGAGGAGACAAGTACACGTACAATTGAGTTATGCTGAGTGAAGACATTTGGAGGGCTCTGCAGATTACCTTCTCGGTTTCTGAGAAAATGGAGTGAGCTTGAGATGCTTCTCATTGTTTACTGTTGTGGACTCTGGAAATGACTGTGTGTGTGCTAGGACTCCACATAAATAAGCAAAGTATGGTAGATACATACCGTTACACATTCCTGCTGTGTAGCAAGGATGCTTGCTATGTAGAGTTGTATGGATGTGTGTCAAATATGACCCTAAGCCACAATTTTGCCCAGATGACATGCAAGACAGTCAGCAAGCCAGATTGAGGGGTGTTGTACAGTGTAAAAGGCATAGTGTAGGGTTACATGTACTACATAACATAATAACATTACTTGGTCATTGCTAGGGCTCTAACTGATGTCTAGAGGGAATGCAGCCATCCTGGTGCCATGGTGCAATGGTCTCAGCAGTGGTGTAAATAAGCTAATGTCACACCAGTCTAGGCATAAACCAGAAAAGCAACATATCATGTCAACGAGGGCCCTTACCTGCACTCACTCTCCCATACAGGGCAGGCCTGAAAGCTGCCAAGCTATGTTGCATTGTGTGTCATTACACAAATAGGCCCCCTTGTTTGTACAGAGGCTGTGTGAACAATGTAGAGGTAATGCTATGTGAAATGCATCAATAGTGTAACATGGCCTCATTTACTTGCAATAACAAATCTTCCACATATCCCTTTGGATTTGAAAGTGAATACAAAATCAGTGTTACCAAATCATCTATGTGTACATCTACCATGGATCATGATTGACATATTTCTATCTCTTTCTAGAGGAACAAACAACACCTCCAGTGGAGCAGCCTGTCCTTGATGACCCATTGGTGATGCCATCCTGCCCTCATGGATGATGACACCTTCCAAAAACTCCTGGATTCCTTTGAATCTTCTCTCGTTGTGGCATAGGTAGATGATGTTGCAGCTAGGACATGCTGTACAATCCCAGCTGAGGACACCAAGGACCGCCAAGTTGAATTTAAACGGTGAGTGGTAGGTCCAGCAAAGAATTGTTGATGAGGTGCGGGCAGGGATGGAGACCATAGTGGGCACCTTAGAAGGAGTCCGTAGGTGTCTGAGCCCTAATAAAGGTGTAACAAAGTCTAATACAGACACCTACTCTTGGCTCAATGGGATTGATGAGTGAGTACCTAACTGACATTGCTGGTGTCATGATGTAGAAGAACCAACAACAGCCCTCTACATGTGGCAACACTGAAGTTGTCATGCAGCTGGGCACCATCAGTAGCATCATGGAATCCCTGGAGCGTAAGTAGGGCTCCTACATGACGACAATGGGTGCCCTCAATAGCGATATTGTTGCTTTGTTGGCAAGCCACCAGACCCTGCTAGGGATTTCCAGGCTGACTTACTGGCACAGTCAAATGCTGGTGGGAACAGGGGAGACACATCTTCTGCCTTTGATGTGTGTGCGCCTCAGATGTCTCAAATACAAACACCAAAAACTGCAGGGAGGCACAGCACCCATCAGAAGAGCCAGATAAATGTTGCCAGTGCCTCCTGGCCAGTTTCTTCGTGATCCTGTGTGTAACATCATGCCACCTCCTTTGTCACCCAGTACCGTACTGTTTGTTTGTACAACTATTGATCATATCTACTTGTTGACTTTGAAACAACCCTACCTTCCCTAATGACACCTTGTACCTCGTCACTGAAATACTCCTCAGCTCCACATGTCACTTGACATGTCTCCCAAATGAAATCTGTCTGGTCATCTAAGCTTTCAATAACTGTTGGTGTTGGCCAAAAGTCTACAATGGGACTCCTAAAAAAGCATTGTGAGGGACCTAAAATCTTGACTAAAAATAACACTTATACACCATTCTTTTCTAAACCACAAAGAGTATAGTATGTTTTTTGCTGAAAGGACTACATATTTCTTGGTGGAAGTGTAAAACCCTAACCCCCTTGTTTGCATCTCGAGAAGAGTGAGCTAAAGTGAATTGCACTTGCTGCCTTTAGATATGCACCTACACCAAGTACATCCACTGCAATGGTATTATAAGCAATGTGTTGTCTCCCAATGGAACGTCAGAGTGTAACAACACGCTGCAGTAACTTGAATGACACACAGTGAGAATCTGTTTCTATTCACACAAATAATTACCACCTATAAATGGACATGTGTGAGGAATGTGAGGTCATAACACTGTTCCACTAATCCACATAAATTTCATTCAGTGAACCTGACAATGGTATAATCCAAATATGAGTACCTCACTGCTCACACTGTTGAGATTCTACAGCACAGAACCCTGCTTGGTTGTAATATTAAGAGACAGATCCTCAGGTACACATTCCTCAGGAATTAGCATCATATCTGTGCCACACAAATATGCAAAAGGCCAATGCAATACCTTGAATGTCAGTAATCAAGAAATTCAAGGACTCCATGTTGGGGAACTGTGTCAACTGATAAATGGTCACAAATGCTACACTGAGATACGTAAGGACAATGTGTTGCTCTGCACCTGAGAGGCCTAATATGTGTTCAGTGTGAGTGCAACCACACATTGTATATTGTACATACATTTTTACTATAAGGGCCAGACCACAGAACCAGAAAGAATGAAACACCTCCCCAGGGGAAGTGCAAATGGGAAATATCTGGGCAGGAGGCTTTGAAAGAAGTTGACAAAAGTGAGCTGCATGATGTGCCACACTTAGCAAGTAGTTAATGCCAATGATGATGAACATTCTCCAGACAAGTGTGACTATATTCACAATTAGTAACCTGTTGACAACAATGACCCCCCCCTTGATCAATGGTATACGAGTGTGTGCGGTAGTGCAAGCACCAGTGTGTGATCCAGCACAGCCAGAGATTGGCAATCTGTAGTGACAAAACTATCCTAACTATATGTGCCATATTACTTACACACAGGGTGCACCAGTAGGAGACGTGTGTTGTGTGTAAAATCATCCAACTGAGCACCACTTACAGTATCTAAAGTATGGACAAAGGTGCACACATTATTCAAGTGTGAGGTAGACTTACAATTGTCCAAAGGCCTCTGACAAAGCTACATGTGCCTTCAAAGACCGCGGGTCATTTGCTACATCATGTCCTCAACTCAACTTATACCATGGTACAAACTCTTACATATGAATTGATGATGAACTAGTAAAAGCAGGAAAATATTTAAAAAATATAAAAACTATTTAAACTACCTACACCTACCTAGCATACACCAACTAACCTAACACTAGCCTAAATTATCTTAACTTATTTTAAACTATCTTAAGTACTATACACACATGACAATTTAAACATCAACCCCCCAGCCCTATAATACACATAGATCAGTACAATGCAAACAGGAACTACATCCTAAACATACACTATCTATACATGTAATTCTCAACATATATATATATATATATATATATATATATATATATCAAGCAAACGCTGTTTCTTCTCCGAATAACAGCAACCGCGGACATCAAAAGGCTTTCAAGCAGCAGTTTATTTTAAGCAGAGAACGGCAACTCGACACGTTTCGGGACCAAGTCCCTTGTTCACGAGTACCGTGGCTTTGTTTACATTGTGTTTAAATAAACATGTGACTTTACAAAAAATAAAACGTGAAGACAGATTGTCATACAAGAAGTTACCTCACTTCTTTCAAACAACTATGCTTTCATAATGCTATTACAATGCTAATTTACTTTTTGTGACAAGCGCTGATTTATAATTTCAGTTAGCAGCTTTTGAAAGAACAATTAATAGCTGTTGGCTTATTTAAATGTGCTTCACATGGACGTAAGGACAATGATGAAACGTTTTTGTACCCATATTTATATATATTTTCACTGAAAAAACCATAGGTTTCATGGGCGTTATAGTTAGTTGGACATTCTTCTCGTACAAAACCACAGAAATTCCCCCGTTATAGTTAGTTCAGCTAACTATAACTCGCGCACCCGCAATGCACTGTTGATGACGTCACAGATTACATCATTCATGACATGGTCAGTGACATCACTGATGACATCACTGATGACATCTCAAATGACAACACTGATGAAATCATCCAGTGACTGTTTTTATTTAAAGTGTAAATATGTATTATATATATGCCAAGGTGTATTTAAGAATGGGTGTATAAGTGTCTGGATGGAGGATTTAGTAGGTGCGTGACTGACTGTTTAAGTGAGTGATTACATGTGTCGTACTGAATTCATGGGTTAGTGAATAAACCGTGTGAATGTCTGTATTAGTCTGTCTGTTGTTGTATAAGCTGCTGCATGAGTTGCTCAGTAGCTACATGAGTGTCTATATGGGTTATCGATTGGTTGACTGAGTATATGTATGGGTGCCTGAGTGTGTGTGTGGGTGGGTGGAAGATGTGTGACTCTATGCATAGATGTTCGAGTGGTTGATTCACTGTGTGTATGGGTTCAAGAGTGCATGTGGAAACAGATGTATGGGTGGGTGAGTGTGTGTATGGGTCTGTTGGTGAGTGAATGGATGTCTCAATGTTTCTGTTTGAATAAGTGATGTGGTGTGTGTATAACTGTATAGGTCAGTAAATGAAAGTGTGATTGATTATTTGCATGACTGACTACATGTGTGAGTAACTCTGGATGAGTAGTGGTGTGTGAGTGCATGTATAGGTGTATGAGTGCGTATGATAGTGTTGTATTGATGAGTGACTGAATGTATGTGTCATTGTATGGGTGAATAAGTGGATGTGTGTAGACCTAGGAATCAGTGAGTACGTATATAGTAACTGGTATTGGTGTGTAAATGGTTTTGAAAATGGTAGTCTATATTTTACAGTGAGTGTATCAAAGGTTATATTAGAGTGGGAAGAGGTGCATCAGATTTTCACGTGGATGATGTCATCAGTGATGTCATTTGAGATGTCATCAGTGATGTCACTGACCATGTCAGGAATGATGTAATGTGTGACGTCATCAGCAGTGCACTGCGGGTGCGCGAGTTATAGTTAGTTGAGCTAACTATAACAGGGGAATTTCTATGGTTTTGTACGAGAAGAATGTCCAACTAACTATAACGTCCCTGAAACCTATGTTTTTTTCAGTGAATTTCTAAGGTTTTTAAATGCTAATTTCTAACTATAACGTGCCTGAAACCTATGGTTTTTTCAGTGAATTTCAAAGCTTTTTTATATGCTAATTTCGAATTATAATGTTCATTAAACCTGTGTTTTTTTCTGGGATTTTAAATTATCATCCCATTCTCAACCTGGTGAAAACTGCCGATATCGCCAGTTTTCCAGCGATAGCTTCCGCAAAAAAAATCGCCACAAATGAGAGCGACAACTAACGCTACTGATATGCAGAGTAGGCATTCCTGTGCAAAAATAACACAAAAACACCACTTCCCGATGTTTTCAACGACAAGCTAAATCTGCGATCCAAAAACAGGCGAAAAGCCGCGTTAGCAGTAAGAATTTAACATCTGCCTTGGACTGGTGTAAAGCAAGATGACTACCTACAGTATGAAAGGGAGTCCAGCCCAGAGCCACATCTGAAGACTAACACGTGTCATAGAGCTACTGATCATACAGTTCCGTCACCCAAGAAGACCACAACACTCACCGCCACCACCCCCAGGACCTCCCCCCAGATCACCTCCCCTACTACCACTGAGGCAGCACAGAACAGGACAGCGAACCTTCCCAAAACGGCATGGCCCCTCAGCCACACAATAACTGAATGTTGGGAGATGTGGCAACCAAGTATGTGTGAAGGACGCTAGTCACCCATCAATAACAATGCACACAATGCCAAGTGTAGTGGTAATGTGCTAAACAGACGTCACTAGGCGGAGCACAGACCTCTCCATGTGTATATATACTACTGGAGCTTGTAGTGTTGTGGACAGTGGACACAACCATGTTACCTCAGGCAGTGGGGAAGATCTCGGTCATGTAGCTGTGTCGTCCCCCCTGGAAGCGGAAGCAGAGTGGGCTGGTCCAACGTACGCCACTCCAGCGTAGGAGTGTGAATAAATAGGCTGGGGCTCTGGGAGTGGTTTACTTCTGGGAAGGCCAACGTGTCTGCCACAGCGATGGCCCTCACCCTGCCACGAGGCCGCCGCCATGACCGCTGGCATCCTATACACAGGCCCCCTGCGAACCCAGCTGCACAGCACAACAGAGTTATGTCTGTACCGACTACTACCTTCGATGTACACTGCGGACAGCAGGGCTCACAATTCAGGTCGAGTCGCGATTCCAGATTACGCAGTCCAGTAGGCAACAGACATTGCTCCCATTGCGGACTGCCCGGACCACGCATCATTGCAGGCTGCGCACACGATGACTGCTTCAGGTGCCACTAACTTAGTGCACCACATTTCATCGCCACGTAGCCTTATTAAGGCAAAATTCATTAGACAAAAGACATTGCTACCAGTATGACCCGCCCGGACCACGCATCATCGCAGGCTGCGCACACGCTGAGTGCTTCAGAAGCCACTAACTCAGTGCACTACAAGTCACTGCCACGTGGCCTTACTGAGGCAGAATTCATTAGACAAAAGACATTCTTACCAGTCCGGTCCGCCTGGACCGCACATCATCGCAGGCTGCGCACACGCTGAGTGCTTCAGGTGCCACTAACTCAGTGCACCACAAGTCATCACCATATAGCCTTATTAAGGCAGAATTCATTAGACAAAATACTCTGCTACCAGTGCGGCCCACCCGGACCACACATGATCACAGGCTCCGCACACGCTGAGTGCTTCAGGTAACACTAACTGTGCAGTTCAAGTCAACACCACGTGACTGTGGGCCCTTCCTGACTGCTGCCTCCAGCCTACACTGCAGTCAGCAGGGCTCACAATTAAAATTCAATCTTGATTCATTAACTTCATAGTCCAGTAGGCAACTAACTATAACGTAAACCATGTACAAAAGAGAAGGTGCACCAAAATAAAAGTCAATGTCCTCCAAGTGTATCCAAACAATATCCTTTTACTATCCTTGCTTCAAGAACTTGGTTTATATCAGTTATAGCTTTAGTACAATGACCAAATTCATCTTGCAAGTCCAAAGGAACACTGAATGGCAGTCTACACTGCGGTCAGCAGAGCTCACAATTTACATTGAGACACAAGTTATTAATTGCAGACAGAATTGTACTCTATGTCCTCGGATTTTGTCAAGAGAAAGTGACATAAAGCATTCCTCGATGTCTGTGCTGAATACTGCCTTCGATCTACACTGCAGACAGCAGGGCTCACAATTCAGATCGAGTCGCGATTGCAGATGTCGCAGTCCAGTAGGCAACAGACATTGGTCCCAGTGCGGCTCGCCCGGCCCACGCATCATTGCTGGCTGCGCACACACTTAGTGGTTCTGGTACTACTAACTGTGTAGCTCAAGTGAATGCCACGTGACCGTTGGCCCTTGCTGACCACTGCCTCAGGCCTACACTGCGGTCAGCAGGACTGACAGTTCAGATAGAGTCACGATTGCAGAAGACCCAATCCAGTTGGCAACAGACATTGCTACCACTGCAGCCCGCCCGGACCACGCATCATCGCTAGCTGCGCACACGCTGAGTGCTTCAGGTGCCACTAACTCTGTGCAGCTCAAGTCAACGCCACGTGGCTGTGGACCCTTCCTGACCGCTGCCTCTGGCCTACACTGCGGTCAGCAGGGCTCACAATTCAAGATTATTACTGATGCAAATTGTGTAAGAGAGTATAATCAATTAAGAAGACCAAATGCTCCCAATCTGTGCAACTAAAGTCAACACCACATGGCTGTGGGCCTTTGCTGACCGCTGCCTCTGGCCTACACTGTGGTCAGCCGGGCTCACAATTCAAATTCAGTCTTGATTCATTAATTTCACAGTCTAGTAGGCAACTAACTATAACGTCCCTGAAACCTACATATTTCGACAATGTAGTCCATACATATTTCATCTTTTTTTCCATATGCCCACACTGCAGTCAGCAGAGCTCACAATTTACATTGAGACATGATTTATTAGTTGCAGACAGAATTGTACTCTATGCCCTCGGATTTTGTCAAGAGGAAGTGACAAAAAGCATTCCTCGATGTCTGTGCTGACTACTGCCTTCGATCTACATTGTGGGCAGCAGTGCTCACAATTCAGATCGAGTTGTGATTGCAGATGACTCAGTCCAGTAGGCAACAGACATTGCTACCAGTGCGGCCCTCCCGGACCACGCATCATCGCTAGCTGTGCACACGCGGAATGCTTCTGATGCCCCTACCTCAGTGCACCACAAGTCATGAACCCTTTACGATAGAATCTTTTGTGTATTATTTCACATCTGGTGCCCCTACCTTAGTGCAGCACAAGTCATGGACCCTTTATGATTGAATCTCTGTGTGTGATCCGATGATTACTGTTGTACTTGTTGCTAGCACCAACCATTCCCTGAGGGCTGGCTTACACTCACCCCACACGCACCCAGCATAGACGTCACTGGACATGTGACCCTGGTAATAAAAAGGGCCTGAGCGCATGTGCTCATACCCAGTTCCACTATCTATCTAACTGTGTCCATGTGTTCATTATGTATGCATGATGCTGCTTCTGGGCCCTACCACATTACATTGTGCTGTGGACAGCGCTCGCAACCATGTTACCTCTGGCAGTTGGGAAAACTTTGGTTATGTAACTTTGTCTCGGTCATTGTATAAGTACATAGGTAGAGACTGTATCATTAGAGGACTGCAAGGAGAGTGTTTAGAGAATTTATAAGTGCTTCGGAATTGGCGGAGTGATTGGATAAGTACATATGTTGGCGGAGCCTAACCCCCGAGCACGAGCTTGGCTCTAATTGGCTGCCATCCAAGTGCCAAAAAACTGAAATTTGGACTTTGCATGGCCCTGTATTGCTACAGTTGCAACACTCCACTGAATGTGCAATAAACATTCATATCCACACAGATATGTCATGTGCACGATCTTTCATGTGAGGAAGTATGGATAAATGTAGGGTCAGTGATTCCCCCTACCTTCCATGTTGGCCATGTTGTGGGACTTGGGTCACAGGGTGACACATTGGCGCTTGCAGCCCGGTTGGCGGCAGCACTACAACAGGGACCCCTGCATCAGTTGATTCCTCATACAGCACAGGACGGAACCACGCCCAGAGCTCCAGAGTCATTGTTCACAGCCTCACGCAGGACTGGCATACGCCAGGCCAGCCCACTCCACTTACGCTTACAGGGAGGGACAACAACGCTACATGGCCCAAGTTTTCATTGCAGTGATCTGCTGGTCACAGGTCTAGTTGTCAGTACACCACAGCCACTCCCTCACTGCTGGTTTACACCCACACCACACCCATCAAGCACAGGCGTTACAAGACACGTGACCCTGCCAATAAAAAAGACCGGGCGCACGTGTTCTACGCCGTTTCCATTTCATTTCAAACTTGCTGGCACCGTATGCACTGTGGCCAGCACAGGCACACCACCACGGGATGGTGGCTTTCGGTGCACTGAGGTAGGGGCACCGTAAGTGCTGAGCGGCTAGAGTATATCCTGGCACGTGGTTAGAGACACACCGGTGGCGGAAAGGTGAGCTGTGAGGATTTTGTCCGCAGTGTCGGCACTCCCTCTCCCTCTCCATCTCTTCCTTTCTCTCTCTCACACTTTCTCTCTTTTTCTTTTTCTTTCTTCCTTTCTCTCTCACTCTTTCTCTCTTTCTCTCTCTTCCTCTCTCTCAAACTTTCTCTCTTTCTCTGTTTCTCTCTCACACTCTTTCTCTCTCTCTTCCTCTCTCTCACTCTTTCTCTCTTTTGGTCTATCTTCCTCTCTCTCACTCTTTCTCTCTCTCTTACTCTCTCTCTCACTCTTTCTCTCGTTCTCTCTCTCTTTTGATGGGCGCATAACACACAATCTTATCTTACTTTTTGTCTTGCAGGCTGTGATTCACAGATTGTCAAGAGATGACACGCCATGGCTGTGCCTACTTTTATGTTGTTGTTTTGTATAAATAAAATGTTTTATATGTACATTCACAGATGACTATGATTCTCATTTGTCCAAACTAACATGCGACATCAGCCGATTTGTTACGTTCCAGATTTCGGAAGGTTGCTATCACATTTGTTTGTGGGGGTGGACAGGGGGTTCGTGACTCCAAATCTTTTTTTTTTCTTTTAAACGTTCATTTTCATGTAAAACATTTTTAAAGGGGAAGGGGGTCGCGTGGCCCCCCTCCCTGGCCTCTTCTGGCCCCGGGGAACCCCATCCCCCAGGGTCTTGCCTCTCTGATGGGAACCGTGGGGGGAGCCCCAATGTCCCCACGGTCCCACCGGCTCCCCGACTCCTGCGGAAGCCGGCATTGCTTTTGGGCAACAGGAGCACATAACATGCAGCTTCCCTTGCCCAAAAGCAATTCTCCTTCCTTTATTGAAGCGAGACGAGGTTTTCCTCTTCTCACTTCAACGAAGCAAACCACGGTTTGCTATCACAGGGTGGAAGCCATGAAGTTTGTTACAATATGGTAACAACCATATCACTTATAACAGTAAGCATCAATTGTGACGATGTGTCAATAGGCAATTTTAGACATGGTCTAAATTTGTACACTTTTGGTGTTGGTCTAGCATCATGCAATGGGGCAAAGTTGGTCACAAGCATATGTACGCGGTGACAAGGTAAGCAAGTACAGCTAGTGTGCTTCTGCATTGCATTACTCACCTGGAGTTACACAATGCAGTACAAATTGCTGATGACTTGCTCCGCGTCAGGTAGCCATTCTATACATGGAGGGTGGGTGGCTTCTTTTTGCAAGACTTTGATGTGGAACACTACAATAATTTTGCCTCAGGCAAATACATTGTAATCTGACATTAAACTAAGACTGGGCGGGGCTTGCAGAGCTCAAGGAGTTTCACTTCGCGGAGTTACAGAAAAACTCTGCAAATTCCGCAGAGTTCCGAGAGCTGACGGAGTTGTATTGGTCGTCTGTGTTCCCTGTTTAAATATGTGTGTAGTGTGTATACTGTTTGCATATTTCCCACAGTTACAGGTTAGGGCAGAACTGTACTGTTTTGGCACTGCCTGCCTGAAAGTTCACTCCTTGCTTCCTCATGCAGATACAGCTATCACAACAACAACACCAGCTCTGTCTGCATTCTTCTGTGCACCGTCCCCAACCCAGACGCAGAGAGTGTAAATATTATATGGCAGTCTGCCACTTACCTGTGCTGTCTGTGGCCCTTGCCAAGTCTTATCTGCTACTAGCCCGGAATCGACTCGAGGACACAGACTCCTCCTGGGCGTGAATTCTTCATTATGGTAAGCCCTGCAAAGGCACGCTGAGAATGACATCATCACCAGCCATGGAAAAATGTGGGGAAACGTAGTTTCAGTGTACGGGACATCTGCAGTGATGCGAAGGAGAGGGCAGGAAAAGGAAGGTGGAGGTGGCACAGCTGCACTCTGGAAGCAAGAAGCGAAGATGGGTCTCTCGGAGCAAGTGCCTGAACCACCTGTGCTATAAAGTTACTCATGCTGCATAAGGCTGAGTGAACGGAACAGGTGCAGCTCTGCTAAGAGATGACATGTGCACTATAAATGCAGTGCACTGCACACTGCAGGAGGTGCACAGTTAAAAGCTGTCATAGCACACAGTTCCACAGGCTACATTCACACCATGCAGAGTGCACGCTGTGCACAGAGATGCGTACCGCACACATGTGCAACAGACACCGTTTGCTGAGCAGTGAATACATGTTTTTTTATTAACAATGTTGAGTATCATATGCATGTAATATGTCTATATTGCACAGTCATGCTCTAATGTATACATTATGTATGCTTGAAATACACCTAGGGCCTCATGTAGGTAGCCAAATACCGGTCGGTAACTGCCGAAAATCGGTAAATTTCCCGTTACCGACCGGTATTTAGTCAAGTGAGATGTAGGAGGCCAAAAACCTAAAATCGGTAAATATGAAGCGGTAAATACCGATTCATATTTACCGAGTTCTAAAATACCGATTCATATTTACCGAATACATGTTTACCGATTCGGTAAATATGAAGTGGTAAATATGAAGTGGTAAAACGGAAAAAGACATGTAGGTAAATTCGATATTTTAGAAATCGATGAAATTCGGTAATTAAGAGTCGGTAATTAACACAGATTGATAGCAGGTGGTAATCATCAACAGTGCATAAAAGAAATCCCAAAATGCATCAGCGTGGACAACATGGCCGCTCTGTATGTCATTGCAAGGTGTCTACGTCTACAGGCAGCAGGACCGAGGATTTGGAGACGGGAGGAACGCATTTACAGACAGCGCATCACACTATTCCAACTGACTGAGGATGAGATACATGAAAGGTACAGGCTACACCTCCAAACCATCATGGACCTGATAAGGGACCTGCACCCACTCCTGGACCACCCAACACCAAGGGCGCATGCCATACCACCACATGTGCAGGTACTCTGCAGCCTACATCTCCTCGCATCTGGCAGTTACCAGGGGGTGATAGCTGCGGTGGGCGGTGTATCCCAGAGTTGCCTGTCCCGTTTCTTCAGGAAGTTCCTGGATGCCATGATGCAGAGAATGCACCACTACATCAGCTTCCCAAACACACAGGCTGAACTGCAGAAAACTAAAACTGACTTTTATCGCATGGCACAGTTCCCCCATGTAATTGGCTGTATTGATGGCACACACATCCCAATCTGCCCACCAGCTGCCACTGAGCACATCTACAGAAACAGAAAGTGCACCCACTCCATCAATGTGAAGGTTATCTGCGATGCAGGGAACATCATCACTGACATTGTTGCCAAGTTTCCTGGGAGCACCCACGATTCCTACATCTTCCAGAACAGTGGGATCTACACACGACTGCTTGCCGGAGAATTTGTAGAGGGATACCTGCTAGGTAAGTAACAGTGACGCACCATGAAACTAGCAAATCAAAGTGTATTGAGGCATGTGACTGATGGTTCCCTTTCACTCACCCAGGCGACAGTGCATATGCCGTGCGCTCATTCATCCTCACTCCCTACCTACACCCATCAACCCACAGTGAGAGACGCTACAACGTGGCACACAAATCTACTCGCAACGTGGTGGAGCGCACGTTTGGACTATTGAAAAGCAGGTTCCGCTGCCTCCACAAGAGCGGAGGCGCACACCAGTACACACCCATCATCTGTTGCAAGATCATCGCCACTTGTGCAATGCTGCACAACCTTGCCACGAAGAGAGGTACAGAGGTGGAACTCACAGATTTTGAGGACAATGAGGATGATTCAGGACAGCCAGAGGCCAACGCAGATGGAGTGCCAACAGCAACAGATGGGAGAGTGAGACGGGCAGAGATCACATGCAACTATTTCTGAGTAAGTAAGGGGACACAGGCAGTTGTTGGTTGTCATGTAGTAGTTTAATAAAGCGTCACTACGCCACGAAACCAAGATTATGCAATTCAGGTAACATTGCTCATTCACAAATGTGAAGACCAGGGTTACGTCACCCAATAGTCTGTTGCTACGCGGTGCGGCATCAAAGTTTGCGGCCACGCGCTACATTGTGGGATGGCACGGATTCAGCCTCCTCACTGGTGCCAGCCCCATGCCGCCTGCTGCTCCTGCGTGTTTCTGGGATGGGGGGTGTGATGCTGCTCCTGCTGCTGGTGTCCATGCTTTCTGCAGCATCCCCTGCACCACTTGTGGCCGCCTGACTGGTCAATAGGACCTCCAGGGCACTGGTGACCTGCACCATCCCCCTAGTGACGTCGCTGCTGCAGTGTGTCAGGCCCTCCTGCATGTTCACTGAGCGCCGGCAGAGAAGTGATGTTGCAGTTGCCAGGCGGTTGAGTGCCCTGGTGTGCCTGTCTCCCCTCTGCCGTTCCCGGCGCCTTGCAGCTCTCTCTGCGTCCAACTTGCTGCACAACAGCTGCATGGACTGTGACACGTCCCGCAGGCCCGTTGCCATTTCAGAAATCCCCACCGCCATTGCACCGATGTTCCTGTCCATGTGTCTGAATGTTGTTCTGAGTCCCCGCACATGCCGCTGTATTGAAATGACTGCCTTTGTTTGCAGGCGCTGTTGTTTTAACATGTTGGCCTCAAGGCCCCCAAAGACCCCATGGCTGAGATGGATTGGTGGTGGACTTTGCTCACGCGACCTGCGGCGCCGTCCTGCACCCGTGTCTTCTCCCTGTGAGGTGGAGGGCACAGTGGTATGTCTCCCATCCTGAGGCATAGTATTTGGCTCCGGGCCCCTGCTGTCATCAGATGATGTGTGCAACACGCGCAGCCTGGCAGCAGCACGCCTCCTCGACCTCACCATTGCAGGCGGTGATGTGGCTGGTGACTCCAGCATGAGTGGTGATGCTGGCTCAGGTACTGGGGATGCTGGCTCAGGTACTGGGGATGCAGGCTCAGGTACTGGGGATGCAGGCTCAGGTACTGGGGATGGTGGCAGTGGCAACGCTCTCTGGCCAGAACTTGTGCTGCCCGTGGCTGAACTGGATTGACGGTGTGCCCCCTCTCCTGTGCCATCTGCAGTCCTGCGCGATGTTACGTCTGTGGACAGAAATGCAACATCAGCTCAGTGTACCTGAAGGCATGCATTGCATGCAAGACAATACATTGTTGTAACACTCTCACATTGTCCTCTGTCTGCTTTAGGCTAATGTCTGTACCATGCATCATTGTTCTGTGCTATTCTGTTCATGGTGGGGGATCCCTGACTACATCTCCCATAATGCATTGCCTGTCTGCAGTAACACATGGACTGGAGTGGGATACTCATTTCACATTGGGGGATGTGGGATAGGGGTAGGGGGGATACATTGCTGTGCATTCCTCTTACCTTGTTGGGTGGCGGCTCTGGCAGATCTGTCGGCATCCCCAAGGCCCACGACACTCTCGGGCTCGATTGTCGACTGCACCAGCTCCTCCAGTTCAGTGAGGGCAGGTGCCCTGTTAGTTCCACCTCCTGTCCGGCTGGCCTCCTTCTGGATGTCCCCCATCTTCCTCTTAGTCACGATGCGCAGGTCGTACCAGCGTTTTTTCAGAACGTCAATGTCCCTGTGGGTCACTCCCACGGCATTTACCTGCGCCAGGATTGCCAGCCAAATGGTGCGCTTCTCACACTCTGCCACTTGCAGGGATTGCCTCCCAAAAAGCTTCTGGTGCTGCTTCACCACCTCCTCCACTAGCACCTGGAGTTCCTTGGGGCTGAATTTCCCCTTGCGCCTCCTTTCCCCTCCTGTCCTCTGGCTGGACGTAGTGTAGTTTGGTCTCAACAATCAGCCACTGGCTCCCTGCCTCTCCTCTGCACTCCAAGCCTCTCCTGAGTCTGTTGATTGAGTGCACCTGCCTGGGTGTGGCCACTTCCTACTTGGGTGGGGTTTGGTTGCACAGGATTGTCTGTTTCAAACAGTCATGTGATTTCGTTTTTCCGATTCGGTATTTTCCGATTCGGTATTTACCGATTCGGTAAATACCACCTCCGAACTTACCGATTCGGTAAATACCACCGTGGTATTTACCGAATCGGTAAATTCCGATTCGGAAAATACCGAATGTTACCGATTTGGTGAATGTTACCGACTTGTTACCTATATATAACTTACCGATTCTTAAATACTGAATCGGTACGGGACGGTATTTAAGAATCGGTAAATTTTATTTACCTACATGAGGCCCCTAATGTACAATGGTCCTTTGCTAATAATTGCACACAATAAAATCAATTTTCCTTGTTAAAACTGGGCTTTTAAGTTTTAAATTCCAAAAGAATGTTAATACACGGTGTTTGCTTGTCTCCTTACAAACTTCTCGCCAACAGCGCACCCATTTTTCCAGTCATGTATTCACAATGTTTATTATCTATCTCTCCTGTTCATTCAATCATTTCCATGCTGTCTATCCGCCTTTCATCCAGCTATCCCAGTTCATGTTCATCAAGCCGTATTCACATTCAGGATAGTGCTACCTGCCATCCATCTAGCCATTAATTTATCCTCCTTCCTGCATGCCATCAATTAGGGGTGGGCAGGGGGCAGCAGTAAACTCCACCACTCGGCGGAGTCAGGGTTTTTTGCCAAACTCCGCACTGGAGTGCGGAGTAGCAAAACTCCATAAAGTCTGCTGAAAACGCGGAGTCCACGCCCCACCCTTACTTTAAACATCTAGGAAACAGTTGTAAAAATACCATGATCAGTTCAATATATTCATTTTTATGTACAATAATTCTCCCTGGGCTGCATTTATCAGCACACATATAACATATATAAATGGATCTCAGGAGTGCATTGGTGCTAACCATCTAACCTACCACACCAGTAGGTGAGCAGTGCAATACCCTGTATCCTGCTAACACTGTACTTTCGGGGGTGCGTCCAAGCAAGATGGCCACCTTGGCTCACTTTCTAGAGCCCCAGCCGACTATATCCACATCCGTCATAATCCTGGGACCACTGCTGGCACTCTAGGCACTCACCCTCACCGTCCTGGTGATGATTTTGGCACCCGTACCCCGGAGTCGCTGGGGCCCTTCTGAGGAGGTAGTAGGAGCAGGCCACGCTCTGGGCCTTGCTAGTTCATGTACCCGTGTGGACTCGTGGCCGGGGGGTGCCTGAGATCTACGGTCTTCCCCTTGAGCCTACATCAATGCGACCCCTGGCTGGTGTGAGACGAGGTGCGGCTACAGTACAGCTCTCATGTGGAGGATCAGACCTAAGGTGTTTTGGGCCTGCGGTGGAGTAGTGCTATGCCACAACTGCTGATGACAGCCCATGGAAGAAGGCCCAAGGGACGCTGCTGATCCCGCTGAGCCACGCTCGTGAAGGAAATAGATTGGGGGGCCCGGGGGACTTTGTAAATGTTCATAACATGGCTCAGTGAGCACTGATTCAAAACTCCAGACTTGCGCCGCATCAGCCGAGGTTGCCGCATCGTCTCTGAGGACAGGGCTGTGACTGAAGTGCCAGACATCAGCGACTGGCGTTTTGAATGGGGCTTGCAGCAGGTAAAGGCTGTGAGGGGTGATGCCTGCTGGATTGCCCTGCATTGTGGACTGTGCTGCCTTGGGGTTTCCAGGCCTCCCACTATCGATGAAGGCCCCAGAAGGTGGGGAGAGCTGGATGAGGTAATTGCCTGCATTATTGTAGTGGGGGAAGAAGAATGCCCTTCTGCCATCTGAGTAGAGCCCCCCCCCCCCCCAGGTTACACTGAAGTGTGGGTTGTGCACCAGCTGCTGGATGGTGCTCTGTCAATGGGGAGCAGGAACCTGTGAGTCCCCATTTCATTTACTGGGCTCTGACTGTTGCCCATTGAGTGACTAAACTCAGGGTGATGGCCAGTGGTTAATTCCTATCCTTGGGGCTCTGGAGTGGACTTCCTCTGGGCCCCGAGTTAGGTTGTGCAGGAGCACATTATTGAGGGGCACAAATGGCAAAAGATAAGTCCGTCAAGGCCATGCAGGCCACAAAAATGGACAATTATGCCCCCCAATGCCTTTAGAAGGTGCCATGGGGGAGCAAGCCAAGCAGGCCCCTCCTGTGGAACCGGGGGCCCTTACCATGGCTGACATCTTGACAGAATACTAAGGTACTAAGGTACTTAGTAGACTCTGGCATAAAATTGATCCCGCAGTATTAGCAAGTCAGCTGACACAAAGTCAACCTGACTTAATAGTGGAAGCCAATTCTCAGCCGTTAACTACACAACATGGCTTGAATCTACCTTTGCAAAGATAGCTCCCACTATTTCTGTGAACAAATACAGAGGCATACTATCGGCCCCTTGGTTTTCTGAGGCCTTAAGATTGGAAAAACAGGCATGCACAACGGGGCAGAATGAGGCTCTCTCTGCCCCAATTACCTGGGAGGAGGTCGAGTTGGCAATAAAATCTTTGGCTAATGGTAACTCCGCTGGTCTTGACGCCATTCCTTTAGAATTCTATAGGGTATTTCGCGTAGAGATCCGCCAGAACATCTTATCAATTTTTAGGGCAGCACAGATGGGGGTCATTCCGAATTCATGGCGCCAAACCACTATTGTCCTCTTTAAGAAAAAAGACAAGCCCGAACTAAACCCCTCATCTTTTCGACCTATTTCTTTGATTAATACTGATAGTAAAATGTATTCAAAAATGTTATCTTCTAGACTAGCCGCGGTCATCACCCCGCTAGTCTCCTTATGTCAACATGGGTTTATCCCGGGCAGGGACACGGCCAACCATGTTCGGCGGGTCATTGCCCTATTGGACTGGGCCCAGGCTACCTGCTCTCCCCTCGGGTGATCCTGTTGGACGCCGCGAAGGCGTTTGACAGGGTCTCCTGGGGGTTCCTATGGGCAGTGCTTTGCTGGAAGGGCTTCAGCGCTGAATTTATTCAGGCTGTTAAGGCATTGTATATCTCTCCAGCTGCAACACTCCACATTTCTGGCCAGGAGTCAGGGCCTTTCGGCATCAGCAGGGGCACAAGGCAGGGGTGTCCTTGTTCACCCATGCTTTTTGCCTTATACATTGACCCTTTTCTCAGTAAAATCGAAATGGATCTAAATATCCGGCCGATTAGGATTGATACTACTGAATATAAGACATTAGCCTATGCAGACGATATTGTTGTCTTAACCAGTGATGTTAGCTCAGCCTTCTCAGCTTTAAAAACTCTTGCTGAACAATTCGGCCGTCTATCAGGTTATAAGTTGAATGTTTCAAAAACGCAGGTCGTTCAATCAATCGCCATGTGTCCTTCTGCCGCTCCTGTGGTCCTAGAAGCAACATATCTAGGGGTTAAAATTACTGCCTCTGGAGATAACATCCCAACCTGAATATTCTCCCAGTGGTAGAATCTGTGAATACTAAGCTTGAAAGGTTAGAACATCTGCATCTTTCTTTATACGGCCGCTGCAACGTACTTAAGATGCTGGTCCTCCCAAAGTTTCTCTATTTTTTTAGAACTATCCCCCTAGAGCTCTCGCAAATGAGTCTTGTTAAGGCGGAAAGGATTTGTTATAGGTTTCTCTGGGGGGTATCGCCGCTCACGAAGGGCAGCTAAGTGGATGTGTCTTCCTAGGGATCGTGGGGGTTGGGTGGTCCCCAATCTTTTATTATATTACTGGTCTGCTATGCTCCAACATCTAGGCCTACCACTGCTGGGAGATAGGGCAGAGGTTCCACTTTCTAATAGACCTTCAATCTATGAGATAGGTTTGGGGGAGGCCGCCAAGGGTATTCTAACTTGTATTCTTGAGCCAAGTTATTTTACGAAAACAAGGTTCAAAGTTATTGTTACCATGTTCTCAGTCTGGCAGAAAATTCACCACAAATGGTCAATTCTGAATATCAACCTCTATACGCTTTTCAAAGCTGCCCGGCTTCTGCCTTCTATTTTTCAGGATCAGGTTATTTTTAGATGGCAGCTATTAGGCCTGAAGTATATAGGCGATCTAAGTTCCGGAGGGCAAATGGCCTCTTTTTCCTCTTTAAGGGACAAGTTTCATATGAACACTCATGACTTTTTCAAATACCTTCAGATTAGAAGCTTCATCGATAAACACCTACATGAAACCCCTGCAGTGTTTGAAAAGGTCACTATATTTGAATTAATTCAAAGAAGGGCTACAATAGGGACAATCTATCAACATCTAGTATCTGATCTTCCGGATGATATTGATCTTCAAAACTCTAAGTGGGAGACTAAATTGAGCAAGACCGGGGTGGATATAAGGACAGCATTAGACCTTGCAAGTTACGTGTTAGTTTCTGGCAGCTTACGGACCCAAAGCTATATGGCAATGTTTGACCTATACTATACACCGGCAAAAATCGCAAAGTGGGGGGCCCGGAAGGGCGACTCCTGTGCCAGTTGTGGTCTTCAAGCAGCAGATGATATACACATGTTTCACTCTTGTCCAAATCTGAGGGAACTTTTGCACGATGTTGAGTGCTTTATAAATTCGACGCTCAATATTCCAGTCATTATTTCTGCAGAGTTGGTAATAATGGGGTGTGTAGATACTGAGATACCTGAAAGAACGACATATGTCTCTGCTTTTCTGTTTGTAGCAATGTCTATGATTTAGCTGTGCATTACCTCCCAATGGTTAAGCCCCAAAGCCCCCACAATTTTTCAATTGGAGAGCTAGGATTCTAGCTCTTCACAATTTGGAGTCTTCAGTGCCCTTATTAAGGGGAAGAAGGAGGCGGGAGCGCGCTTGTAACATCTGGCTCCCATTAGAGGAATGGTCAAAGCAATGATTTTCTACTGTTGACAAACAATTATATGCTTAGTCCTTTCTACTCCTTGGTTCATCTCCCCAGGGGTCTTTTTCTTCTGCCTAATAGGTTGTATAAAGGATAATCAATTATGTCAGATGCTTTTTATCCTTTTTTTTCCTCCTTTTTTTCTTATCTTTTGTGTTTGTATTCTTTTTTCTTTATTGTACCCCTGTATGTATTTTTTTATGTCTTTATTTCCTCATGTTTGCTGCTTTTTATTGTAAATAACACGACTTGCTCTCGCCTCTATTAAAAAAAAAGGAAAAACAGGCATGCAGGTGGCAAGAAAGGAACTGGTGCAAACATTATGATGAATCTGTAAAACACTGTTATAAACTATTCTTACAAACTATAAAAAGATGGTCATCAATGAAAAAAGCAAAAACCAAAGAAAGTGATGGACGGAGTGTTGAACATTGCAAGCACTCACCCCCAGTCATCTGATCTGGGTTTAATCCATCACCGTTCTTTAGCCCACTCTGCCACCCCAGTTAAGACATTGCCATATGCAAATCAGTCTGACCCTGTGCCTCATTGGAACAGTCCATCCCGAACTGCCAAGCCATGTCTTCCCTGGACCGGAAACAAGCTTCCTAGGACCGGTTTCTGGCATTTCAGCCGTCTTCAGCCAGGCTTGCTTGAATCCAGTGGCAAAGTGAGCAAGGGACTCACGTCTGAGCATACCCTGCCAACTTATGGCGAACAAAGCAAAAACCAAAGGAAGTGATGGACGGAGTGTTGAACATTGCAAGCACTCACCCCCAGTCATCTGATCTGGGTTTAATCCATCACCGTTCTTTAGCCCACTCTGCCACCCCTGTTCAGACATGGCCATATGCAAATCAGTCTGACCCTGTGCCTCATGGGAACAGTCCATCCCGAACTGCCAAGCCATGTCTTCCCTGGACCGGAAACAAGCTTCCTAGGACCGGTTTCTGGCATTTCAGCCGTCTTCAGCCAGGCTTGCTTGAATCCAGTGGCAAAGTGAGCAAGGGACTCACGTCTGAGCAGACCCTGCCAACTTATGGCGAACAAAGCAAAAACCAAAGGAAGTGATGGACGGAGTGTTGAACATTGCAAGCACTCACCCCCAGTCATCTGATCTGGGTTTAATCCATCACCGTTCTTTAGCCCACTCTGCCACCCCCGTTCAGACATGGCCATATGCAAATCAGTCTGACCCTGTGCCTCATGGGAACAGTCCATCCCGAACTGCCAAGCCATGTCTTCCCTGGACCGGAAACAAGCTTCCTAGGACCGGTTTCTGGCATTTCAGCCGTCTTCAGCCAGGCTTGCTTGAATCCAGTGGCAAAGTGAGCAAGGGACTCACGCCTGAGCATACCCTGCCAACTTATGGCGAACAAAGCAAAAACCAAAGGAAGTGATGGACGGAGTGTTGAACATTGCAAGCACTCACCCCCAGTCATCTGATCTGGGTTTAATCCATCACCGTTCTTTAGCCCACTCTGCCACCCCAGTTCAGACATGGCCATATGCAAATCAGTCTGACCCTGTGCCTCATGGGAACAGTCCATCCCGAACTGCCAAGCCATGTCTTCCCTGGACTGGAAACAAGCTTCTTAGGACCGGTTTCTGGCATTTCAGCCGTCTTCAGCCAGGCTTGCTTGAATCCAGTGGCAAAGTGAGCAAGGGACTCACGTCTGAGCATACCCTGCCAACTTATGGCGAACAAAGCAAAAACCAAAGGAAGTGATGGACGGAGTGTTGAACATTGCAAGCACTCACCCCCAGTCATCTGATCTGGGTTTAATCTATCACCGTTCTTTAGCCCACTCTGCCACCCCAGTTCAGACATGGCCATATGCAAATCAGTCTGACCCTGTGCCTCATGGGAACAGTCCATCCCGAACTGCCAAGCCATGTCTTCCCTGGACTGGAAACAAGCTTCCTAGGACCGGTTTCTGGCATTTCAGCTGTCTTCAGCCAGGCTTGCTTGAATCCAGTGGCAAAGTGAGCAAGGGACTCACGTCTGAGCATACCCTGCCAACTTATGGCGAACAAAGCAAAAACCAAAGGAAGTGATGGACGGAGTGTTGAACATTGCAAGCACTCACCCCCAGGCATCTGATCTGGGTTTAATCCATCACCGTTCTTTAGCCCACTCTGCCACCCCAGTTCAGACATGGCCATATGCAAATCAGTCTGACCCTGTGCCTCATGGGAACAGTCCATCCCGAACTGCCAAGCCATATCTTCCCTGGACCTGAAACAAGCTTCCTAGGACCGGTTTCTGGCATTTCAGCCGTCTTCAGCCAGGCTTGCTTGAATCCAGTGGTAAAGTGAGCAAGGGACTCACGTCTGAGCATACCCTGCCAACTTATGGCGAACAAAGCAAAAACCAAAGGAAGTGATGGACGGAGTGTTGAACATTGCAAGCACTCACCCCCAGTCATCTGATCTCGGTTTAATCCATCACCGTTCTTTAGCCCACTCTGCCACCCCAGTTCAGACATGGCCATATGAAAATCAGTCTGACCCTGTGCCTCATGGGAACAGTCCATCCCGAACTGCCGAGCCATGTCTTCCCTGGACCGGAAACAAGCTTCCTAGGACTGGTTTCTGGCATTTCAGCCATCTTCAGCCAGGCTTGCTTGAATCCAGTGGCAAAGTGAGCAAGGGACTCACGTCTGAGCATACCCTGCCAACTTATGGCGAACAAAGCAAAAACCAAAGGAAGTGATGGACGGAGTGTTGAACATTGCAGCGCTCTCACCCCCAGTCATCTGATCTGGGTTTAATCCATCACCGTTCTTTAGCCCACTCTGCCACCCCAGTTCAGACAAGGCCATATGCAAATCAGTCTGACCCTGTGCCTCATGGGAACAGTCCATCCCGAACTGCCAAGCCATGTCTTCCCTGGACCGGAAACAAGCTTCCTAGGACCGGTTTCTGGCATTTCAGCCGTCTTCAGCCAGGCTTGCTTGAATCCAGTGGCAAAGTGAGCAAGGGACTCATGTCTGAGCATACCCTGCCAACTTATGGCGAACAAAGCAAAAACCAAAGGAAGTGATGGACGGAGTATTGAACATTGCAAGCACTCACCCCCAGTCATCATATCTGGGTTTAATCCATCACCGTTCTTTAGCCCACTCTGCCACCCCAGTTCAGACATGGCCATATGCAAATCAGTCTGACCCTGTGCCTCATGGGAACAGTCCATCCCGAACTGCCAAGCCATGTCTTCCCTGGACCAGAAACAAGCTTCCTAGGACCGGTTTCTGGCATTTCAGCCGTCTTCAGCCAGGCTTGCTTGAATCCAGTGGCAAAGTGAGCAAGGGACTCACGTCTGAGCATACCCTGCCAACTTATGGCGAACAAAGCAAAAACCAAAGGAAGTGATGGACGGAGTGTTGAACATTGCAAGCACTCACCCCCAGTCATCTGATCTGGGTTTAATCCATCACCGTTCTTTAGCCCACTCTGCCACCCCAGTTCAGACATGGCCATATGCAAATCAGTCTGACCCTGTGCCTCATGGGAACAGTCTATCCCAAACTGCCAAGCCATGTCTTCCCTGGACCGGAAACAAGCTTCCTAGGATCAGTTTCTGGCATTTCAGCCGTCTTCAGCCAGGCTTGCTTGAATCCAGTGGCAAAGTGAGCAAGGGACTCACGTCTGAGCATACCCTGCCAACTTATGGCGAACAAAGCAAAAACCAAAGGAAGTGATGGACGGAGTGTTGAACATTGCAAGCACTCACCCCCAGTCATCTGATCTGGGTTTAATCCATCACCGTTCTTTAGCCCACTCTGCCACCCCAGTTCAGACATGGCCATATGCAAATCAGTCTGACCCTGTGCCTCATGGGAGCAGTCCATCCAGAACTGCCAAGCCATGTCTTCCCTGGACTGGAAACAAGCTTCCTAGGACCGGTTCCTGGCATTTCAGCCATCTTCAGCCAGGCTTGCTTGAATCCAGTGGCAAAGTGAGCAAGGGACTCACGTCTGAGCATACCCTGACAACTTATGGCGAACAAAGCAAAAACCAAAGGAAGTGATGGACGGAGTGTTGAACATTGCAAGCACTCACCCCCAGTCATCTGATCTGGGTTTAATCCATCACCGTTCTTTAGCCCACTCTGCCACCCCAGTTCAGACATGGCCATATGCAAATCAGTCTGACCCTGTGCCTCATGGGAGCAGTCCATCCCGAACTGCCAAGCCATGTCTTCCCTGGACTGGAAACAAGCTTCCTAGGACCGGTTTCTGGCATTTCAGCTGTCTTCAGCCAGGCTTACTTGAATCCAGTGGCAAAGTGAGCAAGGGACTCACGTCTGAGCATACCCTGCCAACTTATGGCGAACAAAGCAAAAACCAAAGGAAGTGATGGACGGAGTGTTGAACATTGCAAGCACTCACCCCCAGTCATCTGATCTGGGTTTAATCCATCACCGTTCTTTAGCCCACTCTGCCACCCCAGTAATCAGACATGGCCATATGCAAATCAGTCTGACCCTGTGCCTCATGGGAACAGTCCATCCCGAACTGCCAAGCCATGTCTTCCCTGGACCGGAAACAAGCTTCCTAGGACCGGTTTCTGGCATTTCAGCCGTTTTCAGCCATGTTTGCTTGAATCCAGTAGCAAAGTGAGCAAGGGACTCACGTCTGAGCATACCCTGCCAACTTATGGCGAACAATGCAAAAACCAAAGGAAGTGATGGACGGAGTGTTGAACATTGCAAGCACTCACCCCCAGTCATCTGATCTGGGTTTAATCCATCACCGTTCTTTAGCCCACTCTGCCACCCCAGTTCAGACATGGTAATATGCAAATCAGTCTGACCCTGTGCCTCATGGGAACAGTCCATCCCAAACTGCCAAGCCATGTCTTCCCTGGAACGGAAACAAGCTTCCTAGGTCCGGTTTCTGGCATGTCAGCCGTCTTCAGCCAGGCTTGCTTGATTCCAGTGGCAAAGTGAGCAAGGGACTCACGTCTGAGCATACCCTGCCAACTTATGGCGAACAAAGCAAAAACCAAAGGAAGTGATGGACGGAGTGTTGAACATTGCAAGCACTCACCACCAGTCATCTGATCTCGGTTTAATCCATCACCGTTCTTTAGCCCACTCTGCCACCCCAGTTCAGACATGGCCATATGCAAATCAGTCTGACCCTGTGCCTCATGGGAACAGTCCATCCCGAACTGCCAAGCCATGTCTTCCCTGGACCGGAAACAAGCTTCCTATGACCGGTTTCTGGCATTTCAGCCGTCTTCAGCCAGGCTTGCTTGAATCCAGTGGCAAAGTGAGCAAGGGACTCACGTCTGAGCATACCCTGCCAACTTATGGCGAACAAAGCAAAAATCAAAGGAAGTGATGGACGGAGTGTTGAACATTGCAAGCACTCACCCCCAGTCATCTGATCTGGGTTTAATCCATCACCGTTCTTTAGCTCACTCTGCCACCCCAGTTCAGACATATCCATATGCAAATCAGTCTGACCCTGTGCCTCATGGGAACAGTCCATCCCGAACTGCCAAGCCATGTCTTCCCTGGACCGGAAACAAGCTTCCTAGGACCGGTTTCTGGCATTTCAGCCGTCTTCAGCCAGGCTTGCTTGAATCCAGTGGCAAAGTGAGCAAGGGACTCACGTCTGAGCATACCCTGCCAACTTATGGCGAACAAAGCAAAAACCAAAGGAAGTGATGGACGGAGTGTTGAACATTGCAAGCACTCACCCCCAGTCATCTGATCTGGGTTTAATCCATCACCGTTCTTTAGCCCACTCTGCCACCCCAGTTCAGACATGGCCATATGCAAATCAGTCTGACCCTGTGCCTCATGGGAACAGTCCATCCCGAACTGCCAAGCCATGTCTTCCCTGGACCGGAAACAAGCTTCCTAGGACCGGTTTCTGGCATTTCAGCCGTCTTCAGCCAGGCTTGCTTGAATCCAGTGGCAAAGTGAGCAAGGGACTAACGTCTGAGCATTCCCTGCCAACTTATGGCGAACAAAGCAAAAACCAAAGGAAGTGATGGACGGAGTGTTGAACATTGCAAGCACTCACCCCCAGTCATCTGATCTGGGTTTAATCCATCACCGTTCTTTAGCCCACTCTGCCACCCCAGTTCAGACATGGCCATATGCAAATCAGTCTGACCCTGTGCCTCATGGGAACAGTCCATCCCGAACTGCCAAGCCATGTCTTCCCTGGACCGGAAACAAGCTTCCTAGGACCGGTTTCTGGCATTTCAGCCGTCTTCAGCCAGGCTTGCTTGAATCCAGTGGCAAAGTGAGCAAGGGACTCACGTCTGAGCATACCCTGCCAACTTATGGCGAACAAAGCAAAAACCAAAGGAAGTGATGGACGGAGTGTTGAACATTGCAGCGCACTCACCCCCAGTCATCTGATCTGGGTTTAATCCGTCACCGTTCTTTAGCCCACTCTGCCACCCCAGTTCAGACATGGCCATATGCAAATCAGTCTCACCCTGTGCCTCATGGGAACAGTCCATCCCGAACTGCCAAGCCATGTCTTCCCTGGACCGGAAACAAGCTTCCTAGGACCGTTTTCTGGCATGTCAGCCGTCTTCAGCCAGGCTTGCTTGAATCCAGTGGCAAAGTGAGCAAGGGACTCACGTCTGAGCATACCCTGCCAACTTATGGCGAACAAAGCAAAAACCAAAGGAAGTGATGGACGGAGTGTTGAACATTGCAAGCACTCACCCCCAGTCATCTGATCTGGGTTTAATCCATCACCGTTCTTTAGCCCACTCTGCCACCCCAGTTCAGACATGGCCATATGCAAATCAGTCTGACCCTGTGCCTCATGGGAACAGTCCATCCCGAACTGCCAAGCCATGTCTTCCCTGGACCGGAAACAAGCTTCCTAGGACCGGTTTCTGGCATTTCAGCCGTCTTCAGCCAGGCTTGCTTGAATCCAGTGGCAAAGTGAGCAAGGGACTCACGTCTGAGCATACCCTGCCAACTTATGGCGAACAAAGCAAAAACCAAAGGAAGTGATGGACGGAGTGTTGAACATTGCAAGCACTCACCCCCAGTCATCTGATCTGGGTTTAATCCATCACCGTTCTTTAGCCCACTCTGCCACCCCAGTTCAGACATGGCCATATGCACATCAGTCTGACCCTGTGCCTCATGGGAACAGTCTATCCCAAACTGCCAAGCCATGTCTTCCCTGGACCGGAAACAAGCTTCCTAGGATCAGTTTCTGGAATTTCAGCCGTCTTCAGCCAGGCTTGCTTGAATCCAGTGGCAAAGTGAGCAAGGGACTCACGTCTGAGCATACCCTGACAACTTATGGCGAACAAAGCAAAAACCAAAGGAAGTGATGGACGGAGTGTTGAACATTGCAAGCACTCACCCCCAGTCATCTGATCTGGGTTTAATCCATCACCGTTCTTTAGCCCACTCTGCCACCCCAGTTCAGACATGGCCATATGCAAATCAGTCTGACTCTGTGCCTCATGGGAGCAGTCCATCCCGAACTGCCAAGCCATGTCTTCCCTAGACTGGAAACAAGCTTCCTAGGACCGGTTTCTGGCATTTCAGCTGTCTTCAGCCAGGCTTACTTGAATCCAGTGGCAAAGTGAGCAAGGGACTCACGTCTGAGCATACCCTGCCAACTTATGGCGAACAAAGCAAAAACCAAAGGAAGTGATGGACGGAGTGTTGAACATTGCAAGCACTCACCCCCAGTCATCTGATCTGGGTTTAATCCATCACCGTTCTTTAGCCCACTCTGCCACCCCAGTAATCAGACATGGCCATATGCAAATCAGTCTGACCCTGTGCCTCATGGGAACAGTCCATCCCGAACTGCCAAGCCATGTCTTCCCTGGACCGGAAACAAGCTTCCTAGGACCGGTTTCTGGCATTTCAGCCGTTTTCAGCCATGTTTGCTTGAATCCAGTAGCAAAGTGAGCAAGGGACTCACGTCTGAGCATACCCTGCCAACTTATGGCGAACAAAGCAAAAACCAAAGGAAGTGATGGACGGAGTGTTGAACATTGCAAGCACTCACCCCCAGTCATCTGATCTGGGTTTAATCCATCACCGTTCTTTAGCCCACTCTGCCACCCCAGTTCAGACATGGTAATATGCAAATCAGTCTGACCCTGTGCCTCATGGGAACAGTCCATCCCAAACTGCCAAGCCATGTCTTCCCTGGAACGGAAACAAGCTTCCTAGGTCCGGTTTCTGGCATGTCAGCCGTCTTCAGCCAGGCTTGCTTGATTCCAGTGGCAAAGTGAGCAAGGGACTCACGTCTGAGCATACCCTGCCAACTTATGGCAAACAAAGCAAAAACCAAAGGAAGTGATGGACGGAGTGTTGAACATTGCAAGCACTCACCACCAGTCATCTGATCTCGGTTTAATCCATCACCGTTCTTTAGCCCACTCTGCCACCCCAGTTCAGACATGGCCATATGCAAATCAGTCTGACCCTGTGCCTCATGGGAACAGTCCATCCCGAACTGCCAAGCCATGTCTTCCCTGGACCGGAAACAAGCTTCCTATGACCGGTTTCTGGCATTTCAGCCGTCTTCAGCCAGGCTTGCTTGAATCCAGTGGCAAAGTGAGCAAGGGACTCACGTCTGAGCATACCCTGCCAACTTATGGCGAACAAAGCAAAAATCAAAGGAAGTGATGGACGGAGTGTTGAACATTGCAAGCACTCACCCCCAGTCATCTGATCTGGGTTTAATCCATCACCGTTCTTTAGCCCACTCTGCCACCCCAGTTCAGACATGGCCATATGCAAATCAGTCTGACCCTGTGCCTCATGGGAACAGTCCATCCCGAACTGCCAAGCCATGTCTTCCCTGGACCGGAAACAAGCTTCCTAGGACCGGTTTCTGGCATTTCAGTCGTCTTCAGCCAGGCTTGCTTGAATCCAGTGGCAAAGTGAGCAAGGGACTCACGTCTGAGCATACCCTGCCAACTTATGGCGAACAAAGCAAAAACCAAAGGAAGTGATGGACGGAGTGTTGAACATTGCAAGCACTCACCCCCAGTCATCTGATCTGGGTTTAATCCATCACCGTTCTTTAGCCCACTCTGCCACCCCAGTTCAGACATGGCCATATGCAAATCAGTCTGACCCTGTGCCTCATGGGAACAGTCCATCCCGAACTGCCAAGCCATGTCTTCCCTGGACCGGAAACACGCTTCCTAGGACCGGTTTCTGGCATTTCAGCCGTCTTCAGCCAGGCTTGCTTGAATCCAGTGGCAAAGTGAGCAAGGGACTAACGTCTGAGCATTCCCTGCCAACTTATGGCGAACAAAGCAAAAACCAAAGGAAGTGATGGACGGAGTGTTGAACATTGCAAGCACTCACCCCCAGTCATCTGATCTGGGTTTAATCCATCACCGTTCTTTAGCCCACTCTGCCACCCCAGTTCAGACATGGCCATATGCAAATCAGTCTGACCCTGTGCCTCATGGGAACAGTCCATCCCGAACTGCCAAGCCATGTCTTCCCTGGACCGGAAACAAGCTTCCTAGGACCGGTTTCTGGCATTTCAGCCGTCTTCAGCCAGGCTTGCTTGAATCCAGTGGCAAAGTGAGCAAGGGACTCACGTCTGAGCATGCCCTGCCAACTTATGGCGAACAAAGCAAAAACCAAAGGAAGTGATGGACGGAGTGTTGAACATTGCAGCGCACTCACCCCCAGTCATCTGATCTGGGTTTAATCCGTCACCGTTCTTTAGCCCACTCTGCCACCCCAGTTCAGACATGGCCATATGCAAATCAGTCTCACCCTGTGCCTCATGGGAACAGTCCATCCCGAACTGCCAAGCCATGTCTTCCCTGGACCGGAAACAAGCTTCCTAGGACCGTTTTCTGGCATGTCAGCCGTCTTCAGCCAGGCTTGCTTGAATCCAGTGGCAAAGTGAGCAAGGGACTCACGTCTGAGCATACCCTGCCAACTTATGGCGAACAAAGCAAAAACCAAAGGAAGTGATGGACGGAGTGTTGAACATTGCAAGCACTCACCCCCAGTCATCTGATCTGGGTTTAATCCATCACCGTTCTTTAGCCCACTCTGCCACCCCAGTTCAGACATGGCCATATGCAAATCAGTCTGACCCTGTGCCTCATGGGAACAGTCCATCCCGAACTGCCAAGCCATGTCTTCCCTGGACCGGAAACAAGCTTCCTAGGACCGGTTTCTGGCATTTCAGCCGTCTTCAGCCAGGCTTGCTTGAATCCAGTGGCAAAGTGAGCAAGGGACTAACGTCTGAGCATTCCCTGCCAACTTATGGCGAACAAAGCAAAAACCAAAGGAAGTGATGGACGGAGTGTTGAACATTGCAAGCACTCACCCCCAGTCATCTGATCTGGGTTTAATCCATCACCGTTCTTTAGCCCACTCTGCCACCCCAGTTCAGACATGGCCATATGCAAATCAGTCTGACCCTGTGCCTCATGGGAACAGTCCATCCCGAACTGCCAAGCCATGTCTTCCCTGGACCGGAAACAAGCTTCCTAGGACCGGTTTCTGGCATTTCAGCCGTCTTCAGCCAGGCTTGCTTGAATCCAGTGGCAAAGTGAGCAAGGGACTCACGTCTGAGCATACCCTGCCAACTTGTGGCGAACAAAGCAAAAACCAAAGGAAGTGATGGACGGAGTGTTGAACATTGCAGCGCACTCACCCCCAGTCATCTGATCTGGGTTTAATCCGTCACCGTTCTTTAGCCCACTCTGCCACCCCAGTTCAGACATGGCCATATGCAAATCAGTCTCACCCTGTGCCTCATGGGAACAGTCCATCCCGAACTGCCAAGCCATGTCTTCCCTGGACCGGAAACAAGCTTCCTAGGACCGTTTTCTGGCATGTCAGCCGTCTTCAGCCAGGCTTGCTTGAATCCAGTGGCAAAGTGAGCAAGGGACTCACGTCTGAGCATACCCTGCCAACTTATGGCGAACAAAGCAAAAACCAAAGGAAGTGATGGACGGAGTGTTGAACATTGCAAGCACTCACCCCCAGTCATCTGATCTGGGTTTAATCCATCACCGTTCTTTAGCCCACTCTGCCACCCCAGTTCAGACATGGCCATATGCAAATCAGTCTGACCCTGTGCCTCATGGGAACAGTCCATCCCGAACTGCCAAGCCATGTCTTCCCTGGACCGGAAACAAGCTTCCTAGGACCAGTTTCTGGCATTTCAGCCGTCTTCAGCCAGGCTTGCTTGAATCCAGTGGCAAAGTGAGCAAGGGATTCACGTCTGAGCATACCCTGCCAACTTATGGCGAACAAAGCAAAAACCAAAGGAAGTGATGGACGGAGTGTTGAACATTGCAAGCACTCACCCCCAGTCATCTGATCTGGGTTTAATCCATCACCGTTCTTTAGCCCACTCTGCCACCCCAGTTCAGACATGGCCATATGCAAATCAGTCTGACCCTGTGCCTCATGGGAACAGTCCATCCCGAACTGCCAAGCCATGTCTTCCCTGGACCGGAAACAAGCTTCCTAGGACCGGTTTCTGGCATTTCAGCCGTCTGCAGCCAGGCTTGCTTGAATCCAGTGGCAAAGTGAGCAAGGGACTCACGTCTGAGCATACCCTGCCAACTTATGGCGAACAAAGCAAAAACCAAAGGAAGTGATGGACGGAGTGTTGAACATTGCAAGCACTCACCCCCAGTCATCTGATCTGGGTTTAATCCATCACCGTTCTTTAGCCCACTCTGCCACCCCAGTTCAGACATGGCCATATGCAAATCAGTCTGACCCTGTGCCTCATGGGAACAGTCCATCCCGAACTGCCAAGCCATGTCTTCCCTGGACCGGAAACAAGCTTCCTAGGACCGGTTTCTGGCATTTCAGCCGTCTTCAGCCAGGCTTGCTTGAATCCAGTGGCAAAGTGAGCAAGGGACTCACGTCTGAGCATACCCTGCCAACTTATGGCGAACAAAGCAAAAACCAAAGGAAGTGATGGACGGAGTGTTGAACATAGATAAAACCAAAGGTAATACTGATCAAAAAGACCAAGAAGCAACCAATGATATGTTGCCCACACAATGTGCTCTTACATCCACAAATCAAGTAGCTATGCTTCTGTCAGCTGCCAAATCTGGTTCCCCGAATGACTCTTGCCCCACTAAGATTCTACAGCTAGCAAATTATTACATTACTACCCATCTGTCATCAGTATTTAATCAGATGTTTGTGCAAGGATCATTTCCTAGAATTTGGAAACAGGCCTGTATCTTCCCCCTATTAAAAATCCAAACCTTGACATTAGCGATCCTGCTAACTACCGTCCCATTTCGAGACTTCTGCTGCCTGCAAAATGGATATTTTTATCCGAATAAAGACCATTTGACTTGACTTGACAAAAATCGTAGAGAAAATAATTAATGTAGAACTATCCAATTTTATTTCTGAGAATCAGCTTTTAGATCTCAGTCAGTTTGGGTTTAGAGCAAATCACAGCACTGAGACTGATTTGATAAAAACCACAGAAAAAATACGAAGAACATTAGACAGTGGAGGGTCAGCGGCTCTTATCTTGTTGGACCTGTCTGCGGCATTTGATACGGTGGACCATGGCCTACTGATCCACGTCTGAATGATATAGGGATTAGAGGAAATGCTCTTACTCTGCTAACTTCCTTTTTATCAGGGAGATCCCAAACAGTTCATCTAGGTCAGTTTAAATCTTCACCGTTTACTCTGCCTTGTGGGGTCCCTCAGGGCTCTTCGCTGAGCCTGACGCTTTTTAATATCTATGTCTCTGAACTTGCCCCATTGATTGGAGGTTTTAACCTGAAGCCAACATCCTATGCTTATGACACCCAGTTGGTGATCTCCTGGCGGTCGATAAGGACATCAACCATTCCCTAAGACTACATAATTGTATGACTGCCCTGAGCTGCTGGATGAGCAGGCACTGCTTGAAACTGAATTCAAGCAAAACAGAGGTGCTACTGTTTGGCAACCTCTTTCCAGCTAAGTCTTCTGCCTGGTGGCCGGACAACCTGGGACAACCTCGTCCATGATAAAGCCAAAAGTCTTGGCTTTATCATGGCCGAAAAACTTAACTACGAGACCCAGGTGTCTAAGTTAGCATCCTCCTCTTTCTACACCATTAAAACTCTGAGGAAAATCCTCCCCTCTATTCCCAGAAACACCAGGAAGATGGGTGTGTCCTCTCTAGTCTTATCCAAGCTGGACTATTGTAACGGCTTGTAAATTAAACTTCACGTCAGACTACTTAGGAAGCTTCAGGCGGTGCAGAATGAGGCCGCCAGGCTGATCCTGGATGTTCCCAAATATCAGCCGATAGCGACAGGCATTCGGGATCTTCAGCTGTTCCCGGTGTGCCAGCGAATTATAGTTAAGGCGCTCTGCGTTGCTTATAAGGCGCTGCACAGAGATGGTCCAAGATTTCTTTGGATTACTTTTAGTTGGTACTCTCCAAGTAGATCGCTCCAATCTGCCAATGCCAGCCTGGTTACCGCCATTAGAATCAGAAAAGCAAATTGGGGAGGTAGGAGTTTCTGCTATAGTACAACCAGGCTGTGGAACTTTCTCCCATTATATCTTAGGACTATTCCCACCCTTCTTGTATTCAGAAAAGAACTTAAGACCTGGCCTTTCAGAAACTAACTATACCTCAGCACAGTATATTCATGATTCTGAAAGTGCCAAGACACCTACGAGTATACGCGCACTATGCAAGTTTCAATAACATAACATAAGAATTGACACAGTGTCCATTGAGGTGGGCCTGCTCCATGGGCACTTTCGTAACATATGAAAGAGGGTCTCTCAGGCTGAAGGGCATTTTACGGAACTCCAGCAGGAAGTGGCAGCACTGAAAAAGACAGTGACTGAGCTCCAATCGCTCTCAGTATGAATGGAGGACAGGATTGAAGATGAAGAGGGGTGCTCCCGAAGAAACAACCTCTGTTTTTGAGGGCCGGCCTGAACGAAAGGAGGGGCAATCTGCAGAGGTGTTCCTAGAAGATTGAATCACAACTGCCCTGAAGCCACGGCAACTCTCTAAATTCTTCACTATAGAGCATGCGCATCATGTTTTGGTGCCTGCTCCGGGCCGGGGGGTGCCTCGTGCCATCTTTGCCCGAATACATAACTTTAGTTATCGAAATGTGATATTGCAACATGTCCGAGTCGATGTGGCCCCCAGTTTGAAGGCAGGAATATCACAATTTTTCCACCCTACTCGCAAAGGGTGCAGGAACTCCGTATGGACCTTATGCCAACTAAATATCCGCTGTGCAAGCGTGACTTTCACTACAGCCTTATGTTCCCTGTGAAGCTGAGAGTACAACATGAGAGATAAAATGTATTTCTTTGTCACCACTGAGGAAGCAAATGACTGGCTAGATATGCTGGGTGGAGTTCCACGGAGGCCACCGTCGAACCCCAAGACAGTAGGTAGTGGCGCTAGCCAACGGACAAGATCATGCGGACATGCAGCAGATTCCTTGATTACAGTCCTGTGCCCAACAACTGGGAAAATCCTGGTGGAACTTTAGAGGATTCATATTGTGTGCCAAACACTTGTGAATCATTTAAGGCCCATAGTGGGGTCCGTGACTATCTGAGCGATTGTACTAATCTGGGCTAGTGTGATCATTGGGAAGCAATGGATCTGCAGTTTTGAATTTTTTGTATTTTTCTGTACCTTAACACATATTTCTCTTTGCATCTCTGTTTCTTGTGTTGATGGAGACTGTATCGGAGAGTGCTCCTTGGACTTAGTTTCATAAATATTCTGCTGTGGGGATATTAGTTAATATTCACATATTTTCTTATTGCTCCTTTTGCTTTATATATGTGGTTCACAGAATTTTCACTGGTGGGAGGCCACGGAGGGCTGCAGTACTGTTGGGGTGGCTTGAGTGCCTCTGGCCTGGCCACCCTTGTGGGATGCTAGGCTCTCTGCTAAATGCAGTTAGAGAAGTTGAGTCTGAGGCCTCTAAGGGGGGATAGGGTGGTGGGAGTTAAGTATTGGCCTGGGCCATTTTTGTTGAGGGATGTTGGGTGTGTTGCTGAATGAAGTTGGTCATATAGTACACAGTTAAGACGAATGGTACGCTGCATGAGTGGGGGGGAGGGAGGTGTATGAATAGTAGGCTAAGGGACCTGGGCATGCATTTTCAACTGGCACTATGACCACTTCCTGGGAGTTTTTGGTATGGAAAGTTCAAGGTTTAGAACATTCCGTCAAAATACACAGAGTTCATTCCTACCTTAGGTGCTATAGGGTTTCAGTGGCATTCTTGCAGGAAACGCACACATCGGGGATTGCATCAAACAGTTGAGATGGAAGTGGCGAGGTTACATTTTTGTGATCTCCTCCTTCTGCTCTGCTAGAAGGGCAATGATGTAGGTCACGCCTGAAACCTTCTTTTTGGCTAAAGGTGTGCAACTAGATCCCAAAAGGAGATATGTGATTGTCCCAGGTGCGCTAGGTGCTTAGAGACATTTGTTTAGTGAAGGTGTATGTCCCTACCATGGATGATGCTGACTTCTTTGGGTCAGTATAGGGTGTGGCCACGACCCACATTGATCCAGAGGTACTATTGGCTGGTGATCTGAATTGTGTGCTGGATGGTAACTTGGACTGTCTCTCCCCACTGGATGACACAAACCCACAATGTTGAGTGCACTGTGAGAGGTTATGGGAGGGCTTGGGTTGCAAGATGTGTGAAGAGTTAATTTCCCTCAGGATAAAACCTATTATCGCTTTGTGCCTGCAATGGTTATGCATTGCCGCTTTGGCTATTGCTTGCTGTCTGGTGCCCTGATCCAGTTTGTAGTTGATGTTTCTTATGTGGTGCACTATCTATCCGATCATTCCTCCCTATTGGTTTCATTTTGGGTGGGCAGAGAGGCACCCAGAGTGCTGCTATGGAGGCTGAGTGTCAAAGAGCTGTTGGACCCGGTCTTTGCACATGCAATGGTTGAGGTACTGGATCATTATTTTGATGAGAACTGGAGCAGTACGGCACCGAGAGCCACAGAATAGAATACTATGAAGGTTGTTTTATGTGGAGAGTGTCTGAAGGTGTCATATGGTGTGAAGCAACAACTATCCAGGTAACTAGAGGACCTGGAAAAGAAACTTAGTGTCCTGGAGGAGAGTATAGTTGAGCAGTTGCTGTGGTTGTCTGAGTCGAAGGAGTGTTGACGAGATTTGTTAGAAACGTGGGATCAACTGGATAAGTTTGTCCTCACCAGTTATAGACAACGCCTCCACATGGAAGGGGATAAGGCTAGAAGGATGCTTACCCTGCTCCTTTGCAGTGAAACATGGTGCCCCCCTGTGGTGGGAGATTGGAATGCTTTGGGGTAGGTGGTATGTACACAGCAGGGTATAACAGAGGTATTCACAAGGCATCTACATAAGGTTTACATGGCTCCATCCGACTGCATGGGGTTGACAGGAGATGCATACTTAGCTGGTCTGCAAATTACCACATTTTCGAGGGAAGATTAGGATAGTTTGGACTCACCCATAACCAGAGAGGAAATATTGGTAGTGATACGGGCTCTTGAGAGAGCTACAGCCCTAAAGGATGGCGTGCTGGCTGAGCTGTACCAGCGTAAGACGGGAGGGTTGGCGGACCGACTATTAGAGGTCTACAATGAGGCCTACTGAGTGGGCTGCTACCAGCCTCTATAAGGGAAGTCTCATTGTCATGTTGCCTAAACCAGAAAAGAATGCTACAGAGGTGACATGCTACCGCCCCCTTCCGATGCTCAATGTAGATGTAAATATCCTCAGTAAAATTGGTGTCTTGTCTGCTGGAGCACCAGCCACAGCTGGTGCATGAGGACCGATGTGGCTTTGTATCGCACAGGCACACCCTATGTAATTTGAGGAGGTTGTCATTGGTCATGCATGTCCTCCCTTCAGGAGGATGACCAGTACGCACTAGCACTGCTTGATATAGAGCCACCGTATAGCCTTTAGCAATTTGCCAGTTACTTTGGGAAATTTGTGACATAGAGATGTGTCCTAGTAGAGCCTAACCTGGAGGAACAGTGGAGGGTGTTCAGGACTTTTTCTTGAATATCACAATGCTGATTTCTTGTGATAATTTTTTCTTTTTTTAAATGCATCACAACTCGCTGTATAGCCTTACTCTGCACCAGGTAGATGTTCAATGCCCAATCATCTCCCATGGTTTTAGACACATTTCCAGACTTACCAGACCTGTTAAACCAGGGAATGCTCCAGACTTACACAACTTCCCTTGAGAGGCAATACAAGGAGTTTTAAATGTATTTATCCTCGTTACTTCCTCTTTCAATATGCGCTGCATTCAGCAGCACAAGTAGATGGAGATATATGGCTATCAGGATTGGATAGGATAGGATACAAATGTATAAAGCGCACTAATACCCATGGGTGTCAAGGCGCTAGGTGGATGGAGAGAAAAAGAAAGACCCAGATCTGCCAACTATGATGAAAAAAGAAATGTCTTCAGCAGCTTTCTAAACACCAGAAAAAATTCTGCATTAGAGACAGGGGGGTCTGGGTATTCCAGAGGTTTCTGGCTGCCACAGAGAAGGAGCGTCCGCTCCATCCTACCCTGCGGAATTTAGGAGAGATCAGTTCTCTCTGGTAAGAGGATCTCAGGGTCCTCCTGATGGTGTACCATTGGAACATGGCTTTCAGCTGTGGCGAGCCTTCGCTGTGCAAGGCCTTATAGACCGTACTAAGGACTTTGAAGGAGATGCGCTTCCTAATGGGGAGTCAATGCAGAGCGCGGATCCCCTCCCTAGCTGATTGATTCTTAGGAAGAATAGGACACGTTACAACGCAAGCTTTTCCAAGCCATGCCTTTACAGCGCGGTTTTTACATCGCAACATCAATTACAATGTATGATTTTACAACGCATGCCATCACAACGCATTTTTAGAAACTACACTTACAACGCATTCCATTACAACGCATACCATTACAACGCATACCATTACAATGCATAATACTTTTAGGGCAACAGTAGTGTAAGTGTTGGATAGTGTAGGGCTAAAAATTACTATTCCCACTCCAGTGAGTGCAACAGTAGGGTAAGTGTTGGATAGTGTAGGGGTAAAAACTACTATTCCCTCTCCAGTGACTGCAACAGTAGGGAAAGTGCTGGATAGTGTAGGGGTAAAAATTACTATTTCCCTTTACTTACCTTATAATTTGTTGCAATGGCATGCGTTGAAGTGGCATGCATTGTAATGGCATGCATTGTAGTGACATGTGTTGTAATGGCTGCGTTGTAATGGCATGGGATGTAAAGGATGTTGCGTTGTAATTACTGCATTGTAAAGGTAGTGCGTTCCTCTGGATGTAGTTGCCCATAGCCCTCCGGACATTTGTTTTTACACAGATGTGCACTATAACACAGATGAGGATTATTTTGCAAACCACAGGGGTGAGTATAACCCTTTCGCCTGACATATCAAGGCCTCTTCCTGCACAAAAACAATCCCCACACGACGCATGCATGCACGACGACACATGCATCCTTGCACCATGATGCAAGGGTGCCCGTGCAGGGCTGCAGTTTGTGCGCCAGCACAGGGGGAAGCACAGAGATGCAACATATTGTTGTAAATATGTCACATCCCTGTGCTTTAAAAGTGACTCTGTGCGGCGCAGCCAAATGGCTTGCAGAATGCGCTGAGTCACTTTCATTGTAAATCTGCCCCCATATACTTAGTCAACTAAAAGTACACAAATACAACAGTAAATGATTTTGCAGATTGTTGCTGAGACATTCCACCCATGTGTGTTATGTATGATGGCAACCTCATACACCTTTGTTACAGTTTAGACCAATATGTCAAATACTGCTGGCCATTGGTATACAGATGTATCTTCAGGTTTTATGTGTCATTCCACATATTGTCCATGTCCTGAGACACAGTACACTTTTAACATGCTGTCTGTCATGTTTAGGCAGTAGATTACTATGATACGTATTTTAGAATGTTCTTAACATCTCTATGTTCTTTGCACTCACTTTATGTGTAAAGTTACAAACATGATCAGATTCTCAGGCACATTTTCAGCCGTTTGTAGGTTTGGCACTCTCACATACCTTTGTCCTTTTGACACCTCTGATGTCCTTGCTTGCTTACATGACATTACCACAACGTTTGATTTGTGCACCTAATTTACATGTCTATTTGCTTAGTATAAGTAGTGAATTTCCAACATGTGACATGGGCATTCATATACTTTTGACAAACCATAGCTAATGCATTTTGTATGGCACAGTGTCATGCTGAGCTTTGATAGACCGATAGGTATTGCAATATAGGCAATTTTTATATGGGCTAAAGTGATAAAAGTAACTTTCCTTGTTTCGTATTTTTCCCCAAAAACTCGCAATTTAACTATACGTTGGCTATTTTCTCGGTCCCCTCCCAGGGATCCACAAACCTTGGGAACCTTTAGAATCCCCAGAATGTTGGATAAAAAGGATGCAAATTTGGTGTGGATAACTTATGAGGATAAAACGTTATGGAGGCGTAAACACTAACTACCCCAAATAACCAAAAAAGGCTCAGCACTACGGAGGCCCAGCAGTTTAGGGGTGAACACCGTTCCTGGTCCATCTGATCGTACTTCATAGTCTCTGAATATGTCACTCAAAAAAACGCTAACAGGAAAATAGAAAAATAAAGAAAGAATCAAAACTCAAGCCCCTGCAGATGCAGATCGACATGTGTGAGGCTGGCAGAGAACTTTAGCAAATAGTAGTATATAAATATGTTTATTTAGACTATAGTCTTTAAAACATTTACACGTTACTCTCAATATAATTATACACTCTCACTAAAAACCATTTACCTCAAAAATCCATTAACTGTTTCCCTAGTAGATAAAACATTACAAATATACTCATTGCGTAGGTCCCATCGAAAAACGGCACGTTGTATAAAAACCTTATTGCTTCATATCGAATCTTAATACAATATTTAATTATAATAATTTTCAAAAGATGATACCTTAAAACAAAAAAATGCCAACAATCACATAGTAAATGCACAATACAATCTCTTACTCTAAGACCACATGAGCAGTTTCCCTCATCATACAACTGCCTCGTGTGTTTCCACAGGCATGAAAAGGATTTAACCTAATCCTACATCGTAGTAAAGCTGTATACATTGAATTATTCAGTAGATAGGGGAACCCCGTTGACTCCTGCCCAAAAAGTCTGATTTCTTTGATAACACTTACACAAGATCCCTGGCCCTTTATTCCACCAAAACGGTGCTGTTTAATTCCAATTTGAGGTCTCTTGCAATCAGAACTTGATGTTCCCTTTCTTGCCTAGTCTATTTCAGTTCACCGCCCATTATTTCTTCAATACAGTACCTTGAGATTTTTAGAGATTGGTAATTTAATTGTTTATTCCAGAATCACATACACTGATTTATGGCTGTATAGTTCCTGGCTTAAAAGTAACTTCTAGTCTTATTGCTTGGACTACTGAACAATTAGGAAGGCTAAGTAGGTTTTTGAGAAAATGCCCTTCTGCCTTTTTCCAGTTAACTGTTGTCCTTAAGCAAAGTACCTCCATCCCATAAGGCATTTGTGGTGGGATCATTAATTCAAAGCTGTCAGCACCGATTGTAAAGAAGATCCCCCAGAGTCCCTTTTGAATTTCTTTAGCCCTCCTATCATGGAAGATGCACAAATTTCAAAGTGTCCAAGTGCATTATCCATGATAGCCTATTGTCAAAGGTCATGCCTAATTATCTATACATGGAGACTTCATCCACTACTTGGTTCCGAATTGATCATGTATAGGGTTTGCTTTTATTCCCTAGTGTCAATATTTTTGTCTTTTCCATATTGATGACTACGTGATTGTCCTTACAATAGTTACTGAATGTCATACATGTTTTTTGCAGCTCTACTTGCATCACTTCTAGTAGGGTGAGGCCACCACTGTACAGTAAACATGAAACATATTGACCTCCAAATTTGAGGGAGAAGTAGTGTGACTCTGAATTATTTCAGGGAGGTCTGCAGGTATACTGCAAAAAGAGTGGGCAACAAGACTCTCCCTTTACAAAGCCCATTCTTGATTGCAAGTTTACACAAAAGGAACCGTGTTTGCCTTTCCCCCATTCCTTTCTAACCCAATTACCTCTATGTAATGCCTTTAAAATTAATAGATCCTTCAGTATTTTCACAGCTTTCAGCTTACACGAAAAGGTCTCCCTATTTGGAAATCAACAGCTGAGCAGAAGTCAAGACCATAGCAGAATAAATCCCACTGATTTCTTGACCATACCCCAGGGACTTAAGCAGTGATCCACTGTCCCATGGCCTTCTTTGAACTACCCGCTCTACAGGAATAAGATTATTTACATAAATCCAATCCTCATGTATAGAGGAGAGCTTTGTCATTGATTTCGGCCCCAACATCAATCAGACTCTTCCGAAAATAACTTTTCGGGTCAGTAGGAACATGTTTCTTAAATACAGGCTTGATGATTGCCCATTTCCAGCTATCCATATACTTTCCTGTTATTGTAAAGAATTTGAACGCTGGACCAAGCATTTTAAAGTACCAATCAATGCTACCTTTAATTTTTATAGCAAGTAAATTCTCTGGGCCAGCAGCTATAGATAAAATTACAGTGGAGATTACCTTCTTAAGGAGCTTGTGGTTAAATAAGCCTACAGAACCTCCTCTACTATGTCCTCTCACCTCCGAGTACCAATATATATGCCCTCATAAATGTTGCTCAGAAAGCTTATCCAGTGTTGTTCAAGGACCATACAACTGTGTACATTTGAATCTTTCCTGCTCCCTTTCTGCACTAACCTCCAAAATGTATGCATATCTTTAGAGGATATTGCTTTAATAATTTCCTCCCAATTTGCCTTATAATAGTTTTCCTTATTTCTTTTGATTTGGGCGGTATATTCCACCTTTACTTTACAACAATTTATGTGTGTAAGAAAGTTTCAATGTTTACCAGTTTTTTGTCTAGCTGTCTCATCTTCCTTTTTACTAACCAACATTGATCATGACACCATTTTAATAATGTATTAGACCACTTCGGTCCTCGATCCCCAATACCAATTCGCTTACTAGAGAAGATTTTCAAGCAATTTACTATGCTCGCTATAACTCAGCAAACCTCGATGTTTATCATCAATTTGAGTTGCAGTTCTGGCAGTACCTGTTTTCTTTTTAGCCTTTTCAAATTAAGTACAACTCTTAAAGGCCAGTGGCCACAGCTACTTTTCTTAGCTACCTGAAAATTCTTAAAGAGATCAAAGTTCCATATAATATGTAGTCTATAGAGCCATTCTGATTCTGTTGTGTGAATGTTTGCAAGACTGGGGAGTCTGCTGCAAAATGACCATTGAGACATATACCTCCTCTGTCTAACAAGTGCTTCTGCTTTTGTCTGTCCATCTTTGTTCTGGCACATTTTGGAAATACAGCCAGTAGGATGTTATTTACACCAGCATATCCACCTGTACAAAATCTTCTTCATTTGAATTCAAGTGAAGGATACAATTACCCATTAATATTCCCAGTGTTTCTGCATACATAGTACAGATACAGCTTAGGTCATCTTCAAATAATTGAATTTGTTTCTAATTTTATTGTTTTTCCTCTAATAATCCATAAACATTCATGAATGCAAGTTAATATAAAATGAATGCAAGCACTCATTTTGTGTTTAGCGTTTAGCGTTTTTAGTGTTTCACTGTTTTATCTCTTGTGCATACTTGGCAAAAATCAGGCTGTTTAGTCCACCTGACAGATGCCCAGTACCCAACAATTTAGAATAAATATTCATTTATGCAAAGCCATCATAGATCAAAGCTACACTGTCTGCTAGGTCTCCTGTGAACAGATTATCATATTTTCATTTAGCACATTGTTAAAACCTTTAGTTGCCAATAGTCTATTTAGAACTTGTACATTCCATGAAGAGGCATTTACATTGTCTCTTATCCTTTCATCCTATTCCATTTCACTCATACTTCTGTTTCCCTCTTCCCAACTTGAGACCACACACGCATAATGATTTTCTATACACACAGTTGTGTTTTCCATAAACTTGTGAGTTGGTGGAATGGCTACTTGTATGTTACTCCTACTATTCCCTACCACACACATTTAAATTCCCCACACGCCACCCTTTGAGACAGCATGATTTGGTTATAGGTAAGCCCTGCATGGTTATTTAAAAATATTTTCTCTTTACCTTTGGCCAGCTCTTCGCCTAATACTAATCTTAGCCCTTGGGTCATTAATTCTTTTCTGGATTTCTGAGTTAATGTTTTTACAACAAGAGAGTGAAGCTCTAATGGTGACATTTCTTTCTCTTCAATATTGGAGACAAACCCTACTTGCTTAGTATCCTTTGAGGCAATTGCTTGAAGGGAGGGGCAAAAATGAAAGGCCTGTAAATAATTGAAACTGTTTAGGGGTCTCCATTTTCAATGTTCCTTGCCTAATCTCAAAATGTAATATCTGTGTTTGTTATCTTTATTTACATCTTTTATTTTGCAAGAGTCACTCTTTGCAATTTCTTCAGATCCCCTCTTAAGGAGGTCACATTTAAACTAAGCCCTCAGCTCAATTGGTATTAATTTTTATTTTTAGCCTGGGCAATATTTTTTGTTTCCTTTTGCTCTAAGGAACCTATTGTTTAAAAAAATACCCTGTAGAGTTTTTTTTGCAAAAGGAACAGTACACTCAACATAGATGAAGAATTGACGGATGAGGTTTCTAGATTTAATATTGAATTTTGACTTTCCTAACTTGGCACTTTTGCACCATTCACCTTGGCAAACCTCCCAACTTTCCATAGGTCACTTATTCAGATGCCCAACTTGGAGGGGGATGGGGCGAGGTGTCAGTCTGCCCTCTACGTTCTTGGTTCACTTTACCTATTCTGTCTTGAGATTTTAAACTGCCTTGGGGAATGCAGTAAGCAAAGGGGATTAAGATAAGTGAGATTCTTAAACCCCTGCAGTAGAGTCAGTTTGAGAGGGTTGAAGGCCATCCATTGTATTAATTAAAGAAGCAGAGTGTACATCGTCATTATCCTGGACTTGTATGACTAATGGTGAAAAAGTATTTTCTTCACTTCCTTGTTCAAAATATTTACCAACTAATTCCCTAATTGAGCCAGCCAATTTTGCAGCAGGTGTGAGCTCTAGAGTTGGGCTGACCGATTGACTGGGTGAGTCCCCTTTTCCCTCTTGGGAAATACTTAGCATGTTTGGAGGTGATAAGGCTGATACTCTCCCCCTCTTCCTCTTCTAAAGAGTTCATCAAGTATTTTCGATTCCTCTGATTATGTTGATTACACCTTGGTCACCCCATTGCTGACAATCCCTGAGGTAGCTCACTGGGTTTTTTCCCTATGCATTAGCATTTTGTCGAAGACCACTAGCAGTATGGAGCAGGGATTGAAGTTTATCAATCCTTAGCAACCCCTGCACCTTTTAATCTTGTTCGAGAACACCAATTCACAAAATGTGCAAAGTAAATGATTACAATTGTTGGATTATCGTCCATTGTCCTCAATTCCTACATTGAATTCCACTTACCTCCTCCCACTGTGCCTTAGTCACATCTGCCGTATCCACCTTCCTTCAGGGATGCTTCACATACCAAGCTTCACACAACGTTGTTGTTAATAGGCTAGCTGGCATTGCATCTCTTGTCCTAACAATAAATGTCTTTAGATGTCTTTAAAGCCTCTTGCACCCCGACGCACCCAGCACGGTGCAGCATGCCTAAGTGCTACATTCACTCTACAACCCCTCACAACTCCATGATCTGCGGCATGCCGGACCTGCCCTGACTTACCAACTGAGTAAAGGGCGCAAAGACTGCCTGCAGGCTGTGGAGGCACCAGGCCACACCTAGCTCCTCTTGTATATGGGAGCCGTTGCAGGGCTGAACCTGTCGACACCGCCACGCCACACTATATTGGCCCCCTGCAGGGGGACATACAAACACCAGCCCATCTGGATGAAGGTTGGCATCTTCTTTCCGTCCTTCTTCCCGGCAGGCACAAGCATGGCATGGAACGGCCGCATGTGGCGCGAGGGAGGGGCAGGCCTGAAGAACTGTTATTGGGTTTACATTCTCTCTGGCTGAGAGTGGGTTCGCTTCATCTGGGGATTCCTCCTGTTACAATTGGGTGTATTTGGAGCACTGAAGCGGGAACTACAAAGAGACAGCAGATGTCCAACACCCTTGCCTGTCCCATAGAACCCATGACCCTATCTCATTGATAGGTGAGCCTGCAGCTTTACCTGCAAAGTTCAAATATCTTGTTCGGCTACTCTCAGGCAGGAGTGTTCGCGCAGTCAGCAGCCTCTGCTTCTATCTCCCATGGTCACTTATCACAACAGCACACTTCCTTGTTGGGATCTCTCAACCAACTTAGGAGGGAAGTGCAATATAGAATGAATCGGCTGAGTTGGCAATAACCAGGCCCAGTGAGAGTAAAAGGCTGCTTTATTAGGACAAGTATGCAGCTCAACATTTTACAATTAAAATTCATTGCCTTACTAATACAATAACATCTCCTAACACCCCCCACCATTAAGCCTTCCCAACAATAAAAACCCCAAACCAGTCTTACAACATACAATCCTCACCATCCCGTTTCTTTCATCCACTGAACTTCACTCATGCCTCAGCCATTGCCCCCCTGTGTTCCCTCTGTCAGAACCAACTCTGCAATGCCCCCAACACTTACTGCGTGTCTCAAGCTCCTCAATTTCTGCCACCTGTCCAAGTGAGAACTAGAGCGCCAGTAAAGGAGACCTCCTAAGAGAAACATAAATAATAATTGGATAACCTAGAGAGGGAGGGAGGGCAAGTTAAATTGTTTACCACCTACCTCAGGCCACCCACTCAGTATGATGCTCTAAAAAACACCAAAACCCTAACGAACATCTAAGCCCCATTTTCCACATAACCCCAACCAATGACTGCACCTGAAAAAGGGCTGGATTCTACCCGAGGCTGTCCTGTGGATGTCCCCCCCAGGAGTCCGCATTTGGAAGTGTACACCCGGTGGGGGTTTACTTGGAGATAATGAGAATGTTGTCTTAGTGATATTGAATGGGACTTCACCCCTTGGCCCGCTTCTTGACACTCCTAACACCAGACCACAGACCTATAGCAAGTTTCCCTGTGGTCTCTGCATGCTGGCTAGGTACGTTTGCATCCTTGCCACTCATTCTGTTGTGATTCACTTGAACCTAATGAAAATGCTTCTCTGAACTCCCCAGTGCCCTTCTTGCAGTAGTGAGAAAATCCACCCTGTTATCTATTCATTGTCTGACCAAACCATATCATTATCTCTACTGCTAGCCCCTGCAATTCTCCTTGTTACTCATCTAGAAACCTGCAGGGTTTGCCCTCATGCTGTACATGCACAATCTGTTACTCACCTCCGGTGCCTTTGACTGATGCTAAATGTGATTCTATCTCTCTTCTCAATTAACTAGTTAACTAGTTAAAAAGGGGCACAAAGCATCTTTGAACAAACCTCAGGTTTCCTGTGTCTGACGTCTAGGCGATAACTTCACCGCTGGCAAAAGACGAGTGTTGTCTGATGGTATCCAAAACATCCTTCTCATTCCACGTCCAGCAATCGTGACACAAATACACACTCCTCTGGGCATCAGCTGACCATTTTAGGCAATGGATTTTAGAATTTACAAGATATCACTATGTAGTAATCAGGTCCACATCAGGAATGTAGTTTTAAGTAGATTTATTCAAGTTGGTTACAAGACGTAGGTTCAGTAGTATTCAGCAGTAGATTAGTTGTAAATCAGCCCCACCAGGAGCAGCCACCAAGGCGCTCAGCCCTTCTCCAACTGTGTAATTCTTAGATGAACATTCCACATTACATCATCTCCACAGTGTTCCACTGGTGGAGCAGTGAATGGCAAGAACAACACTATACCAAGATACTACACACTAGAAAGGACACTCGAACAAATGCCTTGTCCAAGGAGGCACAGCCAGCTTTTGTTTCAGAGGAAACTGTTTATCCTCTGCCCCCATATTGACTTTGCTAAACTGCTTGAAAGATTTCACTCTGTTTTTTCAACAAAAATGCAGACTTTCGGTTCAAACCCTTGATGGCAAGAAAAGCCGATTGTCTTTTACTGGTCTGCATTGAATCCTGCTGTAGGGAGGCAGCTCTCATCCTTCGTTAAATAGTCTGAAAATAATTGTCCTGAGTGTAGCTTCCATTATCTCTCTTTCTGCTAATGCATTCCTGCTCATCACCAAGAGATAACGTTTGTTGTCTGCTTCACATATTTTCATTTGGACGTGATATAAATGTAATGCTATTTCATTTTTTTACCTACTTCAGCTTCAAAATAAGATGAACTTTAAAACATCCACTGTCTACCTCACCAAACCGTGCATGGAGATGAAAAAAAATAATTTGGTAGACTAATATGTTCTTAGATTTGAATACTGGTGAGCTGACTCGCCCTTCCTTCAATCCGATGTCGATAAAGTGAGTGCTGTTGATTTGGCCAATGGCACCTCATGTCATTTACTGTACTTAAAATGATAATATTGTGTTATAAAGCACTACATGAAAGCTTCACCAAGAGATAGTTTTCTATAATCAAATGTGTGGCTCATCAGATGTCCTGCAATGTGCCATGGTAATGAACTGAGAGCACTTCTGCAAAAGCAGTTTCTTTGTTCCCATTATCAGTGTCATTTTCGTGTCTGTTCTCTTAGAGTGTCTCATGTCCACCCTACAGGATTTGACTGTGGTGTAGGCACCAATCCTGAAATTAAAAGGCAAACCTGAAGAAAACAGGGATACCGCCTGCATCAGAACATACTATGGAGATACTTGGATAGGAAGTTAATTGCCCTTCAGATGTTATTGCTTAACTTATTTCATTGAAAAGCCTTGTCTGTGCTAGTGGGGAACAAGTGGATCTTGCTTGTGATGGGCCTCATCGAATTCTGCTGTCCTGGGGGCTAATTTAATCAAGGTTTTGCGCTGCCCTTGCGCCATGCAAGGGGGCGTAAGGGTGACACAAAACTTAAGTGAAATGTATTAAACCACGCCTTGCGAGGCTTGATAAATTTCACTGAGGTTTGCCAATCTGGAGTAATGCAAAGCAGCGCAAATCACTGCCATGAAGTACTCTGGCCGAGGGAGGTGCTCCATGATTGGAGCATGCGTGTTCCCACACATCCACCCATGGATTTTGGCTCATTCTCAGATTCACTATTAGTGGCAGACCTGGGAATGCATCAAAATGCTACATCTTCCCAGGTGAGGCATAAAGAGGAGAAATATCTTTATTTCTGCTAATTCTCTCCTCTTTGTATGAGTGTTGTATTCTGCAGCACACATAGAAAGAGGAAATGCCTCCCAGGATTGTTTTTGTGCGAAAAGGTGCCCCTTCCTGCACAAAAACAATCCTGCCAACAGTGCAGACACCCTTTCAACATGACACAAGGGGGCCTGCATTGGTGCTAGGCAGCCAAAAGAGCACCAGCACTAGGAAGGACAGGAATGCACCATATAAGGTTAAAAATGGTTCATTCCTGCTCTTTCCCTTTCACACAGGGCAGCCCGGCAAAGTGGCTTGCTGTGTTGTGCTGCGTGAAAGATTGATAAATATGCCCCCCAGTATTTAATTTGTAAAAGAATAAGTGCTGGTGCCCAAAGCGCCGCTCAGCAGACCATGGTGTCTCAATTAAATGTCAATGCACAAAATGCCAAGGCTGCGTAGTCTTGAATCCATGCCAGACCTCCTTAATCGACTGCCTCTCACTCGCTGACCCTTTAACTCACTCTTGTAGGTTCCTACTTTCTTCCTTTGTTACGGTTTTTGCGAGTTTCTCTTACTTCTTCTTTTGACTTTGTGTGTTTATGTTTCTCTTGCACTCAGGAAATGTTTAATGAGAAAAAGTAAGTGCTGGTCTTCAAAAATTAAGCACTGCCTGCGCCTGCCTGAGTTCTGGACCCTGAGGTATGCAGTCAACACTGGCATCAGCGCTCATTCGCATGCTGAGGTGAGTAGGGAGGTTCATGAGTGAGTGAATAGGGCAAACCCGTGGTTGGAACTTCTCACTGAGTGGCACATATGGCTCTGAGGAGTCAGACTGGGACAATGAACCTTGCCGTGACAGTTTTATGTAGTCCTACATTCCTCACATTGTCCTTGCTAACCGTGTGACTAATGTCAATGATGGTGACAGAGCAGGGCCTCATAAACACATGTAGGTGAGAATGCTGGAAATAAACTTATGCCCCCTCTATCTGAAGAAAGGGTTTGTGAGGTATGAAGGTGAACCTGCAGGTTGTGGGGTTTTAACTGGATCACATTGAGCACCGCTTCCTTTCCCTGTTTTAGCAAGAAAATACAGCCCTGCTCAGCCTGAGGTAAGGGATGAGATTTCCCACCTTGTCAGGGAAAATGCATTACGTTTTCTGGAATATGAGTCAGTGACCTGCTTCCGGTTTGGAGCAGTGGGTGGTTCAGTGCTATATGGGGTGAAGTTTTCAGAGCTAAGGCGCTACATGAGCGTTAGTAAAAACCATGAACGAGCCCAGCATTGAGTGAGTGTCAGTGTGGATAATTACAGCTCCACTGACTACCCTGTGAAAATGAGTCCCTTGTCTGTGACACACCAGGTTTCAGGATCATGTCTACACACTTGCAAAGTATGATTAAGCACAGAAAGACATGAAATATGACATGCTTCCTCTGGTGAACATGTGAGATACTAGTGCTGCAAGAGTCTACACTAATTTCTCCATTAAAGCCCCAAACACCAACGCAGCCTTTGCCTTCCCTCCGAAACTAGACCACGTGCAGGTGAGGGGACTGTTTGATTTAGATCCATCTATGTTTTATCAGGCTCCCATTCTACTTATAGATAATGACATTTTGTGAGAAAATGTGTTCTTCCTGTGAAAACACCCATTTTTTGCTCTTGAACCTCTGCTTTGGCATGGGACCTGCTAATGTATTAAAAACCACTGTAATGTTACTAATAAAATAGTTTTGAGCTTGATAGGACCGGATTCTTGCCTACCTGGATATCTCCAAGAATCCTCTCAGGTCGCCAGGATCTTTTTATCTGCTAAATAGTGTAGAGGGGAGAAAATTCAAATCTCAATACATAATTAACCAAATCAAATATCATTTAGGAAGGACCACTGACTCTGAATCTAAAATGTATAGGATTTTATAACAACCAAAAATAACTGCACATAGACACCTTAGCACAAGGTGAAGAAGATAAATGGGCAAAGAAATAACATTAGGGATCATTAGTCTAGAAGAAAATCAGTTAGTCTTTCCCTACTCTATCTCTAAGGTGACATCCCTACTTAGCATTTACCTTCCCCAGGCAGGAGAATAAAAAGGTGTCAGAAGTGAAGACTTCCTAAGAAGTACATTCACTTAGTCAGAGCTCGTTCTAAGATGCTCCTTCTAGCTTCCCATCTAAACCTCAACTGCTCAACCCACGGGGCACTGTCCCTAATACAAAATCCCAAAAACATAGAACACGCCCTTCGGCACACCTCTTCAGCCAGGTCTTCTTCCAGTACTTTTCCAGTGAAACTTGTAGTTCATCCAACGACGGTTAGCTTGACCTTAGGTCCCAGGCACCTTCTCCGCTGAAAGTATCATCCGCACATTCCAATGTAATCCCCTGTTGGCTTCTCGTACCATCCTAACTCCTAAAACAAAGACCTAGTCTCACTAACGACTTAAATGTCCTTGCACCTGCAACAGAAACATGGGAACGAAAAACGTTTCTCTTCTCTAAGGTTTTCCATCATCCTGTAACCCAAAGCCTTTACCAAGGGAAATCATTTTTCGGCCAACAATGTTTAGCTAACATAAGAAAATGAACAGGCCTTTCTCTTTAAACGTATATGCGATCAGGCCTTTACACTGTTAAACACACTCCTAAATCACGCTCTAAACATTAGTTCATTACTCTTTATACGTAAATAAGCAAACTTGCACGTGCAACTTTAACATGGCACATGTTTAAACTAACACATTGCATTACGTGAATATCAAACATTATGCATTTACTAAAATACATTCACAATCATCTACAGCATTACTTGTCATGTAAACATGATTATATTTCTAATCACACATACGTTAAACGATTCTAGTAATATATTTCTATGACACACTTAACCTACATCGATTAATATGTGGGTGCTGACTAATGGTGAATATGATGCACCCCTACAAACTTCAGCATAACGTGACGCTCTATCAAGCTGTAACCTTCAGTAGGTAATTTTTTTTAAAAAGACAGAATTTTTGGATGACTGCAGTAAAGAGCTCTGAGCAGATGTTGCTTGAGACTAGAGCACACATGTGTGCACATCTGCAGGCTGAGCACGGAAGGCTGTTGTCTGACTCAGTCTAGAATCTGTGTTCATGACAGACCGAACGTCCCTCTTGGAAAAAGTGCATCTTGTAAGTTTCCACTGTGAACTTCATATACTAAAGTCAGATAAAACTGTAACCCTAGCGCCAAAGTCCAAATATCAGGCTATTTTTGACATACCAGGATTCCTTATCATGCTTTGTAATTTGGCATATTTCTCTCAGCAAGTTTCTCTTGGCCAGTCTTTGAAAGGATTCGTCCTTTGAGCTGCCCAGTGCCTAGTAGAGAGAGTTAATTGTTCTGCTGCCCAACTAGCAGATTGACGGCCCCATGAAAATGAAGACCACATTTCATGGAGAATAACAATTTTGTTATGGAGAGGTGGGATCACATCTCTACAGCTATCCTGTAACTGCTTGCTCATCTAGAGGAAACATGCTCCCAGGAGATAGCAAATGGCAGAGCTTGGACGTCTGTCCCTGCCTCCCAGATGGGCATTGCTTTGAAAGGTTTTCAAGGGCACAGGCAGGCCAGGGCGGGCAGATGTTGACTGAGAGGAAGAAACGCCTCACTTTTTGATTGAATTTGGAATCTGACTATTGCTGCACCGCTCTTTGGGCTTTTTGAAGTATCCTTCTGATGAATGTACCCAGATTGACCTTGGGGATGTTTTTTTACTTAACAAGATGGCTACCATCTAGCCACTTCAATCCACTCATAGTCAAATACTCACAACGTTTCAAGATTCACTGCATTCCAGTGGTGGGATTGTGGGAAATAATAATAATGATAAAAAATAACTTACCTCCCGATACCGAACACCTCTTTGATGTTTCTCTGCTCCAGCCACCTTGGTGCTCCTCTGCTCCCCTCCTCACCAATCTAGCGCTGCTCTCATCATTGAGAGAAGCACCGGGATTGGACTGAGCGGGCTGAAATGCCACTCAGTTAGGAACAAGGAGCCTGTGCCTTTTCTCCCACCTGTGCAAGACAGCTGGTTTGGAGAAATGTAAGTGCGCATTTTGGTTCAGCCATCGTAAGACGGCCAGCGAAACTGACAGGCACACTTAAAGTGAACCACTCTTCCTCCCTTGGCCTTGCTGCTGTTGATGCAGAGCATGGACCCACTCCTCTCTAGACTCAGTAGACTTGGCAGAGTAAGTGAAAAATAAAATGATGATAAAATAGTTTTATTATCATTTTATTTCTCTTTTGCTGCTTTTCAGTGGGGTGACGCTACTTGGCCATAACGGAGGAGCCGCCCCCGTTGCAGTCTGTTTTCCTTCATATCTAGTGAGCCTTCTGAAACTGTGGGTCAACCTGACCCATTTTGAAGCTCTGTTCATGCTCAATAATTTATTGTCCAAATGATGACCCTGTAAAAGACTCCAGGGTCAAAACGCTGTCCATGCAAATTGATATTGGACTGACTAAATCTCTTTGAAACCGTGTGGGAAAATTTGTGTTACGATTGATCCTCTATCATTTTTATTGATTGTATGGTCCAGTATCCGATTCTGCATATAATAATACTCAGGAAGTCTCAAACTTAATTCACATGTCATCAATTGAGCACTGAGAATATCTTATTTTTCCCAATTGCAAGCAATGAAACTACCTGTATTGTTTTCTTCCTAAAACCTTTTGGGATGTATGGCTCATGATTACATTGAAGCCTTACATTAATTTTCATAGCTGACTGCATTTATTGTTTTTAAATATGTTTAGCACACACCTCCAGGAACTATTGTTCATGTACTATATTATTACTTTTGGGTTGGGATGCCATTTTAAATTCTACCCTGTATGCAGCACAAAAGTGGGAAAATCAGCCGGATGTTCAAAGAAGGGAGGGAAGATGTCGTACCACCTCATTGAATGGGTGAAGAACACTTGTCTGGTGCCTGGCAAGGATGCAGCCCACTCCAGATGCTTACTCCTGACTTTTGTAGACCCTCACAAGGGCTGCTCACAACAACAGCCTGTATCCCTCGAAGGTCCAGTGAAGGATGGTCTTGCTGGAGATCCTAAAGAAGGGCCCCCTGGATGTCTGCTGGAATTTTTTTTTGTGATGAATGAAGAGAAGGTGCTGCACATTCTTTTTCTTGAGACACTTACTGTGCAAGTCAAAGAAGCCTGAGTGACTGGGCAGTAGCGACTCCTCTGCTTAGGTGGATGAGCATCGCCTCACTACTTTGCAGCAGTGAAATAAAGGAAAAGCAAAATGATAATAACTTGATGATATTATCATTTTACTTGTTCCTTCCTGTGGCAGCTTTGCAGCATGGGACGGGACTGCTCTGATGGCAGAGGAGCAGGGGGAGTGGTAAGCATACCCTGTAAGTACGCAATGACTCTTTGGCTGAAACTTTCGGGCCCAGGAAAAGTCATGCACACTTTTCATGTTCTCCACACAGGCTGCAACACATGCTCCTATTCCCTGTCTAAACCATTGAACCATGGCACTCAGACCAATCACAATGCTGCATTGCAGTGTTATGATTGGTCAGTGGAGCCTGGGTGCTTCCTGTTCCTGGCTGGGAGAGATACAGCAAGAAGACGGAGGAGAGATGCAATGATGAGGGAGGACAGACACGGCAAGGACACAAGATTTTTTCTCTTCTATATCCCATTAGAGATCTGGGACCATGTGGAAGGAACCTGCAACCCACTGGGATCTGGTCTATTTCACCCAAATTCTCCTCGAGACCCCAAATGCCTTGGTAGCATAGCCCGTTAACTAGGGTCTCCCATAGTAATAGAAATGCCACGTGCCATCTTCCACTTCCTAAGCTTTAACTAAAGATGCATGCTGAGAGAGGGGGATGACTTACTGTGAACAGTGACAGGCAGAATGAAGGAGCTTGGCTCTGAGGAGCAATGAAATCTCTATGTCTCGTGAAAGTGCAGTGTGATGCGAGTTAAAACTAGCTCAGAACCCTGTTTTTAACCCTGACCGGAGAGTCCAGGAATAAAGTCTTAGGCGCAGTGACTCTTCCAAGCTAGTTTTAACTCACATCACACTGCACTTTCACTACCGCCGTTCCCAGTCACTGTGAAATAAATTGTTTCTCTCTGTGTTGTGTTGTCTTCCCCCACCCTATTGCTCCACCCCGTGCGTGGTTACGCCGGGGTGTATTGTAAGCAGCCCTATGATGAAGCATGTCACACATTTGTGTGAGTGAGGGCAGTATTAGCACCCACAGCATGGGCCATCACGAGACATAGAGATTTTATTGCTCCCTACTCCTTCTGGTGTACTAAGTATTGACAGGGGGTTCGGGGTAGGTGAGTCCGTACCCTCACCCCTTCTTTTTGTGTGTACTACTCTGAGGTGCAATGCACAGTTTTTACATCCTCCCAGTCATGAGCACTAGGAAGGTGCAGAGACACTGGTGAGAGTGTGCAGGTACTCAAGCCTACAGGGTCGCTGGGCAATGTCACAAATGGAACAGGAAAAAATATTGCTGCAGCTATAGGAGATCCAGGACACACGATATTTCAGCCCAAATGTTAAAAGCTTAATCTGCTTCTCTGTAGGCAGGTGCTCCCAAAGAACCAGGGCATCCACACAGTATCAGAAATGTATGATGTGGCCGCCTGCCAGCTGCAGTATGCCCCCACCTGGCCCCAAGTGCACAGATAGATTGTCATCCCTCTGTCTCCCAAAAGGTAGAAGGTGGGTGTCCAAGATTGTAAGGGCATCCTCAGCAAGTAGACTCATAAATGCCTGAGGATAGAAGGTCCTAGGGAAGCTGGTGCTGTGGTGTCAGGGCTTGTTGCTAGGCAATCTAGAAAACCAAACAAAGATGCTTTACTTATTTCTGAGAGAAGATATTGATAGGGCATGAATCTTGAATTTTCTTTTTCAATGAGCAAATGACAAACACAAATTTAGAGACTTTACATGTTGTATGCATTGGATAGAAAATCATTGAAAAAGGAGCTTAGAGTAGCAGAAGCACTGTAAATGAAATAAGGATAAGTATACCTGCATTTACATATAATATGTTGAGTAAAAGATTGCAGGCCAGTGCCATAATGGAGTGCGATGGGTAAACAACATTTGTAAAATGTGGTGGTATTGTTGCTAAAATGAGTGCTATACGCTTGAACTTTTAGGTGATGATATTAGAAGTGCCAAAGATTATGAAAATATTGAAATAACATAAAAAATGTAAATATATAAATACATGTCATTTACACGTGGTAGTGGAAATTTGCAGTAGGCATGAATAATGTGTAGGTATCAAAATATTAACCCTGATTTATTAAATTAATTTGATTTAAAATGATTTTAATGATATTTGTGAAAATAATAATGTGAATGTGAAATTGAGCAATGCTTCATGCTAGGGTGACTAAATTTGTTCTGAGCTTAAACAATGGGCTAGTGATATTAGAAATTGTTATTCTTCATATTTGCAAAGTGAAAATTCTAATGAAAAATATGTAATTCGGTTCTCATGAAACCCTGAAAAGTTATGCTACCATAGGATGCATGTTACTATTATGTTTCTTTTCAGAAGTAGATATGGACTTGTACTTTTCTGTTCTCATGGAATACATGAGATTTTACAGTCAAGTTTCCATTTTGCTGATGACTTAATTTTACATCCTGAACTGGTCATGGTCTTTCGACTGTGGCGTGACACCACCTGACTTGAACATCTGCATGAAATATTAGAAAGGATGAACCCCAGGGGAGGGGCACAGCACAGCACAGCTCAGCACACTCAAATTATTTTGTTTGTGCACCGCTCACTGCAACCTCATTGCTTTTTCCAGTGTGAATGGCAGACGCACTTTGCTTTTTTATGCTGACTGATTCTTTGAGCATTTGCTAAATACTTTTTGGATTTATGGTTCTATGCTACATTCGGAAGCAGATGGACTGGGCTTTGCCTTGCCGAACCAGAACTGAACTTGAGATAGACTTTCTCTCTCTTTCAATCCAACTGATAAACAGTGCCTTTAGATGTTTTAATTTCCCATCCCTGGATTACAGTAGTAGTTTCCTGTTAGGTTTGGAGAACTATCCTTCTACCTAATGGTAGTCGGGCTCTGCAGCTCTGCATTCTGAAGCTTGACTTTCTTGAATAAATGCTGAAAGCTTTAATGAAAGCGATTGTTTTACTAACTGAAATTGTTGAAAAGGTTATTAACCATTATGGATTTTGGATCACTAATACAACAGTTTATGCTACATTTTGGTGTGTGAATTTTATTTGTGTCAATGTTAATTCAATGAACTGTCTAAATATTCAGAGTATGTGCAAAGGGTCAGATTGAGAAAGCCTTGTTAAGACTTGATCGTTTCTAGAAGATCATCCCTCTTATCATCTTAAAAAGATTAATCAAGAGTAGTAAATGGCCCGACTGGTTAAGGGGAACATGGCAGTGGGATAGTCTGCCCGCGACCTCCGTCTCACCCCCTCCGGATATGTCTTTCCTAAACTCCCTGAGCCTTTCCTAAATACTTCGAGCCCTGCAGTCTCCCTCAGTCCCGCTGCCCTGCTGACCCGCTTATCACCAGCATTCTGTGCAATCTTTTCTCTGGCCGGCTAGGTGGTGGTGAGGGTGTCGCGGTGGCTGCTCTCTCTGCCTCAAGGGGTTCTGTTCCTGCATGGCCTATTGGCTATGGGGGTCCGGGTGCGCGATGGAGCTGGCTGGGGGACACAGATTGGCTATGCGCATTGCCGGGGGGAGTCTCCTTCAGGCTGCAGATGCTGTTTGCCTGGACAGGTGTGCCGCTTCGAGGATTTCCTTCCTGGGCACTCCCAGCAGGATCAGCCCCTGCAGGGTGCCCCGCGCTACGAGCTCGATGGTGACTGAGTCTTCCTGCAGATTACCGCTCCACTCTCGCCGATATCTCTGTGGCTCATCGCATCTTTCAGATGGCTCTACCGTTTTCTCTTTGCCCCTAGCAGATACGCACTATGAAATACAATTATTTACATTGCGGGGTCCTACTACGATTCCATCTGCTCCCATTTTTGGAAAAACTGTGACCAAAAAGCCTGGCAGGAAAACGGGTGGTGATCTTTTTTTAAAACCTCAAAACTCTTCTTCAATACTCTCGGCACAACAACAAAACGAAGCACCCTAAAGTCAGAATAACCCCGTCTCTCAGATCCTTTTTCAAGGTACATGTGAGAAGGTGGCCTGATATATGCTGTCCACTAGTTCTAGTGGGCACCTTGTATCAGTCCAAACAACCCCTTATGGTGATAGGTTAAAGACAACCATTATTGAAAGCTATCCTAGTGGTAGCTATGGAGAGCAGCCTTCAGGCTAAGTCTTGAAGGAATGTAAAGCAGCTTGTTTTACCAGTTTATAATCTATTGAATGATTAAATGAAAGGACAACCACACCAGGTATATATTTAAAATATATGTATTTAGGTTAACACACACCCCTCTAGTCTCTTTTTCCACCACTGGTGTGAGGTTTTGGCACAAGGACCACTGGACTAGCCCAAGGGCTATCTGAGGGTTCAATAACACCTAAATCCAACGTTTTCTGAACTTCTGTCCTGATACAGTCCCTGACATGGTCAGGTTGCCTATACATCTTATTTTTAATATGCAGACTGTCCCCAGTGTCCACTTCATGAGTGCACCGGGTAGTCTGACTTGGAGTCAGTGAGAACATGTGTCTGAACTGATTGAGCACCTGTCTGCAATCAGTTTGTTGCTGGGCAGTGAGGCTGCCTGCCCAGGCTACACCATCAACTTACCCATCATCAGGGTTCTGTGAGAGGAGGTCAGGGAGTGGGTCACTCTCTTCCTCCTGTCCCTCATCAGTTGCCATGAGCAAGCCCATGTCAGCCCTGTCCACATATGGCTTTAGCCTGTTGACATGGGGCACCCTATGGAGACTCCTGGGAGTTCTTAGGTCGACTAAATAATTAACCTCTCCCTTCTGTTCAACAATAGCGTGGGGTCCACTCCATTTGTTCTGGAGAGCTGCTGGGACCACGGGCTCCAACACCCACACTTTCTGTCCTGGCTCGTAAACAGTCAGTACAGCCTTTTGGTCATGCCAGGCTTTTTGCAGTTTCTGGCTAGCCTCAAGGTTTTTGTTTGCCTTTTTCATGTACTCAGCCATCCTGGAGCGGAGACCAAGTACATAGTCCACTATGTCTTGCTTTGGGGGCTTGAGAGGTAACTCCCATCCTTCCTTCACCAAACACAATGGACCCCTGACAGGGTAACCAAACAGAAGTTCAAATGGGCTGTAGCCAACCCCCTTCTGAGGCACCTCCTTGTATGCACATAAAAGGCAGGGCAAGAGCAGGCCCCATTTTCGCCTAAGCTTCTCTGGGAGTCCTTTGATCATGCCCTTTAAGGTTTTGTTGACCCGTTCAACTAAAACATTGCATTGTAGGTGATAGGGTGTGGTGAACTTGTGGTTCACTCCACACCCCTTCCACATAGCAGTCAAGAAACTAGACATGAAGTTTGCACTCCTGTCAGATACTACCTCCTTAGGAAAGCCTACTCTTGAGAACACACTCAAGAGAGCTCTTGCTACCACAGGTGCTGTAGTGGTCCTTAGGGGAATTGCTTCTGGATACCTGGTGGCATGATCCACTACCAGCAGTATAAATCTGTGCCCAGATTCTGTTTGGGGATCCATGGGACCAACAATGTCAACCCCTACCCTTTCAAAGGGCACCCCCCCCACAGGTAGTGGTATCAGGGGGGCCTTTGTAGTGCCACCTGCTTTGCCACTGGCTTGGCAGGTTAAACAGGAGCGACAAAATTCCTTTGTGTCTTTAGACATGTGTGGCCAGTGAAAGTGAGGAACAATTCTGTCCCAAGTCTTGTTCTGGCCTAGGGGTCCTGCTAGGGGAATAATATCATGGGCTAGTGTCAATAGGAAACCCCTACACTTCAGAGGTATAACCAACCTCACGAAAAATCAAATTGTCGCTTTCGAGTCTAAGAATCTCAAGATGTGCTGTTCTATAATCAATGTTAACAAATGCCTTAAAATACGGAATCAAGTATTGTTTTGTGTACTTTCCGTAAAAATTGCAAAAGAATAAGAAGTGTACTACCGTTTGGTTGCTGCCGGCGCCTTATGGACAGGGCATTTGCTTAAGATTAATGTTAAATCCCAGAGGGAAGCAAAGTGAGTATTTTAAAGTGCCGTCCCTAAGGCGAAAAAGCAGGCTCCTCTCCCAGCGTCCAATGCTCTTCAAAAGGTATTTAGATGGCATATGCGTTTGAGGGCTATTTAACTCCAGTAGGGACATGTACCTAGCGACTGAAGGCTTTAGACGCTCTGTGGCATGTCTTTCGTTGTTGTAAGATTCGTACAATACACCCATGAGGGCTCTTTTATTCATACCCTCTAATGCTAATGGGTTTAAGAAGATACGTTTAAGGTTCACGCTGGTTAGGCCTTTTCTAACAGCGAAAAGCTAGGGTATGGATCCTCCCTTGTCGCAGTTAAGGCAGTCTACAATGATCTCCCTTGTTAGGGTTGCTGCTGGGTTTAGCCATATTTTTAGCCAAAATATAGCTGGGCGTGACCTAATGAAATCTTCTATATAATGCAAATTTAGTTCCTATGACATAAATAGTTCGGGGAGGAAATTTGGGGCCCTAGAAGTTTCCTGCAAAATCAATTTTCCTCTCTTTGGATCCCACTGCAATTTATAAAACCCCCGACTTCAGCGCCATATGTGGGGATACACTGCGATTTATAAATCTTCATTAAAGGTAAAATTACCTCTGCCTGTTTAGGTTGAGGAAGGCTCAAAATAGAGTTAGTTGCTTTTAAAAACTTACTTCTGCTATGGGCAGCATGAGCTGCCCAAGATCCAGTGTCAGAAAATACTAAGCCCAAATAGGAAAAAATGTGAGTGCGTAGTAGGCATTCATGGCCTGAGGTTATTGAATTAATACAGTGTTCTTTTGGGTCACAAGTCATTATAAAAGATTTATTAAAATTGGTGCAGAGGTCTAGGTCTGCCATAAAAGATACGAAGCCCCCAACTAAAGTGCACAGTGCGTTCGGGGTGCAGCCCATGAGGCCCGCATCTTCCGCATATAAAAGTGCGGGAAGTACATTTCCATTATTTTTTTGGTAGGTCATTAGTGATTTCTGATAGGGCATTATGTAATTCATTTATGTAAAGAATAAATAGTAGAGGGGCCAGTACACATCCCTGTCTGACCCCTCTACCAATAACGATGTCCCCTGAGACCTCCCCATCATTACTAATCTTTACCTGTGCCTTCAAGTCCCTGTGCAAATGTGCCAAAAAGAGAACCAGAGCCTCGTCCAACCCATAGTTTAAAAGGACCGACCACAAGCGTACCCTGTTGACAAAATCGAACGCTGAGGTGAGGTCCATAAAAGCCAAATAGATAGGCGACTTCTGTGCTATCGTGTACTTGCCAATAATAAGATTTAGGTTAAGACACTGTTCGGTTGTTCCCAGTTTGCTCCTAAAACCCAGCTGGCATGGATTTAAAATTTGTTCCTTTTCGGCCCATGTCCTAATTTTGTTAAACACGACCCTTCCTATTATTTTTATGGTATTATCAATTAGGGAGATCGGTCTGTAACAGCTAGGATTAGATCGATCTCCTTTTTTAAAAATGGGCACGATAATGCCGGTGGACCAGGTACTTGGGATAAAGGTGTTTGTTAAGTTGTTAAAAACATTACATAAAAGGGGTGCCCAGTTCGTGTTAAATAAGATCGAAAGATAGCCCGTCCGGCCCTGGGGCTTTGTTGTTTACAAGAAACACATCTAACCTTTGATGAGTAGGAGCCCGCTCGGGCCAATCAGAAATGGATTGAACATTCTCTTCATACAACCCAAACATGTTGCACAAAAGGAGTGGCTCTTATTGTTAAAAAATCGGCAAAGGCAACCCTAGGGTCCTTTAAGGTGGATGTTAAGGGGTGATGGATTATTGCTTTCATCAAGATTCAGAATGAATGGTTTGTTTTAGTGGGGTATTATGGACCAAACATAGATGATGAAGCCCCTTTAAACTCCATTTATATTCACCTGTTACAATCTAATTTTCCAGTCATCATGTTAGGTGATTTTAATATCCTCATGAATTTCACTCTTGATAGATCTAAAGGGGTGGGAGTAGGACCTACTAAAATGAGATCTTTTATCGGAGTCTTGATGGAAGATCTAGGACTTAAAGATATTTGGCAATAAGTGGTCCCCCAAGTTTTACTTTCCTCAATAAAAAACATGGGCACTTTTCCAGAATTTATTTTTTCTTAGCAGACGCTAGGCTGACTAATAGCGTTAAAGCGGTGGCACATATCCTGGAGCATCTTTCAGATCACTCTGCTGTGCTTATGGAGCTACAAATAGAGAGCGGTCCCACTAATGGAAGGTGGACCTTTGATAGATCCCAACTTTCGGATTTATCAGTGATAACACAGTTGAAGAGTGACACCTTGCCTTTCTTTGAAATGAATGACTCCTCTGCCCCATTGCATTTAATATGGGATGCCTATAAGGCATTTATAAGAGACAGAGTTATCAGTCTTGCTGCAAAAATGCATAAGGAAATTAGAGCTACAATAAATAAAAACTGGAAGAAGACATCTCCAGAGCTCTGAGTGAGAGAATTACACAACAAGGCAGTCAGGAGCAGAGGGAGGGTAACAATGAAGTTATAATTAAAAGACAGGCGTTAGCAGATTATCTGGATAACCTTACTAGGAGAAAGTGGGAGGCTAGTAAATTAGCTAATTATGAATATGGAGAAGGATGTGGAGAAGCTCTTTGCCTGGAAGTCTTGCATCAACCAAACAAGGAATATAATTAAAGAGATTGCCAATGCTAAATCTGGGGGCGTCTGGTTGGAGAGTACTAAAATAGATGCATTTGAGACCTTTTTTCAAGACCTATATACTGAGGATCAAGAAGTCTCTGACATCCAGATCAAAGATTATGTTGATTGAATAACACTGCCCTCACTCGCTGATGATCAAGCTCAATGGTTGAATCCAAACATCTCCCTAGAAGAACTTAAGGCTTTAATGAAGAATCTAAAAAGAGGTAGCGCCACGGGGATAGATGGTATTCCCATTGAGCTTTATATTTCTCTTGCTGGGGAAATATCCCCGGTCTTGGCAAAATTGTTTGACAGCATCTTCTCCGATGATCTTCCGATTCCTAAGTCATGGGACGAGGCAGCTGTCAGTCTAATTTTTAAACCTAATAAAGACCCTAAAAAGTGAGTCCTACAGGCCAATTTATTTGCTGAATTGTGATTATACAATCTATGCACAAATTTTAGCGGGTAGGTTGAATCCTGTGAGGGGCTCTTTGATTCAGGCGGACCAGAAGGGATTTCTCAAGGGTCATCAACTTCATGATCCAACTCATGAGTTGATTGGCGTAATTGATATAGCCTCAGCTAATAAACTACCTCTTACTATCCTTGCACTTGATGCGGCCAAAGCCTTTGATAGGGTGAGCTGGCCCTTTTCTACAATACATGATTTACACTTCTGGGTTAGGGGATACGATTGGCAGGTCTATTAGCAACATCTATAAGACCCCTACAGCGAAGATAGTGGTTAATGGGAACCTAACTAACTTAATCAAGCTGGAGCGTGGAACAAGACAGGGTTGTTCCCTCTCCCCATTACTTTTTGACCAATACATTGAGCCTCTGGCATGTAGTATCAGGGCTAGCCAAATCTTTTCACCATTTGAATGGAATGAATGGGTGGAAAAAGTAGCCCTCTATGCAGCTGACTTGATGATCTTCACAAGGGAAAGCACCACAGATTTGCCTATGCTGGAGCGACTTCTAATGGATTTTGGGAGGGTTCCGGCTATCTAATTAATCACCAAAAAACAGAAATTATGTCCTGAAATACGCAATCTAATATCTCACTGACGGGACAACAAATCAGATACTTACGAGTACAGATCACACATGACATTACCAAGCTAGCCCAGGTAAAACTTGAACTAAAAATGAAAGTGGCAGGAACACTATTAAGATCCTGGGGTAGTCTTACACTTTCCATTTTGGGCTGCTCCAACCTGGTTAAAATGTCTATACTGCCAACATTTACATTTATCTTTGATGCAATTCCTCTATGTTTTAATCCCAAAACATTACACTGCAAGGTGATGTATCTAGGTTTTTCTAGTCTAAAAAAGGGATGTGGATCGCCTGGAAGAAGATGCAAAGCTCAAAGTTAGAAGGTGGTATAGCAAGCTCCGACTTTTGCTTTTACCTCTGGGCGTTTCAGCTAAAGAATGTAAGATCTCTCTTGTTTGGATCTTCCTGTTTCCCTACCTTTCTCCAAGCCATGGCAAAAAATTTCCCTCAGGGTGGCGACAGCTTTTTTTTCAAGTTTGCCATTGTAAATTTAAAACAAAAGTTAAATTAAAGGTCTTGAGATTTGCCTGTGAGCTCTGGTATCAGATTAGAAAGATTCTAAAGATCCCGTACTATGGCTTTGGTGCCCCCATTTGGAACTCCCCTGGTACACCTTTGTGCCTTAAGGATAGTTTGTCGGCTCATTGTTGGAAGAAGGGATTGAGAAATGATGTCAACTATTGCTAAACAACAAGCTATTCTCATGGGACTTTCTAAGTAACATCACGAACCAAAGACTGTCCAGGTTCAAATTTTATCAACTATCCAGATGGGCCCCTAATCTGGGTAAAGATGGGGATGGAAACGAAGAATGTGAGAATATTCTCCTAGGCCCTCTCTATCAATGTAAAGAAGTTTCTAAATGGTTTTGGTTGCTAGTAAAAGGGTAAGAAATGTGTCATGAACTAGATTAATTCTCTGAATACCTTCTCAAATGGAAAACAGAGAAACTGAGAAAAGACGTTAGACTATTTTCACAAGAACGCGCATATCCATACCTGACTGAGACGTTCTATACTTCTCCCCCTGACCATGGTCAGCACGGGGCTGCCCCACATTGGGGCAATAGACGTATTACTACGTTGTCTGACACTACAGACTCTGAAGAAGAGGGCCCAATTAATTTTGACCCTAACTATAACCCCAATCACCAGACCAGATCGGAATCGTTTGACAGATCCTCCATGCCGAATCGTTTTTTAGGCAACCGCCGGGGGAACTTCCGGTCCAGAATCCGGACCCCACAACAGAGGAAATACCATCAGGGTCAAGGACAACCTCAGATGTACATCCAGACCCGACATCAGCAGTACTGGAAAACATAACCTCGATCCCTGTGTTTGACCTAACGTCATCTGTTGTTAACCCTGAAGCCATCCCGCTTCTGTCGAAGGGGCCTTTCCTTTGTCCCCATTGTTAACTTCAACAAGTTTGAATTTATGAAAGATCTTCACTTGTTTTTTCGAAAGATTCGCCTTAAAAAGTTTTTTCTATCCAGACCCTCCCTTGAAGGTAATGAAAACCTTTCTGGATTGAGACCCCCTTCCGAATTCACCCCCACACTAGAATCTGTAGGACCAGAGGTCGGTATATTTGAGAGGGCTGTAACCATCAAAATACAAAAAAATCATTAAATATATAACCTTCTGACAATCTTTCAAAGTTGGAAAATACCACTCTCAGATCTCTCAAAGAGAATAAGCTGCTTACCATCAAGCCCTGTGACAAGGGAGGTGGCATTGTCATTTTTGACACTCCCTCATACATCCAAAAAATTAACCAGCTTCTTTATATGACCAGATTCTACAAACGTATAGGGAAGAACCCAGAACCCGTTCTGAAACAGCGGATCCTAACCCTGGTGGAAAACGCGGTCGATATGGGATACATTTGCCCTAAGGAAGCGGAATTTCTGATGCCTACTTATACCCGCATGTCCATCATTTATGGGGTTCCCAAGATACATAAGAACGTTCTTGACCCTCCTCTTAGACTAATTGTATCCACTATCGGATCCGCCACGGAACCTTTGTCCCAATATATTGACCGATTCCTTAAACTTCCCTCTTTCATCAAAGACACGGGCCACTTTATCTCTAAAGTTGAGGGCATCCATTACCAGGCTGATAGGGAATTGCTGGTGACATTAGACCTGGAATCTCTATACACCAACATCCCACAGGAAGGAGCACTTGCCGTGTTACAAGAGATTCTATCGGCGGACCCAGGGATCACCAACGCCCCCTTTATCATGGAATGTCTCAAGATAGTCCTCAGCCAGAACTACTTTGAGTTCAATAACACCTACTTTCAACAAATCCAGGGAGTCAGTATGGGGGCCTCCTGTGTCCCAAGCATAGCATGCCTATACATGGGACACTTCGAACAAATTAACATCTTCAATGATATGGCCCCTTTCTACGAGAATGTTCGGTCATGGGTCCGCTTTATAGATGACATCTTCTTTATCTGGAAGGGGGATCATACCTCCCTAGATGAATACATTGACTGGCTTAATGCTGCAGACATCAATTTAAAATTCACGGCCCACTCCAGTGATTGCAAGCTCAAATTTCTGGATGTTTGGATAGAAAACAATCAGGATGAACTTTTTGTTTCCCTATTCACCAAACCCACTGAAAGAAACACTCTTCTACAGTACGGCAGCTATCATCCTCGCTGCCAAAGGGACAGTATCCCATTCAGTCAATTTCTCCGTATACGGAGAAACTGTACCAACATGAAGGATTTTCTGACACAAGCAGATCTCCTTAAGGAAAAACTCCTGAATCGAGGATATCCCCGCAAGCTGGTCAAGGACTCCTTCAAGAGGGCCAGATATTGCAATCGAGAAGCTATGTTTTCATTGAATGAAAAGAAACCTACGGATAAACTAGTTTGTATCACTAAACACTCCAACGTGAACCACAAACTAAGACAAACCATTAATTCTTGTTGGCACCTCCTCAACTTGGGAAATGATGACCACATACTTCCCAACCCTCTTTTTGCATTTAAAAGAAACACAAATTTGAGAAACCACCTAGTGAGAGGAAAATGTGAGAAGGTAGCCCCATTGCGCCAAACATCCATTCATGGAATGAGGCCGATACAAGGTAACCACCGCTGTGGTACGTGTCATGCTTGCCCGAATGCCATCGTGGGCGATACCATCTACACCCCCGATCGGACTGTCTCTCTTTCGAGTATGACAAACTGTCGCACGTCTAACATTATCTACATAATCATCTGCCCATGCAAATTGATCTATGTGGGAGAAACAGGACATGAGTGTAGAACTCGAATCGGGGAACACAAGTCAAATATTCGAATCAAGAAACTCACGGCACCCCTTGTTTCCCATTGGCAGAACTTCAAACATTCTGAGAATGACCTTAAATGGTCGATCTTGGAAAAAATTCGTATCAGCCCTGGAAAAGACCCCAACCTGATTCGCAAAAAAAGAGAGGTGTTCTGGATATATCTCCTTAACTCAGTTAAAAAAGGCCTTAATGAACTTTGCCCATGGGAGAATGCCATTACCTAAATTTTAACCTTTTCACTCTGGATACTTCTGTGTGTGTTCCTGTTGAACCATAGCCTAGCAACTTGATATAGACGTCACGCGTGGGTGGTGAAAACAAGACAAGAAAAGCAAGAAGAAAAGAAAGAAAAAAAGAAAATACTCCCCTCTCTTAGAACCCTTTATTCTATGCCATCTGATCATACTATGACGCTTTTAGTCCTACCTCAGTTTCATTTATATCCATGATGTTTTTCACTTTCTCTTTCTATTTTATATATTTTCTTATTCTTATTTGGATCATTATGTTTATTAATGTCTTTATTTCTTTTTTAAATTAAAAATATTTTTTGGGAACAAGTAAGTAAGTTTGATCGGATTTCCGGTTCTAAATATGTTGATCCATCCAGCCGCGAGTGGACTGTCTTGATCCTTCTCTTGTCAAACATACTTCGTTCTCTCCCTTTTTTCCTTGCTCCACACCTTATCAGTCATTTACCCGGTCTACACATTATGGCCTCCATATCTTTCACAGGGATTCCACTTTTGTCCCCCGTTTTTAGTCCTTTCTTCATTTTCATCCTCTGTATGATTTGGCTCTGGACTCTGACGATCACTCGCTAAATTGTCCCGCCCCCCACAAACGTATGCCAGCCAGTTTCCTTCGGCCGTTGGACTTAACGAGCGAAGCACGCCGGAAAACGATCCTGATCAGAAGCCCGCCGGGTAGGTTTTTTTCCCCCGAGCATACCCTGACCCCTATTCCCTCTACCCCCCTCCCCCCCTCTTTCCCGCCCCGTAGTTCTGAGACATATATCGATGTACCAACAGCACGGAGTGCTATATGTTCAACATACTCACGGCGAGCCAGTATTTAAATATCGTATTTGTTCACCACGACATAAATGTACCGCTTTCTCGTCTCAAACGTACTTTGCACTTTCGATTCTACCTATCTTGCCCTGCTTGAAGGTTTTGTTGCTCTCAGCTTGTGTGCCACGGTCATGCTCTCTCTCTTAAACTTGCAATTAGTTTGAGCCTGCGGGTTATCTTTATGGGTTAGCATCGATAGTTTTTCCTGTTTAGTTGCAGGTTCCGGAGTTTGGACGGACGCTGTTTACTACCCAACGAGGAAGTTTCCATCCTGAGAAACCATTGCCGGCCGCATTAGAAAATCTGTGCTTCTTGCATCTTCATACTAGCCCTATCCTTCACGTTGCAATTATTTGCAGACTCGACATAGAGTCGTTGACCCTTGGAAGAAACTTTGGATATTCTTCACGATAAATCCATTTTTGGGAGGTTTGAATGTTATTCTTGAGCGCTTTGTGGCCCGCCCAACTTTGCTTCTTTAAACCTTACTTAACGATTTGGATATTGTTCTGTCCCATACTCAAATTAAACCTAAGGGTAGTTTTTCTTTTGTGTATGATTTTATTTATTTCATTTCACTTAGTTTTCCTTCCGGTGGAGCGTAACGAGCTTGTCGCTCCCTGCCTACCTTCAAGACGATATCAAGATATATACATAATAACTCCTCGACTCTCCCCCGATAGGTATTGATCCTCTGTCTTTTTGCCTACTTAAGGCTTTGCATGTATCTTCACTCACTCACTGGTGAAGCTCACATAAAAGGTCTTATATCCTGCGTTCTTCATGGCAATTCTGTCTCATCTTTATATAGATCTCAAGCTTATCACAATGGGTTCTTTATTGCTTTGGATGGCCTAACCTTGGAATTGAATCCTGTTCTCAGGAAATATGATCGGACCCTTTGTGATGTTCTATTTCTTGGTATCTGACCTTCTAATCTTTGGGTGCACCCCATTCCATATTTTATTGGGCCGTTTGGCCGTTTTCTTTTATTAACTAAAAAGAAATTTGTTATAGATTTTTATGTTTCAGGTTCCGACACTTGCTTTTTAATTATTAATTCAATGTCAAACCAATCAATGTTGTAGCAAATTGCTGTATTGTTGACTATATATCTTTTTACGATCTTAGGTTTGTCTTTTGGTCTCTGTGCTGTTTGACCATCTTTGCCCTGATGAAGGTGTGGCCCCGGCTGGGGCTAGACACCGAAACGCGCGTTGGCGCCTAAGTTGTCAGGTTGTCTGATCTCTCCACCTGACAACTCATGGATGGTTTATGTAATCTTTCCATCCTACCATCATGTGGCTTATGATTCTCACTGATGCTGTTCTAGATAGTTTCAATTGTCAATGTGTGAATGTGAATGGCTGCTAGTATGATTGAATTATATTTTGCGTGACTGATTATGTGGGACCTTGCATCTTGATAACATGTGTTGTTGATACTAATGTTATATGTTTCTCTTATTTGTTTGTACTATTTGCTGATATTGATTTTGTATCTATATAATTGAATATGAGAAAATATTTTTTACTCTACTCTGCATCTAGTCTATTCAAAATATATATAAAAACTAAAGTGATTGATTAACTGCTACTGTCTGTTCCGGACTGTCTTTTATTATTCTGGAATCCTATTGATGACCCTCTAAAACGTAATTGGACAGGTTCTTTTCCTGTTGTTTGGTGCTAGTAAAAGGGGGGCCTCTACCAACTCCAATGGAGGAACCCTGGAGAAGACACCTGCCCTCGACCAACATACCACTTTTATGGCAAGTATCAATGTGCACCTTGTGGAGTGTTGTTAAAGCTGACCCTCTCTGGACAAATCATCTGTTTACACTCCACAGAGCATACTGGACTCCAAAGAGGCATTCAAAGCAGGGAGGTGAAGGTGCGAAGGTCTGCTTGCAGTGTGCCTCTTTGAATGCAGGTTGCCTGCATATGTTTGGCTGTGTCCCCAGAGCCAGGGCTTCTGGCAAGACGTTGTTAAAATGATGTCAGAGGTTCTGGGGCAAGTAATTGAGGTACGCTCTGTTGCGGTTATCATTGGAGTTCTCCCAGAGGAGAGTGTCAGCTGTAAGCTCTCTAAACTTCAAGCCTCTCTATTATTTATCTTAAATTATTTTGGCAAGGAGAGACATTTGTTTGAAATGGGTATCTCCTCAGCCACCAGCATTTATGGAATGGGTTGCCTCAGGTAAAAGAGTTAATTATTTGGATCATGGCAGTCTATCGAGAAAAAGAACCAGATTTTGGGTGGCTTGGGTCAACAAGTTTTATAATATAACGCCTTAAAATGGTCCAATGATAAAGAAATAAATGAGATTACGGGAAAGAGACTGACCCTTGGGAAGGTTACTACGCTCCTCCTCTTTTCTTGCGCAGTAGTCTTGCGGCTGGCACTTCAGGAACCTTGGAGGTGGTAAAGTAACAGATCGTGCCGTGATCTTCCTCTGTGGGAGACAGGAAAAAGCCTGTACCCGCTTTAAGACAATCTGCTTATTTAAGAATGATGACTAAAAAAAAAAAATTAGTAGATGCAGTGTAGCTTACTCTAATCGTAGGAGGACCCAGTGCGGTTGGAGTAATGAGAATGAGCTATATGCTTCTGCACGAGGTGATAATATAAAACGCTCTAAAACTATCGTGTTATGATTAAGCCAATAGGTTGAATTTTCTAATGTGATATAAATTGCCAAATGTTTTGGCCTCTTAAATTGATTGGGAATCCCTTGATAAAGCCATCACAGTACCTTTGAAAAGTAAAAGGCTATGTATGTTTTTGCAGTAGGTGTATTGTTGGATTTAAGTTTTGAGCATCCACGAGTGCAAATTGTCACATAGAACCTCACATAATATGGGAGCAGAAGAGTTTTTTCGGGTTAGTCCCTCCTGTGAATTTTATTTAGACTACATAATTTGCACCCTGGTTATTCTCCGAGGCCCATTTCAAAGGAAATTTCTAATTCCTTCTGAGAAATGATCTCTCAAATAAATTTCTCACACATACGTAATAGTGCTGTATGCCACATTATTTGCTCAAATACATAATCATGAGTATTTCTTTTAAATTATTCAAGCAACAGAATCAGCAGTGAGATTTCACAGCAACATGTTGTCTGGTGTGTTATAAGCCACTATTTGAACACTTAAATTGGTGTTTGCTCTTTACTGGACTGATATGAACTTTTTACTTGTTCATTGTTTTGAAAGCAACCAGCCAACATTTAACTAAGTGGCACATGATGTGCATGCTGAGCCTCAGAGAGCCCTGGTGTTACATCACTCATTCTGCACATCCTCAACAGACTGACTAAGAGTAGTTAGTGACTTCAGGTTAGGTCAGGACATCTGAATGCAGTGAGCAGCACCCAACAACGACAGCGTATACGACACAGGCAACACTCGTAACAGTTTTAATAGGCGCATTGAGACAGTTTTATAAAGGGCTTGCATTGCCCCTGTGTCATGCATGGTGATGCAAGGGCAACACAAACCCTTTAGTGAGATTTACTGTGCCCTGCAGAGCCACCTTGAATGACTATGCTTGGCATAATGAATCTGTAGTAAAGCAGGGCAGCACCAGTGTCTGGCTTGTATTACTCTGCCTTGGGAAGGCATGCTATAGGTGGAGCTTATGTGTTTCCACGCATCCACCCATGGTTTTGGTGCATTTCCAGATTTGCTAGCACTAGTAAAACTGGGAATACATCAAAATGGTGTTCCTTTTCAGGAGCGGCATAACAAGGAGAAATATGTTTATTTCTCCTAATTTTTTCTTCTTTTTACCCTAGCTGCATTCTGCAGCACAGATACAAAGAGGAAACAGCCTCATAGGGTTTGTTTTTGTGCAGGAAGGTGTCCCTTCCTGCAATAGACAATCCTGGCTATAACGCAGGCACCCTTGCATCATGGTGCTAGGGTGCCTGTGTAAACTCTAGAGTCGGGCTGACCGATTGACTGGGTGAGTACCATATTCCCTCTTGGGGGATACTTAGCATGTTTGGAGGTGATAAGGCTGATACTCTCCCCTTTTCCTCTTCTGCAGACTTCATCAAGTATTTTCGATTCCTCGAACTATGCTGATTACACCTACATCAATCCCTGTGGTCCCTATAGCTCTCCGGGTATTTTCCCTTTGCATTAGCATTTGAGATCGGGGTTTGAAGCTTTTCAATCCTTAGTGACCCCTGCGCTTTGTAATCTTGAACGAGAACACCAATTCACAAAATGTGCAAAGTAAATGATTACAATGATTGAATTATCCTCCATTGTCCTCAATTCCTACAATGAATTCCACTTACCTCCTACTTCTCTGGCTTAGTCACATCCACCCTATCCACCTTCCTTCAGGGAGGCTTCAGGGACCAAGTTTCACACAACTTTGTTGTTAATAGGCTAGCTGGCATTGAATCTCTTGTCCTAACAAGGAATGTCTTAAGATGTCTTTAAAGCCTGTGTAGTCAGAGGATGCACCCAGCACGGTGCAGCCTGCCTAAGTGCTACATTCACTCTACAACCCCTCACGACTCCATGATCTGCTGCATGCCGGACATGCCCTGACTTACCAACTGAGGTAGGTTCAGTAGCGGGAAGACTGTGTAAAAGGTGCAAAGACTGCCTGCAGGCTGTGGAGGCACCAGGCCACACCTAGCTTGTATACGGGAGCAGTTGCAGGGCCGAACCTGTCGACACCGACACCGACACGCCACACTATATTGGCCCCCTGCAGGGGGACATACAAACACCAGCCCATCTGGCTGAAGGTTGGCATCTTCTTTCCGTCCTTCTTCCCGGCAGGCGCAAGCACGGCATGGAACGGCAGCATGTGGCGCGAGGGAGGGACAGGCCTGAAGAACTGTTATTGGGTTTACATTCTCTCTGGCTGAGAGTGGGTTCGCTTCATCTGGGGATTCCTCCCGTTACAACTGGGTGTATTTGGTGCACTGGTGCGGGAACTACAAAGAGACAGCAAATGTCCAACACCCTTGCCTGTCCCACAGAATCATTGACCCTGTCTCATTGATAGCAGAGCCTGAAGCTTTACCTGCAAAGTTCCAATATCTTGTGCGGCTACTCTCTGGCAGGAGTGTTCGCTCAGTCAGCAGCCCCTGTTTCTATCTCCCATGGTCCCTTTTCACACCAGCACGCTTCCTTGTTGAGTCTTTCTGTGCTGACAACCAATTTAGGAGGGAATTGCTATGTAGAATGAATCGGCTGAGATGGCAATAACCAGGCCCAGTGAGAGTAAAAGCCCACTTAATTAGGACAGGTATGCAGCGCAACATTTTAGAATTAAAATTCATCGCCTCACTAATACAGTAACAACCCCCCACCCTTAAGCCCCAACAATAAAAACCCCAAACCATTCTTACAAGATAAAATCATCACTATTCCCCTTTCTTTCATCCACTGAACTTCACTCATGCCTCAGCCATTGCCCCCCTGTGCTCCTGTTGCAGATCAGGGCATACAAATTCTCCCTACTTCCACGGATAGAGTAATTTCACAGATACACGCACACACACTCATCACACACTTGGGCCCATTTTACTAACATATGCTCGATTACTCTATCAGTACTAAACCTGTGGAGAGAGAAAACTCCTATCACACCCTGTATCTACAGTGAGGCCAATGCGACCGAATTGATTCTGTCCTGAGTCATGATATAAACAACAATAATCATAATAAAGTATTCAATAAACGACAAGAAATAACCAATAACACTGTATTTAAAAATAATGGTACTTTATCTAAAATTAGTTGAAGGAATTCAATCAAAGCAAATCATTATTCTCATAATTACCTATTCTAGCTAAATGTCATGAATGGGTCAGGACAGGTCTCTCAGTAGAAGTCTCCCGAGTCGCCGTCCTCACAGCATCGATCCTCACCAACGCAGGTTTGGGAAGAAGTGGCCTTAGACCCTCTCTAGGCTAACAATACTTATAGCAAATCTTACAAATTAAAGCAACATAAAATGTTCTGAATATCCGTTGAACCGCTGAGCAGAGCGAGCAGGAAAGGATGTAGCATCGCTACATTTGGAAAATCTCCGCTCAGAAAAATCACAAAAATAAAAAGACGGAAGAAGGAAACTCGAGTTTTGCAAATGTTACTTTCGCGTACACATTTCCTCGGAACCACCACTGTAATCACAAAGTTCATTGTGGCTCTCTTGTCCTCCAAGGTTATTTGGACTCTTGCCTGGAGTCACTGTCATCACGGAAACTTTCAAAACTCCAGCAAAAGCCATAGTCAGGTGACTTTCAACAAGGCCTCTCGTCATCTCATTTTCACTCGAGCACAGGCTTTAAACGGCAGCCATTTTATCACAGGCCAAAACGGACCATCTTAATTAAAAGAGACAAAAACAACGTTACCACAGCATAGTGATTAAACAGTGTTAACCCCACTAATACCCTTATGTGTATGTAATTATCTAGCCTTTTGCAACACAGTAAAGCATTAATACACATTATTTCAAAAGCGTTTTGTGCTTTTAAACAAACAGCACTTAGCAACATTCATTTAATTAAACCTGCACATTATTATTAAGCAACATATATGCATTCCCACGTGTAATTTCTCTTGTTAATTGCGTTGATTAGTCAGAATTTTCACACAGAAATAAATAATTAATGATTACAAATTAGTATTTTAAGTCTCGACATATAGACAAAACTGGAGCTTAAAAACCCAATAAATTTTCAACAGAAAACTCTGCTCCAGCACTCCCTCTACCAGAACCTACTCTGCAATGCTCCCAACCCTTCCTGCATGTCTCGAGCTCCTCAATTTCTGCCACCTGTCCAAGTGAGAACTAGAGCGCCACTAAAGGAGACCTCCTAAGAGAAACATAAATAATAAATGGATAACCTAGAGAGGGAGGGAGGGCAAGCTAAATTGTTTACCACCTGCCTCAGGCCACCCTGTCAGAATGATGCACTAAAAACACCGAAACCCTAGCAAACATCTAAGCCCCCACTTCCCACATAACCCCAACCAATGACTGCACCTGAATGAGGGCTGGATTCTGCCACCCACCTAAGGGCTGCCTGGGGGGACATCGTGTAGACGCCACCCCCAGGAGGCATCATATGGAAGTGTAATGTACACCCGGTGGGGGTTTACTTGGAGATTATGAGAATGTTGTCTCAGTGATATTGAATGGGACTTCACCCCTTGGCCCTCCCCTTGACACTCCTAACACCACACAGAAATGGGTCCACAGACCTATAGCAAGTTTCCCTGTGGTCTCTGCATGCTGGCTAGGGACGGTTGCATCCTTGCCACTCATTCTGTTGTGATTCACTTGAACCTAAAGAAAATGCTTCTCTGAACTCCCCAGTGCCCTCTCCTTGAAGTAGTGGGAGAATCCACCCTTTTGTCTCTGCATTGTCTTACCAAACCATATCATTATCTCTACTGCTAGCCCCTGCAAGTCTCCTCTTTCACTCATCTAGAAACCTGCAGGGTTTGCCCTCATGCTGTACATGCACAATCTGTTACTCACCTCCGGTGCCTTTGACTGATGCTAAATGTGATTCTATCTCTCTTCTCAATTAACCAGTTAAAAAGGGGCACAAAGCATCTTTGAACAAACCTCAGGTAGACCCTTCCTGTGTCTGACGTCTAGGCGATAACTTCACTGCTGACAAAAGACGAGTGCTGTCTGATGGTATCCAAAACATCCTTCTCATTCCACGTCCAGCAAATGAAACACAAATACACACTGCTCTGGGCATCAGCTGACCCTTTTAGGGAATGGATCTTAGAATTTACAAGATATCACTAGAAAGGACTCCCGGACAGATGCCTTGTTCAAGGAGGCACAGCCAGCTCTTGTTTCAGAGGAGACTGTTTATCCTCTGCCCCCATATTGACTTTGCTAAACTGCTTGAAAGATTTCACTCTGTTTTATCAACATAAATGCGGACTTTCGGTTCTAACCCTTGATGGCAAGAAAAGCCGATTGCCTTTTACTGGTCTGCATTGAGTCCTGCTGTAGGGAGGCAGCTCTCATCCTTCGTTAAATAGTCTGAAAATAATTGTTCTGAGTGAAGCTCCCGCTGTCTCTCTTTCTGTAAATACATTCTTGATTAGCACCAAGACATAACTTTTGTTGTTTGCTACACATATTTCCATTTGAAAGTTTTATACATTGAATGCTATTTCATTGTTTCCTACTTCAGCTTCACAATAGGATGAACTTTAAGACCACCACTGCCTACCTCACCAAACCGTGCATGGAGATCAAAACAATTTAATTTGGTAAACTAATATGTTCATTGATTTGAATGCGAGGGAGCAGACTCAGCCTTCCATCTTTCTGATGTCGATAAAGTGAGTGCCGTTGATTTGGCCAATGGTGCCTCGTGTCATTTACTGTACTTAAAATAATAAGATTGTGTTATAAAGCATTACATGAAAGCTTCACCAAGATATTGTTTTCTAAATCAAATGTGTTGCTCATCAGATGTCCTGCAATGAAGTGAGCTATGGTGATTCCATTAGGGCACTTTCTGCAAAGGCAGTTTGTTTGTTCCCATTACCCAGCAGGAACCCTCCATGGGAGCGGAGGAGCACTGCCCCCTTCCCTCACTCCTGGGAAGAAAGTGTAAAAAATAAAATGATTTTATTACCATTTTATTTTTGACGCTTTCTGCTGGCAAAGGCAGCGTCGGGCCAGTGCATCACTGCTACCAATGATTGGCAGCAGTATGTAGTGACCACTTAAATTTGAATTGAATATGTTGGTTTGGCCTGCTACCATGATATGGCCAAACTGACATGTGCAATTCAAACCTCTCCAACCTGGCTGCGTTGGACTGCTGGGTTGGAGAGCAGCCACAGACTCACAGTGCCTTTTGGAACGTGGAGCCAGCACACTTAAACCAATGAAGATTCTATACTCATGCCGCTTAACAGCATGAGAACAACATCTTGATTGGATGAGGGAGTTGGCTGTGGGCTTTGTGCTCGGAGGACGTGCTGTAGAACAATGAGGACGTGCTGCAGAACATCAAGCGGCAGTGTAAGGTAAGTGATATTTTTATGTTTATATTTATATTAATGTGTATATTATTGTGTATATGTTTACGTGTATTTGTTATGTGTTTTTTTGTGTGTCCCTCCAATGTGATTTGCCACCAAACGCTTCTGCCATTACCAGTATCATTTTCATGTCTTTTCTCTTAGTGTCTTGCGTCCACCCTACAGTATTTGACTGTGCTGTAGGTGCATGTCCAGAGATTGATAGGCAAATCCAAAGAAAACAGGTATGCCGCCTGTATCTGAAGATACTATGGAGATGCTAGGATAGGAGTTTGATTGCCCTTTAGATTCTATTGCTTAACTTAATTCATCCCCATCTGGTTTTAAAACTTGTTTTCAAAGGAAAGATTTGCCAAGCTATTGAAAAGCCCTGGCTTTGGTGGTGGGGAACAAGTGGATCTTGGTTGCGATTGGCCTCATCTAATTACCCCGCACTGGGGGCCAGAGTTTCAAGGTTTTGCGTCAGCCTTGCGAAATGCAAGGGGGTGCAAGGGTTACGCAAAACCTAAGTGAAGTGTATCAAGCCATGCAAGGCCACGGTGCGTGGCTTGATAAATCTGGAGTTGCACACATCGCTGCTGATACAGATCAGGGTATCAGTAATATGCCCACTACCACAGATAGAGTAATTTCACAGTTACACGCACATACATTCATCATACGCTAGGGCCCATTTCACTAACATACGCTCCAATACTCTATCAGCAGCAAACCTGTGGGAAGAAAACTCCTAAAGCACCCTGCATCTATATCTAGGCGATAGGACCAGTTTAGTGGTTGCCTAACATAATATAAACAATCTATAAACAATAATCATAAAGTCTTCAATAAACGACAAGAAAAGAAACAACCAACACCATGTTTAAAAGTTATATTGCTTTATCTAAAATTAGTCAGAGTAAATCAGAATAAATCATTTCTCATAGTTACCTATTCTAACTAGTGTCAGAACGGGTCAGGACCAGTCTCTCAAAAGTCTTTTCAGGATAAGGTCCTCAGCATCAGTCCTCAACAACGCAAGTTCACGCAGCAAGGCGACGAAAGAAAGTGTGGGGAGAGCCCTCCCTAAGCTAACATTTTATAATGCAAAATACAATGAAAACCCACATGAATCCAACAAGTAAAATTGTAGCACTGAGCAGAACGAGAAGGAAGGGATGTAACTCTGCAACATCTTAAAATCTCCGCTCAGGAAAAGTCATAATACGCAAACCTCGGAACAGGAACCAAAGATTAGAAACTATTACAGTTCATTTCCCTCGGCAAACCGGCTTTAGCACAGAGTTCTTTCTGAGGCTCTTTGTTTACCAAGGACAAATCATTTCTTTTGGAGATCCTCCAAACTTGCTGATGTCCTCCCGGAAATTTCCATATAAGGACTACGGTCAGTTGTCTGTAACCGAATTCCAGCAGGGGTCTCCCTTGTCACATCACAGATTTCGCCTGCACCAGAGCTCAGCCAGGCTTCAAATTATTCTCAGTTATTTTCATGAAGGCCTCCATAGGCCACAATAGACCATCTTTAATTAAAGAGACAAAATAAAGATTACTACATCATAATGATTAAACAGTGTTAACCCCACTAACACCCCTATGTGTATGCATTTATCTAGCTTTGCGACATATAGAGCATTAATTCAGACAGCGTTTTGTGCTCAAAATAAATAGCACATAGCAACGTTTAAACATGAAAACCTACACGTTATGGTGAATACATAAACAGCACACGCATGCTAACCCTCATGTAACCTTCTCTTGTGTTAGGACAAACAGGTTGATTAGTGAAACACACTTGCACAAGACAAATAATTAGTTGTTAATTATTAATAAATTAATAAAACGCATAAACATGCCAGAGCTTCAAAAGCCCCAGAATTTTCTAACAGAAAACTCTGCTCCAGCAATCCCCCCTTTGGTGATTTTATCACCAAATAAACCCCAAAAAAAAATTAGTGAAAATTTAGTCCCATTTTAGGAGAAATCAGAAATGTCTTTTCCCCTTACACAACATTAAACACCAGTCACTCTTTCATCATCTCTCTTAGTCTCTAAATAAACACTCTCCCTCAATTCCTCTAATTCAATCTCTTCTGGTTCTCTTTTCGAATTTTTCGAATTCTTATTTTTCTTTTCAATTTTCAATTTCTCTTTCCCTCTCCTGTTTTTACAACACACACACACTAATCTCAGTATCAGCACAGCAACAATTATACAAGACAAAGGAAACAATATTCTACCTACGATAGTACTACCTATTTTTGCAATAAAATCTTTAACAGCTATCATCTTATTAGCTAGTTTAGTCCATAAACTCCCAGTTTCAAGTGGTACTAAATCTTCATGCAAATCAGTAATATTTTTGATATAGACCTTCAGGTCTTTACTTTCATCAGGAATGTAAGTGCAACAATGTTGAACTTTCAAAATTCCACAAACTCCACCCTCCTTAGCCAAAAGAATATCAAGGGCAAGTCGATTTTGCATGGACATGGCACGTACGGCACTTAACTCCGTATTTACCAAAAGAAATCCTCCTGCGGTATTTGTCGATAAACGATCAACCACTGTGGACAATTTCCGAATTCCATAAGCATTTAAAGAAATTCCCACTGCTGGAATCAAAACCCCAAAAATGTCACCCACAATTTCAGACCAAGTTTCTCTCTTAAAACGTTTTAATATGTTAATATCTTCTACATCACTTATTTTATCTGTATGAAAAATCTTAGGAAAAACCAAACCCACATAACATGTGCCATACCAATGATCAGGCAACTTGTAATAAGCCTTGTTCCCACACACATAGTACACTCCTGGAAAAATAGTATCTTCTCCACCTCTGAAACCCCAACCAGTCGCAACGAAGTATGTATCATGGCACTCACTAGTCCCCACAAAATATGTATCATATTGGGATTTCCTTCTGGTAATGCATAGTTTACCCTTCTGCGGTGCATCTAGAGCCAAAGTTGGACTAGCCCCATTTCTCAACTTTTTCCCCATTTCAATGTCCCAAATTGTCTCACTCACTTCATATTTCCCTGCTTTCTCATGCATGTTCACTCTCCTTTCCTCTACCATATCCAGGAATGCTTTTTCCTCTTTTTTCAAACTGCAAGTTAAATTATTCTTAAAAATGTAATCTAATGTTAGTCCTTTTTCTTCAATAAAAATCTCACCAAAAGTGTTGGCTTCTTTAGCTGGATTCAGCTCTTTGTTCATTGGCAAGTGCCCAAAAATACTATCTCTGTTAGACATGTTATAATCTATTTTCCCTAACAAATAGAAAACACTACTTAAAATACTACAAGAAATACCATATGTAGCTGGTAAATGATGTTAAGTAACACCTTCTGAAACAGATGCAGGTAATTGCATGCAGACATAGCAATCCCTTACTTCCATTGTCTTCACATATTCATATAACAGTTTAGAAAAAACATTACTAGAAAAATTGTTAATTGACCTATCTTTATGTATGTAACTACTACTTCTAATTGGAACTACTTTTTGTGAATTCTTCTCCATATTAGTCATGTTTTCTGTGTCCATCCCAAATTCAACCTTAAAAGTAACTAATAAAACTAAAACACCCCATAGAAGCATTAATAATCCAGTACAACAGCAGCACATCTTGCACCACCTTTTAAAGAAGGCACATCTATTTTGATTATTCTCTATGTTAGCCATTCTGCTTTAACTTCTACTACTCCACTACTGTAATTAGAACTTTTCAAATCTCCAACGTTTGTTCCAAACTCTTCAGCTTCTTCAAAGAACTCTCTGTTCACTCAGTCCAAGTGAATCCTTTTTTTTTTTACTCAGTTTGGATACTCATCATTTTTCACTCCAATTTCTTCAACATCAAATTGTATCAGATTTCCAACACTCGAATCCTCAGTATCTGACTCTTCTCCGATGTCAGTCAAGAGTACTTTCAGTATTTCACCAGTATCTTCCTCAACCACTTCTCTCAAGACCACTTCCGGATTATCTTGAGTCACTGTTTCTTCTTTTCCTTCTTCAGACAGTGTCACATAAGACCATTCCGGTGATCTGTACTTTTGGTTGGGTCTTTTAACTCTTTTTATTTCTACTGGTTCTTTTGTTCTCTTTGATTCTTCTTCTTCAGCCTTTGAAGTTTGACTGGATACCTCATTCACTTGTTCAGCTTCCGATGTATTTGCTTTTATTATCCTGTATCTCAGTCTTTTCACTCTGTTGTTAGGCCAACGATCTCCTTTCACAACCTTTTTCGGCTTTTCTTTAACACTCCTTTCTCCAATCGAAGTTCTCTTTCTCAGAACTCGACCTTCTGTTTGTTCATTCTCATCATCCGATTCTGTTTCAATTGCCTTTTGCTTTCGTTTTTTAGCAGTTTTCTTTTCTTTCACAGATTCTTTCACCACTATTTGAGACTCCCCTACTTCTATCCCTCCTCGGGTCTCCGACACGCAATCTTCTTGCTGTCTATTTGTCCCTTTACCTAGCTCCTCATCAATGTTCCCTACACCTCCTCGGGGGTCTTCCGCAATCTGTCCCTCTCTATCTTCTTCTGACCCTGTTTCTTCAAGAATAATCTCAAGTGGCTCTTCAATCTCCTCCTCTTCTGATTCAGGAGTAGTCTCAATGTGTTTTCTCTTTTCTTTTCTTTTTCCTCCACTGCTATTCGAAACTTCAGGCTCTTTCACAGAATCAGAATCTGATCTTCCTTCTGATACTCGCAGTGAATCTCTTGAAGCTTTCTCTGCTTCTTTTCTCACTGATTCTGTATCTTCAGGATCTTCACCATCACTGGAATCTGACTCTTCATAATACTCTTCACCAGTTCCCTCTCTCGGACTTGGAATTCTCAGAGTATGACTTGCATGTACCCAGTGTCTCACTCCAGCACACTTTACTGCAGTCGTTGTAGTCAGAATAACTTGTCTCGGCCTTCCCCACCTTGGAATCAAGCAATTTCTTCTTCTGTGCACCTTAATCCTCACCCAGTCTCCTGGACTTAGATCATGGGCTTGCTTCTTCTCAAGTGTGGTAGCTTCTTCTCCAACCTGGTGAAACACAGAATGAACTGCGTCAGCCAGGCCTTTACAGTAATCCAAAATCATGTCATCAGTTATTGTCATCAACTTATTCACAGGCACGAATGCATGGCGCATTGCACGTCCCATAATGATTTCATGCGGACTCAATCCTGTAGTTCTGTCTGGAGTAGATCTCATAGTCATCAAGACTAGAGGCAGAACATCTGGCCATTTCATGCCAGTGGCTAAGCACATTTTTCCAATTCTGTTTTTGATTGTGCCATTAATCTGCTCAACCACACCAGAAGCCTCTGGTCGGTATGCACAATGTAGCTTCTGCTGTATTTTTAATGCTTCACAAATCAAACCAATGAGTTCATTTTGAAAGTGTCTACCTCTGTCAGATTCAACTGTAACTGGAAACCCAAACCTAGGAATCAACTCCCTCAACAGTAATTTTGCCACTGTTAATCCATCATTCCTCCTTGTCGGGTAAGCTTCCACCCACCTTGAAAACAAACAGACTACCACTAGGACATACCTCAGTCTGTTCACTTGGGGCATTTCAATGAAATCAATTTGCATCCTTGTGAAAGGACCTCCTTCTCTGCCAATTGTCCCTAAACTCACCACTGTCTTTTTCCCAGTGTTAAACTGCTGACAAATTAAACACCTTTGACAGATGCTTTCCGCAATTGTCCTAAACTTTGCATTGTACCAGGTCTGTTTAAAGGACCTAATCATCGCGTCCCTCCCCAGATGTCCCTGGCCATGATACATCCTTGCCATTGACGACAAAATTGAGTTTGGCATCACTGGTCTGCCATCTCTGTAGACCCAAACATGGTCTGTTTCTCTTGGAGCACATCCTGCCTTAACCCAATCTCGTTTCTCTTCTTCTCCTGCCTCATCTTGTAACTGTTTCACTTCATCCCACGTTTCTAGGACATTAGTAAACATCACAGAAGGGAAAGACATTTCCTTTTTTTCTCTTTCCCTGTTAATTGATTGGTTTAGTTTTGCACAATACTGTGCCACATCGTTAGCATATCTATTGCCAACAGTGATAAAATCCTCTCCTGAAACATGTGCTGCACATTTTACAACTGCTAACTCCTTAGGCAGCTGTATCGCCTCAAGCAATTTTCCAATCAGCTCAGCATTCTTTATCGGAGTTCCACCCGATGTCAAGAAACCTCTTTGTAGCCACAGTTGGCCAAAATCATGCACCACTCCAAACCCATACTGACTATCAGTCAACACAGTTGTTCTCAAATCTTTCCCAATTTCACAAGCTCTTGTCAATGCCACTAATTCAGCAACTTGCGCAGATTTTACTCCTTTCAATGGTGATGCTTCCATAACTTCTGAAACTTTGCACACTGCATATGCTGCACATAGCACACCATTATCATTTCTCAGGCATGATCCATCCACAAACAGCACATGATCATTCTCAGGCAAGGGAACATCCTTGATATCTGGTCTTGGTTTCGTACAGTACTCAAGCACATCCAAACAATCATGATCATCTTCCATCTTTATACCCACATTCTCAATATCCGGCAAAAGTGTCGCTGGATTCACATTTGTACATCTTTCAAGAGTCACATTTGATGCTCCCAAAATCACTTTCTCATACTTAGTCAACCGACTATTTGACATATGCTGAGTTCTGCTTCTTGTCAAAAGAATCGCCACATTGTGAGGTACGAATACCCTTACAGGATACCCCATTATGATTCCCTCACTCTGTTCCAGGCTTCTGCATGTTGCAGCCACAGATTTTAGACAACCTGGTAAACCCACAGCTACAGGGTCAAGTGTCGATGAGAAGTACGCAATAGGCCTTCTCAATTGCCCATGTTTCTGGATTAACACTGAAAGTGCACATCCATTTCTCTCACTGCAGTACAGTTCAAATTCTTTTTCATAGTCTGGCATACCCAGAGCTGGAGCTTCACACATTTTTGTTTTGAGCTCCTCAAATGCTGCCAATTGTTCTGCATCCAGATCCAATGGATCTGTCATGTCACTTTTTGTCAATTTAATCAATGGCTTTGCTATCAGGGAAAAATTAATTATCCACTGACGACAATATCCCACCATACCCAGGAACATTCTCACTTCTCTCTGGGTTTTTGGAGCTTTCATTTCTCTGATTATTTTGATCCTGTCAGTAGTCACTTTTCTCAGACCTTTCTCAATATTATGTCCAAGATAATGCACCTCTTTCTTGCAAAATTGTAATTTGGCTGGGGATACTTTTAACCCTCCATCTGCCAGATGATTCAGTAAAGCTATGGTATCCACTTCACAAGCTTCACGTGTCTTTGATGCCACCAGTAGGTCATCAATGTATTGTACTAGCACTGAGCTTTCAGGCATGATCAGACTTTCCAACGACCTTTTCAATAACTGATTGAATATCGAAGGACTCTCCGTATACCCCTGTGGGATACGACACCATGCTAAAATACGCTGGCCAAACCTAAATGCAAAAATTGGCTGGCTGTCATGATGCAATGGAATTGAAAAGAATGCATGACACAAATCAATCACTGTATACCACTCAGCATCATGTGGAATTTGATACAGAATCACCGATGGATTTGGCACGATGGGACAACATGCCACCACAATCTGATTAACCTTTCTCAGGTCCTGCACGATCCTGAACTTGCCATTAGGCTTTTTCAGTCCCATTATCGGTGAATTACACGGGCTACTCAATAGTTCTCTCAGGACTCCTTGCTGAATCATTTTCTCAATTATAGGAGTTATCCCTTCAATTATCTCTGGTGTCATTTTGTACTGAGGAATGTTAGGATATGCAATTCCCTCTTTCACTGCAATTTTCACTGGATCTACATTATTCATCAATCCCACATCCTCTCCTGTAAAATCCCAAACTGCTCTTTTCACTGTGTCTCTCAGCACTTGAGGCAGATCCTCCGGATTGAACACTGGAAATGTACCAATTAATTCACTTTCTCTATTTTCTAAAGTCATCCGGTAGAAAACATCATCATCTGGTGTCTCAAAAGCTATTCCATCTGGTGTACAGAAAATTGTGCAGTTCATCTTGCATAATAAGTCCCTTCCTAACAGGTTCACTGGGCTTGTGTCACAGACAATAAATCTGTGCATGTCTGAAAATTTCCCTATCTGTACTTTCACTGGTTCAGTAAGACGTGTTCTGATTTGTGTATTGGCTACACCAACTACTTGGATTGCTTCATCCGAGAGAGGAAGATTTCTAACATCTGTTGACCTGACAGTTGATCTTGTCGCACCTGTGTCTACTAAAAAAGTAACACCCTCTTCATTAATTTTCCCATCCACAAATGGTCCTGCCTGGTCTATTTCTAGAGTTGCACCAAGTATGCACTCTTCTTCCTCTCCTCGGCACCGTCAATAATCACCTTCAGACTCACTCCCTTCACTCTTTAACAAGTACTGCTGTACCTTGTTAGTACGTCTTGGTTTGTTTACCTGCTCATCATTGAAGAATCCCGAATCCTGACTGTACTTTTGTACCCCTCTATTCTGCGGTAAAGGTGGTTTTGGCTCTTGACTCTGCTGCTGTCTCACAACTTTCTGCTGTTGTTGCTGTTGCTGCTGGTTATTCCCTTCATTCTGCACCTGTTGATTTAAGGATTTACCCTCATTTAATGGTGGATTAGGACATTCCGACCTCCAATGTCCCAGTTGGCCACAGTTGTGACACGGGAACTTTTTCTTTGCTTCCTCAAGACTTCCCCTTCCTTTTCCTGCAAACCTTGGTCTATTCCCTGTATTATTTCCTGGATTATTTGCCTGTTCCACCAACTGTGCTTCCTGTCTTTCTGCAACTTTCACCTGTGCCCACATTGCTTTTTCTTTCAACTTTCTTTGTTTTGCTTCAATTTCATCACTGAAATATTTTGCATGTCTCAGAATCTCATCTACTTTCTTACTCTGCCAATCCACTGTGTGGTCACGAATTCTCTCACCAATTTCAGGTCTTAGACCATATACAAATCTGTATACAAAATGACTCAAATCTTTGTCACCCAGATGTTCATCTCCACTGAATTGTTTAAAAGCCAGTATCAGCCTTTCGTAAAAAGAATGAACTGATTCTTTTGCTTCCTGTTGTGTTCGATCTATTTTAACCCAGTCTGTCTCTTTTGGAGGAACTTTACTCTTCAGGTATACCATCACCTGATCGTACTTCCTCATCACTTCTGGATCTGGTGCCCCTGTTCTCGGATCTCTTGGATATTCCTCACTAGGCCAACTCACAACTATTTTACACTCAGTCCACAAGTCTGCTGGAACAATTATATCAAACAGACTATTCAGGTCAACCCACAGCACTTTTGACAATTTCACAAACCTGTCTACCTGCCTATACCACTCGACGGGCTTTTCTCTCAATCGAGGAAAATCATTCGTAAATGATAAAATATCCTGTCTGGTCCATGGAACATGTACATATCCTCCTCCAGGTATTTCTCTCATGGGAAACTGCTCCACTGGTTTCTCTTTTTCTCTCACTGGAAATGCTGAGTAAGTTGTTCTATCTTCACATTCATCCCTTTTCTTATACCACCTATCCTTCCACTTTTCCACATCACCCCATCTACGCAATAATGCCACCATTTCTTTAATCTGTCCTGTTCTACCAGAATTATTCAAATTCTCTATGTCCTTCTCTGTGAAATCCATCCTGTACGTTTTCTGTAAAGCCTTTACTTTATCAATGTCAACTCCTTGCTCATTTGCTATCGCTCTTAGTCTATCATGAGTATTTCTTGCTCTCCATGTTATGCTCTTGCACATGAACAATAATTCACCATCATGATGACTTTTCAGGATTTCTGTCGGAACCGTTCCTGTCACAAGCTCTTCTAATTCTATACGTAATTTAACCACATCAACAACTTGTGAATCTTTATCCTTTTTCTGAAGAACCTTCATCCAGTCATTTAGGTCATCAACTGTTATTTCCGCAGTTTTTCTCGCTGAAACTATTTTTTTCTGCGGTTCTAAAATTGGCATCCCCAAACTACTGGAATCACTAACATCCATGAATTCACTACCTGTGTCATGTCTTGTTTGTCTCAGGTCATTTCTCCCTGTTCTTTTACCTGAATCTCCTGAAGGACCAGCTGAATTATTTGCAATATATGGAACTACCAGCCCATTTTCACTTGCTCTCTGTCCGTCAAACATAGGAATTACCGGACCTATAGTAACAGGCACTGTAACAGCTTCCATATTCATCGTTAACTCTCTAATTTTCTCAGTCAGTTCTGTTGTCGTCTTTGCTAATTGTCTGGCATTTCTGGCATTTTCCTCTCTGAAAGAACTATTATTCCTTGATTCAGATGTCATTTTTTCTTTCTCAACTGTATCTCTTATCGGAGAAACAACTGGTGTACTCTCTTCCGATTCTGATCTATATGGAGGTGGTCTCTTGTACATCATATCATTCAATACCTCATCCTCAAACTCTCCATATCTTCTCCTATCTGACTCAGAAACCCTTTCTTCTGAAGGAGCAGAAGCTTCAACTGTTCTCATAGGATATAATCCATCTGACATGGTAGCATCTCGCCATCTTTTCATTCGATCCTGATGTGTCTCACGATCATGTCTCCTCCCAAACATATACCTGTACTGACCTCCAGTTCTCTGTCTTTCTCGATTTAATACTTCTTCTTCCCATTCCACTAAAGCCTCGAACTGTGTAGGTCTCGGCTTCGGGTCTAAGCATAACATCTTTTCCCGTAAATTTCTCAACACGGCCAGATTAAATGAACCATGTTCTGGGAATGCTAAAACACCATCTTCTTTAGTATACCTGACCCAATTTTGCAACCATATACAGGTATGTAATCCATATTTCGCAACCATGAAGGATGCAGGTGTTTTCGCTGGAGGTAGCAACTCACCCTCTCTTGTCTTAACCTCTTTATCCTTGCTAAACCACTTCTTAACCTTTCCAAAGAACGTCTTTTTCTTTTTCTCTTCTTGATAATACATCTTAGCTTACTCTTATTAAACTCTCTACTTTTTAGGTTGAAAACTCAATTCTCGCTAACGCACCAGTCCTGGAGCGTCTACGTCACTAAGCAGCTCTTCCAATCCCTGCGCGACTCACACTAACGCACCAATCCTAGCGCGAACCCTATTCTGAATCACTATCCAATCAGTGCGCGAACCTTCTGACGTCAGTAACCGCTGCAGTCTCTGTCTCCTGTCTCTGTCACTCGTCTACCCCTCCTTTACAAAAACTCTCAGTCGACTTCGTGTGTCAAAATTTTTTACAAAATCTATTAGTTACAACATGAAAACATCTCCATTGTCTGCTTCGCTAACCACAGAATAGTAAAAAGAGAGTCTATTTCTCAAGAGTCAACAATTTTACATACATCTCATAACTGTTTCCTCTAGGACGTATCCAAAAGAGTCTTACAATCAATAAATGTATATGCATTCACGCACATTCATACGAGAAAAATATAGTACATACACACAAAATCCTGTTTCTTGAGAACAGCGCACAATCTGCCTCTGTACAGAATTATATCTCTCAACAACTAAGCAGCTTACCTCTGCTCAGTTCTGCAAACAAGCTCAGAGAATACCTATTACTCCTCCCGCAATAAGCTTTAACAGCAATCCTTACGGATCCCTGGGACTTAAGACCAGAGTTTCACAGATAACCTTCACTACGATACACACTCCTTATATACCAGAAATTTTCTAATAGTAACATACAATGTCACTGATTCCGAACCCAGACAATGTGAACGCGCAACTTCAATTGTCACACGTAATTCCTTACAATCCCGTCTTTCCCGAGAGCAGCATACCTTCCTCTGCCCTACTACGGAACTGCTTCCAGCTTCCAAGTTCCAGAAGCACTACATATAACTCAACATTACGACTCCAACATTTAGTATTAGTACATATACCAAAAACATCAAAATAGATCAATAATCAATAAGCTAATTTACAAGCAATCTTATCTTATCAGATCAAGACAACCATCTAAACCATCCTCTGCTACCAGAGAAATTGATACAGATCAGGGTATCAGTAATATGCCCACTACCACAGATAGAGTAATTTCACAGTTACACGCACATACATTCATCATACGCTAGGGCCCATTTCACTAACATACGCTCCAATACTCTATCAGCAGCAAACCTGTGGGAAGAAAACTCCTAAAGCACCCTGCATCTATATCTAGGCGATAGGACCAGTTTAGTGGTTGCCTAACATAATATAAACAATCTATAAACAATAATCATAAAGTCTTCAATAAACGACAAGAAAAGAAACAACCAACACCATGTTTAAAAGTTATATTGCTTTATCTAAAATTAGTCAGAGTAAATCAGAATAAATCATTTCTCATAGTTACCTATTCTAACTAGTGTCAGAACGGGTCAGGACCAGTCTCTCAAAAGTCTTTTCAGGATAAGGTCCTCAGCATCAGTCCTCAACAACGCAAGTTCACGCAGCAAGGCGACGAAAGAAAGTGTGGGGAGAGCCCTCCCTAAGCTAACATTTTATAATGCAAAATACAATGTAAACCCACATGAATCCAACAAGTAAAATTGTAGCACTGAGCAGAACGAGAAGGAAGGGATGTAACTCTGCAACATCTTGAAATCTCCGCTCAGGAAAAGTCATAATACGCAAACCTCGGAACAGGAACCAAAGATTAGAAACTATTAAAGTTCATTTCCCTCGGCAAACCGGCTTTAGCACAGAGTTCTTTCTGAGGCTCTTTGTTTACCAAGGACAAATCATTTCTTTTGGAGATCCTCCAAACTTGCTGATGTCCTCCCGGAAATTTCCATATAAGGACTACGGTCAGTTGTCTGTAACCGAATTCCAGCAGGGGTCTCCCTTGTCACATCACAGATTTCGCCTGCACCAGAGCTCAGCCAGGCTTCAAATTATTCTCAGTTATTTTCATGAAGGCCTCCATAGGCCACAATAGACCATCTTTAATTAAAGAGACAAAATAAAGATTACTACATCATAATGATTAAACAGTGTTAACCCCACTAACACCCCTATGTGTATGCATTTATCTAGCTTTGCGACATATAGAGCATTAATTCAGACAGCGTTTTGTGCTCAAAATAAATAGCACATAGCAACGTTTAAACATGAAAACCTACACGTTATGGTGAATACATAAACAGCACACGCATGCTAACCCTCATGTAACCTTCTCTTGTGTTAGGACAAACAGGTTGATTAGTGAAACACACTTGCACAAGACAAATAATTAGTTGTTAATTATTAATAAATTAATAAAACGCATAAACATGCCAGAGCTTCAAAAGCCCCAGAATTTTCTAACAGAAAACTCTGCTCCAGCACTGCCATGCGGTATTCTGCTCAAGGGAGGTGTTCCACGATTGGAGCTTGGTTGTTCCCACGCATCCACACATGAATTTTGGCACATTTCCAGATTTACTATTAGTGGTAGACCTGGGAATGCATCAAAATGCTACATCTGCCCAGGTGAGGCATAAAGAGGAGAAATATCTCTACTTCTTCTTGTTTTTTCCTCTTTGTATGAGTGTTGCATTCTGCAGCCCAATAGAAGGAGGAAAATGCCTCTCAGGATTGTTTTTGTGCCAAAAGGTGTCCGTTTGTGGACAAAAACAATCCTGCCTACAACGCGGACACCCTTGCAACATGATGCAAGGGGGCCTGCATTGGCGCTAGGCAGCCAAAAGCACTGGGAAAGGACAGGAATGCGCAACGCGATGTTAAATATGGCACATTCCTGCTCTTTCCCTTTTACCCGACGCAGCACAGCACAGTGGCTTGCTGTGTTCTGTTGTGTAAAAAGATTGCAAAAAATATGCCCCCCAGCATTTAATATGTACAAGAATGAGTGCTGATGCCCAAAGCACTGGTCATTAGCCAACGTCTGTCTCAATTAAATGTCAATGCAGAGAATACCAAGGCTGCGTAGCCCTGAATCCACCTCAGGCCTCTTTAATCCACTGGCTGTCTTTCCCTAACCCTTAAACTCACTCTTGTGGGTTTCTGCTTTCTTCCTTTGTGACGATTTTTGTGTCGTGTCGTTCTATTACTCCTTCATTTGACTTTGTGTATTTATACTTCTCCTCCACTCGGGAAATGTGTAATGAGGAAGAGTAAGTGTTGGTCCTCAAAAATTAGTGCGGACAGTGGTGGTTCGCACAGATCGGAGGTAGGGAGCGGGTGGGGAGGGGAGAGGATGCACTAGGTGGGGGGAGACACGGGAGGGGGAGGACACAGTGGAAGCAGCTATAAAAATGTTACATTAAAAATTAAAAACTTCCCTTCTTGCTGCTTCCTTGCAGCACCTCTCCTCCATAGTCCTTCCTCGCTTGGCCACAGGAAGCACACCCAGGCTCCCAGTCAGCCAATCACAACACTAGCTTAGCAGCGTTGTGATTGATCTAAGCACCGTGTTTTGGCGCTCAGCCACCGACTGGAGGTCTGGGCATGTTCTCCACATAAGCTGTAATGCAGCCTGCATGGAGAACATGCGAAGTGCTTAAGACTGTTTTGGGTGACCTGAGAGGGTTGTCGAAATGGTCATCGGGCACTTTAGGATGGTGCAGCCACTCCTTCTCTGCCCCTGCCTCACTCACGCAAAGCTGTGGGCTTAAGTAGGACAAAATAAAATGAGAATAACGCAAGCGATTATCATTTTATGTTGTTCACTCCAAAAAGCGGTAGGCAGCACTCCTCTGCCTTAGCAGAGGAGCCGCCACTGAGTGCGGGTGGTCCTCCCGGCAACTATCGGCTCAAATTAAGCACTGCCTGGACCTGCCTGAGTTCTGGACCCTGAGGTATGCAGTGAACACCGGCATCAGCGCTCATTCGCATGCTGAGGTGAGTAGGGAGGTTCATGAGTGAGTGAATAGGGCAAACCCGTGGTTGGAACTTCTCACTGAGTGGCACATAGGGCTCTGAGGAGTCAGACTGGGACAATGAACCTTGCCGTGACAGTTTTATGTAGTCCTGCATTCCTCACATTGTCCTTGCTAGCGACACCTCGGCTGAGTGCTATCTTCAGTCAGGCATATGCCCTCCAGCGCGCACTTCATTTCATGAGGCCTGACTGCAGTCTTGCTAAGCGTGCGACTAATGTCGCTGATGATGACAGAGCAGGGCCTCATAAACACATGTAGGTGAGAATGCTGGAAATAAACTTATGCCTCCTCTATCTGAAGAAAGGGTTTGTGAGGTATGAAGGTGAACCTGCAGGTTGTGGGGTTTTTTTTTTTTTTTTTTGTTAAATAATTTTTATTGAAGATAGCAATGCACAGAATTACAGAAAATGAACTGAGCCAAGTAATAACAATATTGCAAAGAATAAAGAATTTTACAAAAATCAGTAAAACAGGAGATAAAAACAAGGGTGATATACATTAACGCAATGAATATAATCTAGGTGAATAAGGAAGATAGAGAAAACAAAAAAAGAAAGAAAGTATATTTAAAGTAGGTAAATAATTTTCATATAAAAGAGAAGAGGAAAAAGAGACAAGAAGAGGAAGGAAAAAGAGAGAAATGAAAGGAGAAGGGGAGAAGACAGAGAAGTAAAGAAAAATAAAGAAATAATAGGAGAAGATAGAAATTATGGTGTTGATGACAGAAAAGAAGTAAAAGGTAGCCAGAGAAGGTCAGATTTAATTTGTAAATGAATAGAGGATTGAGGAATAGAGGCAATTCTGTGTTCATCACATATGTAATTCCACCAATGAAAAAAGGACAATTTTGAGTTGTCCTTCCAACAAGAGAGTATAACTTTAAAAGCAGCAGCAAGAAACAAATTCAGTAATGGTGAAACAGGAGGCATTAGATCAAAGTCCGGTGACACAGTGCCTAAAAATACATTCTGAATATTAAGGTGTACATTGTAAGAAAAAATCAAAGAACATTTTGACCATATATCATTCCAAAAAGTAAAAACCTTAGGACAGTAGAATAATAAAAGTGCTAAAGAACCTTCAGCATTAGAACAGGACCAACAAGTTGATGTAACAGAGTGGTTAAATGTATGTAACACAAGGGGAGTGATAACGACTCTATTATAAATAAAAAATAAGGACTGTGTGATATGAGCAGCTTTGGAGGTCTTAAATAATTTCTGCCAAGACTTATCCCATTGAGATACCGATAGGGACACAGAGAGGTCATGCTCCCACTCCAGTTCCACCTTAGATTTAATCCGTGTACAGATAGGAGTAGATAAAGATTTGTAGACAAAGGAAGCACTAGGAGTAACATCAAGAGAAATTTGAAATAGTGAGGGGACAGGAGGAGGGGAAGAAGGTAGTGGAAGCGCGAGGAATTTCTGGAGGCACCCCTGAAGTATTGGAGCTAAAGTATCATATTGCTGGATACAGTCAGAGTCAGGGAGGTGAAAAGATTCTTGCAATTGAGGGAAAGAGAGAAGCACATTATTAACAATCAGTTGATGTACATAAATAATGCCCTTTTCTTTCCATTGTTTGTAGTAGAAAGATTTGTGGCGAAATTTGATGAACGTGTTAAACCAAATTGATGACGCTAGAAAGGATTGATAGGGATTCAATTCCTTACAAAACAATGAGTTTAACAAAATTTGAGAATTTTTCAAAATAGGATATTTGGAAATAAAAGTACAGTTAGACATGTAAACAACATCTCGTATTGAAAAGCCATTTAACAATGAGCATTCAACTTTAACCCACGGAGGTTGAGGAAGGACCCCATAGTCTTTGGATAAGGCAAAAAATTGACGAATCAAAAATGCATTATGGTATAAAATAAAATCAGGAAATCGCACCCCCCCTTCTTTCTTAGGTCGAATCAATTTAGACAAAGAGATACGTGCATGTTTGTTATTCCATATAAATTTGGAGCATAACGAATTAATCTGGGAGAAATAATATTTAGGAATTTTAAAACGTAACATAGATAGAATAAACATTATCTGAGGGACAATCATCATTTTAATTGTATCAAGTCTACCCCACCAAGAAAGGAACAAGGGGGACCAGAGATTTAACAAATTACTGATTTTAAGTTTTAAGGCAGAGAAATTATTAGATAATGTATCACGAATATTAGAGGAAAACCAAATGCCGAGATACTTAATTTTTTGAGGACACCATGTGAAACTAGATGATTCAAACATATATTGATAACATGAGGGATTTAAGGGTAAAATCTCCGTTTTAGAGAAGTTTAATTTGTAGCCTGAAACCTTAGCATATGAAGCGATTTCCTTCAGAAAGGGGGGTAGGGAAGAAACTGGGTTAGACATATAAATAAGAACATCATCAGCATATGCAGACAACTTAATTTGGTGAGATTTAAAATGAAAACCATTAATGAGAGGGTTATTTCTGATACGTTCCAAAAATGGTTCCAAACAAAACAGGAAAAGTAATGGTGAGAGAGGGCAGCCCTGACGAGTACCTCTTTGAAGGGAAAAATAAGGGGAAAAAAGACCATTGACAAAAATACATGCTTTAGGGTTGGTGTATAACAATTTAACATATGAAATAAACTTCGGCCCAAAACCAAACCATCTCAAAGTATGAATTAAAAATTCCCAATTGACACGGTCAAAGGCCTTTTCAGCGTCCAGGGATACAGCAGCTAGGGGGGAAGGATAGTTTTTGCTAAGAGCAAGGACATTGGAAAACATTCTGGCATTATCCGAGGCTAAACGGCCTTTAACAAAACCAACTTGGTCTGGATTTATGAGCAAAGGGACAATTTTTTCTAAGCGAGAGGCCAATATTTTTGCAAAACTTTTACAATCGTAATTAATGAGTGAAATGGGACGGAAGTTTTTACAATAGGAGGGATCTTTGTCAGGTTTGGGAATCACAATGATAAGGGCTTCCAAAAAGGAACCTTCAGCATGGGAACTAGATATAAAAGAGTTGAAAAGTTCTAATAATTTAGGCGCAAAGATTGAAGAGAAAGCAGAAAACAGTTCAATTGAAAAGCCATCAGGGCCAGGTGCTTTTGCTTTCTTCAAAGCTTTGAGAGCATCAATTAATTCTGCTAGGGAAATATCTTCTTCAAGGGATTGGAAATTATCTTGGGAAAGTTTGGGTTTAGGTATATCTCGGAAAAAAGAGGCGAAATCTTCTTCAGAGGGCTTGGTAGTGTCCGTGTATAAGAGATTGTAATATGATTGAAATGTGGCAGCAATATCAGCGTCGGACGAGAGGAGAGAATCATCCATTTCTGAGTGAATGGGGCCAATGGCTTTACGTTCCGATTTGATTTTTAGATAATTTGCTAGCAATTTCCCAGCTTTATTTTGGCCCCCGTGATATTTTGACTTAATCTTGAGGAGAACATTACAATCATCGTTTGTTACTATTTTATTCAGGGTGGATTTAGCATTGATTAAGTCTTGAAGTGATAAGGGAGATTTGGAGGAATAATACGTGTGTTCTAATGATTTTATGTGGGCTAAAGTGTCTTTATATTTAATGTGTAGCAGCTTCTTCTTCTTGGAGGAGTAGGCAATGGTAAAGGCTCTGAAAGATGCTTTAAAAGCATCCCAATTGTTATGTAGGGAGGTATCTGAAGAATGATTGAAAGAAAAAAATTCCTTAATAAAAGAGGTCGCTTCTGAAATAAAAGTAGGGTCTGATAAAAGGAAATTATTGAACCGCCATCTGCCCTGTTTGCAAGTAGTAAGAGATAAGTCAATATGAGTGGAGACAGGGGCATGATCTGATATAAAGATAGACCCAATATCAGAGGATTGTAGACATGGTAACAGTGGTTTGGATACAAGAATATAATCAATACGGGACCTGGTGTGATGTACAGGTGAGAAGAAAGTAAATTCGGAGGAATCAGGGTTACATGTTTTCCAGGTATCAAAAAGTGGGCGAGAAGAGATGGCTGTTTGAAATGATTTGTGGGTTTTGTCAGGTTTGAATTTGCACTTGGATTGCCTATCAGTGAACGGGTCCAACCAATTGTTAAAATCACCCCCAACCACAATGTCAGAAGTGGAAATCGACAGTAGTTTCAATTTTATAGATTGCCAAAATTCAGTGTCTGGCTTGACAGGCCCGTAAATATTGAAGAAAGTCACTTGTCTTTTATTAATGAGAACCTCAACAAGTACCCACCGACCATTTGGGTCACACTCAGATGATATAATCTGTGCATTAATAGACCTGTGAAATAAAATAGCGACACCACCATGACGATCAATAGCAGGAGAGAAGACAATCTGATTTACCCATTGGCGTTTAAGCTTAAGTGATTCTTTATCATTGCAGTGGGTTTCCTGTAAAAAAGCAACTTGGGCGTTAAGTTTAGCAAGGTGAGACAGTACCTTCTGACGCTTGACGGGGTGACCCAGACCACGAACATTCCACGAGACGACATTAACCATACTTCTGGATGCAGGGGAACGAACAGTAATAGGGCCACAAAACTGCAGAATAGACAAGATAAAAATAGGAAGGACATTTTACAATGAGTAAGAAAAATGACCAAATCTTAAGAGACAAGTCTATACATGAAAACAAGGGTGAGACTGAGAGGAAATAGAGAGAAGGAAAAGAAAGGAAAGAGAGAAGGAGAGAAGGAGGAGAGAAAAGCAAAAGGGAGAAATAGAGAAAAGTAAACAGATCAAGGAAAGACATCCAGACCTGTAACGAGAAGGAAAACCTGAGAGCGGAGAACGAAGTGACACCGAAGGACGCGGATACATAGAAAACAGACGCAGAGAATAATAAATGGGCGATGGGCCCAATAGGCAAACAGAGAGACAGAAACTCAATGGGGTGAAACAAATAAGTCAACCAGAACAGTTAAAAAAGAAACAATTCCAACATTATGACCAAAGTTTAAGAACCAGTAGCCATGCCATGTGAGGAGAAATTATGAAGAAAAAGTTTGAGCTTCTCCGGATCCTCAAAGGAACGTGTGCGACCCTCATGAGTTATCTTGCAAAGGCAGGGATGAAGAATTCCATATTGAATATTAAGCTGATGAAGCTGAGGTCGAAGAGCGAGGAATTCCTTGCGTCTGGCGTTAGTAGCAGTAGAGACATCTTGAGATATATAAATGTTATGGCCAGACCAAATAAGACGACGCTTGATTCTCACAGCCTTCAAAACCTGCATAAGCTCTGTGAATTCCAGGAACAACATTATGATCCCTCGAGGTTTGTTGGATGATGGTTGAAGGCGACCCAACCGGTGCGCTCTTTGAATGGTGAGGGGATTGGATGTGGACTGAAGATCAAGAAGCTCAGGCAGAAATTTTTGTAGGAATGAGACAAGGTCAACCCCTTCAACATTTTCCGGCAGGCCAAAAAGGCGTAGGTTATTTCTACGATTTCGATTTTCAAGATCCTCTGTGTGGAGTTTTAGTTTGAGAATTTCTTGCTCGAGGGAAGGAATCTTTACAGAGACATCTTGAATGTTACTAACCCGTTGCTCAAGGTCTAATACCTTACTTTCCATAACCATCCATCGTTCCTCAATTTGTTTGAGCCTGTCGTTGGTAGCGGACATGAAAGGCTGAAGGCCACGGACCTCATCCAGAATGGAGTCCAGAACAGGGTTCTGTGATGAAAGGATTGGTGAAGGTGGATCGTTTTTGTGCCTTTTCGGTTTCGTACCAGAGACCGATGGCCTGGACACATGGGGATCACTAGCCATCTTTTTAGAAACAGAAAGGCGGACACCCAAGGGTATAAAAATCACCAAGGAGATGAAAGAGCTTGACGGCACAGTACTGGAGCAACGAGGACACACCACACCAACAGGGATATTGCGTCAAATCAATAAGAACTAGTTGAATATGGATGTAGTCCGCAATTCCTGCAAGGTAAAATCTATCCCAGGATGGACACAGTCATAGAAACCAATAGAGCCATATCGAAGTTGAAAGTAGCCCAGCAGCGGTATGTAGAAATCACCTCACAGAAGTAGAGGAAATTAGGGATAGTAGGTCAAGCTGTCCAGCGCAGGAGAGGAGAAGCACATAATCCGCAACATATGGCAAGGCAATGCATTGTTGTAGCAGAGAACGCTGAAATGCCAGTAATCATGCCCCGTATTTGGAGTAGCTCATATTAGGGGCAAAGAATAGTTACATAGCAGAAGACAGCCTAAGTTGATATCAATTCGTGAGGGGGATGCGAGCGCCGTGAGGAAACGCATCAAAATGGCGGCCGCTCGCATCTCTGAGGAGAGAGAAACTCCGCTACGGTGAAAACCGTTGAAGCAGTGGATTGCGGCAAACAAAAGCAGCCAGCGGACTCACCGCAGCATCCTAACAACAGGACAGTCCCCACGGAGAGAAAATCTGCTCGAATACAGGAGGAAATAAGGTTCCGAGTCCCGCGACGTAGCGGAGCTCAAACAGGATCCGCCATGACACTTCGGCGGTCAAGCCACGCCCCCTGTAGTTTCTCTTTTAATGGCGTCTGTATAGGGTCGAAAATCTCAGCATGCAGAGTGCTGCTAAGTTTAAAGCCAGAACTGGTTGGTTGAAGTTATCGTAAATGACATTAGGCTATGAAATAGTCTATTCGCTGATATTTAGTAAATATTTTGTACACCGAACCCCACCCCCTGAAGGTGATGGCGCAGTCAACAGAGTGCGCGCTTTGTTCGTCTGCTCTCCTCAGAGCCTCTCAGGTTGTGGGGTTTTAACTGGATCACATTGAGCACCGCTTCCTTTCCCTGTTTTAGCAAGAAAATACAGTCCTGCTCAGCCTGAGGTAAGGGATGAGATTTCCCACCTTGTCAGGAAAAATGCTTTACGTTTTCTGGAATATGAGTCAGTGACCTGCTTCCGGTTTGGAGCAGTGGGTGGTTCAGTGCTATATGGTGTGAAGTTTTCAGAGCTAAGGCGCTACATGAGCATTAGTAAAAACCATGAACGAGCCCAGCATTGAGTGAGTGTCAGTGTGGATAAGTAGAGCTCCACTAACTACCCTGTGAAAATGAGTCCCTTGTCTGTTACACACCAGGTTTCAGGATCATGTCTACACACTTGCAAAGTATGATTAGGCAGAGAAAGACATGAAATATGACATGCTTCCTCTGGTGAACATGTGAGATACTAGTGCTGCAAGAGTCTACACTCATTTCTCCATTAAAGCCCCAAACACCCACGCAGCCTTTGCCTTCCCTCCAAAACTAGACCACTTGCAGGTGAGGGGAGGGTTTGATTTCGATCCATCTATTTCATCAGGCTCCCATTCTACTTATAGCTCATAACAGTTTGTGAGAAAATGTGTTCTTCCTGTGAAAAACCCAATTTGTTTGCTTTCAAACCTCTGCTTTGGCATTGGACCTCCTAATGTGTCTAATCCACTCTAATGTTACTAATAAAAAGGTTTTGAGCTGTAACCTTCAGTAGGTACTTTTTAAAACAAAGGCGGCTGGTGCGGATGACTCCAGTAAAGAGCTCTGAGCTGAAGTTTCTTGATACTAGAGCCCACATGTGCAAATCTGCAGGCTGAGCATGGAACACTCTTGTCTGACTCAGTCTGGCATGTGTGCACATGCAGTGGTGGCTGACATGACTCACTGTGGCGGGGTGGGGGCCACACCTTATTTGCACTTCAAACAGATTAATAATATAATAGTACTTTTATTAAACTCAGACCCTCGAGACATTCCCCTCATTTAGTCGACAGATCAGTTAGTTGGTTTTGGATATTTGGTGACTCAATTCTTCAATCTACATTTAATCTTATTCTAATTTTTTAAAATAAATCACCCGACACATTTGTTTGTTAGAATAATAATTTTCGTTTATCTAATCAATTTCAATTTCAATAAGTCATAAACCAAATCACCGAACATCATATTTACCTAATATGGCTATTAGTCGTCCTCTAAGTCAATCAAGTCGTGGAAAAGTCTTTAATTCATCAAAGTCAGGCAGCAATTCAGTCTTTCAAAGATTCAGGATAACAACTGTCCAGCGTCCTCTCCGTCAGCATAACGTCAGGAAAATGAAAGTTCGCTCAGGAATTTCTATTCGCTTTGTCTACCCACTTTTATAATGAAACTAACGTCAAAATGTAACAAAAATCAGTTTTAGAAAGTCCTGATTGGCTGGTTTGGGGTCATTCGGTAAAGTTCTCACATAGTCCGTTAGGTTAAGACACTTGCTGGTTCCGGTTTTAAAGACAGTCCTTTGTTTCGTGATTTTGGTGAAGCTCCCAGGGTGTCCTTGGTGGGTACATCTTGCCTGGGGTCAGGACGAGGCCACTGTTGCTGGCGGTGGCGCAGGCGCACTTCGCCCAAAACCTCGTGAAACGATAGCAGTCACGTCGTGTGTCTCAGTCAGCCATCTTTTCTTATGCCCAAATGGGCAACTTAAGTAAAACAAACACAAAACGTAAATAAAACATTGAAATGGCTAATAAAATGTTAAACCCTCACTAATTCCCCTATGTGTAAGTAATTATCTAGCATGATAGCAACATTCAAAGCGTTCATATTCACCCAGTGATGTCATCTGGTGCAATTTACAATTACGTCACAAAAGCAACATATATCATGCAATATTCTAATTTTCCACCATTAGTATGCGTACATATATTAGTATACAATTAGTTTAGCCATGCAAAATGCAAATCCCACGTGTAATTCTTTGTTAATATAATTGGTAAATTATCACTTCAAACAGATTAATAATATTACAATTAATAGATTATTCGGATTAATATAGACATGCAGAAATGGGGGGGGTATACAAAATTTTGTACTACCCGCTCCAGCAGTGCGTGGGGGGGATAGGGTAGCTCTATGTAAAACAAAACAATTAAAATAAAATTACATACTTACCTTGCCGCCGAGTCTCGCGTCTCTTCTCCTTACTCCTGCTGTCCTTGTGGGACAGGGAGCCTGGAAGAACACAGCCAGGCTCCCATGAACAAACACAACGCTGCAATGCAGCATTGTGTTTGGTAAGCACCCAGGCTCCCCTAGCCAATCACATTGCTGCAATGTAGTGTGGTGTATGATTTTGAGCATCCGGGTTCGATGCTCAACCATGGAATGGGGGTCAGGGCTTGTGCTCCATGCAGGCTGTAATGCAGCCTGCATGGAGAATGGGGAAAGTGCGCATGACTGGTTTGGGTGGCCCTAGAGGATGACCAAAGAGTCATTGTGCACTTAGGAGTGGGCAAACCACTCCACCACTGCCCTGCTCCAAGAGCAGAGCATCCCCGCCGACCCGCCAGCCTGCAAAGGAAACATGAAATGATAATAACTCAGTTATTATTTTTTTATTTTTCCTTTCCTTTGCACTGCTCAAAAGCAGTGGGGTGACGCTTCTCCACCATAGCGGAGAATATGCACATGACAGACCAAACGTAACTGCAACATACCTTTTAGAGAAAGTGCATCTTGTAAGTTTTCACTGTGAACTTCATATATTAAAGCAAGATAAAACTGTAAACCGAGGGCCAGAGTCCCAATATCAGGCGAATTTTGATATACCAAGATTCCGTAACATACTTCATAATTTGGCATATTTTTCTCAGCATATTTCTTTTGGCCAGTCCTTAAAATTAATTCTTCTTCCTTTGAGCTGGCCAGTACCTAGTAAAGTGATTTAATTGTTCTGCTGCCCAACTGGCAGATCAAAAACCCCATGAAAATATAGTACAAATTTCATGGAGAATACCAATTTCGTTATGGAAGGAGAGGTGGGGTTGACATCTCTACGGCTATCCTGTAACTGCTTGCTTATCTAGAAGAAATATGCTCGCAGGAGACAGCAAATGGCAGAGCTTAGACATCTGTCTCTGCCTCCCAGCAGGGCATCCTTTTGAAAGGTTTTCAAGGGCACAGGCAGGCCAGGGCGGGCAGATGTTGACTCAGAGGGAGAAACACCTCACTTTTGGATTGCAACATGTAATCTGACTATTACTGCACCACTCTTTGGACTTTTTGAAGAATCCTTCTCATGACTGTATCCAGATTGACTTAGGGGATGTTTTTTTTACTTAACATGATGGCTACCATCTAGACACTTCAATCCACTCATAGTCAAATACTCACAATGTTCCAAAATTTACTGCAGTCCAGTGGGGCCTGCTGCCACTAATCCTTCAGAGGACAGAGTGGGGGGGACTGGGAGAAATAATAATTATTAAAAAAAGGACTTACCTGCTGCTCCCGAACACCTCCTCAATGCTTCTCTTCTCCAGCCACCTTGGTGCTCCTCTGCTCTCCTCCTCACTCAATCCAGACGCTGCTCTCATCATTGAGTGAAGTGTCGGGATTGGTCTAAGCGGGCGGAAATGCCACTCATTTAGGAAAAGGGAGCCTGTGCCTTTTTTCCCACCTGTGCAAGACAGCTGGGCTGGAGAAATGTAAGTGTGCATGTTGGTTTGGCCGACCTAAAATGGCCGGCGACACCGACATGCACACTTAAAGTGCATCTATCACTTCTCCTCCCAGGGCCTGGATGCTGGTGATGCAGAGCATGGACCCACCTATCCCTAGACTCGGTGGACTCGGCAGACTCGGTCAAGAGAGTGAAAAATAATATGATAATAAACTAGTTTTATTATCATTTTATTATTCATTTGCTGCCTTTCAGCAGTTGGGCGGTGCTCCTCTGCCATAACAGAGGAGCCGCCCCTGCTGCAGTCTGTTTCCCTTCGTATCTTGTGAGGCTTCTGAAACTGTGGGACAACCTGACCCATTTTGAAGCTCTGTTCATGCACAATATTTTATTGTTCCGATGATGACCCTGTAAAAGACTCCAGGTTCAAACCGTTTTCCATGCAAATGGTAATTGGACTGACTAAATCTCTTTGAAACACTGTGGAGGATTTTGGTTATGATCGATCCTCTATCATAATTCAATTATTGTATGGCCCATAGTCCAATTCTGCATATAATCATACTCTGGTAGTCTCAAACTTAATTCACATGTGATCAATTGAGCACTGAGAATATCTTCTTCTTTTTCCCAATTGCAAGCAATGAAACTAACTGTATTATTTTCTTTCTAAATCTTTTTATGATGTATGCCTTATGATTACATTTAAGCTTGAAATTAATTTTCATTGGTGACTGCATTTATTTTTTAAAAAATATGTTTTGCCCACTTGTCTAAGAACCATTGTTCATGTACTATATTATTAATTTTGGTTAGGGATGCCATTTTAAATTCTACCCAGAATGCAGCACACAAGTGGGAAAATCAGTGGGATAGTTGTTTTTATTAACTTCAAAGAAGGTAGGGAAGATGTGGTACCACTTCATTGGATCGGGGAAGAACACTTGCCTCATGCCTGGCAAGGATGCAGCTCACTCCAGATGTTTACTCTTGACTTTTGTAGACTCTCGCCAGGGCTGCTCACAGCAACTGCCTTTGTTCCACTCAAGTCAAGTGAAGGATGGTCTTGCTGGAAACCCTAAAGAAGGGCCCTCCTGGACCTCTGTTGGAATAGTCCTTTTGTGATGAATGAAGAGAATGTACTGCACATTCTTTTTATTGAGATGGTACCGTGCAAGTCAAAGAAGCCTGAGTGGGTGGGCAGTGACGGCTCCTCCGCTTAGACGGAGGAGCGTAGCCCCACTGCTTTGCAGCAGTGAAATAAAGGAAAAATAAAATGATATTAACTTAAGATTATTATTTTATTTGTTCCTGCTGGTGCAGCTTTGCAAGGTGGGACTGCTCCAATGACAGAGGAGCAGCAGAAGTGGTGAGCATACTTTGCATGTTCTCCATGCAGGCTGCATTACAACCTGACTGGAGAACATGCCCAGGCTCCCATTCTCTGGCTGAGCACTGAACCACGTTGCTCAGACCAATCACAAGGCTGCATTTCAGCATTGTGATTGGTCAGGGGAGCCTGAGTACTTTCTGGCTGGGAGAGATGCGGCAAGAAGATGGAGGAGAGATGCAGCAGCGAAGGAGGAGAGAAGCAGCAAGGAGGTACATTTCTTTTTTCTTTTTTTTACATGCCTTCCCTCCTACTGTAACTGGGGAGTGTAGGTAAGGTGAGTGTTCTGTAGTGGAGTTTCCTGAGAGTAGAATGCATCTGATGATCACCACAAATCAGGATATCATGGGCCCTGGATAGGAGAACAATTCCAGAAACTTGCAGCAAAGCTGCTACTAAAGGGGAAAAAGCTGGTGTGCCAGATGCTGTAAGGAGGCTGCAAGAAGCTCAAGAGTTATTTGGGAATTGATTAGAAGCCCACTGGAGGGTGGCAATGGTTGCTGGAGCCCGCAACCAGGAACCAAATATATCTTGAAGTGGTCGCTTGAGCATGGCTGAAAAATATTTAGGGCTCCAGGCTCCTGGCAACTTCAAAATCTTTGTACTCTTAGAAGGGTAACTGTTCCTAAAGAAGAGAAAGACAACCTATTGTGGTTGGGAAAAAGTGTGGAAGTGATCTCTCAGTAAAGTTGGGTTTGCATGAAGGTGGGGGAATTCCTCCTTCTAGACATAGTGCCCTCAAACACTCTTGCGAGTGTCATGCTTCATCATCAGGCGTTGCTCCTCGTGGGGGTGGCGCTGCTGTCCTCCACGGGCCCAGCTAGAAGGCTTTTTATTGGAGATCTTTTAAGGAGACGCCACAGTTGTACATGTGGGTGTGCGGGCCTGGAGAAGGGAGTGGGTGAGTTAAATTTACCTTTGCGGTGCCCAGTCCCAAGTTTTATTCAGGGGTCTGGAAGTTAAGGTTAAAAGGCAAGAGATGTGGAGCACCTCCTTAAAACAAATGTAGCGGAGGGATGAGTGTCTTCCTGCTGCTCTCAAATCCATGAAAGTGAGTAAAAAAGTGAAGTTAGGTCAACATGTTTTGCGCTTCAAGTTGGTCCCTGATGGATCCAACAGCGCTTCATCAGGACCGTGAGGTGAAAATAAGTGAAAATAAAACTAGGAATCAGGGAGGAGACACCCTATATTCCTACTTTACCTATAGTCAGGTTTCAATGCATCTAGGTGCTAATTGGAACGTCTGAATCGAGTTCCATTACCCAACCTGGTGATGAAATAAAAGAAAGAGAGACACACAAACACAAACAAACATGTGAGTCACATGTTACTAGAGGCAATCACTTGTACTAGAATGAGGTGAAAATTGCCATTCAAATCCTTGGACATTGTCGTGGGCATGCTGAATGTAATATGCCCTTGTCAACATACTGCCATGTATTCATGTGTGACAGAATGCTGCACATTATTGCTACCTGTGGAGTAATACAAGCACAGGTGAAGAGTCACCAGAAACTGTCAGCGCATAGCCAGAGGTGACCGGTATTATGCATGCATATATATCTTAATCGGGAACCCCACGGTTTAGAGGGTGATAACCAAACTCTATCAGTAAAATCAAGGCATCGCTGCCATGGTGCGTGTGTCAGTCCATTAGCCTTATCATGTGTAAACCTAAATGTCACAAGTGTATCAAGTGGTGAAAAAACAACACACGGTCTGACACACACATCACTTGTAAGCAAACAAAACCGCATACCCCTCTATTCAGAATGGTTAACCTCGCCGGCAATCACTGCGGTAATAATGATGAATATCTGTGGATGGATTTAAACATTACAAACTGGTGAGCTCGTGATGACCTTGGCACCCGTTTCGTCAAAGCATTCTTTACCTGGGATATTGTCAAGAAACACAGGAAGGTACTCACAGCCACTCTCCTCTGAGGAAACCAATTACCTGCCCGGCCGCTCGTGGATCGCCGGCAGTGTGAACGGAGCCCGGTCGTCAGGATATAGATGCGAGTCGGTGCCAGAGCAGAAATGACGCTCAGAGGGGCATGGTGGGTCATGGGGCAGTACGTATGGACAACATGTGTGGCCCTGCATTAACCTGCTAACATGGCGGCCATGTTAGGATGGTGACCTTGCTCGTTGCAAAATACTTAACGGCAACTGGTGTAATGTGTCATCAGTGTTGTCAAGGGAACTCTGTGTCCCTTGACAATCTCCGTAATAGAAGGCATCTCATCTTGTAGGTGGAAGTCTATGATATGGCACAAGAGTAGGCATGGTGCACATGGTGGCGAGATATGTCGGGGATACATTAGTGTGGATACCACGCGTGTTCCTGCAACCCCCTGTGATAGTGGCGGCCAAGGGTGGAAAATGCCGTCGCTATGTAATGACAGCTCGTGTAAGTGGTCAGCAGTGTGAGGTACATCGTTCTCTAGGGTAAACCAAGTACCATGTGGGAGTCTATTGTTGTACATAGGATTGGGTATACTAGGAGCGGCCATATGCCAATTGATAGTCTATATTGGCGGCTATGAAAAATAGAGGCAAGACTTGGGGACCTTCATACTGCCACCAATACTAAGTGCCCTCAGGGGTCAAAATAACCGGTGGGGTGCCTATTATGGGCTGGCCCCTGGATGTCACCGGCGGGCAGTGGAGCCTGAGGTCGCTCCAACTGGGGAGTGCGTGTTGTCAGTTAAAAGGCTACTGTCCCAGATTAGGGTGTTTTATCATCGTGGATGTGATATGTCACTAATTAGAATCTGTTTTTGTGATGCACCGTGTGTGGGGGGTCAAGAGGAATAATAGGTGGACCCTGGATGAAAAACAGTGTCCCTGTTGCCGGGAGTGATACCTTTAGTGAGGGGCAGCTGGATATGGGAGGGTGCCCAGAGGTGCTAGTTCATCAGTTCTTCCCAGGGTATCTCATTGTTTAGGCCCCCTGAATTGCTCTTCAATCGAAACACCCAGCATTGTTCCTGCCTGAATAGTGTGCTATTTGTCCAGCTGGGGTTGGATTCAATGATTGTCCATCTGAGATTGTCAGGGATATGGTTCTTTTCAGAGAAGTGATTCAATAGTTTTGTATTGGTTTTCCTACAACTTATGGTGCTCATGTGCTCCCCTATTCGGATTTTCACGTGTCTCGTTGTCATCCCCCCTTATCTCTTATCGCAATGACAAGTGATACGGTATATACAATTTCTTGTTTTGCAGTTCGTATGTTTTCTCTGGTGCCAAGGTCTGGCCAGACCTAGGTCAATCTGTTTGGAAACTGACATCAGGGGACAGAAGGAACATGTCCCGCAGGGGTATTGACCCTATAAAATGCTTTAAAATGAAGGAGTAGCAGTAACCGTTTTGCTAGCGTGTCTGTCTAAATGAATATGGATGAAACTCTGTCAATAGTGGTCGAAAGTTACTACAAATATCAGCCAGGTGGCTATTAGTCCAAGAACAGAGGGCCTTTCGAAGCTGTGAGAATTATTCCCCATAAGGAGTATGTAGTAACTACTCGGTTAGACTCTTGAGGTAGAAAAGATGTTTACTGGTAACCTCCGCCAGCAATCTGGTACAGCTGTTAACACATCCTCGTCTCTCTCCAATCTGCCCTTAACGTTCCCTAGTTAACATCGAATACAGAATGACAGCACACTCTACATTCTACGATTACATTCTCTACCATAGCATACATTACTACAAAGTACTATTTGGATTAATATTGACAGATTATTGAGTTACCCTACACAAAGTATTTGCTCCGAAAGAGCTAAACAGTAGTACCATTTGAAGACTACCATGGAAATGTATTAAGATTCTTATCAAGGACGAGTGAAGACTCCAGATTTGATGAACTCGGTACTCTACAAAGGAGATAGAACACTTGGAGGCCTTACTCGTTTTTAAACACTCCGTCTGGAGTATTTTGTAGCAGAACTACAGGCATAGCCCCTACAGATTCCCCAATCTTCACCCATTATAAATAATACAAATAACAGGTCCTGATGAAGATGGAGACTATAGATATTGTCCACTGAAACGTACGTCGGTCAGAGAGTGTGACACCCCAGATATTAGCACAGCAAATGAGGGTTGATGTTAGCACCCCGGTTTTGATCCATCTGTGCATGCAGTGTTGTTCTGGGGCATGGTATGGTAGTATGCAGTATGCTAGTGATATGGCTGTGGGTTATATGAATGAGGTGTAAGTGTGGGGGATTGTTTCTTTGTCTCATTGTTCAATTGTAAGCATTACAACATAAGTTACATTTCAAAGGCAGATGCAATACATCAATTGTATTCATGTTTAGATAAATATTGTACTACACCAATGTATAGATAGAGTGTTGAAAAGAAATAAAATGTTTGTTGGAAGGCAGACCCCGAGGAGTCGGTGAGACCACCAAGGGGGGCCCTCGCACTGCACGAAGTAGCCGAGCGCTGCCGAGAAGTCTCCTGAGAGATCCTTCTCCTATCACGTACTAGCACAGTAACACCACCACACCGGACTCAAGGAGGTTGTCTCAAGACAAGCAATTCTTTATCATCAATAAAAGGTTACGAGTTCAATATTTACACGAAGGGATCGAGGGATCCACCAAAAGTCTCAATGTCTCTGTAGAAGGGTAGGGGTAGCGGGACAGTCTTTGGCAGGAATGTGGTACGAGGGTACCTGGGGCCCAGTTCGTATCCTCAAGCTGGAGGGCCTCCGATCTCGGAGGGGTCGAGCCGCGACGGCGTCAGCAGGGCTCTGGCGTACAGTTCGTGGAGAGCCGCGATTCAATCAGCAGGGCTCTCAAGATGGTTTCTGCTCAGCTGGAGCCGCGACGTCGTCAGCAGGGCTCCGAGGAAGGTCTCAGCGAGGTGGGGGCCGCGACGGCGTCTGCAGGGCTCCGATGTTCCAGGTGGTTCAGGAAAGGTTCACAAGAGGGAGCCGCGACGCAGTCAGCAGGGCTCGTGATGGTTCTGACAAGAGTTCTTCTCCGTAGGGTCAGCCGCGATTCGATCAGCAGGGCTCTCGACTCCGGGATACAACTGCCGAGCTGTGGTGGGGTCGCCCCAGATATAGGTCTGGAGCCCTTTGATGTCCGGACCCTTGCGCCCGAGGGGGCGGAGTGGCCGGGTGGAGGTGGCCAGACGCCCAGCAGGAGAGGCGCCAGGCCCATGGGAGTTTGCAGGGCGATCACACCTCGAGAGGGGAGGACAGTTGGGGGTCCCAACGAGACCGTCCTCCGCCGGGGGCGATGAATGGTTCCTGCGGCACCCCCTGGCCAGTCCGTGGTGCCTCGAGGTCGGGGCTTCGCTGGGGTCGAGGCCGGGTTGAGCGGGGTCGCGCCGGCTGGTGTACGGGGTGACGTAGATGCCAACAAGATGGCGGAGCCATGAGGAGCATGCGACCACGTGCAGTTCCAGGTGAAGGGCCTTGTAGCAGTTCAGACGGGTGGCCCGTGAAGGCCGGGGCGGGGAACGGCCACAGTCCAGGGGGGTTAAGGACCACGCCACGAGGCCGGGTCCAACAGGCGTCCCCCCCAGCCGAAGGCATGGAGAGTCACCCATCTCCTTGGGGATTCTCCTCGTCAAGGCGGAAGAAGCGGGACAGGCCGTCGGCGTTGGCGTGGTCATTGCCGGGCCGGTGTTCGACGTCAAAGTCCATCCCTTGTAGCGAGATGGACCATCGCAGCAGTTTGGGGTTCTCGCCCCGCATTCGCATTAACCATTGCAAGGGCCGGTGGTCGGTCTGGACCCGGAAGTGGGCGCCAAAGAGGTAGGGCCGGAGCTTCTTGAGGGCCCACACCACAGCGAAGGCCTCGCGCTCAATAGTGCTCCAGCGTTGCTCCCGGGGCAGTAGTCGCCGGCTGATGAAGGCCACTGGTCGGTCGAGCCCCTTTTCGTCAGTTTGGGAGAGAACGGCCCCGATCCCATACTCGGAGGCGTCCGTCTGTACCACGAACTCCTTCTGGTAGTCCGGGGCCTGCAGCACCGGAGCAGTACACATGGCCGTTTTGAGGGTGTCGAAGGCTGTTTGGCAGCGGGGTGTCCAGTGTACCTTCTTGGGCTGCTTTTTGGACGTTAACTCTGTGAGGGGGCCGACAATGCTCCCATAGTCCCTGATAAACCATCGGTAGTATCCGGTGAGGCCCAGGAAGGCCCGGACAGCGGTCTGGGTAGTGGGGGGTTCCCAGGTCTGGATGGCATCTATCTTTGCTTGGAGGGGGGCCACCTGCCCGCTCCCCACTTGATGGCCCAGGTAGGTCACGGATCCGTGGCCGATTTGGCATTTGCTGGCCTTGATTGTGAGCCCGGCCCGCTGGAGGGCGGCCAGGACGGCCTTTAGGTGGAGGAGGTGCTCGGCCCAGTGGTTGCTGTACACGGCAATGTCATCTAAGTAGGCCGCGCTGAAGGCCTCAAGCCCGGCCAAAACTTTGTTCACCAGTCGCTGGAAGGTGGCCGGGGCGTTCTTCATTCCGAAGGGCATCACCCGAAAGTGGTAATGCCCATCCGGAGTCGAAAAGGCGGATCTTTCTTGGGCGCCGGGGGTGAGCTGGATTTGCCAGTACCCGGCGGTGAGGTCCAGCGTGCTCAGGTAGCGAGCGGCCCCTAGGCGGTCGATGAGTTCGTCGGCCCGGGGTATCGGGTGTGCGTCCGTCTTGGTTACTACATTCAGGGCTCGGTAGTCCACGCAGAATCGCAACTCCGGGGGGTGGCCGGGAGCTGCGGCCTTGGGCACCAGGACGACAGGGCTGGCCCACGGGCTGTCGGAAGGCTCGATGACCCCCAGGGCCAGCATCTTCGCTACTTCGGCCTGGATGCAGGCCCGCACTCGGTCAGGCACCCGGTAGGCTCTGTGTCGTATGGGGGGGTTCTCCCCGGTGTCGACGTCGTGGACGCACCAGTGGGTCACCCCCGGGGTGAGAGAGAAGAGGGCTGCGTAGTCCCGCAGTAATCGCTGGCAGTCGTTGCGCTGTTCCGGGGTCAGGGACGAGGCGAGTTGGACCCCTTCGATCGATCCATCGTGAATGTCGGATTGCAAGAGGTCGGGCAGGGGCTCGGAGTCGTCCTCGCCCCCCTCGTCGGTCGCCAGCAGCAGGCTCAGTTCGGTCCGGGCGAAGTGGGGTTTTAGCCTGTTAGCATGTAGGACCCGGAGGGGGTTCCGGGGGGACTCCAGATCGACCAAGTAGGTGACGGGACTTTTCTTCTCCACCACCTTGAAGGGCCCGGTCCACTTGTCCTGGAGGGCGCCGGGTTCGACCGGGGCCATGACCCATACTTTCTGACCTGGCTCGAATTCTACAGTAGAAGTGTTGCGATCGTACCACCGCTTCATGTCCTCCTGGCTGGCCTCGAGGTTGGCTTCGGCGAGGGCTCGGAACTTGCGGGTCTGGTTTCGGAGGGTCAGGAGGTATCGGTAGACGTCAGGAGGGGCGCCTCGGGGCTTCATCTCCCAGCCCTCCTTGACCAGACTGAGCGGTCCGCGGACCGGGTGTCCATACAATAGTTCAAATGGGCTGAACCCCAGGGACTTCTGCGGGACCTCCCGATAGGCGAACAGGAGGCAGGGCAGCAGGACATCCCATTTCCTCCTGAGTGGTTCTTCCAGGCCCTGGATCATCCCTTTCAATGTTCGGTTGAATCGCTCAACCAGTCCGTTCCCCTGAGGGTGATATGGGGTCGTGAACTTGTATGTGACCCCGCACTGTTGCCACAGGGACCGCATGTACCTGGAGATAAAGTTCGTGCCGCGGTCGCTCACTACTTTGCTGGGGAATCCCACTCGGGAGAAGATCCCCATCAAGGCCCGGCCTACCACAGGGGCCGTTATGGTTCTGAGCGGGACCGCCTCTGGGTACCTGGTGGCGTGGTCCACGAGGACCAGGATGAAGCGGTGGCCCAGGGCGGTTTGGGGGTCCAGGGGTCCCACAATGTCGATCCCGACCCGTTCAAACGGGGTGCTGACGGCGGGAAAGGGCTGGAGGGGGGCCTTGACCCGACCCCCCGTCTTTCCGCTGGCTTGGCAGGTCTGGCAGGACCGGCAGTGGTTGTCCACATCTCTCCGCATCCGGGGCCAGTAGAAGTGGGTCACCAGACGACTGTACGTTTTGTCTTGCCCCAAGTGTCCGGCGAGGGGCACATCATGGGCCAGGTTGAGAAGAAACTCCCGGAAGCGGAGGGGGACCACCAACACGCGGCTGGCCCCGAGTTCTGCTACTTTCTGTTCGCTGTACAACAGGCCCTCGGCCCAGTAGATCCAGTGGGTGCCGGTCTGGTCACCGTTGGCTTGCGCGGTCGCCTGCTGCCGGACCCCTTCGAGAGAGGGACAGGACTGTTGCTCTTGCTGGAACTGCTCTCGGGTGGGGCCCCCTTCGGGTGGCCATTGCGTCAGCCCTGGTAGGGCGCTCGGAGAAGTCATCTCTTCGGGGGAGGATTCGCTGGACCCAGGGTCGGTGTCCGCCTCCTCCTCGCTGCTGGCGGGGGGGGGTGTGAGCCCCTCGGGTCGGGCTGTCCCGGAGGTCGAGGATGAGCGGGGGGCCTGGGCGGTCATGGACCGGGTGATGGCGCAGGCCCAATCAGCCAGTCCCAACATTCGGAGGTGCTCTCGTCGTTCTACTTGAGCCCAGGGGGAACTCTCCAAGTCGTTCCCCAGGAGGCAGTCGACCGGGGCGTCGTCGCGCACTGTCACCTTCAGCAGGCCCGTCACCCCTCCCCACTCGAAGGGGACCAGGGCCATCTGGCATAGGCTTTCACTGTTGTCGGCCGTCCGGACAGGGCACAGCACATTCGGTAGAATCTGTTCAGGGGTCACCAGGTGGCAGCGGACAGCGGTGATACTGGCGCCGGTGTCGCGAAGGGCTTCGGCCCGTTGTCCGTTGACCGTGACCTGCTGCCGGTACTTCTGGGTGTTGGTTGGGATGGGGGTGCAGGGTACCATCTCCCGGCTACCCAGGCAGACCAGGGACATGGCTGCCGGCTCCCACTCCGTGTTTTCTTGGTCGAGGGCCTCTTCTTCCTCTTCTCCTCCCCCCAAGGCGGCGGCTGTCAGCTGCCGGGGCGGGGGCCCGCCGGCCCCGTTTCTTCGGTTCAGAGGGCAGGCCGGGTCGCTGGCAAAGTGTCCGGTTTGTTGGCAGCCATAGCAGGTCACTGGTGGCCGTGGTCCGGGTCGGGCCGGGCCCACCCTTCGTGCTAGGCTCGGGGAGAGATGTGGCTGCGGTGGCCCTCGAGGGGGGCTCCTGGGGGCCCCAGCGGGAGGGTCTCGGTTCCTGTTCGGCCCTCCCCCCCCACCGCGCTGGCGTGGGGGTCCGTTGGGGTTCCTCTGGTACTCCCCCATTGAGCTCCGGGGGACCCGGGAGTTGACCCATCGATCGGCCTCGACGGCCAGTTTCCGCGGGTCGGTCATTTTGCTGTCGAGGAGGTGCTGTCTCAGCTCCACGAAGCAATTGTTGGAAAGATGTTCCCACACGATGAGGTCGACCAGCTGCCCGTAGGTGGTTACTTTGCTGCCTTTGATCCACCCTTCTAGGGCCCGACTAAAAAAGTCCACATATTCCACCCATGTGGTACCCGGGATTTTCTTGCAGTCTCGGAACCGCTGGCGGTACATCTCCGCTGTTAGCCCGTAGCGGGTGAGCAGGGCCTACTTCATGTGATCGTAGGAGGTCATCACTTCCTCCGGTAGCTGGAGCAGCGTGTCCCGCCCTTCACTCAGGAATCGCCCCCACAGGCCTGCGCCCCAGTCTTTTCGGGGCACTCGATGGGAGGTCATGGCCACCTCATAGGCCTTGAACCATTGTTGGATATCGTCATTCTTGTAATACTCCTTGACGACCTCCTTCGGGATATGTACTTTGGCCTCGGCAGGCGGTAGAGTGTCTCTCGTACTGGGGGTGTTGGTCCCTCCGTTCTTGGCCTTGATCTCGAGCTCCTTGAGGCTGCGCTCGTGCTCAAGGGTGAGCTTCTTTTCCTCCAACTCCCGGTGTCGTCTCTTCTCCTCTATCTCTTCTTGAAGGCGTAGCTGCTCGAGGGCCAGTTTCTTTTCTGCCAGCTGGAGTTCGCCGTCCAGTCGCAGTCGGGCGAGCTCTAGCTCGTGGCTCCGGACCTTTTCCCGCTCTCGTATTTCTTCTTCGGAGAGGCCGGTTTCTAGGCTCTTTCGTCCTCCGGTTGCCGGGGTCAGTGCGGTTGCTGTGGTCTCCGTCAGGGGCAAGGGCCCTTCTTCCTGGGAGGGGCCTGCCCCGGCCTCCAGCCATGTCCTCAGAGCTTTCTGCATCTCTTCCTTGGTACCGAGGCTGGTGGTTGCAATGCCTTTGTCTCTGCAGAACTGTTTTAATTCTTTGTGCGTATATTCTTCCAGCCGTTCGGGCTGGAACTCCATTGTCGCGTTGTTTTCCTGGCTGCTCATGATGCTATTCGTTTGGATGGGTAGCTAGTGGGTACTGGCTGGTACGTACTGTGTTCGGCTCGGATCCCGTCGCTGGCCACCAAATGTTGGAAGGCAGACCCCGAGGAGTCGGTGAGACCACCAAGGGGGGCCCTCGCACTGCACGAAGTAGCCGAGCGCTGCCGAGAAGTCTCCTGAGAGATCCTTCTCCTATCACGTACTAGCACAGTAACACCACCACACCGGACTCAAGGAGGTTGTCTCAAGACAAGCAATTCTTTATCATCAATAAAAGGTTACGAGTTCAATATTTACACGAAGGGATCGAGGGATCCACCAAAAGTCTCAATGTCTCTGTAGAAGGGTAGGGGTAGCGGGACAGTCTTTGGCAGGAATGTGGTACGAGGGTACCTGGGGCCCAGTTCGTATCCTCAAGCTGGAGGGCCTCCGATCTCGGAGGGGTCGAGCCGCGACGGCGTCAGCAGGGCTCTGGCGTACAGTTCGTGGAGAGCCGCGATTCAATCAGCAGGGCTCTCAAGATGGTTTCTGCTCAGCTGGAGCCGCGACGTCGTCAGCAGGGCTCCGAGGAAGGTCTCAGCGAGGTGGGGGCCGCGACGGTGTCTGCAGGGCTCCGATGTTCCAGGTGGTTCAGGAAAGGTTCACAAGAGGGAGCCGCGACGCAGTCAGCAGGGCTCGTGATGGTTCTGACAAGAGTTCTTCTCCGTAGGGTCAGCCGCGATTCGATCAGCAGGGCTCTCGACTCCGGGATACAACTGCCGAGCTGTGGTGGGGTCGCCCCAGATATAGGTCTGGAGCCCTTTGATGTCCGGACCCTTGCGCCCGAGGGGGCGGAGTGGCCGGGTGGAGGTGGCCAGACGCCCAGCAGGAGAGGCGCCAGGCCCATGGGAGTTTGCAGGGCGATCACACCTCGAGAGGGGAGGACAGTTGGGGGTCCCAACGAGACCGTCCTCCGCCGGGGGCGATGAATGGTTCCTGCGGCACCCCCTGGCCAGTCCGTGGTGCCTCGAGGTCGGGGCTTCGCTGGGGTCGAGGCCGGGTTGAGCGGGGTCGCGCCGGCTGGTGTACGGGGTGACGTAGATGCCAACAAGATGGCGGAGCCATGAGGAGCATGCGACCACGTGCAGTTCCAGGTGAAGGGCCTTGTAGCAGTTCAGACGGGTGGCCCGTGAAGGCCGGGGCGGGGAACGGCCACAGTCCAGGGGGGTTAAGGACCACGCCACGAGGCCGGGTCCAACAATGTTCAAATGTCAACATGAAGAGGCATGCTGAGAGAGAGCAAAAAAGAGCAGGGGGAAGACTTACTGTGAACAGTGACAGCCAGAATGAAGGAGCTGTCACTGGTCACTTGGCTTTGAGGTGCAATGCACAGTTTTTACATCCGCCCAGTCATGAGCACTTGGAGGGTGTGGAGACACTTGTAAGAGTGTGAAGATACTCAGGACTATAAGGTAACTGGGAAGTATCACAACCGAAAAACCAAGAAAAAATATGCTGGTAGCTAGAGGCGATCCAGGACACACTATATTTCAGCACAAAGGTTAAAAAGGTAATTTTCTTCTCTGTAGGCAGGTGCTCCCAAGGGACCAGGGCATCCACACAATATCAGAAATTTGTGATGTGGCCGCCTGCCGGCTGCATATGCCCCCATTGGCCGCAAGTGCAGGGGTATATTGGCATCCTTCTGTCTCCCAAGAGGTAGAAGGTGGGGGTCCAGGATGGGACGGGCATCCTCAGCAAGTAGATCCACAAACAAATGAGAATAAGAAGGTCCTATGGGAGCTGGTGCTGTGGAGTCAGGGCTTGTTCTAGGCAATCTAGAGAACCACAAAAACCTGATTAATTATGAACACAATTTTATTGCCAGATAACAGGAGTAATTAACACATTCTCTCTGCTCATGGGATGGTCTAAATGCCATTCACCTCCCGGCCCAGATGTTCAGTTCTTAATATTTGTCAATACACCATGTATCAATTCATCTTGTGAACAGCAAGAAGAAAACGAAAACATTTGTGAAAGGTCAGAAAGTACCTCACGTAAGCATCACCAGGGGAGCTGCTGATTGGTACTCACCAGTTTGCCCACGTTATCATCATTGGCGACTTTCATAACCATAAAGGAACAAAAAGTGTCCAAATTTTTGAGGTGAAGAAAAGAAAAGAATGGAAACAATAGAAAAACTGTGATGTGTATACAGATGCGCTGTAAGTGCTTGTGTCATTCAATATCCACTGGGCCCCATCGTGAAACGAAAGAGAGGAATTTGCTTCTCCAAGCCAAAATAAGGTGTAACTCACTTGCAAACATGCATACTTTATTCGGTGCCGTGAGTACCCTCAGATAAAAAAATGGCATGTATTTGGCCATTTTAAAAGAGAAAAGCCAACATGTTTCGTTGCCAATCTATTTGCGGCAACTTCATCAGGGCTAGGGGGACCAGTCTTCACCTTACTGGTACTTCACGCTTAACCTGTGGTTATTGACAAAATAAAAGGAAGAACATGCCAACCACAAATAACACTTAAAAAGCAACAGCTTTCAAATGCGCTCAAAATTCAGTATATGTCATCCCCACAAAGTAGCATATTTACCAGGTGATTGCTATCATCTCTCGTACCCGCAACACACCATTATGAGGATCCCGCACCTTTTAGTCATGCATCCCCACTGAAAGCCGGGGACGCTGTGCATCAACCTGCAGGTGTATACATTTAAATTTTTTGTAGAGAAACCACATTATTCAACTCTCATGGCCATGCCATTCACGCCACATAGCAGTCAGTAGCCCTTCTCTCACCCATTCTTCTATTGCACTGAGTATCAAGGATACGCCCCCCTCCTTAGGGGGCCCTTATATCGACTACACCCCGTACTGAATATCGGTAGGTAGTGCCAGATACTCTTGACCCACTCCAAAGCAGCAACCCCAAGACGGGGATTCACATGCCGTAAAGGACCTGGGTGCTCGCTCTCTCAGAGGGAGCCCGCACCTCTCATATGTTCTAAGTCCCTCTTACCGTCCTCGCGGACACCTCTGCTTTGTGCTCCGTCACATTGCAATTGGAGTTCCCCAGTACTTTCAAACCGCGTTACCCGGAATTCTTACCCGGGTCACGCCCAAGCCACATATTGTATATTACTCAGCTTTCTCATCAAAACCCATGGCCATTTTGAATTGGTGTAATATAATACAGCTTGAGAGTGAAAAATTTGTAATTGTTTCTGGGAAATGATCTCCCAAACAACCTTCTCATGCATACTTAAAACTGCTGAATGCCACATTATCTGCACAAATACATCATCATGAATATTTATTTTAAAATATTCAAGCAACAGATTCAGCAGTGATATTTCACACCAAAATGTTGTCTGATGTGTCATGAGCCACTATTTGAACACTTAAATTGGTGTTTGCTATTTGCTGGACTTAGCAGCAGACGGCTCATATGACATTTTTATTTGTTCAATGATTTCAGAACAACCAGCCTACTTTTAACGAAGTGACACATGATGTGCATGCTGAGCCTCAGAGAGCCCTGGTGCTATAGCACTCCTTTTGCACATTCTGGACGTACTGACTAACAAGAGTGGTGCCTTCAGGTTAGTTAGGGACATCTACACACAGTAGTGCAGCAAACAACAGCAACAGCGTATACTCATAGGCAACACATGTAACAGTTTGACTGGGCACATGGAGCCAGATTTATCAAGGGCTTGCATTTCCCCTTTGTCACGCAAGGTGACGCAAGGGCAACTCAAACCCTTAAGTGAGATTTACTATGCCACTCTGAGCCACCTTGCGTGGCTCTGCATGGCATTGTAAATCTGGAGTAACGCAGGGCAGCACGAGATTCTGCCTTGTGTTACTCTGCCCTGGGATGGCGTTCCACGGGTGGAGCATAGGTGTTCCCACGCATCCACCCATGGTTTTGGTGCTTTCCCAGATTTGGTAACGCTAGTAAACCTGGAAATGCATCAAAATGGTACTTCCTTTCAGGGTTGGCGTAACACATAGAAAGAGAAAAAAGGAAAAAGCCTCTGAAGATTGTTTTTGTCAGAAAGTTGTCACAAAAACAATCCTGGCTATAACGCAGGCACCATTGCATCATGGAGCAAGGGTGCCTGTGTTTGCACATGGCAGCCACAAGTGCACCAGAGCAGAGGGAGAGGAGGCATGCACCATACCTTCGTAGATATGCCACATTCCTGCACTCTCCATTTGACGCGGCACAGCAAGTTGTCTAAATGCATTGCACCAAATATTAGTAAGTCTGACCCTGGTTTCCATCCCCACCATATATTCAATGTTAGGGGCTCGAGGGACTGGCGAGAATTAAAGTGACGGGTCGCATTTTACTCAATTCAAGCTTGATTACCTAAAAACCGAAGAGCAAAACATGTTCTGAAGACAGGTATTACTTTAGCTTATTTTGTTCCAGGATCAGTAGCTCTGCTTCCTGATACAATGGGTAAATGTCTTCTAGGTCAATTTCAAATCACAATACTGAAGGTAACCAGTCATAAACTACATATAATGATGTAAGGTGCTTTTTTGTTTTCTGTTTTATTGTTCATTATCAATATTAACATATGTTTCTGCATTTGCTGAAAATAATTAAAAGATGGTCTCTAAATTTACCAACAAATGATTCTACTACAATAAATAACCCCACTGAGAAAAGGGCCAGTTTTAATAAAATTATAGATAAATGGCTTACAAATTGGTTGATGTTGATGCAGTTCTTATAGTGAAGTGCAACACATGATTACATTTGTGAAAAACAACAATATAATAGCACGTTACTACCTGTTTTAGAAGGCTTGAACATGTGCTCAATAAATTGGATTTGTGAATTTCTGCTAAAAAAATAAAATAAACAATATACTAGGCAAAGTATACTCTAGACACAGGAGTAGCAGAAACTGTGATAAATGTTTTTCGGGCTGGAGCTTAACTGCATCTCTCCTATAAATGTTTGATCTTTTCTGAGACCCAACTATAAAGCCTCAACTAATTGCCCTATTTAAACAAGTAAATGACTTGTTTTTCAAAATGTGTTGAAGTAATTTGTTTTGAATGTTGTATTTTATAAGACAACATTACCTCTCTGATTGTTTAAAGAGAAATTTCAGATGTTTTTCAAGAAAGTGTATTCTTGAGATGCACATTTATCAACTTCCCTGAAGATACAAATTGCCCACTTGGACAGCCTTTTGAGTCGGTTTTTTACAGCTGTTCCAAAATATAATCAATTTGACAACCTGTTCAATCTCTCAATTAATCAGGGCATGAATGCTCCATTAGAACGGCAGCAAAAATAGATCAAAACCAGGTTTCTGTTTAAGCATTGGCAGAAATATGTTTGGTTGTGAGTGTTAAGCTTGCTTTTTCATGTTGTCTTGGCAATAATGAGACACTTCTTCGGTGATGTCTAGTAAAAAACGACACTGAAGACTGTAAAGGTTGATGATTGTCGAAATCATGAGTATCAGACTGGTGCAAGTAAATGTAAAAAGCCACTGTAATAGAACAGGTCTGCACTTACAAATCCTTGACAACAACCATTACAACTAAGTTTCCTCATTTCACCAAAGCAATGCTATCCCTAACACCCCCACTCTCAAACTTCTCTGTAACCCCAAAAATCTACAACAAGCACACACGAACAGGTCCGATTTCTCATTAAATCTAAATCGTCCTACAGACATCTCAACCCGTTGTTCTCTTTCCATAACCCTCCCTCACCCTACTCGAGCAGAAATCGTCCATCGGTTTCTCTCCAACCACCTTATGGGTTGAAGAATCTATTTCCTATCATGTCGACTCTAGCAAAAAGCCATTTCTAGTATTTACAAATCATAATTTATAATTCATTATATGTCAGCCATAGAAAATGAAAAAAATCAAACAGAAGATGCTTTGAAGTGTCCTGTAAATAAAAGAAAGCTGGAACTGTTTTGGTTCCCACTGTACACCGTAGGTCTGTGACATAAGCGTCGGAGAGATGAGTTGAAGGCAGGCTTAGAATGTTGAGGTCTGATTTTCATGTAGCAGAATAAAGACATGTGGAACTACTCTCCATGTGTGGTGTGGTTATTGGTGAGTGCCTGGGCTGGTAGGAAGCTACAACTGGCGAAGAGATAGGGGGTACAAATCCCGAACATTGAAAGCACTCTTCCAGAGTGTTTGCTGTGGTCCAGCAAACTGCTTATGCATGCTATGTGTGCCACAGTCAAAGTGCAGGATCAGCACTGCCACTGCTGGAGTCTCAGTGCAATACCAGCCTGCATAAAAATGCTTGAAGATAAAGAAAGTGACATTGAAATTCTACATGTCACCGGTCATGAACTGAATGATACAGCCTCAAATAAAATGTACTGCCCCATTACGCAAATTAATGACATATGCTGTAACAACGTTTAAAGCAGATGCAACCAGGTTACAAAAGCAGCGCACAGCATGAATTAAACTGAAATTCATGTGCTATGAAGCAAAGATTAACCAGGTGTTTGTGAAGAAACACTTAAGCACAAAGCCGACCAATGTTATCTGCTTTCATGGACTTGTAGTACACAAAGATTTATCTACTTACCAAAACCATTAAAAAATAATTGTTCCACAACGTGCTGCAGAGACCACAGAAGAGGGTCAAAGGGGTTTTGTTTGACAGCTGTGCAGCCCACTACCAAAGCTGCCGCATTTCACACAGAACAACTCTGTAGACAGCCATCAAATAGAGAGCTCCATTGGAGAGCCAGGGCGAGATACCAGCCCCAAAAGTCATTAAGGCTGATCTCGAAACCAGCATATCACAAGGCACTTAAGAAGCTCTGCCTGATCAAATTCCACAAGAAATGCCTGAGAGACCACTACTGTCCACCAATGTATATACGGCTGCCACATTCTTAAAACCGCCAACTGCATTTGATACTGCCAAAAAGCACAATGTTGTTGACAGATGCATTGCATGGATAGAGACTTTTGAAGATTTCATAGATGCAATTGATAAAAAAGATGATACATATATTTTAAAGTATCTGAGGAACACGGCTTGTGAACAAGTGAAAGAAGCCATCAAAAAGATACCACAAGAAGGTGAAGTGACACATGATCAAATCAAAACAGCCTTGAATATCAAGTTTAATTCAGTGCCAAATGGAGATTATGAAAGATAAATATTTAGTCACAAATGCCAGAAACCAAGCAAAAGCATCAATACGTTTTTTGAGAGACTGGATGTTCTGGTGAAGCACTGTAAATTCTATTAATTTACTGATGAGGAAGCTTACCGCCTCTGTGCGATCTATGGATGACTGTCAGATTTCTTTAGACGACAAATTCTGAAAATATATATGAGCTTGGAACAAGCCCTCAAGGCTGCTCAAGCTGTGGAGCATCTTCACCATCAATCGACTGACATGGAGGCCGGAGGCGCCCACAGTGCGTCAGTCATGAACGTGAAAAGTAAGCCAAGGTACAACCGTGGGACACAAGGTGGTGTCTCTACAGAAAAGATGTGGACTGTCATTTCCACACAAAGGTAAATGTCCCACCATTGGTCAGATATGCATTGGCTGTGGCAAAGCGAACCATTTCATGATAACTTACAAGGTGAAGAGAAAAGTGCATGACAGCAAGAAGACAAAATGGCTGACCGAACATTACTGCTGAGGTTTTTGCCGTGTTCCCACAAGCCAAGCAGTCACATCAACTGAGGCACATCGACACCAAACAAAGTTAATCATCTTCTAAATCATCAACAAAGAGTTTCTCAGCATCAGTTTCCAGTGAAAGTGACAATGAAAACTGTGCAATGTTGATGTTTACTTCAAAAATGCATGCACACGTGGTACTAGTTGAATGTGAGGAAAAATCCAAAGTGAAAAAAATCTACCCGGAAAAGCACCAAAAATATTCCAACATTGTGCAAAGATCACACTAAAGATAAATGTGTGTTCAATTTCATTCATAATTGACAGCAGTGCATCGATAAATATAATGCCTGAAGAGAAATATCAAGAATTGTCTGTTTCAAAAAATTACAAAATCAAAAACTAAAGTATGCACATGGGCTTCTCCAATGCCCTTAAGGAGTCAAGGTTCATTTGCAGTCACAATAAAACATGAGTATGTGGTATATGCACCTATTCGTGTACTTCAAGGAACAGCTTCAAATGCCTGTTTGCGGAGTTTCAACATTGCTGCTGCTATGGGACTGATATCAGTGAACTACCATATGAATGCTCATCATGAAATTGTAAACCGATTTCCTTCATTATTTCGTGAGTTCGGAAAACTCTAAACAACGACAGTAAAGTTACATATAAATAAGGATGTTTGTTCTGTTTTCAAAGACACAGACAAATTGCTTTTCACCTGCGAGAAGCTGCTTAAAAGGAACATAATGTGTTGCCTAAACATTACATCATTGACCACTCCACTGGTCCAACACCATGTGTATCTCCCATTGTAGTAGTGCCTAAAAATGACAGTGAAGGAGTTGTATGCCTTAGGCCAGCAAGGCACATTTGAGTTAGAGAGACATAATGGTCCATAATTTGCTTATAGCTCTTTAGAATGGTGCCAAGTTCTTCTCTTGACTCGACTTAAATAAAGGATATCACTAATTGGAACTCAAAGAAAAATCCAAGTACTTTATGATATTTTCTAAGCATATTAGTCTGTTACGCTGTAAGTGGTTGAGTTTTGGTGTATCCTCTGCTGCAGAACTTTTCCAAGACATCATTCAACATAGCATACAGCCTGTAGTAAATGGATTTAACTATACTGATGTCATATTGGTTTGTGGAGCCACACAGAAAGAGTATGACAAAGCTCTGATGCAAGTATGCTGTTGGCTGAACGATTCAGGGTTAACTTTGAATGCTGACAAATGTGAATTCCACAAGAAATTCTTGAAATTCTTAGCACATGTCTTTTCTGACAGGAACATGAAACCTGATCCAGCTAAAGTGCAAGTTTTGTCTACTGCAAATCCTCCATAAGACATTTTTATGTTAAGATCATATCTTGGAAGGACCAGTTACTGTTCTAGATAAATACAAGACTTTGCTATGGTCAATGTACGAAAAAGAATGTGTCTTTTCTTTAGTAACGTGAATGTGAGAAGAGCTTCCAAAAAATGAAGCAATCTATTGAGAGTGGAAGTGAAATGGCCTACTTTGATTCCAAACTTCATACAGAGGTTGTAGTTAATGCTAGCCCTTTTGAGTAACGTGCAATCCTTGTATAGCACAACAGAAAGCCAAATGCCAGGATACATATCGTGGCGTATACCAGTAAAAGCCTGTCACAAACTGAATGTGTTTACTCGCACCCTGAGAAATAAAGATTGGCAGTGGTTTGGGTTTGTGAATATTTCCATGTAGTCTTGTATGGAAAGCCTTTCCCAGTAGTGGCTTATCATCAAGCACTGTTGACAATATTTGGAAATCCCAAAGCCAAAATGCCTCCTCAAATTGAACATTGGGGTTTGAGGTTCCAAGAGTGCCATTTTTGTGCGCTGGTACCCCATCTAAGGCAGCAGACGGTTACAACAATTTTATTGTGAAATCGAGCCAACCAACTGCCATGTCTTTAGAACAAATTGTCACTGCCATAACCCTAGATAGTGCATGTTTGAAGTTAAAAGACATAATTGCTCATCAAGTTGGGAACCAACACTTTAGACCTCTCACTAATGAAGTTCAAATTTGAAAGAGATAAACTTTCAGTGACTCAGGAAGGCCTCATACTGTGAGTTACACAATTTGTTATTCCCCAGAGCCTACAACACGTGATCCACATCGCACATGAGGGACATCAAGGAATAGTTCCCAACAAGATAGCTCTTCATGACCCTGTCTTGTTTCCTTACCTCAATAAAAGGGTTAAAATAGTATTGCAAACTTGTCATATATGCAACTGTCTTTCATTCAAGTTATTCAGCACCCTCTAAACACTTCAGAATTGGCACATCATGCTTGGGAGAGAATTGCTATTGATTTCTTTGATCCTCTTGAGAATGAAAACCATCTTCTAGTCATTGTTGATGAATACGTTTGTTTTCTATTGGTAAAAGACCTTTCATCCAGTACACATGAAAAGGTTAATCAAAAATTAGATGGCAACTTGGCGACATTGGGTGTACCTACAATCTTAAAATCTGACAATGGCCCACCTTTTAATAGTTGAGAATTCAAAGACTTTCTAAATCACCTTAATATAAAGCATCAAATAAGCACTCCTCTTTGGCCCCAGGCCAACGGTCTGATGGAACTGTTCATGAGTACTCTAAAGAAAGCTGTTTAGCATGCTGCAGTGGAGAAGCTCAAACTCAAACTTATTTTGAACACTACTCTTTGCGCTTATCAGTCGGTAGCACACTCAACGACGGGGGAAGCCCGGCAACTCTCATGTCTGGATGAGCCATGATGACCAAGCTGCCCCAATGAACTAAACACAGATCCAAGAATAAGAAAGACATTCATAATACGAGCTTTGGTCACAAACAGATGAAAACATATGCTGACAGACGAATCATAAAAAATATGTTACCTGTGCCAAAGGAGATTTGATTGCTTGCAGGCAACACAGAAAAAGGAACTCTGATGCTCCTTTTGAGGCTGAGCCTTTTACCATCACTAACACCAAAGGACACATGGCAACTGCCGAGCATAATTCCTCTCATTTTCGACATGTGACGCATCATGCATCAAACATCAATGTCAATGTAGAGACTGGGTGCAGACAAACTGTTGATGACTTTGTGTCTGCTGATGTTTCCACCTCACCTGTACAGATACCTGACACTTTCACTGCCAGATCCTGGTTTTTAGTGACCCGATCAGGACGTGTGATTCAGGTGCCACGACACATAATTGAAGAATTATGGTTGCCTCTATATGTGTGTGTTGATTCATGTATTTATTCATATACTGATTTAGTTAGATGTGAATAAAAGAATGCTGGAACTTTTTTGGTTCCCACTGTACACCATAGTACTATGACATAAGCATTGAAGAGATGAGTTGAAGGCAGGCTTAGAATATTGAGTTCTCACTGTGTGTAGTGTGATTGCTGGTGAGTACCTTGGCTAGTAGGAAGCTACATATATATAAGTCCAATTTTAAAATGACTTACCTTTTGAAAATTAATAAAAAAAGATAACATGCATACCACTATCCTGTGGGGCAAGTTATTACAGAAAATATTCAACACAGATGAATGCAGGACACAGGTTTGTGGTGTCAAAAAGTTTACATGGATGTGTTATAAAAATGGTGAGACTACGAAATGAATATACTTGTCGCTTTGGCTTTTTTATATTACTCTACCAACACAATGCTGGTGGTGAGAATTGTTGAGACTGCTCAAGTTCTGGGTGGTCTCGGTGTAAATTCTCCTGCATACATTTACTGTAAAGATTAACTGGCATTTTTTGCTGGTTGCATCTACCATCTTTATGGCCATGGCATAGTATCTTGCTTCAAATCTTAGATGGTCTTGCTACCATTTCACAACATTATGCAAGGCACAGGTCTGCTTTTCAATCATCTGAAGGATCCTATATGTGAGTCTCCAACCTCACTCAGAATAGACCCATCGCATGAATATTCTGCCACACATTGCTTTGCTAGAAATACTGATCCACCCAGTGGCTGGCATTAGGCCATTGCACCCCCCTCCCTAGCATACATGGCTTTCTCAAATGGCCAGCAGGTTGACCAACATGGAGAGGAGTGGCACCTAAGGAACTGTGGGGAGGAGATTCATGAATAGGGGTACGTTCTCCTTAGCAGGGTTGAAGTATCCCTCAGATGATTTTGAGTGAACCAGGAGATGTAGCTTCATGGAAGGAGAGTGTTGGAGATTGTACATGGAAACCTGTGATGTGAGGGATGTGTGGAGGTGATTGCTGTGTAGGCATATGTAGCATCTGTGGCTGCTTGACTAATGGACAGGGACTGGCAATCCTCAGCTAAAAATTTGGAATAGCACTGCTGCCTGACCGTGAAGTGGCCTTTAAGGTTTTATGTGTTGGGACAACAATGCCCTCCTATTCCTACAGGTCCTCTTCCTCTTCAGATTGACTGCTGTCCTCTACTTGTAGAAGGTTCAACATCATTGTCCAACTCAATGTCCCCACTACCTGAAAGAAAATTCCAACAGATGAAGAACATCACATCATTTTATCTAAGATGTTCAACACACTACTATAATAAAAATGTGTTCTGCAATTAAAGAATAAAAATAGTATCATGAGAGACTAATAAAATGTATGCATTGACGGTTGATCCATGATCCATGGATGAGCTTAGTATATATCAACAATGTAAACTCACATGCCCAGTCACAGAGATGACTGTTTTACCGAGCTTTGTTAGGTCAACTGCTAAACCTGGCTTCTGCTAGATTCTATTAACTAAGTATGTCCATTTCCAGAAACTATACAGATATGATGCAGGTTCAATTGGTATTGTTAATCTATAGAAGGCATCATGACCACAAATTCAGATACATTAGAGAGACATACATGAGCTTATCCACTTCAATTAACTTAATCAGTAGTCATTTATTATACTCACAAAATAAGAGACAAAAGAGTTAATGAAAGTACAATTGATGATATGTAGAAGGTAAGATCATATGTTCCCAGACTTACCGGACAGACGGATGGTAAAGGGCCTGAATACTGCTGCCAGGATGTTACCTAGTGCCTTAGTTTAGGATGTTTTGTTGGTTGACACCAGGGGATGCTTCATGACAGGAGCTGACAGAGGAGGGAGACATGCATAGAGGAAGTCATTGTAAATTATAAAAAAATTTCACTAGTCATTTTAAGATTTCTGATTTGGATACTAAAAAACAAGTCAGAACAATCCTCCATAGTCTGTTATTAAAAGACATGGCAAAACACATATTGACGTTTCTGATTTGGCTACAAAAACATGTCACAACAATCCTCTACAGGATGTTATTAAAAGGCATAGCAAACCCCATTTTGATATTTTTGATTTGGATACCAAAAACATATCACAGCAATCCTCTAAAGTGTGTCAGACAACATGTTTAAAGAGGGACATATCTATCTGTGTAGGTGGTTTGCATTTTTAGACTTACACTGTGCGTTGCCCTGTCATAGTGACATTGACTTCTGCTCCATCAGAGGCATTCAATCGAGCTGTATGAAAAATAGTAGTAAAGTAAACATTAACACAACATATACAAATGTTTATAGCTTATGTTACAGGGTGTTTAGAAGGAGTATACATGTGATGTACAGCTAGCAATACAGGCGTGAAGGAAAGGCAGATATGGATGAGTGTTTGAAGGTTTGTTTTTGTAGTGATAAAGAGAATCAGAGATGCCAGGTTTTCCAGGTTCATGGGTGACTAGATAGGCCAGTGCCTGTTTTTTTCCTTAAAATTCTGGGACTTGTTATAAACCCATAAAATCCCAGGACTACAAGTTCCATAATTCAAAGAAAATATTGAAACTTGCCAGCTATGGTGGGGTTATGCTCTTTCCCGGCACCACATTTGTATTGACTTGAAGTGGCAGCCCAGATAGCAGGTTTGAGTGTATGGTGGAAAAGACGTCCTCTCAAAGCGGTGACACGGAGACAGGCACCAGTTGGCTCTCTGGAAGACCTTTAGCCAGCTCCTTCACACTCCTCCTCTCATCTAGTATTTTTTCCTAATGTCCCCCTATACTCTTGCTCTCCCTCTTTATGTATTGCCTGATTTATTTACTTCCGGCCATAGATTGCCCTGGGGTTCCATTAGTGACTAAGGAAACAGCCCATGTAATTGCTTGTAGGTTGTAACTAAAAGTTTAACTGCAAGGTCTGTCTTTTCCTCAGTGGACTTTCTCTTCCTTCTCAACACAGGCAGTATTGTGGCTTTTCAGAGATGCAGTGGTGGCTGCACAATCTCAAAATTGAAGAGGGAAAAAGTAGAACCTATGGTGTGGGCAGTATTCATGTTTTTGTTATGGAATGTGTGTGACGTCTTTCAGGTGCATATCATTTTCCTATTAACTGCTGTGGAGAGGTCAGTTATTCACTGTCATGCTGAGGTCTCTGCCCCCTGAGTGGAGATTCCACTCAATGTGCAGCGATCTCCTATTCACAACCACAAAGAATCTGCACACTCAGAGTCTTTGTCATGAATGCGGAGATTCCAGTAGATGTTAAATACAGTTGTAAGTTGCATGTAGTTGTAAATTATGATTATTCTGACTCCAGTACCTAAACTGAGAGGGTGTAGACAAGTAAGTCTTCACTTTTGGGTAACTTTACACACAGATTTTTTCAATCAATAGGCAAAAGTAGTGAAGTACTCAATAGTGTAAGCGTAAATTGAACAGGTAAATGTATTCACAAATTAAAGTTATCTTCAAGACTAATCCTGCATTTTCTTTAGAGAAAAGATTGACACTGTGACCTTTTTATTTGTGTCACTGAGAGGGAGGACAACTTGCCAATGGTGTAAAGTTCTAATATTATGTGTATTTTTGTGCTGACATTCCATGCATGTGTCCAGCATGTGTACATGTGTAGAATGTATGCATGTTTGAGGGAGCCTGAACAATGAAGGCAAGTGGGATCCATTGTGGGTGGCCCAAGCCTGGCATAGCAGGAGATGGAGGCTGAGGACTGTCTGCCCAAACAGTGTAAGGGTATTGAGTGCATTTCTGTAGGATTATCATTAGAAATTCTATGATGCCTTTTGTAAACAACAAACTACTAATTAGTCTTCTTGATCGCTGTTATTTGGTGGATAGCAGGAGTGAGGAGTGGAGCTGCAGTTTCTACTGTCAGAGGTGAGGAAGTGTCTAGGGGAGGCCTGCCGTTTTGTCTGTTCTTGATTATTCCCACAGATAGGCAGTTAACAGCCAGGTGCAGAAGTCTCATGCCTCTTTGTGCCTCCATTGTGGGTGCTACAGATTGGAGACAGCCCACAATATAGTCACAATTTCGGAAGGGTGGGGGGGGGGGGTCAGAGCCAGGGGCCCTGCAGGGAGAGTAGTAGAGAGAGCAAGGATGGTGAAGTGCCTTGATGAAGAATCACACTCAAGGACACTGACCTGTCTGATTAGATTGTGTAGTATTTGTTACATCTGTGTGATTGAAGTACTTTCTTTCTTGAAAATATAAGCACTGGACTGGACATGGAAATTCATTGTGTATGTTATGTATGACTGCTCGCTCTTACTACTCAGATGCTGAAGTGCGGATTGTTTTGTTTTGGCCTGGTTACAAAGCCATAGTAGGAAGTCCTCTGTACATCATTGACACATACCTTAATATACACTGTTAAGGCCCATTATCTCCTGTCTACATCGAGTCCCCCTCAACATGGTCTGACATCCATACTCTCCAAACAGCCCTCTCCTTCACACCTTATCATCTCTTGTGATGCATCAAAACAGCTTCAGCAATGAAAAAACCCTCTCTCTTACAACATGTTCTGCCTCCCTTCACCAAAAGCACTACAGGACAATAATACTAAAAATGTAAGGATACTTTAATTTTACTTAAATGCAACTTCCTCATACTAACACCTCCACCAACAGTTGAATACATACCTGCACTTTCTCTTGTGGCAATCTTGCCTCCATTTTCACTATGTTCAACTGAACTCCCAAAAAGTTCAAATATTGACTTGGCCATTCCCATTAATTGTGACATAATACCATGAGAATTAAACATTATACTGAGCCAACCCAAACTACAAAAATGAATTTGTCAAGGTAATATGTAGGTCCAGAATTACAAAGGTGTCACTCAACACAGTGCAGCACCCAAAGCTCATGTGCTGTGTTGCATGACAAGGAGGGAGCAGGAGAGCACCATATCTACAGAGATATACCACTCTCATCCCCTCTCCCTAGTACCAGCGCAGAATGCCCATATACCACCTAAGAGAAACCTCAATGGTGCAAAACAAGGCAAAGCAGCACTTTTTAAGTTACTCCTCCTTACAAAGCAACACAAACAGCAATTTGTGTTGGTTTGTAAATCCCCAAAACAGTTTTGCATCAGGGTTGTGTTAGAAACGCAACTCAAACCTGATGCAAAACCTTTCTAAATCTTGGCCATAATGAGTTGAAAATGTGTCTACAATATAAAAACCCACTACAATAAGGAGCCAAAAAACTCATAGAAAGAACATGATACAGAACAACTCATGGATAAAACTTTGTTTACATATATAGAACCCCATCAAAGTGGACGCCTAACAAGCAGTAATCACTTTAGTGAACCTGTAACGCATGAAAAGCTGACTTCACATCTTTTTTTCAGCCCCATCACACTCCAGTATCCATAACCAAGTGACTGGCATCACCGACATTAGAATAATGAGCTGGTGTGTCTTCGGGAGCAATTACATTATTAACCAAATTTCCACCCTAGTCAAGACAAATGATGAACAAGGAGAAACTACCTTCACTCTATTTTAGGGGATTACCCCCAAAGGTGACATAATCAGATTAGGCAGATACCAGCAATAAAAGTGCCCACAACTTTCACCTTTCCCACTTCTTTGAATAATTTGTTACTCAGTACCTCTGGGTGAGCACTTTTTGCCAAAAGTATTTCCCTTAAACCTGGGTACCCCAAACAAAAACTCTACTTAAAGCACCATTCCAAATTCTTTTTGCTTTCATATATGGATGCACAGTTAGCTACTTACATGGTTCATATGTGATAACTGGAGTAGTTGCCCTTTCCTTCAATTAGCTGCTGTGCCCTTCTCTACTTTCCCAAGGCAAAATTGTAAGAATCATTAAACCACAGGATGCATTCCACCACATTTTGCTCACTTGTGCCTAAACTTCCAAAATTCATTGATGCTCTGGCCCGTATTAAAAAAACAGGCATGCCCCGCCTGCTGGCAGCTGTCCCAGTGCACATTTTTGCACCCCAAACTTGCTGGGACACCCCAGAATGGGAAGACAAGGGAATGAAAAGTCACTCATTATATGAACCACTGGCACGGGTCTATTAAAAGTCCACCACCGCAGCCTAAATTTACTATCTCCCTCCCAAAACGCAATGTCATTGTTTACTGTCAATCTCCTGCTAAGCTCTTCACTGTACCTGAACCCAGCCATACCCGAAAAATCTGACGTGCCTTTCTAATGGAATCCTCATAATTAAATACACCATGCTCTGGATGACGGTCACAATACAGACTTGAGGATGTCAAAAATGTAGGAGTGTATGTTTCTAATGCCACTGGGAGATTTGTCTCTTCATCAATTTTCTTTTATCTGCCTTTGACTCTTATTTTGCTTGAAACTCTCTGCGCAACAGCTTGTAAATATCTATGAACTGCTCTTTCCATATTTCCTCTTTTGTGTTTGATGTTAAATGAGACCTCAAAGGTATCATCGTCCATACATAAGACAATTTCTTCTTAACATCAGCCAACCATTCCCATTCCTTTTTTTCATTCTTGGACTTCCCCCAACACTATTTATGTATTTTCTTCTTTCTCCACCCCTTCTTTTTTCTTATTATCTTACTTTTTTAGTCACTCTCATTTCCTATCTGTCCCTATCCCCTTTTAATGGACCTACCACTGTTAGCAATCACCTGTTTCTCCCTTACCAGGGGGTTCCTTAAAACCAACTGATCATATGCCTACAACCTATTTACCCTGACCCACACCTCCTGCTCCACAAGCCAACCACCAAAATGTCATACCTGGATGTAATTGTCCTTCAGGCTCTGCACCACGACCCAAATGCTCTGTTTTTTTTGTTCTTTGCTTTCTATCCTCCTTTTCACTGTTTTAGTTTCTGAAATGCGGCAAAAGTCCTACCTACATTATTAATCTTCATTCACCTCTCCAGCATACTCTCTGATCATCTCTACTCAACTTCTTCTTCCCTAAACTCCACCCGACCTACGACAGTGCCATTCTCCCCATAGTCCATTATTTTCAATATAATCCAACCCTATCTGTCCCAAATAGACATCTTTGTGCTAATAACTTCCCCATCGTCCAAGACATCCATACAACAAATGTCCTCATAGGGTCTTCTTTAACCACACGAAAGATGCTCAAGCCCCCTCCTTCCCTTTGTACTGGCGTTCATAAACCTTCCGGTACAGTGACTGAAAATAAACCACTCTTGCTCCTTTTGTCATAATCACAGGGTTTTCTGCCTGACCCATTCAAACCAGGAAGGATTGCTCACCTTTAGCATTTACCAGATGGTACTTTCCCTAATGTCTAGTTAGCCTCCTCTATGTCTATCCAAACACACCTACCCATACTCTCCCCTGATCCTTTAGTAATCTATACACTTTGTTGCTCAATTCTGCCTTTTACTCTGCATAACTTCCAAACTTTAATTTGAACTACCTCCTCATTCATCTACCCATCAATTCATCTTTGGTTTTTTTGTTGGTCACTTGCTCCCTGATCATCTGCCTGTAATATTGACTACCAAATTATTTTTATAAGGGGTGATAGTTAATATTAATAACTCTACACTTACCTTGACTATATTTGGTGGTTGATATTATGATCATGATGAATCTGCAGGTTCGAATTTCATCTGCAATCTTGGTACATATAATTCCCATGGGAATTTCGCTGGGCACAACAAGGAGCTGTGTCCTTAACTTAGTTTAAACTGACACATGTAAGTGACTGAAGTTTAGGGATTCTTTAGGGCACATCATCCTATTCTTATTCTTGTCTACCTCATTGAAAGCATCTACATGATCACCACTTCCAATATACAAGGTACAAACTGTTGCTGGATTTCCAATATTCCAATCTCCCTGTTTTTAAACATATGGTATTGCAAATTGTCAAACTCTTTCTATAACTCTCTATCAAGGCAGACAATATCTGTGATTTTACCAAATCTGGGTGCAGAATTGTATAGGAGACCACAACCAATATTACTAGTGTGGGTGATGTTCTTCTTACAATGATCTGGGGCTCCTTCTCTGACCCGGTTATAATGTATTTTTTGATAATCTTGAAAACTATCCATCATGCTCAAGAAAATGCACGGGTGTTTTACCGTGTACCATCATGTTCCTAGTTTATTTTTTCTGACTGACTCAGAATAAGCCCTTTTTCCTGGGCAAGTGATTTGTGTCAGGACTCCCCTGACAAGTGTTCTGCATGTTTTTAATGCTCCTCAACTATAGTGTACTAAATTGTTAAAAATAAAACAGAAAAAGTCGGTAAGCCTAAAGTTTAATTAGAGTTTCATGCAAAGTAGCAGGCAGCACCATAAAAGATCAGAGACAATTGCCATTTCAACTGTATTGTATGAGTATTTATATAGCGCATAAGAACTGTGACCCTACGGGTATCCAGGCGCTCTGACCAAACGAGATGTTTTAACGCTGAGGGGGGCAAAATCGGGGACATCATGCTGCTGGAAAGAGCCAGGTCTTAAGGCTCTTTCTGAATTCCATCAGCGACTGCGTCTGCCTAAGTTCAGGTGGGAGCGCGTTCCAGCTTCGGGCTCCAACCACACTAAAGGCCCTCCCCCCCAGCCTTGCCCGTTTGAACCTGGGCTGTGCCAACAAGTTGGCCTTGGATGACCGCAGCTGCCTTATGGGGGAGTACCTTGAGAATCTTTCCTGGAGTGGGACCGGACCTATTCCGTGGATTGCCTTATGAACCAGGCAGAGGGACTTGAAAAGGACCCTCTCTCTGACAGGCAACCAGTGTAGTTCTCTTAGTGCCTGAGTGGAGGACGAGTCGAACTTGCGACCAAGTGCCAACTTGGCAGCGGCTGACTGAACTCTCTGTAGCCCCTGCAGAGTGTATTGGGGGGCTCCGAGATACAGCAAGTTAAAATAATCCAATCTGCTAAGTATGGTGCTCCTGACGACCGTGTTACGAGAGTCGGCAGGCAGCAGCGGAAGAATACGGCGTAGAAGTCGCAGCAAACCAAAACAGGTGCTGGATGTTTTACTCGCCTGTGAGTCCAGCTGGAGATTATTATCGAATAGAACCCCGAGATTCCGTGCTGTGCCAGCTGGTATCAGTGGGGCCGCGTCCGGAGCGAGCCTAAAATCCACTGGTAGATGTTGAATCTGTTTCGTTGGCGCATCGAACAGCAGCTCGGTTTTGTCTCCATTGAACTGCAGGCAGTTTCTCTGTAGCCAGTCCGTGGTCTGCCTCATGCAGCTTTGGAACTGCTCCAGAGGAACTGCCTGTTTACCCTCCAGAGAGAAGGCCAGTTGAGTGTCGTCTGCATAATTAATCAGCTCCACCCCGAACGCCTTGATGATAGAAAATAGCGGCTGCAAATATATATTGAACAGGATGGGGCTGATGCTGGAACCCTGTGGAACTCCACAGTCCAGGGGGTATTCTCTGAGGCAAAGGGACCCATAGTCACCATTTGGTGTCTTCCCGCTAGATAGCAGCGAAGCCACTGTAATGCCTGACCTCCCACCCCAAACTCCATCAACCGTCCCAGCAGAATTTTATGAGTTACGGTATCGAACGCGGCTGACAAACCCAGGAGCACCAGGACGGCGGTGCTCCCTGTGTCAGCCCGCACACGCATCGAGTCCAGCATGGTGACTAATGCTGACTCGGTTCCATGGCATGGGCGGAAGCCAAACTGGTCCTTGTCCAACAGAGAATTGGCCTCTAGGTAGTTCGAGAGGGACCTGCTCACCGCCTTCTCTAAGATTTTGATAGGGAACGGGAGGAGAGAGATAGGCCGAAAACTGGCAGGAACAGTTGGGTCCAGAGTTGGTTTTTTAATGAGGGGGGAGACAACAGCCTGTTTCCAGCTATCCGGGACCAGGCCCTCTTCCAGCGACTGATTGCAGATCTGGCGCAACCAGGGGAAGGTCGGATGGCCATATAACTTCCAAGCTCTCTGGGGCAGAGGGTCAAGAGGAGAGCCAGACGATATGCTATGTGCCGTTTTCACAAACGACACTTCCGAGAAAGGTGGGAAGATGGTCAGAGAACAAGCCCTACCTAGTCTCTCAAGGGCCATCTCCTTACCAGATTCCTCAGCCGCTCTGTCAGTACCCCTGAAGAGATCGGTTATCTTCGTCACCTTGTCCTTGAAATAGGTGGCAATCTCGTCACATAGCCTCTTTGATGGTACAACTTTATTTTCAAGGCAGCTTGGGGCCGATAAGGATTTCACAATTCTGAACAGTTCCCTAGCCCCGTTTGGGGCGTGCACTATGGAGTTGGCATAATAACTAGCTTTATGATCCATGATGAGCAGCTTGTACCTGCTCTGTGCAGACCTCAGCGCCATCTTGTCCCTGGCAATTAACCCCTTCCTCCATTTTCTTTCGGCCTGCCTACAGAGCTGTCTTAGCAGTCGCAGATCATCATCATACCAAGGCGCGGATGGCCTGCTCCTTACTCTGACCAAGGCTCTAACTAGGAAATGGCCAGGTGGAGCATAGAGATAAAAATGAAGCCAGTGTATATGTATTTTCTATCAATGCAAGCTAATGGAGCTTAATCATGTGACAGAAACTTGTGCAAGTGCGGAAATCTCATAAAACTTTCACAAGTAGCGACACTTTAAAAACACTTTAAAACTTACCAAAAAAAACTCAAATTTTCCATTCATTTCCAATTTGGTGAATCGTTGCCACAGTATTAGAATGGAGCATCATACAAAATAGACATAATTTTTAGCATTTGATGTTCAGTCAATAAAGAGACGTTTGGTGAATTTTCACATTTTTTGTTTTTGCTTTAAGAGATTAGTTGGTATTTGTGTTAATTGTATTTAGATTAGTCAAATAAATCCATTTACAGAAATATTCAAAATGTTTAGTTAGAACAAGCATAGAAAATAACAGCGTGTTTCATTTAGAATTTAGTCCCAATTCTAATCTATAGTATCCTATTGAAAATAGCAAGTAATTTTTGGAGCAAAAGACTAACTACAAAAAGATTGAAATCCTCATAAAGAGTTGTTCTGGAAACTCAGCTGAGTTACCCAAACAGCTGCAGTATCATTTGTTAAGAAGGTAAAAGGAAAGAACCACAGCAATAGCTATGATCACAATATAGAACGTCTCCTCACTAAGCCCAAGGACACTAAAACAAATCCCTGTTAGCAGTTGCAATTGGCAATTCGGAATGGCACAATAAAGTGTTGAGGGACATAACAGGGTAGGGGGGTCATAGATTGACTTGGCTCTTTAGTTAGGAACACGTACTATATAGAAAACGCAAAACATGTAGCAAAAACACAGGTGAATATGTCATCTTTACCCAATGAGGAAAGATCTTCTGATGGCCATGTCAAGAAGAAAGTTATTCACATGTAGCTACGGCGTATTACAAGAAGATACATCTAGAAAGGTTCTCATGAGAACCTTTTGCAAACCTACTCTATCAGCTGTTTGGTGTCCCATCTTGTAGCAATGAACTGCTCTGTGAAATGAAACATTAAAACCTGGTATGTCCTGGTTAGATCACAAAATTTAAACTACAGCAAGCCTTTTCTTTCAATAATAAGTTTATTATAAGCATGTGGCAGAGGTAACAATCTAAAATACAATGAAGTCATATGGTGTGAGGAAGAAAGGAATGCATTTTTTGCAGGAAACAGCACATTTCTCAAAGATGTCAAGTTCTACAGTTCAGTTATAACGTTAAATCATTATTATTCAAAAATACATTTATTTTCTTAAAGGGATAGAGGAAAATAAAGTAAATATTGAAACCTAGCTGTGAGAGAAGGATAGAAATGAAAGCTTTCTGCAGAAATAAGCAGAATTTTCACTTTTTATACATTTAATGAAGGCACATTTTTCTAACTTTTGATCTGATATGCATTTTCTAAAGTCCCTTTCTAAATTACAATGTGGAAAATATTTCCTAAATATGTTCAGCTTTCACACTTGTTACTCTCAGTAAAAACTTATCTAATGAGCAGGTGTCTGGATCTTCTCCCCGAGTAAGGACTGGATGTCCTTGAGGAGCAGATATCATTCATACAGTACCAGGCTCACTGTGCTTATGAATTCTGCTTTCACTCACCAAGATCAAAAGCGAGGCTGCTGCTCTAGAAATTGAGCAATCCTGAGACTTCTGGCTTCAGGGCCTACTACACGGGGGCGCCACCACCAATCTAAAGTGATGGGGTGGCTGATGGGATAGGGGTTGGGTTAGGGGAATACAAATAAATAAATAAATAAAGACTTACCTGCACTAACTCTACCTCACCCCTCCTCTCTAGCTCTCATCTAACCTCCCATCATTCCTTTGACCTCAGCACAGGCTCCCCACCCATTTCAGACGCTGCTTGCATGCTAGTATAAGAGAGACACCTGGATTGGCCAGAGCGGGCTGACCTGATGCTCGCTCAGGCATAGGGAGCCTGTGGCTTTCCTCTAACCCAGGTGTGCAACACAGCTGTGTTGGACAAATAGAAGCGGGCATGTCTGTTTGACTGGCTTAAGACGGCCGGCCAAACGGACATGCGTACTTTGGAGCGTCCAGTCAGTCACAGCAGCAGAGTGCACTCCCACTTTTCTCCTGGCTCAGGCAGGCTGGCAGCTGCGGCGCTCCATAGTGAAAAATAAATGGCAATTCACGCACCCCCGACCCTAATGAATAAAACACTGCTGCTACTTGATCAATGATAATCCATTAAATGTCACAAAAAGCTTCACACTACTATGAATAAGACCCATATTTGATTAAAAACATATTAGTATATTCTGGTTTATATAGATGGGCATTAACAGTGTATTACATAGAATTACAGGAATATAATACAGGAAGGGTTTAACTTCTCAAAGCATATATACAAAAATGACGCTTCCTGTATTCTGAGTTACTATAAACATACAGTTGTAAGGACCCACTTTCAAAAAGTGAAAATATTTCGGGACAACTGCTGTTATTTATATTCTAACCCTCAAGAAGTTTACATTTGTATGTGGATTCTTGCGAAATGTAGTGAATTATCTTAGTACAAGGTGTACATTGTCAATACTGACATGATACCTTGACATATCCCAGCTAACTACATTACCTCATACCTTGGGGGCAATAATTGTAAGAAAACAGTATATTTCTGAGGAAGTACCTCATTCAATGGGCAAAAGTAAACAGGTTTTGGATATAAAAACCTTCCTATCTCCCAATTAGTTTGCGTTTCTCATATGAAGATTTTGGCCATACAAAAATGAATATATTTATTACTGGCACCTCCTTGTGTACATTCAGAAGATTATTATTATTAAGGTAAACATGTACATATTTTTGGCATACTAAAGTTTCACCAACCTCCAGGAAAAAAAACATTCTCTGAGTAGAAGAGGCTGATGCTGTGCACCCAGATTTTTCAAATTATTTTTGGACTGCCGGTCTACATCGTATTTTCACTCAAAGATGCTTTGCTCATTAATGTTGTTCTTTATTTATCTCATTAATCGAATACAATGTGATGCCTATTTTACAAAATGGAAAAATCCTGCATTTAAAAAAATTTAATTAAATTATAATTTTTCAGTGGACTTTTCGCATTTGGTATAATATTTGCAAACGTTCACTTTTCATAATGTGCTACATTCTCAACAATTTTGGGGGTAACAATGACCTTCTTACAATGGAATTCATTTAAATGTTGTCTGATTCTCCGCCAATTTCAGAAGAGGTGAAAAATGCTGATTATGTTTAGAAAATGACATGCAGGTCAATTACATACAAATCATCAGATTTCAGACCTGGATTACTTACAGAAATAAGTAGCAATTTCAGAAATGCTTTGTCAAGGATAAACTTAGCACACGGCCTACACGTTCTTTGATGCAATTTACTGTTCAGGATATTTAGTTTATAATATCTTTCAATTGCAAGCTATTGCCCTGAGGTACAGATTGGTGGATGGTAGTCCCGGCAGTCAGTGTGGTGAAGGACATTTCTTCCACCACCCTGATGGACTACTCTCCACTACAGTTAAAGATTACCACCAGCCATTGGTGATCTATGTACATTCCTCCCATACATTTTGTCAAGGCGGTTCCCTTCAAGTTACAAAAAGAGTGGTGGATATCTGTCATCATTTTTGATTATCGCTCACCAATCTTTTAACTTTCTGTTTTGTTTTTCAGAAACAAACTCTGGTTTTGGGATTTGTTTCTGAAAAACAAAGAAATTATGAACCCTACACCCTAGAAGTTTTCTCCAAGGGTGTGGGGTAATTTTTTTCTGTTCCTGACAGCTTGATTATTTCTGGCAATGAAGGACAGGAAAAGAAGACATTACGCTGCCCACCATAAATAGGGGGGGGGGGGGTGTAATGTCCCTTCCCTAATGGACCATACTCTGTCAGGCTGGAGGAAGTTTTCCGTCAACAGATCACACAGGTTTTTGTTGATCGAAAGCTTAAGATCTGCCCTTCTCTAAATGAGGTAGACAGCCAAGGGCTTGGTGGACAGGGTACTCCGTCACATTTCTGACCGAGTACCCAGACCTTGCAACAGTTAATCAGCCCCTAAGTTTTGTTGAGAACTCAGTATGGGAATCTGAGGTCAATTGTGCAGCAATATCACATTTTCTACTTACTACTACTATTAGGTTTTCCACTTTTGTATCAATTGATTTTTGCTGGAGTTTTGCCTCTGTATACTTTGACACTGTCAGTGCCACTGTGTGCATTTTGTCCCTATACCATAATGTGAAATTGCTTCACTCAATTGGCATATTTAACTTTCCAGTAAGGACATGGTAGGTTGGTACAGTAAATATACCAGTGGTGTGAAAGTTTAATGTCACATGAAGGTTGCAGGCTACGTCTACTCTACCTACATCATTAACTGAAAAGTACGGCTCCGGGTTCACTGCTGTAGTTTTGCAATGTAGCAATTGCAGTAAGATGTGTCAGGGAAATGTGCTCTGCACATAAAAAAATATATTCTTATACAATAGCTGAATCACCCCTTGACTTACTGTATAAATTATAGAGTTAGATGCGCAGGGCTTATTATGACTTTGGCAGTCCGACCGCTCGCAGCAGTGCTGGTGGTCTTTAGATTGCCATATTACGAGTTGACAGCAAGGTCCGTGGTGTTGCTGTGGTGGTGTTGCAGTAGTGGGCAATGGTTTTTCATATCTATCTATTCATGTGTGTACATGTCGACTGCAGGTGTGTTGAATGTACACATATGATCGATAGCCGGAAACCAGCCCTTATGTTGGCAGATTAGGCAATGGTTATATGGCACAAAAAGGACTTACCTCTAAATCACCGCAAACAGGGTCATATTCTTTGGGGTGAGGGATCTATGTTTAACCCCGCCTGAAGGAACAGGAGAGAGGTGAGTGTGCGCCCAAAATCCTTCACTTCCGCCAACTAGAAGCTGACGGTCCCACAGCTGCGGTGTGCAGGTCGGAAAGCCAACTTGCAATATGGACGGTGGTGAAGCTCCTCTGTACCACCCTATAACAGCAGCTTCCCCCCGGCCAAAACCCTGGCAGTCGGTGTTGTGCTGACGGTGTCAGCAGTTCAGCCTTGGTCTTTGCAAATGCTACCCGGCAAATTTGTAATACATCGGTCGGACCATTGAGCTCGACGAAATCGGAATGCCACTAGCGGTACAGCAGTCCACAGACTGCCAAACTAGTAATATGGCCCTTAATTGATACAGGTGTATGTAAGTGGAACCTGCCTGATAAAAAACAGAAGAGTGCACCATTTTATCATACAGCTGCAAAATACATTGTTTCCTCTCATTTTATATGGGCTCCTAGTAAGGAATAAAAGTCTACTTTTCTAATTTTGGCCACGATAATGCTAAAAACTTGGGACTGATTTCTCTTTCATTCCTCAACCAAAACCTAGGTCAATAGTGAAGGTAGATTTTCGATAACTACATTAGAAATTTAACTTTGTGCTGTCAGTAAGCCTAGTGAGCAAATGCTATCAGCTTTAATGCACGCAGTGTCAATAATTAGCATTCTGATTAGGAATAAAAATATGCTCTTTCCAAAAACAATCAACAAGATTCTGAAGAAAAGCTGACTAGAGAGGGACAATCACTGACCACTTACCTGTGATTTGTGAATAAACAGAAAGAGTTACACAAAGGTCTAGAGTGAATCCTACTTTTGACATTAGGACCCTCATTAGGAGTTGCACAGTACAGCTAGGGTGCAAACTCAGCAAGTGAAATTAATTTTACTGTAGACTAACACCCAACCAGAACTGTGCAATTACGAGTTAATAAATCGTATTGTTAATAACTTTGCTGACCCAGTCTTACGAGGTGGAATTCTGCACAGTTTTTCTAGTTCTGAGGGTTTAACACTCACATTGACTATCTGCTCTGAGCATTACATGCCCCTCCACCCTACCCCCTCTTTACTAATAAAAAAACCTCGGGCCTTGGGCAGAGACAGACGCATGGCTTATAGGATTCCACCAGCCACAATTACTGGCTGCTAAAATTGGGTCTATGTTAACATATTCTTTCAAAAATGGGAGTGAGAATACTGGGTCAGTTGTGATCCCAGGCGGGACATCCCTCTGCCTGACTTATAATGAAAGCCTAAGATCCCATTGGGAGGTTCAAATGACGGAAGTATTTCCTCCAAAGAGTTATCTCCAATATTCATCTCTTCCTACAGCAGGAAAGGAACCTGCTCCCAGATCAGGAAGAGAGGATCTTTCTTCATTTTTGTAGGGCTGGATTTGGAAGGGACTTGGAGCTCCTAAGTGGAATGCCTGAGTATTGCTAAGTTGGATAAAGGTCCCTGAAAAGGTTTTCAGTCATTTAAGACAGGACATTTTGAAAAATTGAGTGGAATTGGGTGGACTGTCTGCATTAACTCGACTAGAAAGTCACAATTCACTGGGTAGTGCACTGAATAAAAATGGCATCCCTCCACCAGCTCCTCAGAACACCTCTGGACCTGAAAGAAACCACCAAAAAAGGAATACTCCTGCCTGATCCAACTCACAAGAAGCCAGAGGAGTCTCCTGCTTGTCACTTGAATCCAGAGACGGGAAGTGTTCTCCAAGGTTGAGGATCTGTTGGCTGGCACCTGTACTGCTTTGGCAACACAAAAAGCTGAAGATGGGCTCCATCTTATGGCCATTGGTACTGAACTGCCCTAGACCCTGTGGGAACCCTTGCTAGAGATGGATCCAGGGCATAGAGCTTTCTTTGCAAGTATAGGAGCTCTGAGATGGACTGCATGCAATGTAAAATGTTGGACCCCCTGAAAAACTTGGACAAGGTGTTAAGACAACCCCATCAAGAGTGTGAGAGTTATTGCGCTGCAAAAAAGGCAGGGCATTAGGACCTGGGTCTCCACAACAGCAGTATTCAGGCTTACTGCACTAGATGATTTTTGGAACCAAAATACTGACTTAGTCTGATAGCAGAACTTGGGCAAGACGGTAACCTACCATAGAGCGAACAGACATCGGTTACTATAGAATCCAGTTATTTCCTGCTCAGAGATTTTGGTATCCAACTACCTGTCCAAATTGATAGTTTTAGTGATACTTGATGCATCTAACTAAGTCGGCTTTAACATTCCGCCTTGCCCTGCTGGAAGCACCAGAGACCCAAAAAAGTGACAAAGTCCAAAGGTAAGGGTTTTGACCAGTGAGACCATCCCAGGCTTATACAAGGCTTATCTGATCTCTGCGTCATCAAGCTCAGCCTGAATTCAGGCATAGGTCTCAATCTACCACACAGAGGGACATCATGATCATCCCAAGGCCAGCTCTCAGTGGGAGCCTCAATAAAGCATAATGAACCTCACCCCCGAGATGAACCTCATCACCAGAACAGACAAAAATATACCAACTGAATGAAGGCACCCCCTTTTATTTTACTTTACATTTTATGCAGAAACAAAAAAGAAGTTTTAACATTTCAGCAGCCAAAAAAAGCTCTCCAAAAGGTGAAAACATAATTATAGAGGCTGTAAGACACTAAGCGAAACAGAGCATCTGTGGTTTTATATTTTTTCAGATAATCACAACGCCCTCAACTCATCTATGACTAATGAGGTGAATAGAGAATCATGAAGAGGTAACATTTTTTACTTCTATTACATAGCCATTACAATTAATTATTTTCTGGAAAAAATGTATATGATTTCTCTGCCGAATGCATATACTATTTTACCAGATGCTTGACGAGTAGTTAAGGAACTTATTTGCCTAATTTTCCCCCCTTCCTCCCACACCATATAACAAAGCCCGTCACATCCTAAACAGGATTTTTTTTTACAGTTCTTCTTCACTATCATTTGCAAGTACCTCACAGAACATACGATGGTCAATAATAAATGGCCCCTTACATGAGATGAAACTCAGTAATATGTTTGACCCGAGACGATAATCTTATACAAATTAAAGTTGGCTTGCTTTTTCGAGGCCACATGCTATGTGTAAAATGAAAATAAGCCACAACAGGTTTTTAACAATTCTCTTTTTTTCTCAACAAATGATAGGCTGAGTGCAAGCCTTCGATACTCATGATAAATGGATTGGTGAGAAGACATGTATGCGTCAACTTAGTCATATCAAGGGATCTGTCAAAGTCAGAAATCTTTCCTGACGAAGGCTTAGACCCATATGGGCAGTAATGGCCAAAAAATGTTGAACTGTACATGTGTGCTGCTAAGGACAATTTACACATCTGAACAACATCACCAACTCACTTTTTAATGTTACTCCTCTTTACCACACCCTCATTAAATTAGATTTTTTAGATACAGGAGGTAATTTTAGCATTTTTCACCACGCAGATCACACCAGTATATTCCCTCAAAAAGAGGCAGTACTCACCTTGGGAAGCGACTACCTAGATGCGAAACCCAGAGAAAACCTAGGTGTGAAACTGGATGTTGCCACAAGTGGCAAATATTGGTTGAGGGTTTCGGGAAGATCACTGGTACATGAAAACTTGTAAGTTCACTTTCTTTTGATTAAGATATACTCAATCAACCACCACCATGATCTTTATCTGGCACTTTTTTTTGTAAGAACTTTAAACATCCATATTTCCAGTTCCCTGTATACTATTTTATTCAATTGCTAAATATCTCATGATTTTTCTGAATCTCTTTGGGAATTTTATTGTGCTTAGCTCTTGACTTTAATTGTATTTGGAACCTATTACACATTTAAGCACCTGCTGCTTGTGTCTTAGGTTCACAACTAATTTTATTTGTGAACCTTATTTTAACCTAAAAATGTTGTATGTGATTAGGATAGTTGGGTCATCTCTCCCAAATTAATATTCAGATTTCTTGTAAGTAAAAAATAGAATGGGGATTTGCTAGACTTTCTCAAAACCAAACAATTGTATGATGAAGTGCGAGAGGTTAAAAGTGATGGTTCTGTTTGTACTTTAACTCTCACATATCAACATTCAATAATGTAAATATTCTCATCAGCTTAAATTGAATACTGATCATTATTATTGTGTCAACTAAAACATTTTCGAAGATGTTTCCCTCATGTAGTGCACTTCCATATTGAGTTTTAGGATTCAAACTTGATCATGTACATATTTCATTGTGCTATATTTAATTTCTGTTTGTGCCCAGACTAGGATTGGTCAATCATCTCAGACCAAAAGGTTCATTAGTATTTTTTGTCTTTATCAACTTGTGTCCCTTGATTATTTATAGGAAGGTGGTGACATACAGTGTATCTCCTTCTTTTCTGTTAAGGTGTCTGAAGTCTGTTGCTTAATAACAGTGGAATTGACTTTATCTAAAAACATTCCAACATACAAAAAATAGATATATGGCTTAGTATTATGAACCTATTTCAGACAATGGATAAAGGATATTCTTCAATGTGGATGAGCCCGTCAGAGGCAGATGCAGGATAAAGTTCTATCCCATTCCAGGATCAATTTGTTTACAAGTGTAAAATTTAAAGTTGCCAATTTGATAAGGGATTATTGGCCTCACCGTATGGTGGTCAAACCTGAAGTGAGTTTGGAGATCTTCTCAAACACCGGGGTTCAGTCTCAGCCACAATATTTCTTTGTTAATATTACTATTTGCTGACTCTTTATGCTCCTTCACTCTCACTGATTACTTCACTATGCAAGAAATGACTAAAATCTAACATTTGGTAGATTATGGATTATTTTTGATACATAATAGACGTTTTAAGTTTTTTTCTTTTTAATTACTTACTGACTTTCAGGGAGAATTAGTTGCCAGGCCACGAGTAATTGATTAGCTTTTGTCTATCAATTATGTTTTCTGCCCAACCAGTACCTTCTTTATATAAAAAACAGCAAGGTGAGGGTTGGAATTCTCAAATTAATCTCAGCCACTGGCAATCACTGGGGCCGCATCCCAATCCATAGTTTTTTTGCCCAACATGCAATCTCAGTTTTGAACCAGCCATATCAAATCAATGTTGACCCTGCTTCTCATGGGAACAGTCCAGGCCAAACTGCCAGGCCAAGTCCTCCCTGAACCAGAACACAAGCAACCTAGGACTGGTTTCACCCTAGTTTGGGCTCTTCAGCCAGGTATATCTTGGTTCCAGTGGCACAGTAAACTCCGGAACCCACGTCAGGCCATACTCAGCGTACTTAGGACTTCAAATGCAAAACTTTGATGGATAGAATGCTCAAATTAATCTGACCCTATGGTAATCACTCGGGCTGCACTCCAAACCCTTGTTTTTTGTGCACCATGCCACCTCAGTTTTGACTCAGCCATATGCACATCAGTCTTAATACTACTCATAATGGGAACAGTCCAGCCCAAACTGCCAGGCCAGGTCCTCCCAGAACTTGTACACAAGCAAATTAGGACCAGTTTCACCCGAGTTCAGGTTCTTCGACCACGTATAGCTTGGATCCAGTGGCACAGTGAGTCTGGGACCCACATCTGGGCATACTTGGTGCACTTAGGGCGTCAAATGCAAAAACAACAATGTGATAGATGGAATGTACAAGTTAATCTCAGCCACTGGCAATCACTCAGGTAGCATCACATGTCATTGTTTTTTAGCTAGCCTGACTGATGAAGGGTGATGCCCCGAAACTGGTCCAGGGTGTTTGTTTCCAGTCCAGGGAGGACCTGGCTTTGCAGTTCGGGCTGGACTGTTCCCATGAGGAACAGGGTCAAGACTGGTTTGCATATAGCTGGGTCCAAACTCAGGTGGGCTGGTGAAAAAAAGAACAATGGATTAAACCCAGATCTTTGTAACTAGGGGTGGATGTTTGCATTGTTCAACATTCCATCCATTAACTTATTTTTTTGCTTTTGTCACCCTAAGTGGAAGGGAATGCCCAGAGGTGGGTCCCGTGCTCACAGTATCACTGGATTCAAGCTAGCCTGGCTGATTAGGGGTGATGCCCCAAAACTGGTCCCAGTGTGCTTGTTTCCAGTCCAGGGAGAACCTGGTTTGGCAGTTTGGGCTGGACTGTTCCCATTAGGAACAGGGTCAAGAGTGATTTGCATATGGCTGGGTCAAAATTGGGGTAGCCTTGCGAGCAAAAGAGCAATGGATTAACCCCAGATATTTGTGAGTGGGAGTGAATGTTTGCATTGTTCAACATTCCTTCCATCAATTGTTTCTTTTGCATAAATTGAGCAAAGTCATTCCACTGCAAGATGAGATACCATCTTAAAGTAGCCATGGATTAATTCATTGGTGGGGGTGAAAGGAATCAAAACCCTAATTCAGATTCTGGCCCTTATTATTGTGTTCATTATTCTGTTTTACCTGTCACTTGCCCCCAAACTGAGAATCTTTTTCATGTAAAGAAAGAAAATCAGTATAATATGGTTTAAATGTGTGGTTAAACGTGCATGTTAAGTTGCACATTTGTATCTGGAAATAACCTACAGCCTGCTTTCAAAAAAAGGTCTAAATGCGTCTGACTTAAGTGTTTTTTCTTCCCATTGTATTCTGGCTGAGAAACTTTCTGTCTTGAATATGTAACATGAAATTCAGAGCAGCAAGAATGTTCTAATTGTAGTATGTAAGTGTGGCGTGAGAAGTCACGAACACAGGGATAAGCTGCAGGAGATGTATGTAATCTAGGTGGGACATAACGGAAAAGCAGGAAGCTTTTTCTATTGCTCAGATTGTATTAGAGTTATGGAAGATAGCCAAAATTAGTATTATAAGATTAGACTCGAAGTGTGTGTAAGTTGAGACTGACTTGTGCTTTTCTTATAGCACGTCACTCTCCCAGCTGTACTAGCCTGGCATATGAAATAAACCTTTTTGTACTCCTTTTGTTGCAGATGTGGTGATTAAATGATTTGCACTGCTTAAAGGATTTTTCCCTGACAGAGGCATCTTTTGTGTTGCCTGTTTTGCCCTTGGTCGGTCTGTTGCTGCTGATTACTTTAATCTTCCCTGTCTTAATGGGCACTGTTCCTCTTGTGTTTCCATGGTTGCGAGTTTAGAAATGCTGACTTCATCTGCTCTACATGTTCAGGTGATAACTCATGTAAACTCAAAAGGGTCAGTATGGTGTCCAGTGACATGTCCGGCCGGCTGAGTAGTGGCCTGCATACTAAGGCAGGCCAGCATCCTTGTATTAGTTGTGCTCTTACCTCCTTTTATGGGTTACATTGTTGCAGGTGCTCACTTTTTCACTGAGCCTGCATAGAGACCAACAATCAGCATTATGTTGTGCCCATCTCATTAAAGCAATCCAAGTCTGGGTTGAGCTGGGGTTTGAAATGCTCATCCAGGGCAGACTCCAACACTAGTAATTGTGTTTGTCAGCAGTATTGGGGCAGTTTTAGAAGAGTTAGAAGATTTCCTTCCCTGTATAATGCAGTATCAGCAACAGGTTCACCTTACCATCAGTCTCTATAGTGGGTTTAAAATATTTTTGAGGTGCACAATCCATACTTGCCATCGTAGTGCAGTGGTGGAATCAGCTTCTTTAAGGCCAGAAACGGTTGTTGATGCCCATGCAATGGATGAGGTGATTCTGCGGCCTCCCTCCATTGTTTTGAGACATTGCAGGGGCTGGGCTATTTGTCTCTCATTCTTGGATTTGGGATATCATACAGGGCTAGTGTGTGAGTTGACACTGAAAAACACACCGCTCATTGATTCTGCAGTGAACCTTACTAAACCATAGGGCCACTGGGGGCGTAGCTCACTGTTCCACTATAGAGCTGGCACTCTCAAGTATTTGTTATGCTTCCCCTCAGGCTTTCAAGCCAATCTTAATTCCTTGCCTTGTCTGTGTAATGGGAGTTCGGGTCAACCCTCACTGCACTTTTTATTTTTCTGTGGTTTTTATTCCATGTACAAAAAGGTTAGTTTGCTCCCCTTAGTAAAGAGGTGCAGCATTACAGACTTTAAGATAGCATTTAGTATGCTGCTTCAACTCAATGATGATGAAGTAATTGCTCACACAGGTGCTTTCCTGAGAACTGCTGTGCCAGCACGTATTTCAATGAATACTGACTAAACTTGAATATATAATCCTGCAGTATTGTCCCATGCATGGTTGATCTGATATGAAATGTAACTATTTCTTTTTATGAATTGTATTATTAATTCATATGTTTTATGTGTTTTTATTGTGTATATTTGTAGTTTTGTGGATACTTTTGTCCCCAAATAAAGATGAATTGATTTATTGATGGATTGATTGATTGATTCAGAGTGCTTGTTATCCGGTTACTGTTGGTTCCTGCAGGGGGATGAGGGAGGTTCTGTCGCGCTCATCCAAAGCCAGGTAACAGGATGCTTACTTAAACCAGTGGCCACTTCGCCTGTGCACATGCAGCCCTGCCCCTACATCTCGACTCGGGAGACTGTGGGTGTGTTGTTGGTGCTTCATGTGCAGTGAAAGAAGTGACAAGATGCAGCCCTACACTGACATGCGCATGTCTACTGAAGAGGCCTCAGTTCTCTTTGTGCCTCTGCGGATTGGGAGAACACTTTTGCATGACCCTAGAAGGTTCTGAAGGGGCCAGGAAACATGGATCAGAGTGAGTATCAGACTACCCAGCCTATCACCAATATGATGCTCACAAGGGGTACCTGCAAAAAGAACACAGAGACAAAATTGGTGCACGCATGTAGTCTTACCCTTGCACGCAGACCACCTTTATTAATCCTGATGCTTTGCCTGCCATAGGGGTGCTGGGACATCAGAATGGATGCACAAGTGCATGTCCGTACTGGTAATAGCCAAGTTTGCCAGCCCAGCTGAGCCAATGTCCATGACATAAACTGGGGTTCCAGCAAGTTGGGAGTAGAGTGGCAAGCACTCACAATGTTACCTGACCAGGACAAGAAGAATAGGTGTATATTTCAATCCCTTATCGCCATCACAATGTCACTCTCGGGGAACATAACAATGTCACTCTCAGTGACGTTGTGATGGCGATAGGGTCTCACCTTATTTAAAAGGCACCTTTAACTTAATGCTGCGTTGTAAATAAGGCCCCCTTAAACGCTATGCTTAGCATGAAAGGGTAGGGCAATGGGTGTTGCTGTGGGCGTTCCACCACAACACCCATTAATTCTAACTCTGCCTCCTATTTACAAGGGAGGCGTAAACAGGAGGCAGCGCCAGAATTAAGACCAGGGAAAACCTGGTCTTACCCTGGCGCAATGAGGAGAAATTGTTAATTTCTCCTTGTTTTTGCTGTTTTCATGTGTGCTGCATTGTGGATAATGATTGTTTATGTACAGAAAGGTCCCCCTTCCTGCACATAAACAATCTTTAAAAAAAAAAAATGTTTTGCAACTTCTGTGTGTGGTGCATTAAGCAGCACACATAGAAGTTACAAAGCTGCTTACAAATATTGTTTATGTGCGGGAAGGGGGACCTTCCTGTACATAAACAATCTTCCCCTGAACGCAGACACCCTTGCACTATGGTGCAAGGGTGCCTGGGTTGTCACTAGGCTGCTAAACTTAGCACCAGCACAGGGGAAAGCACAGGGCTGCACCATTTTCTTGTAAATATGGTGCACACCTGCGTTTGAGAAGTGGCGGAGCATCTTGTTAAGCCAAGGAGGCTAACGACACGCTCCACCACTTCTTTTTACATATGCCCCATAGTACTGGGGACTAAGAGCACAAAATGGTTCTAGCTGACCCCACCTATCTTCAGAATTTTAGACCCATCTCTCTTCTTCCTTGTTGTGCATAAATCATGGAGGCATTAGTCAATCGGCATCTCTCCCACTATTTGGAGCAGAATAACATATTGGATACTTCCCAGTTGGGCTTCCGTGCCTTACACAGCACCGAGGCGGCACTGTCAGAGGTTACAGACACTCTAAGGATGTCCCTGGATAGGGACATCCCTGTCATGTTGGTGCTGTTGGATCTGTTGGCTGCCTTTGACACCATCTCTCATCAGATCCTTTTGGACCAGTTGCGAGAGATTGGTGTCAGGGGCGGAGCCTTCAAATGGATCCAGAGCTTCCTGGTGGACGGACCACAATGTGTCCAGTTGGGGTCCTTTGTCTCTCAAACCACTAGTGTGGATAAGGGGGTACCACAGGGCTCGGTTTTGAGCCCCACCTTGTTTAACATATATGTGGCCCCCCTATCCTCAATTATTAGGAATTGTGGGTTTGAAACCATATCCTATGCTGATGACACCCAGGTGATAGTCCCTATTGAGAAGAGTCCTACGGTCACCAAACTTAAATTTAGACACTGTATGACCAGCATAGCGAGGTGGATGAACAAGAACTTTCTCCAGCTCAACTCCTCTAAGACTGAGATAGTGCTATTCGGTAAAGCGGAGGAGATGTGGACCCCAGATTGGTGGCCACCAGAGCTAGGAGACGCGCCCGCCCCTAGAGGATGGGCCAAGAATCTGGGCATAAAAATTTATATCAATTTATCAATGGAAGAGCAGGTAAAGTCGTGGCAGGCACCTGCTTTGGAACCATGCAGATGCTCAGAAGAATCTTTCCGTGGATTCTGCTTATGGCCAGAGAGACTCTTATCCAGTCGCTCTTGGTCAGTCGACTGGATTATGGCAACTCACTGCTGGTCGGGATGAGGGAGGATTTGGCCTCTAAATTACAAGTGGTCCAAAACACGGCAGCCCGTCTTGCCCTTAACAAGCTGGCACGGACCTCCTCTTTATCCCTCCTGCGCAAATTGCATTGGCTCCCCATCAAAAAGAGGTCCATTTTTAAACTGCTATGTCTGTTTTTTAAATCCCTTCATGGGATGGGGCCAGTCTACCTGATGAAGAAGATCGAACGGTATCAACCCACACGACTGTTGAGATCCAGCAGCCGTAATCTGCTCTGTGTACGGAGAATCAGGAAAGCTAGGATGGGTGGACGGGCATTTTCGTACCTAGCCCCCACTCTTTGGAATACCTTGCTAGATGAGATCCGCGCTTCTACCAATTTCCGCCATTTCAAAAAGCTTCTTAAGCCCTGGTTATTGTAATGATTCCTCTCCAATAGCGTGCTCCTCTCTCAGGCGCCGAGAGATCCCCCTGGGGATGATTCGTTGTGTCCTACAAATGAGTAAATAAATAAATAAAATAAAATATACGCCCACCTGAGTCAAACATGCAGTTATTGGCAGCAATTCAGTGATGTGTTTGTCACCAGACGGGGCTGGTAACAATTGTGTTGCATGTTTGTCAGTGGGGTCCCAGGCTCGACAGGGCAATGCGCTGCCATTGCAATGGGCAGGAGGGATTTTAAGAAAGAGTGACTCCATATGGAGTAAGAAATAACAGAACGTAGGTGAAAGGAATGATGAGATTATTAATCAATAACAGAGATAATAACAACTATTACTTTTTTCCATTCAACCTGAAGAAAATGTCATCTTTCTTGCCCACCTCTTACAGGCCTCTTTTGTTACCACACCCTTTACCTCCCCTTCATGATCCCGAGGAATTTCATTTCGCACACCCTCTCCACCGGTTGCAGTCTGGCAGGTCACATCATACTTGAAAATTGTGCGGACTGACAGCTTTTACCAGAGCATGGTAGAGTTCTGCCCGTGAGTACCAACCCAGAGCTGATGCTCTGCGTGGCCATGTTTGTGCCTTAGCAGTCTCTCAAAGCCTCACTGCTCAAAAGAGCAGGTGCCAGTGCAGCGGGGCACACTGAGCCAGGCCCCTTCTCCATGACCGGTCTCTTCACCTCAGAGTGCGTGCCCTTGCAAAAGGAATTGTCTCTACTAGATTCACTAATGAGAAGCAAAACCGGGGTTTGAACATATTGTGAACAATCAGTTCTCATGAAATATCTGTTGGTTTTAGGTGGCGTGTCAGGGGCCCCAAGGTATGCCTTTGAGCGGTGATGGGGCGCAACGTTATAGCAAGAAGATGCTTGTGAGTCCTTTTTTACGAATTAGCACATGGTATTAGCTTTGCAGACTAAGAAATAATTCCATCATTATAAATTCAGATCCTAAGGGCTTGGATGTTCCTGGCTTAAGCTGAGTTTACAAAAATAAACTGTTTTGGATTACTGTTTGTTGGCACACCTTCTCTACCCTAGGCTAATAGCAAAGGTGGGACAAGGTCGAGACAGAAGCGGTTCAGCGGGGAGAGAGAGATTTATCATGAGAGCAAAGAAAGAAAATGGCGGACAGAGGAGAGGGAGAGGGAGAGGCTGAGAGAGAAGAGAGGGCACGGAGAAAGAAAATGGGAACTCTAGCAGGGAGCATGGGAAGGGAGAGGAAGATGAGAAAGTTCAAGAAAGAGAAAGGCGATCAATGAGAGTCAGGGGAGAAGAGTAGCGTATGAGTGAAAAGAGGGCTAGTGCTTTGAAGCTAGAGAGGAGAGACATGTGGCATCCTGTTACTAGGTTACATGTAACCAGGATACCACAGGCGGAGTTTGAGAGTAATGAAGATAAAGAGAGGACAGGTGGAGAGTGAGCGATATAGTGAGTGGTAGAAGATGAGATTGTGAGAAAAATGAGGAGATATTAAAACAGTAAGGAATATAGAGGGCAAGAGTGAAGATAGGAAGAGAGTCTACGCTGGTGAAAAGGATGAGTAGGAGGATACATGGGGCTTAGCAGAGAACTTCAGATGGAGAGAGACAAACTGACTGAAGAGGGGATGGAAACAAGATAGCCATTGATTGTGGACGATAAACAAGAGAAAGAGAGGAAAGGAATGTTGAGAAAACAATAGGAATGGAGAGAATTGTGAAAAATAGAAAAGTTGGAAAAACGAAAGGGCACTGAGACAGAAGTATGGGGAAGAAGAAATACAATGAGGCTGATGGAGCAGGTAGTGCAAAATTTTGTATACCTCCTCTATTCTGCATGAAAGTATTAATTTAATAACCTATTCATTATAATACTAATTGTGTGCTGTGATATATTAATATTAACCAACCTACCTACATGTGGGAACTTGCTATTTGCATGGCAAAATAACTTTAGTAACTAAACTACGAACGCATATTAACAGTAGTATATGTGATAATTAGATATTGCATGCTTTATGCTGCTTTTGTGACGTTTGCACCTTCATGGGGGACAGTAAAGGTGAATATACTGCTTTAAACGTTGCTATATGCTAGGAAAATACTAATACATAAAGGGATTAGTGAGGGTATAACATTAGCAGCATCATTTCTTGGTATTAATTATTCTTTTGTGTTTGTTTCACTTAAGTTGACATCTTGGCGTAACAAAAGATGGCGGCAGAGTACGGATTCAGAAGTGGCCTCCATCTCGCGATGCGCGAAGCCTAGTGCGCAGAATCGGATGGTACCGTGAACTTCCTAACGACCTCAGTACCCGCCGTTCCTGTCAAGGATAGGTTATTGGTGGACTGCCAACGACCCCAGAAGATAGAAAGTGGTATAAATGAACAATGGTCTCATTAAACTAGAAGTCTAAATATTGCAACTATCAGGATTTGGTCACAACTGAAAATAAATCAGCAAAATCCATGTGAACCTGGACTCTACAAATCGGATGTTTTTCCCCTGACCAATCACAGACTCTCTCCGCCCAAAAATGTTTCATGTTATCCCGAAATTTACTATAAAAGAGTAGTAGAATAGGGAGGAAGAAAAAAAAAAGATGAGAGGGAGATGATCGCTACGTTATTCAAGACCTTTTCGATGACCGATGCTGGCACGATTTCTGGTCCTTTCATGATCTTTGAGACTGTAACGTGCTGAGCAAAGGACTTTCGGACTCTGAGATCTGGCCTGAGCCTTTGAAAATTTAACAACAAAATTCGGTTATGCTGAGCCAATGAATTAGAGAAAACCCCAGATAGCCAGAATAGGTAAATATGGTGTTCTGTGATTTAAATAAATTGATCTAGAAATTCTAAAATTTGAAGAGACAAATGCTAATTTAATGATAATTTAGATAAACAAATATTGATAAGCAGAATTATGAGTTTGTGGTTCTTTTGGAAAGAGAATAGAGGATTCTGAGTCTTAAATGTGTTTTAGCTGGTTCTAAATCACCATCAACCAATCCAACTATTTGGTCCGATCGACCAAGTTGGCGGAGTGCCTTGATGTTTAGGATTAGGAATCTATAGGTGGGGAATGTTAATGTATATGATGTAAGATAACTTTTCTTACCCTATAGGTTATAAGGCACTCCACCCACATGTCCGGCGCATCATCCCCCCTCCTGTGTGCAGACCTGTGAAAGAGAAACATATGAGTGTTGGTGTTATGGGCCCCACCAATGAATGCGTAAGTGAATGAGTTAGTGTGACGGCGGGTCTGCGACGTATGGAGGATAGGTGTGCTCTCACTTTTTCCCCGAATTGTTGTTTGCGCTGGATCAGCTTTTCTGGTAGCAGAATGATGGTTTTATTGCATTGGTTTGGTGATTATTGCTTGTAGATTGCTTATTGATTATTGATTGTGGATAAGTATTGGTTTATGTATTAACACTCTATGTTGATTCACGTTGCATTCCATGTTGTTTGACGACTTCTGGGATGTAGGAAGTCTGAAGTTTGTAACGATTCCATAGTAGGGCAGAGGTAAGCGCTGCTCTCGGGAAAGACGGAATTGTTGTTGTTGCCCTGTAGGTACACGGGGAAAACGCGTAACGATTGAAGTTGCACAACGCATTGTCTGGGTTCGATTGGTAACATCGTCGTGTGTTGCCATTAGGGACACTTTCTGTTTGAAAGAAATGTATGGTAGCGAAAGGTCATCTGTGAAATTTTGGTCTTAAATACAAGGAGTCCAAAAGGAACTCTGATTACGCTTATCACTGGAAAGGTAATAGGTGTTCCATAAGCTTGTTAGGAGGATAAAGTAGAGGGAAGTGCTACTTTATTAACAAATGAAATAATTCTGTAGTAGGGCAGAGGTAAGCGCTGCTCTCGGGAAAGACAGGATTCTGTGTGAATGAACTACATTTTCCGTATGAATGTGTGTAAATGAAATAGCATTCAGGTTAATTGTGAAACTCTGGTTTTAATTCTCAGGAGCATTGGGTCTCCAACAGGTGTTTTATTTCTGGAGAAACAGTTAGCTAATGCTTGCTAGAAGGGTAAGGTAGAGGGAAGTGCTACTTTATCAGCGAATGTAATAATTCCGTCGTAGGGCAGAGGTAAATGCTGTTCTTGGGAAAGACGGAATTCTTGAATTCTTGTGAGAAAGGTCAGGACTATCCTTTGTTAGCGAAACAGACAATGGTTGCGCTTTTATGTCGTTACTAACAGAATTTAGTAAAAAGTGAATGTAAAGAGTTTACCGATAAATTTTGTAAAGGAGCGGTCAGCAGGGGCAGAAGCAGCAGCAGCGAGAAAAGCTGACGTCAGAAAGACCACGCTGAGATTGGTCAGTCAGTAAGAGACGTAGACGCTCCAGATTGGTGCGTTAGTGAGAGTCGCGCTCGGAGTGGAAAATTACAGGGTGACGTAGGCGCCCCGGATTGGTGCGTTAGTGAGAGTCGCGCTGGGATTGGAGGTTGCAAAAGTGACATAAACGCTCAGGATTGGTGCATTAGTGTGAGTCGCGCTACGATTGGATAGAACAAACAAAATAGTCATAGAAGAAAACTAGTGATACAGAGAAGAGTAAAATGATGTATTACGATCCACCGAAAAGGAGAAAAGGTCCTGGTTCGGTAAAATCAAGAACATATTTAAAAAGGACAAACCGATTGTGACTAGAGGGGGACAGTTGCTCCCTCCAGCGAAATCACCTGCATCTTTTATGATTACGAAATATGGTTATCATACATGTATTTGGTTAGACAATTGGGCGAAGTATACAAAAGATGATGGAGTTTTGGCATTTCCGGAACATGGTTCATTTAATTTAGCGGTTTTGAGAAATCTGAGAGAAAGAATGATGAAATTAGAACCGAGACCTAGACCGACACAGTTTGAAGCATTGACAGAATGGGAAGATGAGACTTATGACAGGGAACAACAGCGAAGTGGCGGAAGGTATAGATATGTGTTTGGAAAATCGTATGGACAAGAGAATCATGATGATAGAATGAAGAGATGGCGAAGTGCGAATATGACTGATGGGTTGTTTCCTATAAGAAATGTGGAAGAAACTACTAGTAGAAAATGTACAGAAAAGAGAAATAATACAGGATCAGAAGGTCATAAGTATGGTGTGCATGAGATGGATGATGATGTGCTTGAGGACATGTTTTATAAAAATCCACCCCCATATCAACCAAATTCCACATTGACACCGAGTGCCCCAATAAAAGAATCACCACCGAATATAAAATTTGAAACAGTACCTCATGAGGCAGGAAGAAATAATCCTTTTAGAGAAACAGAAAATACTAAAGTTAGTAAAATGCGTAATCAAAATTCAGCTGAATTGGCTAGAACCACTTTAGAATTGACTGAGAAGATTAGAGAATTAACTAAACATATGGAAGCAGTAACTGTTCCAGTAACAATAGGACCTGTAATGCCATTTTTTGATAAACAGACGGATAGTGAGCATTGTCTGATGATTCCTTATAATAGAAACAGAGAAAATGAAATACAAAGATGAGATACAAGAGATAATTTGTGAGGACAAACGGTGGGAATTTCTGAACAAAGTACTCCCAAAAATTTGACAGTAAATCAGAGTTTAGTAAATAGAGAAATAATGATGACAGAGTCAGTACCAGGATCACCAAAAGGAATAGAACAAACACGAAATTAGATGATTCCTGTAGGTCCTACGTCTGATGAATTAAGTGATTGGCTAAGAAGTTTACAACAAAAAGATACTGAGCCTAGACCTTTGGATGTGTCCAAATTAAAAATAGTATTAGAGGAATTAATAGTAGGGAATATTCCTACAGAAAAATTAAAGCGCTATCAGGATGAAGAATAATTGTTTCTATTTAAAAGCATAACATGGAGAGCCAGAAATTTACATGAAAGGCTAGAAGAGGTGGCAAATGAAATGGGGATTGATTTTGAAAAGCTAAAGTCATTACAAAAACCATATAGAGTAGATTTTTCTGAAAAAGACATTGAAAACTTAAACACGACAGGATGAATGATTCAGATTAAAGATTTAATCATATTACTGAGAAAATGGGGCGATGTAGACAAATGGAAGAGTAGATGGTTTTGAAAACTAGATGATGCAACAGACACAATGTTTGCAGCTTACCCAGTAAGAGAAAAGGAAAAGGTAGTGACTGAATGTCCCATGAGAGAGATTCCAGGTGGAGGCTATGTACATGTCCCCTGGACTAGACAAGATATTTTGTCATTTACCAATGATTTTCCTCGACTGCGCGAAAAGCCAGTTGAGTGGTATAGGCAAGTAGACAGGTTTGTGAAATTATCAAAAGTCCTATGGATTGATTTGAACAGTCTTTTTGACATAATAGTACCTGCAGATTTGTGCACAGAGTGCAAAGTAATGATTAGCTGGCCTACACAAGAATACCCTAGAGATCCAAAAACAGGTGCCCCTGATCCAGAAGTAATGAGAAAATCTGAACAAGTAATTACCTTTTGGGAAAATAAAGTACCTCCTAAAGAAACTGATTGGGTAAACATTGATAGAACTCATCAAGAAGCAAAAGAATCGGTACATGCTTACTATGAAAGGCTGATTCTTGCCTTTAAGCAGTATAGTGGTGATGAAAACTTGAGTGAAAAGGATTTGAGTAATTTTGTATATAGATTTGTGTATGGATTATGACTTGAAGTAAGCAAAATGATTAAATAGCATACAGTTGATTGGCAGAACAAAAAGATAGACGAAGTACTTAGACATGCAAAATATTTTAGTGATGAAATTGAAGCAAAGCAGCGTAAACTAAAAGAAAAAGCCATGTGGGCTCAGGTAAAGGTAGCAGAAAGACAGGAAGTTCAATTAATTGAACAAGCGACTGGTACAGGTATGAAACAAACATTTAATAATGGAAAAGGGAAAGGACAATTCAATATAGATGAAGCCAAAAAGAAATGGCCACGTCATAATTGCGGAAGAATGGGACATTGGTAATCCGAGTGTACATTTCCCCCAAATGCTAATTGTGATAATGCATCATTGAATCCGCAGGTGCAGAAAGAGGTGAGTTGTCAACCGCAGCAACAGCAGCAGGTTGTTCCCCAAAAGAATCAGGCGCCAAAACCGCCTTTTCCACAGAGCGTAAATCATCAGAAATACAGTAATGAGACAGGATTCTACAATGAAGAACAGGTAACTAAGCTGCAGCGTGCTAGTTCTGTTACGCAGTATTGGCTACAACACAAAGAGAGTGATTTAGAAGAAGGTTATTGATGGTGCCGAGGGGAGGAAGAGGAGTGCGTACTTGGCGCAACTCTAGAAGTAGACCAGACAGGCCCATTCGTGGATGGAAAGGTAAATGACGAAAACATTACTTTCCTAGTTGATACTGGTGCTACTCGCTCAACTGTTAGGTCAGCTGATGGTAAAAATCTTCCTCTCTCCGACGAAACAATCCAAGTAGTTGGAGTATCCAACAGACAGATAAAAACGTATCTCACTGATCCAGTAAAAGTTAACATAGGGAAATTTTCTGAAATGCACCGCTTTGTCGTGTGCGATTCAAGCCCTGTAAATTTGTTAGGGAGAGATTTACTGTGCAAGATGAATTGCACTATATTTTGTACTCCAGATGGTATAGCATTTGAAACTCCAGATGAAGAAGTACTGTATAAAATGACTATGGCTAATATGGAACCTGAGATTACCGAGGCATTTGCTGTATTTAACCCTGAAGAACTGCCCCAAGAGTTGAAAAAGGCAGTAAAGGCGGAGGTCTGGGATTTCACAGGAGAAGATGTGGGATTAATGAAAAACGTAGATCCTGTAAAAGTTGCTATAAAAGAAGGAATACGTTTGTGGGTACTCACACACTTTTAAGGCAAACTGTGCCTTGGAATGCCCACTTCCTACCCTTGAGTGTGATTTATGACTACAGATTTCTGTGTACTTGTGATGCAGAAATGTGCCCTTGAAAATGAATTTACTCCTGCCAATAGTCCCTTTCTGGATTCTTGACTGTCATAAAAAATTTAATTTAGCTGTAAGCTTACTCCAATGAGCAAAAGTACCTTTTTGAATAGGGCACGCTTACTATAAAGAAAATCAGTATTACACTGTGTACAACTTTATTATAGACATTGCAATAATTCTATTAATATTATCTTGAGCACCATGAGACAATAATCAACAATGTCAATATTGTGAGAGTACACCCAAAGGATATCCATGAATGCTATGCAGCCTGCAAAAGTTATCCTTCTTTGTTAATGCCATGCTGAAAACCTTGATGTTCCTCTTCCGAAGAGAAATACTTCTGCGACTGAGGCCAATTGAATAAACCAAGCTGGATTTAGTGTCTCTGTAATCTGTATATATGTGGACATGCAATGAGTTAATCCTAAAGAACATCCTGTGCTTCGATAGCGGCAGAATAGGAACTCCTGTGTAACTTGTTGGGACTCACCCTGCCAAATTCAAAGTTTCCAAGCCCCATTTTAAGGTGGGAAACCATAGATCTTTCAGCAGTGATGCATCCACCAGCTCGGTCGCAATCTGCAGTCATTGATAATGGGCTGCCCATCACAGCAATTCTGTCTTAAGTGCTCCTCAGCTGGGAAGGTCACCATAAGGTTGTGACCTTTGCTTTGTGGCTATTTGTTCTGACATAGCTTATGATCATTGATTCAATGGATCTAAGCACGGTGCAGCCAACATCTGAATGTGGTTTCAGTTTTGCCAGTATCTCTGTATCATATACATAATTATAGAAGGTTTGTCCTAAAGATTTATTGAGATATGGGATTGGCCCAAGGTAAAAGCTGAACAGCGGAGTAGAATATTATGATGAAAGGTGAGGTGGAGACAATTTGTATGTTGTTGGAGTGAAAGAAAGCTTCATAAAGGGGATATTGGAGGGTCAAAGGATGTACTGTGTCAAAGGCATCAGAGAAGTTAAGGTGTATGAGAACTACCGCCCCATCTCGCTCCTCCCGTTTCCGGCCAAAGTCATCGAGAAGACCGTCAACAGACAGCTTGCCGCCTTCCTCGAGACGAACGGATCCCTCGACCACTCGCAGTCCGGCTTCCGAGCCAACCACAGCACCGAGACCGCCCTCATTGCAGCCACTGACGACATCCAAGCCCTGCTTGACAACAGGGAAACAGCGGCCCTCATCCTCCTAGACCTCTCCGCAGCGTTCGACACTGTCTGCCACCGTTAAGTAGATTCATTGGTAGAACCTGCAAAAGTCAGGTACTGTACCACATCTGTCCCTGGCTAGTAGCTTAGGTACACACGCCCATCCAACCGCTTAGCTAAAGCGGGGAGTGGGTGGCAGCAGTATATTAGAGTATTTCCCTTTATAAGTTGGCATCATCTGGTTATTCCTTCTTTCCTCAGCGGGATGGCAAGCCTATCCTTCAGGCATTCAGGAGTTCCTGGGGAATCCCACATTGGGGCGACTTCACTATAATAAGTTATTTTTCAAGTTCTTCTTATTTGATACCATAATCTAGAAGATGACCATAAGATTTTCAGTTATACCTTTTTAAAGTACTTTGGATGTCCCAATGTATTCAAGGAATGACTACCTTCGTCTTTAACCATTGCTTGTAAATATGAGGGATAGGTTTCAAATTCATTTAACAAAACCCTCATACTCTTACATTGAAATGCTCTACAATACTGTAATACATCTGGGCTTGCTAACCCTCCTTGCTCCTTTCTCCTTCTCATTTTCCTCCAAGCTATCCTTGTCCTCTTCGAGGCCCATATAAATCTGCTCAGCACCCCATGCAACTTTTTTATCCACTCCTTTTTCAATTCCAGTGGTATGGAGCTAAATATATGTAAACATTTAGGTAAGATTCTTATTTTCAATATATTTGAATGCTCCATAAAAGTTAATAAGAGCCCCCCCCAGACCTTAAGGAGTTTCCTGACTTCACCCAGTATTTTGTTGAAAATTATATGAGCTGTTTTATTAATATAATTTACTATTTCCACACCCAAACACCGTATTTTTTCTTTTACTAATGGGTTATTGGTGTGACTATTCCACTCCATGATTTCAGACTTTGATAGGTTGACCAGCTAGCCTGAGACCTTCCCAAATTGATCAAGTGTTTCCTTGCCGGTAGTGACCATTTCAGATTATTGGTGAATATCATTGAATCATCTGCGTGAAGGGCCAGTTTTTGTTCTCACCCTCGGTAGTTGAAGTAGGCAATCTCTTGGTTACTCCTAAACACGCTCACCACTGGTTCGATATATAAGTTAAAGAGCAGGGGGGAGAGGGGGGAGCCCTGCCTAGTTCCTCTCTTGATTATCTTCTCAGTCAGACTGCCATTGACCAGGACCCTAGCTGTTGGATTTTTGTATAGTGGTTTTATGGCTCCCTGGAAGATTTCCCCTATATTTCCTTAATACTGCGTTCAGAAATGGCCAGCTAACTTTATCAAATGCGTTGGCTGCGTCATAGGTGATGAGCGAGTGGGGGAGATTCTTGTGCATTGCTACATCAGTCGCACCGATCAATTGATGCGTCAGCTCTTGGATCTGTCTCCCTCTGATGAAGCCTTTCTGATTTATATGTATTAAATGCCCGGCTACCCGTCCCAATCTTTTGGCCATGATCTGTGTGTGAATCTTGTAGTCACTTTTCAAAAGTGATATGGGTCTGTACAAGTCACATTTTCTGGACCTTTCCAAGGTTTCAGCAATATGCTAATTATTGCTTCATTCCATGAGTCCGGGAGGTCCTGTCTTGCTAGGAAAATGTTGTTTAATTGCTCCGTCAGTGGGGGGGCCAAGACTTCCCTTAATGTGGCATATACCTCATTAGGGAGTGAATCAGGGCCTGTGGCCTTACCCTTTTTTTAGATTTCTGATTGTCTCGGCCACCTCACCCATTGTGATTTCTCCGTTGAGATCATCCCTTTGTTCCTGTGTCAGGGTTGGGAGGGCTATCTTCTCAGTATAGAGATCTTCAAAGAAGTTAATGAATGATTTCTCAATCACGGAATCTTCAGCCCTGGGTGCAGGTTGGTTCTCAACCTGATTTCTCATTATCTTGTTCCTTGTCTGTCATAATACTTTTATTTGATTTCATTAAAAATCATAAAAGGGTATGCGAACCACCATAATACATTGTAAATTAAGTTAGGAATTCTTAACAATACAAGAAGTACATACATGACACAATCAAATACTTGAACAGTTGTTGATGATTAGATTTAAAAGTATCAGATTGTACAATAAAATATTATTGTAAAAATTTACGAACAATAAAATAAAAGATAGCTGTGCATTTGAAAATTTGAGCAGGCAGTTCTGTTCTGGACTTCTACAGATAGTTTGTTTGTATTTTTTTGTCCAGTTCTTTTGGCGCCATTTTCCAGAAGGTTATAGCTCTACAAGGTAGTTCAATTGACAAGCCTCCGAGACATTCTAAACTTGCCCCTCTACATGTCCTTATTTGTGCCTTCCTCAATAACTCACGGAGCAGTGTTTTTCTGATTTGTAGTAATGAGGGGAAAATGCATAGAAGGTGTAGCAGTGACTCTTCTCCTTGTCCGCAGATGCGGCATTCTTTGGTCGGCCAGCTAAATTTCCATTTTGGAGTTAGGTCTTTCGTAGGGAAAGAACCCAGCCACAGCAACGTCAGGTAGTGCTTATTGTGCTGTGGAAAGTGTTCTGATAAGTTCGCTTTGGGGCTTCAGCGACTGATACGATTGTATCACTCCCCATGCGTGACTTTTCTTGGCAAAGGTGGTTTTGTCCTTTAGCAACGAAACCCGCTTAATTGCGTTATTCGGTGTGGTTTTGAATACGGGATATGTAGTGATTGTGAGACATGCCTCCTCGAGCTGTAAGGCCAGGAGAGATTCTTTTAAAATGGAAAAAATGTAATTCTTTAGCCTGGCTTGTTTTTCTATCTCTTCCCAGCAGAAGTGGGCCAGAATGTTGTCTTCAGCCTCCCTCATCCGCCAGTAATATTTAGCCATTGCCCCTTGTCTAGAAGGTATCTGATTTTTGAGAACGTATTCCAATCGAATTTGAGCCTGAGAGATATATTGGGGAATTGAAAACAGTCTCTTAAAAAGACTGGATTGTGCTAGATTTAGGACAGTGGCATATTTTGTGTTCAAGATTTGCGACCCGTAGGATATAGAGGGGAGGATTTTAGCAGCGATTACTTTAAGGAGATGTCCTGTTGAGCAACTTGTTAGCTTCTTTTGAACAGTTTTAAAGGCGAAGAGGAGTTGTTTCGATTTTGTTTTTCCATGATCCAGTTGTAATTTAAAAATTAAGATTATGGTCAAGATGAAACCCCAGGTATTTATACGAGTCCACCTGGTTTCGCATCTAGCTTCCAGGTACATTTACCTTTTTTCCTGTTTTTATAATGTTTTGAAAAGCATAGCACCTTAGTTTTTTGATGATTGATTGAAAGTTGGGCGGAAGAAATATAGGCACCTAATTGAGATATCGATCCCTGTAGGGCTATAGGTGTTTGGGCTAGGAGGACTATGTCATTCGCGTATTGGAGACTAGGTATCGATGTTTTGCCCAGTTTTGGAGGGTCAGTTTGTGTGAGTTGGAGGTACTTCTCAAGGTCTGCAGTATAGATGTTAAATAGGCAGGGAGCAAGAACGCACCCCTGTTTTAGTCCATTGGATGTTTGAATCTTTTTGGTTATAGTGCGCCCGTCACCTTTCTTTATTTGGACCCACGTGTGAGAGTACAAGTTGATTATGGCCTCCAATTATTTGGTGGGTGCCACCCAACTTTGCATTTTAGCCCATAACGTTGCCCTCGGAACGTTGTCAAATGCTGCTTTGAGGTCGATAAAGCATGCATACAACGTGCAGGATTTTGCATAGGCTTGATTGGCTAGAAGAGTTACCGCGGAGATGTTTGTAAGTCTGCCCATTCCTGCCAGAAATCCCGTTTGTGTGTTTGGCATCAAGCTTATTTGATCAACCCAATCCTCTAGGTCTCGCAACAGATTTGATGCATATATTTTAGCCTCAACATCAATTAGTGCTATCATTCAGTAGTTGGAAGGGTCGGAGCGAGGGCCTGGTTTGTATGTGGGGTTTCTGATGCTTCCTCGCCATGAGTCTGGAATTGAGCCAGTTGCAAGAGCATGTGTAAAAAGCGGGGTGAGAATACCGCTCCAAAATGATGGGTCCTGCCGAAATAGGGCATTTGGCAGACCATTGGGCCCCGAGGCTCCCTCAGACCTTCGATTGTTTATGGTCTTATGGACCTGATCTTGCAAAAACTGGTTAACACGTTCCTGTGAGCATTGCTTAGGTGAATCCACAGCTGTTCCTGCTTGGAGGTCTCTATTCCCAGGTTGCATTCCATAGATTGTGGGACCTGGGGTGGAGGTTGCATTATACGTTTGATCAATGTGGGCTCTCCAGCTGTCCTCCATTATATCCGAGTTGAAGTGTTGGTTCTGGCCATTTGACAGCTGGTTATTTGTACCCCAAAAGAGTCTGGAGTCTCCTTTCTTGCTGGCTTGGAGGGGTTTCGCCCACATGAGTTCTTTGTGATCACGCTTGGCCACCTTGATGTTCCTTTTGAGGTCCTTTCTGGTTTTTGCTATTAAGGATAAGGTGTCTTGGGAGGATTCTTGACTACAGGCTCTTAAATGTCTTAAGTATGTATTCAGTTGTTTTTTTTGTTTCCTTAGGCTGTTTGTGAACCATGCTGCCCCAGATGAGCATCCTACTTTGTTCGCAGTGCCCTGTCTTGAGAATTCTTTGTCTAATTTGAAAGCGAAGGATTCCCAGGCCTCTATACATGATGATTCATTTTCGAAACTCTCCAAGAGGGTGGTGCATATAACCATTATATCACCAATAGTTTCCTTTTTCCAGATGAGGCGTTTTAAGTTAAAACATTGAGATTGTGAAGACATCACCTTATTTGTTATTGATCGTGGCATATTTATGAGTGGTTTGAAGGTTTGTGGTAAGTGATCACTTTCTTGTCTATCTTGTATTTGAAAATTCGAGATTTGTGGTAAAATATGGTGATTCGTAAAGGTGTAGTCGATGAGTGAGCCTGTTTTTTGTGTGACCCTTGTACAGACTGGAGGATTGTTGGGCAGACCTTGTGTGTGTTTAGCACCCACATTGAGAGTTCTTCCAAAAGTGCCGCACATCTATTGCCATGTGAATCACGTTGTTTGATGGTTTTAAGGCGGCCTATTAAACTTTTATCCCTTCCATATAGTAGGTTCATATTGAAGTCTCCCGACAATATGATATTAGCATGCGGGTGAGCAAGTTTGAGAGTAGCTAGTGAAGCACATAATTTCTCAACTCTTGACCTCTTTTGTTTAGATGCGGGATGCATATAAACATTCAATATTAACAAGCTGTAAGAGGGCGACACAACTATTTTAATACATAACATCCAGGTTGAGTCAAGATCTATGATGGCAACGTGCCATGGGATGTCGGTCGAAACAAAGGTGGAGAGTCCTCCTTTTGCTCTTCTCTTAGCCGGGGTTAGATGTTCTTTGAATCCTACTATTGGTAAGAAATTTGTCTGCCATGTTTCTTGGAAAAGAAGTAGATCGTATTGATTGATGAATTCCATATGAGTTCCGTGTCTGATCCTTTTTGGTTTTCAAAGCGAGCATCTTTTCACAGCCCTCCCCATATTCATAGTGGGACACTCTACTTGCTTCCCAATTGCATTTTATTAGGGCCTCTAAGGTGTCTGATAAAGCCTCTTTCTTTACTTTACTTTCCTCCTCCAACCTAGCTATTCCTTGTGAGTTCATCCATTTCCCAATTTCCATTTCTAAAGTTATTTTTCTTTTTCTAGTTGACTAGTTTTGCTCTTTGTATTCTTGTGCTTATATATACCCCAAGACTTAAGACTGGATTTGTAACAGCAATGCGGAGTGGTCAGACAGATGCGCCGGTAGGTGCTCCACCTTCTGTGTATTCTTAATCAAGCTAAGTCTATTCTGAAGGCATGCCCATGTGTTTTATTTTGAAATTTGAAAAGGTGGACCTTGTCTCCCTTCGCCTCCCAGACGTCTGCTAGCCCCAAGTCCTTGCTATAAAGTATAATCCATTCCCTCATTCTAAGAAGATTAGGTGTCTTTCTGATGGGAAGTCTATCTTTTCTAGGGTTTATAACTATATTGAAATCTCCTCCCATAATTATAGGGGCCAGAATTTCTAGTAGCTCTGTTTAACCCCTTCTGTGCCCCGCCCTTTCTCCGCCCTGTGCCGGGCGTTGAATTAGCGGGCGGGGTTCATGACGAGATAGTCTCGTCATGGGCACAGCGCAACCGCGCTCCATGACGAGACTATCTCGTCATGGGCACTGAAGGGGTTAAACTTTCAGTAGTGGTGCGGTATCATCAACATTGGGGCCATAGTACCCCACTATAGTATATCATTTATTATGTATTCTAACTTTCGCTATTGCCCATCTCCCTTTCGTGTCCATCTCTATAGTTTCTATTCTTGCTCTGTGATGTTTTGAAGAGAATCGCCACCTCCTTGAAAGGAGTCTTGATTTGTGCACATTGAGGTATCCACCCATCTTTGTTTTTAATGATGTCAACCCATTCGTTCTTTAGAAGTTGTGTTTCCTGTAGTATTATTATTTCACTGACTCTTGATTCTAATGCCATTCACATTCCATGAGAGAATATTAACTAGCATTAGATTTTTTTTACGTGGGCCTCTGCATTCCCTGGTGCTCACTGGGTCCCCACCTACTCAATTTTGCGCAACTAGGACTTTTTTTGGGTGGGGGATTCCTCTTATGCTCCCCCAACCAGTGCACATTTTTTGCGGTTTTATTTGTGAACTACATCTTTTTCTTCCTCTCCTCCCCCCCCCCCCGGGAGGAGCGGCCCTTTTATCTTCTCTGGGCGGTACATTCTGCCTTTTTGAGCTCTTTGCTCACAGGCCTCAGCTGTACTCACTTTGTTGCGATTGCATTTGCACGATGAAGCACCCCAGTTCTTCTATATTGGTTGTACGACGGTACAACACTGGTAAATACATCGCATGCCTTAGCCTTGCATTTTTTTGCAGGCATGTTTTTACCGCGATCATGCATTTACATTGCATGCCAATACCACGTATTATTTTTAGATTTAAAAACAATGTATTTGTGGGGAGAGACCCCCCCAACTTACCTTAAATAAGTGGTGTCGACATGCGTTGTAAATGCGATAAAAATGTTAATGCTAAAAAATGCAAGCCAAAGGCATGTGATGTATTTACCTTGCTGTAAAGGTTGTTTTCCCTTTTATATTGTACATTTTGTTCTTCCACATGATTTTTAGCGATGCAGGGAAGCACATCTGAACAGTTGCTCCGACGGATCTTAGTTGTTGCATCAACTGGCCTAGCTCCCACTGCTTCTCTTGGGTCACCTTAGAAATGTCTGACCGGATTCTGCATAACCAGTCATCCTTAGTGTAGATACCAGCCTTGAGGGCTTCATTCAAGATGTCTTCCTTGAGAACATAAGTCTTAAAGTTAATCAGGATTTTCCTAGGGTTCTTTCACACTTTACCCTTCCCGAATGGATCTCAATGTATCCTTTGTATATCCTCAGCTAGGGCAACTGATTTCAACCAGGGGAGGCTCTCTTCTAGTAGAGTGATCGTAAATTTTTTGATATCGTCTCCTTCCAAGCCTTCGGGTACATTTAGGACTCCTGGATTATTTCTTCTAACTTGGGTTACAAGGGATTCAATTTTATCCCTGAGGTCTCCCTCCCTGCTGCCTTTACTTATGTCATGGGGAGGTCGGGATACTGCTGTGCCCCCTCAACATCACTTACCCTGCTCATGTGGCCATTCCACCGCCCCCCTGCTGCCATGCTGACCTCGGCACCATCTTTCCACATTTCAGAGAGCCTTGGTGCTTCTCTGCCCAACACGCCAGCAGCTGTCGTCCTGCCCCAGCGGCGGTCCTCAGGTTGCTGTGGCAAGCCACAGCCGCTTCCACCCACACTCCAGGTGGGCCACCCAGTCGGTGCAGAATCTCGCTGCAGCTTCATCCCCTCTGCTCGTAGCCATCGCTCTGCTCTCCATGTCCTGTCCCTGGTAAGCGAGCGATTACCTCTGCCTCAGCCTCATTGCATTGTCATTGCATTCTTACTCCTTTTTTGCGTAGTGGGTGCTCATTTTATTTTCCATTCGTGTCAATTGTGATTTTGCCTGGGGAGCTCGGAGCTCCCGACCAGGCTTTTCCGCCGGCCGCCATCTTCTCTCTCTCTCTCGAGGATGCATCCTCTTCCACTAAGGATGTTCTCATTGATTTGAAGGGTCCCACGTGACCTGTAGTATGTAGGATCTGAACCCAATCTTGGGCTCTCCCTCATTTGTTTTGGTTAGGCAACCCACTTCTTTTGTGGTTACTCTGACTTAATATGACCCACATGACAAGGAATCACTTCTCAGCAACAGTCATACTTTAATCATATATTTCTGTTCTACCTTATATTTTCATATATTTTAGATATTTATGTAGCATATCAGAGCATGTTTATACTCTACCTGTTTTTTTGACTTGTAAGCGTTGTTACATGTACCTGAAAAATGTTTGCTTTTTTATTTATTATTAAATTCTGGATTTTGTTATTTTTAATAATTTCATTATGCAATCAGTCTGTTCATGTGTTACTTTCTTAGAAAAGGTACCCACTGGTTTCTTCCATGACATCCTTGTTCCTTTTCCATAATTCTAAAGAAATCATCTTTAATTGCTAAGGGGACACTAGAGAGTTGTGCCAGCACACAATACTACCCGAAGCTGTGGCAGTACATTGTCTGACTTAAAATGCCCCTTCTCCTGCACTACTGGTGCCTACATCCTGTTATCACAGAAGAAAGGCACACACACATATACATGCACGCACAGGCCCCTGTGCGCACGTGTACACACACACACCCTCCTATCAGCTGAGCCAAACAGATTTCAATCTTCTTAAGACCAGAGTTCCTTAATTCTGAAACTCAGCGTCTCTGCTACAGCACACATCCTTGGCACTGCACCCATTTCAACATATATCACTGTTAATATTTTAATAATTATTTGTATACACATTCAACGGTTCCAATTTACATCTATCCTCACTTGAAAACAGCATACGTCCTATTGCAGCATTTAGTACACTAACTGGCACATGCATCAAGCAAAAATCCAGTCGGTAAAATACCGAATCGGTAAAATCAGCCGTTAGCGAGTGTCAAAAACCGAATCCCAATGCATCAACACGACTCGGGATAAAATAAGGAATCGCAAAGTAAGAATCCGTAAAATTAAAGAATCGCTAATACCCAACCCGCAAAATAAAGAATCGCTAATAAAGAATCGCTAACTACCGAACTCGCTATCACCGAAATCACTATTAGCTACCGGCAAGTGCCAATGGCTAATAACGAATCGCTACTCGATGCATCAAATAGCGAAAATCCCAAAATTCGCTATTTTGCATGAGCAGATTAAGGGAAATCAGAACCTGGAGGTAAAGTTACAAAAAAAAAATGTTGTGTAAAAAAAATACACATGTGCCACAGATGGTACCAATCAGTAAGCCCTTAAAAGTGGCCCTGGAGACCCTGTTGGCTTGCACAAAATGGCAGCCCTCTACGTGCTAGCAAGGAGGATGCGAATCAATGCAGCAGGACAGCGCAGGAGAAGGGTCCAGGAGAGAGTCTTCAGAGTGCGTATCACATTGCTAGGACAGAATGAGGATGAGGTGTACGACCAGTACCGACTGAATCGTGCCATGATCATGCGCCTAATTGCAGACCTCCAACCACTACTGCAGCACCAGACCCATCGGACAAATGCAATTCCTGCGCACGTCCAGGTCCTATGCAGCCTGCACCTACTGGCCTCAGGAAGTTTCCAGGGGGTCATCGCCGTAGCCGGAGGCGTATCGCAAAGCGCACTCTCACGCTTCTTCCACAAATTCATAGATGCCATGCTGACAATGATACACACTCACATCAGCTTCCCCACAACCCCACGGCAGTTGGACCGCAACAAACAGGCATTCTACCAGGTGGCCCATTTCCCCCATGTCATTGGATGCATCGACTGCACGCATGTTCCCATCTGTCCACCCTCTGCCAATGAGTACATATTCCGGAACCGGAAGTCATACCACTCAATCAACGTGCAGGTTGTGTGTGATGCCAAGCACATAATCACGGACCTAGTGGCCCAGTTTCCGGGGAGCCCACACGACTCCTACATATTCCGTCACAGTGGCATCCACAGGCACCTACTGAACGGAGAATTTGGAGAGGGACTTCTGCTTGGCACGTATACATACCTCTTCCAAACATGAGCATCACACATGTATATACATCACCGTTGCTAATCCTTTGCTTCCATCTCTTAGGTGACAGTGCATACGCCCTGCGGGAATATATACTCCCCCCCTACATCAATCCAGCAACACGACAAGAGCAACGATACAACGCGGCCCACATAAGCACCAGGAACGTAATAGAGAGGACCTTTGGGATTCTGAAGACTCGCTGTAGAATCTTACACAAGACTGGCGGTGCCATGCAATACAAACCTGACACCTGCTGCAGGATTGTAGCTGTATCTGCCATGCTGCACAACATCGCCACCAGAAGGGGGATACCCATAGAGGTGGACAGGAATGACGTATACCGGGATGACCAACCACCCGCACAACACCGACAGGCACACGTCCCTTACACAGCTGAGGGGCAAAGGAGGCGCACATACATCACGCAACATCATTTCTGATCCAGGTAAGAATGAACCATGACGATTGCATTTGTGGTGCCACTGTTTAATGCACAGGAGCACTGAGGCATGTGCGGGCAGACATGATACAAAATAAGAGCTCCCCAAAACAAGTGTAACAAAACATGCCCGTTGTAGTCACGGGTGTGCAAGTGTCATGGATGGCCGTCAGTCAGTCTAGTGGCGCTTGCCACAAACGCCCAGCCTCCTTTCAGGTGTCTCCTCTACCTCACCACGGCCTGTCCCTGTGGCTGTTGAGCTACGTGAACTGTGCCTCCTGGTGCTGGCCTATGCCACGGAAACACTGCTCACACTTGAGGCAGCCTCACTGCCGTCCTCCCCTCCCAATGCGCTGGCACTGAAAGTACCGCTCTGCAGGTGTTCCACTGCAGCGGTCCCCTGGCCTAAGGTCTTGGCAACATCACCGCAATAATGGCCCAGGTCCACCTGCAGTGACACCGAGCGGCGTGACAAAACAGCTCTGCTGTTGCACAGCCTAGTGATGGCCTTTGTAGAGGCTGCGGACCGGAGAAAGTTCTACCGGTGCCTCCTTCTCTCGCTGTCATGCCCTGCTTTCATGGCATGGGTGAGTTCCTGTATGTCCTCCCTCAGGTTCCCATTACACTCTGCCACCACAGTGGTCATGTCCCTCACTGCCGCAGTCAGGGTGCGCATTTCTTTTGCTAGGCGCGCTATGTGACTGTTGATGGTAGCCATGTGTCTCCCCTGTAGGCGCTGGACCCGCAGCATCTGTTCTTCAATGCCACCATTTGGGGAGCTTGCATCTTGCATCTTGGCCTACATATGGTGTACTGCGCAGAGACCTGCGGCGCAGTGGGAGTCGGACACGTGCAGATGGTGCTGCAGGCGGTGGGACGAATGCTGGACTGTGGCCCGATGGTGTGGCAGGTGTCTGACATGCATCCATCACCTGCATGGGTGGGACTTGTGACCTGCGTCTCCGCTGTCTCGTTGCAGTTGGCGCATCAGCAGATGGTGGAGGTGGCGGTGGAGGTGGTGAGTGCGGCTCTGCCGGAGTATCGACGTCCGATTCGGCTGGTGTCTCTGATATGATAAGCCAGCCGCTGTCGTCGGAGTCGCCAGGAGATGCATCTGTGTGTGAAACAGTGCATGGTTAGTGGGATTGTTACTACTAAGGTGTATTTTACTACAGACATGTCCTACTATGATTCACTGAACTGAAGTCTATTACTAGCTTCTACAGATGTCTTGACTAAGGTATATTTTTTCTCCCTGTACATGCACACCGGACTGACATCACTACGACTCCCATGATGCACTATTGTTATGAGTGAGGATGTGTGGGCCAATTCTGCATGCACACTGTGATCGTGCTGGGGGATTGGGAATGGTTGTACGCAATGCTGAGTATGGGCACAGACATGCATCTTACCTTGGGCACTTGTGGCTGCGCCGGAGGTGTCCATCTGTGTGACTCCCACGACGGCCTCTGGCTCGATGGTCCCTTCTACCAGCTCCTCCAGGGCAGTGTTTTCTGGCACTGTAGATGGTCCCCCTCCTGTTCTAGCAGCCTCCCGGAGCCTTTCAGCGATCCTCTCCTTTGCCCGCTTCCTGAGGTCGTACCACCTCTTTTTTAAATCGTCAATGTTGCGGGGCGTCACACCCACCGAATTGACCCTCTCTCTGATGCGCAGCCATATGCGACGCTTTTCACCCTCTGGCACCTTTAGGGACAGCTTCTCGAACAGCCGATCGTGTTTGCTGCTCACCCCCCCGATCAGGTGCTCCAGTTCCCGGTCGGAGAACTTGCGCTTTCTCTTTCTTGCAGATTCAGCGCTGGCTGGTGCATCTTTCTCCATCCTGGTTGGTTAGAGTGGTAGTCCTGTCAGTGGTGTATCACTGGGCTCAGGCTGTCTCCAGTTCCTGCTCCTGTTTGCTCCTCTGCCGAGTGAATGAGGGTGGGGCTGCTGTACTTTCTGGTTGTGATGTCATTAGACCGTTCCCAGAGCGACCCGTTTTTTGCGAAATCGCAATTACCGATTTCGCTAATACCGATTTCGCTATGACCGGAATCGGTATTAGCGATTTCGGAAATACCGATATCGCAAATAGCTACTTCGGTGTTTGCTGTAGTCGCTATTGTTGTTTCGGAAAATATTAGCGATTTTTAGGGAATCGCTAATTTTTGCCGAATCTGTTGATGCATCCTGAAAAGCGATTCCTTAATAACGATTCCTTATTTTTCGCTATTAAGGAATCGCTATTGGATTTGTTGATGAATGTGCACCTATGAACATTAAATACTCCTCAATACTGGCAATCCACCTAATGCAATCTAAACTGGTGGGAGGCAAGGAGGGGTGAAAAAGGTAAGTATTTGCAGCTCATCAACAGACTTTGTTTCATGTTTCAAGCTGCCTTTACCTTCAAAATGTATAAAATTTGGCTTCTTATAGACACCGGCAAAGTTGGACTGGGTGATAAAATAGGCTGGGCACCAAAATAAATGTCCTCCCCCATTAGTGAATCAGATAGCTAAAAGAGGGTCTCCCATCTGCAAATTGGGGCAGTTTTGAAAATGTCTATGGTAATATTAGGGAGATCAACAGTAAAAGCAGTCAAACAGACCCTAAAACAGTCACACAAACAGCCATAAAAACATCCTATATGTTGACCTGTCAGACTAATATGTTTTCCGGAACATTCCTCAAGAACACGGTCCAGCATTCCATTTTTTAGTCCCCCTGCCAAGGCTACCCCAAATATTTTGCCGTCCTCCTTTTTTTTGCTGAAATATTCTTGTTGGATTTAGAACTCTGAGTACTTTTCCACTGCTAACCAGTGCTAAAGTGCATGTGCTTCTTTCCTAAACATGTTGACATTGGTGTATACCTGATTGGCATATTTAGTTTACATATACCCAGAGCCTGTAATCTAAATTCTGCCAGTGGCCCTGTAGCGCTGGTTGTGTCACCCACACAAGTAGCCTTTTAAATGCACACAGGCCATTGCAGGGCAGTTTACTGCTACTGAGACTTGGAATTTAAAACTACTTGTCAAGCCTTGAATTCCCTTTTATTGCACATACGTCACCCCTAAGGTAGGCCCTAAATGACCCTATAGGCAGGGTGCTGTGTAACTAAAAGGCAGGACATGTACTTTTAAGTTGTATATGTCCTAGCAATGACAAACAGCTGAATTTGTTTTTGTCTGCTGTGAGGCCTACTCTTCCCATAGGCCAGAATTGGAAATTTCTTTTCTATACTTTTAAGTGAGAATTCCTGATCAGAGAGGAGTAGCTTTATTATGTTTAGTATGGTTGGTATTTGTAATGATAAACCCAGTGAGCAGTGTGCGAGGCACCCATTCCAGTTTGGACCGGTGTTGCAAGAGAGCCATCTACTCTTTCAGTATTCAGCAACCCTGGCAAGGCTGCCATGACATTGTGAGCTGTCGCTCCATAGCACTGATCTCATTGGGGCTGTCGCCCATGTCTGTGACCCCCATGCTCCAACAGCAGGCCACGGTGACCATTGGGGTTGTCACAGCAGGATCCTAACTGATCATGACTATCACCTGCATTGCAGCACACATTGCGGCCACAGTGACTGTTGGGGCGGTCACCATGGCAGAGGAGTTCCCGCATCCAGCAGATGGGCTTAGGAACAAGTACAGAAGCCACCTGCAGGGTTGTTGCTGCTTCACAAACTTACCGACAGGAGCGGCAAATAAGAAAGAGCTACTGCACCTAGAAAGCATTGCCTTCTGCAATCGCTCCAGTATGTTGAGCCCAAAGGGCACAGTATGAGCTGCTCAACGCGGAGTGTGGAGAAGAAAAGCCCCCTGGTTTCTGGACTCTTCTGTAAGCTGTGGTTGGGAAGGTAGAAGGAGGGCTATACGCCCATGTGAGACTTGAGAAACTTTCAAGGCCAAAGTCAGACTTTAATGCACATCTCTAGTGTGGGCAATCCCTGGTATCACCTCTTAGAATTCTCCAGGGACGCAGAATATAGCATTGGGGGGAGAGGACCTGCTGGTGGAAAGCACAGCCCTGAGAAGGGCTAGAGTGCTAGCCTTAAAGGACAACTGTGTGCGTTATTTAGTGTGGTGTGTTTAGTGTGTGCAATAAATACTGCTTCTTAGATTAATGATCAGTTTTGGACTTGACAATCTACTCATGTGGTTCATTGAGGGAGTTTTGAGATATGCACTCTCACAAACCCTGCACCTATCAATCAATCAATCAATCAATCAATCAATCAATCACATTTATAGAGCGCGCTACTCACCCGTGAGGGTCTCAAGGCGCTGAAGGGAGGGGGGGTGCTGCTACTGCTCGAAAAGCCAGGTCTTGAGGTGTTTTCTGAAAGTGAGATGGTCCTGGGTCAGTCGTAGGTGTGCGGGCAGGGAGTTCCATGTCTTGGCTGCCAGGTAGGAGAACGATCTTCCTCCGGTGGGGGTTCTCTGAATCCGTGGGACGGTGGTGAGGGCGAGGCTGGCGGAGCGGAGCTGGCGGGTGGGGGTGTAGAACGAGAGGCGGTTGTTGAGGTATTCTGGGCCCATGTTGTGGAGTGCTTTGTGTGCGTGGGTGAGCAGCCTGAATGTGATCCTCTTGTTGACGGGGAGCCAGTGCAGGTTCCTCAGGTGGGCAGATATGTGGCTGTTGCGAGGGATGTCGAGGATGAGCCGTGCGGAGGCGTTCTGTATGCGCTGGAGACGTTTCTAGAGTTTGGCTGTGGTTCCTGCGTATAGGGCGTTCCCGTAGTCCAGACGGCTGGTGACGAGGGCTTGGGTGACAGTCTTTCTGGTTTCGGTGGGGATCCACCGGAAGATCTTTTGGAGCATTTGCTGGGTGTTGAAGCATGCGGACGAGATGGCGTTGACTTGCTTGGTCATCGTGAGGGAGGAGTCCAGGATGAATCCCATGTTGCGTGCGTGGTACGTGGGTGTAGGTGCGGTACCCAGTGCCCAGTACCTGCCCCTGAAGAGCCTTGGAGTGCTCCACCTGTGCTATCACTGAGAGGTAAGTGCTGAAAGAGTGGTACTTGGCCAACTTAGTTGGCACCCACAGTGGATCGGGCCCGAGACATCAGGAATAAAAGGCCAGAACCCCCATGGCTGGGAACAATAGCACCTGGTTTGAAAAAAAGTCGGACACTACAATCTTCTGGGCAAAGTAGAGACTCTACTTATAACAGACTATGATGAGTTACCATAGACGTGAAGCAGGTTGCCATTCAATTTTGGGGTTCAGGTAAATAGATTATGCAGCAGCTAATAGATCATGCCTTGACCGAGACATAGTCATCAATGTTAAAAGGGTGGGCTCACCCTCATTTGTTTTGGTTAGGCAACCCACTTATTTTGAGGTTACTCTGACTTAAAATGACCCACATGGCAAGGAATCACTTCTCAGCAACAGTCATACTTCAATCATATATTTCTGTTCCACCTTAGACTTTCATATATTTTAGATATGGATGTAGCATATCAGAGCCTGTTTATACCCTACCTGTTTTTTTGACTTGTAAGTGTTGTTACATGTACCTGAAAAATGTTTGCTTTTTTATTTATTATTAAATTCTGGATTTTTTTATTTTTAATAATTTCATTATGCAATCAGTCTGTTCATGTGTTACTTTCTTAGAAAAGGTACCCACTGGTTTCTTCCATGACGTCCTTGTTCTTTTTCCATAATTCTAAAGAAATCATATTTAATTGCTATGGGGACACTAGAGAGTTGTGCCAGCACACAATGCTACCCGAAGCTGTGGCAGTACATAGTCTGACTTAAAATGCCCCTTCTCCTGCACTACTGGTGCCTACATCCTGTTATCACAGAAGAAAGGCACACACACATATACATGCACACACAGACCCCTGTGCGCGCGTGTACACACACATGCCCTCCTATCATCTGAGCCAAACAGATTTCAATCTTAAGACCAGAGTTCTTTAATTCTGAAACTCGGAATCTCTGCTACAGCACACATCCTTGGCACTGCACCCATTTCAACATATATCACTGTTATTATTTTAATAATTATTCGTATACACATTCAACTGTTCCAATTTACATCTATCCTCACTTGAAAACAGCATACCTCCTATTGCAGCATTTAGTACACTAAGAACATTAAATACTCCTCAATACTGGCAATTCACCTAATGCAATCTAAAATGGTGGGAGGCAAGGAGGGGTGAAAAAGGTAATTATTGCAGCTCATCAACAGACTTTGTTTCATGTTTCAAGCTGCCTTTACCTTCCAAATGTATGGATTTTGGCTTCTTATAGACACCGGCAAAGTTGGACTGGGTGATAAAATAGGCTGGGCACCAAAATAAATGTCCTCCCCCATTAGTGAATCAGATAGCTAAAAGAGGGTCTCCCATCTGCAAATTGTGGCAGTTTTGAAAATGTCTATGATAATATTAGGGAGATCAACAGTAAAAGCAGTCAACCAGACCATAAAACAGTCACACAAACAGCCATTAAAACATCCTATATGTTGACCTGTCAGACTAATATCTTTTCCGGAACTTTCCTCAAGAACACGGTCCAGTATTCCATTTTTTAGACCCCCTGGCAAGGCTACCCCAAATATTTTGCCGTCCTCCTTTTTTTTGCTGAAATATTCTTGTTGGATTTAGAACTCTGAGTACTTTTCCACTGCTAACCAGTGCTAAAGTGCATGTGCTTCTTTCCTAAACATGTTGACATTGGTGTATACCTGATTGGCATATTTAGTTTACATGTACCCAGAGCCTGTAATCTAAATTCTACCAGTGGCCCTGTAGCGCTGGTTGTGTCACCCACACACATAGCCTTTTAAATGCACGCAGGCCATTGCAGGGCAGTTTACTGCTACTGAGACTTGGAATTTAAAACTACTTGTCAAGCCTTGAATTCCCTTTTATTGCACATACGTCACCCCTAAGGTAGGCCCTAAATGACCCTATAGGCAGGGTGCTGTGTAACTAAAAGGCAGGACATGTACATTTAAGTTGTATATGTCCTAGCAATGACAAACAGCTACATTTGATTTTCTCTGCTGTGAGGCCTACTCTTCCCATAGGCCAGAATTGGGAATTTCTTTTCTATACTTTTAAGTGAGAATTCCTGATCAGAGAGGAGTAGCTTTATTATGTTTAGTATGGTTGGTATTTGTAATGATAAACCCAGTGAGCAGTGTGCGAGGCACCCATTCCAGTTTGGACCGGTGTTGGAAGAGAGCCATCTACTCTTTAAGGATTCAGCAACCCTGGCAAGGCTGCCATGACATTGTGAGCTGTCGCTCCCTAGCACTGATCTCATTGGGGCTGTCGCCCATGTCTGTGACCCCCATGCTCCAACAGCAGGCCACGGTGACCATTGGGGCTGTCACAGCAGGATCCTAACTGATCATGACTATCACCTGCATTGCTGCACACATTGCGGCCACAGTGACTGTTGGGGTGGTCACCATGGCAGAGGAGTTCCCGCATCCAGCAGATGGGCTTAGGAACAAGTACAGAAGCCACCTGCAGGGTTGTTGCTGCTTTACAAAGTTACCGACAGGAGCGTCAAATAAGAAAGAGCTACTGCACCTAGAAAGCATTGCCTTGACCGAGACATGGAGGGCCTGTAGTCATCAATGTTAAAAGGGTGGTTCAGTTTATGATATCCCCATTTCCAGGTGATTGAATACTTTGATGGTGAACCACTTTTCCCTGAGCAAAAAACATCTACTCCTGTCAGAGACACTGAATTGAGGTAGCACATGCATACCGTCCTGGACCTTGCAGTTCTACTGCTGGTTACTGTTGCTTCATATTTATGTGTGTGGGGGGTATTCTCTGGCACATATATGTTCTTCGATGCATGCATGTATGTGTATGAGTGTAAGCTATTGATGTTTGTGAGACCTGGTTAAATGCCTTAGTTACATAATCACAGATGGGATCACAAGACTGCTACACAGTTGCCAGTGAGAATGAAGCTGATTGTTATTTGCAATGTAATTCATTTATGTATTATGCACTTTGCTATCCAAATAATAGTCACCTCTTTGGGCTTGTTTGCTCATCTGTATGAGCAATATTACAAAATGAATTGTGTGGTACAAAATATATCATCTGACTAACTTGCTGCCAAAATTATGTGGACTTTTACTTAAATTAATTAATAATATCAACAATGCAATACAACTGTCACACAGCAGTAATGCCTTTACCTTATAGTTCCCCACATAGGGTAAGACTTCAGAATATACAGCGGTTCAGCAGTTGAGGTCCTGGCCATGGGGGCCTTCAGTGTGGAAGGGACTTAAGAGATGTACCCATTGCTGCAGTGAATTGTACACGGATATGAATGTTTCACTAAACGTTATCTATAGCTGTATGTTATTCTGCTCCATGATGTGCTGTATACCATCTAAAACTCAATAAACAGATTTCTAAATAAAAACAAAGCAATACAACTGTCAACATAACTAACAACCATTGTTACTAGCAATGATTTTTCATAAACTGCATTTTAAAGTAACAGGTGACTTTACAACATGCCATTTACGCTTTTTGTGGAACAGTTACAGGAAAGCCATCCTTTTTGCCCTGGTCACCTTCATTTTTTGACCGACGCTAGTGGTTACTGACTCTGAAATTGCCCTGGGCTCTGCACAGTTGAGTAAATCACTGTCAATTCAAATGATTAATAGTGGTTTGAGCTACAAACAACATCCTATGTTGAAAGATATTGTTGGGCCGCATTATATATAGGAATTAATCTTTATGAGAGCATGAGATAACTTCGCCTGAATGAATCAACCAAAACACATCGCTAATGCAAAAATGCTCAAAGAAAAACATAATCATAAAGTCAGTCACAATGGAATCTAATCTAGAGCTGAGATACCATAGTTTCGACACACATTGCCATACAGGACTTACTTCAGAATATTTAAAAGGACTACTGCACTAACTTTTTGACTCTGTTTTTCTTACGTTTTCTTAAGAGTCTAAGCGGCATATTTACAAGCCCCTATCACCACCAGAACGTCACTTTATTTGACGTCATGGTGGCGATACGGGCTTTGCCATATTTAGAATGCAGCGTTCAGACACTTAACGTGGCTTAATGCTGCCTTGTAAATAAGGCACCTTTTCATGATATACTTCGAGTGAAAGGGATGGGCAATGGGCGTTGTGTTGGACGTGCCACCGCAACACCCATGGATTTTGACTATACCCCATATTTACAAGGGTGGGGTGAATATGGAGCAGCTCCAAAATTAATTCTAGGGAAAACCTGGTCTTAGCATGGCGCAACATGGAGAAATTATTTATTTCTCCTCGTTTTTGCTGTTTCTTTGTGTGCTGCGTTGTGCAGCACAGATAAAAACAGCAAAACACCATTGATTGTTTATTTGCAGGGAGGTGTCCCTTCCTGCACATAAACAATCATTTACCTCAATGCAGGCACCCTTGCACTATGGTGCCAGGGTGTCTGCGTTGGTGCTAGGCAGCTGAAACTAGCTCCAGCGCAGGGAGAAATGCAGGGCTGCATCGTATTGTTGTAAATACAGTGCAGCCCTGCGTTTCTAAAGTGACAGAGCGTGGTGTAGCCTTCTTGGCTTAATGCCATGATGCGCCACTTTAGTGGTAAATATGCTCCTAAGTTTGCTCTTGGTGGCATTTGTAATGAATTGGTTTATTTTTCAATGATGGTGTTTCCTATTTCTTCATAATAGACTTTGATGCTTGAGACATGCCATTTTTTCTTCTTTATAACATTCTTGTGTTTGGAATTTTGATCAGCTTTTATGGGATTATCTGCTTAAATCAAACTGGTTCTGAGGATGATCTTGCAGATTGATACCACTTGAGACCTAAACATCAACGCTAAGCCCACTTCTCTGTTCCAACTTTTGATTCCATCATCTACATTGATTGTATTCTTCATGATGGAAGGACATTTGATATTGATACTTTGGAGAGTGGGTGACTATACATTGACAAATGAAATCATAGAATGCAAAATACAACATGTATAGTGGACTGTCACTGTGTATTCAGATATTATTTTATATCAAACTTGTGCTGTTTTATTTATAAATACAGTTTTCTTTATGATTTAATCTATTGGTGCCATTATTATATTTAAAAAAAGAAATCACTGGCTTCATTACCCCCTTTTAAAAAAAAAAACAACTTGGATTTGAATGACTTATTTTGACTCTAGATGCGACTAATTGGGCATCCTGAGTTTAATTTTATGTTGTTCATATGTATGTAAATGTTCCCCTTGTCAGCAGCTTCCCCTTCTAGTATTAGATACCCAAGGTCACAAGGGGGTATTGGAAATTCCCTTTTTGTTTGATTGTCTTGAACTCAAGGTTCCCAGAAGTGACTTCAAATTTCTGTTGGCTGACCTACAGTTTGAGCTACAGTGACACAACAGAGGCCTCCCCAGCTGACCAGCAGCAACTGGAACTGACTGGGCCTGCTTGAGCCTGGCTGATGTCCTTTGCAGAAGAGAGTCCTGATCTCCAAGAAGTGCCTTCCTGGGGTCCTGGACCCTTGGCTTGCATCCGAGTGTACTCCTCCTGACTGCCAGGTGATAGGCCATTGGTTTTGGGCTCCTCGCAATGGACTAGAACTCTTTGCTTGAACTTAAGAAGGTAACTTTCCAGAGGGACTAACCTGGTCCCCCAATGTGACCCATGCTTCATTGCATTTTACCTGAATGTGTGACTTTTCACACGTCCAGCGCAACCAGATGATCACAAGTGGCACTTTATGTTTCTTGGGGCTATTTTCACCAGAAACTTTAAAAGCTTATATCTCTGGTTCTACTGATTGGATTTTGAACGATTTAATGTCATTTTCTTTATAAAAATTGTCTTCATTTTCTAAATTGGTTTGGGATTTTCCCTCTGCTGCGTTTTCACTTTATTACTGTTTGTGTGCTGCATAAATATTCTACACATTGCCTCTATGTCAAGCCTGAATGCTTTTTGCCATACTATCAGAGGGTTAAGCACAGGTACATTTAGTGACTTTTGTGGTTCACACTGTAAAAGATTATGTTTATTACTTGAGTGGGGCTCTCACCCACTCAACTAATAACCCAAAGTCTTACACTATACCACATTCATATTTCATCTAAAAACATGTCTAAATTGCAAGGTTACAGTGGAGGATAATTTCAACTCCTGCAACGTAGCAGGTAATCTTTTGTCCCTACACCTTCCCAGATTTTAAGCCTCCTTATATGTATCTGTTTAAACCTTTTAAATATTAAGGTGGTCCCTGGCCCCTTCCTGCCTAATGAGTCAATCTGACTATCCCAGAAGCCAACTAGTAAGGATGATGGAGCAAGTTCTCGTATAAAAGAGACTTGCTCGGAAGCAGTCTTTTCACATAGCTCGTAATACTGTAATAATTGTGTTCATTAAAAACTAATAATGCACGATAACATTTGTACACTTAAGCTTAGGGGAAGCTTGCCTATGTGTCGTACTAACAAGTAACCAGAGAGTGATTAAAATGCCTGCTAGCGCAGGAATCTTTACTGCGCATTCGTCAACTACATCTACGTAGTAATCACGTACCTATGCTCTGGAGGGAAATCTTTGCAGCTGCGCAATCGCTTTTAAAATGGCCGCTTGGTACTCACATGTTAATGCGCATGCTTATGCTGAAACTAAACCCTGCAATTTTACTAAAATGCTAATGCGAAAGATTTATATAAGTAAAGGGAGTTAGAGTAGAGAAAGGTGGTATACAGTGAAATCAATTTATTTTGAATTTAATATATCTCATTCTGACTTCTTTATTAGTTCGTATTGTGGGCCTCAAAGGATGACAGATGTCCATGCCCCGCATGCGTATTTGTAACCTGCCAGGAACCATGACGAATTAATAGAAACTCATCCAAGGGCACGAGCTCTGTTTGTCCTGTGAACAGAATCATCTTCCTGGTCGCTGAATGGAGAAGTTATTAAAATGTATAATTTTGATCGATAAAAATGTAAACTCGGGTGGGAAATAAAGCATGGGAAAGCAAATTAAGGGGCGGGAACATAGAACAATGAGCTTAAAGAAAAATGTTAAACTTAGCATGGTGTGATGATCATCTCCCCTTTTCCTGTCCAATCAGAGTTAGACGTTTCATAAATGTTAAACATTTAGGGGTGGTACATGCCATTAGAAGGGTATAATTGAGGTAGTTTAGTTAGTCAGACCACCACAGCGAGACGGAGAATGCTGAGAGACTGAGATGCTGTCCAAGAATTAAGAAGAATACTGAATAAGATCCAATCTCAGACTTAGAACTTTTGAGCCATTTAATTAGAAGAAGATCGCAGAAGAATCGAGGAGGCACACAATAGCAGAAGATCGTGGAAGAATCGAGGAGGAAGTTAGTGTCAGAGAGGGGTGCGACGCAGATGTCGTATCTAGAAGAGGTCATCTATCCTGTCCCTGAATCCTGTCCTGAGCCTTTGTCAACTGATCTGTCCCAGGGGACCCTTTCCATTTCCTTGGCCAAGGGGTTGGTTTACACACCATTCTAGTTAACTATAATTCTGTGTAGTATGTCATTGTACTTCTCTCTCTGTTTCCTCCCTATTCAGGTTCTGTCATCGTAATAATTTTGTTTAACAATTATTCTAATAGCATTTCATTCCCTTCCTCTCCATGGAGAAGATGGTGTTCTAACTGTATTTTTGGTTCTTGGCTCACATGAATTTACTAGATAAACTTTTAAAACTCTCCTGAATCTGTGGTTATTTAAATAGGGTTGATTGTATGTAATTTTCACCTATTCAGTTAACTAAAAGTTCCATTGACCAGAGGAAAGTATATTGGATCAAGAGGTTTAGTAAGAAATTATTAGATAAATTCGTCCTAGAGGTATTAGTACAATAAATTGACCCCAGCGGTATCTACTAGCCTATATGAATGAGTGTGTGTTTATGGGCCCAGGTGAGTATATGGTAGTTTAGTACTTGAGGTTGGTAATCCACTGGATCAAGAAGATTCTTCAACAAGTATGTCAAAACATTTGAAAAGGTGAAATGGCAAATAATAGAAAGAGAGTAAAATACTACATGTAATCAACATCCCTTTGTCAAGACTTCTGGATCTGCAGTAGTTTATCATTTGTTTCACAAGTGGTCAGAAAATCTGCCCAAATCCCTTGAATTTATCGCTCTGGTCCTTCATCCAGGAGATTATCTGCACATATGATGCCATGCTGTCCATCTTTTCTAACCAGGTCTCAGCTGTTGGATAATGATCCGACTTCCACAGCCTTAATATGCACATTTTGGCCATTGCAAGTGCCGTCCCAAACCATTTACTTCTTCGTGGCGGGATTTCAGGGTACGAAGAAGCATCATACAGTAGCTAATGTAAAGCTATAGCTAGGGATTGTTTAATTATGTACCATATATCTTGCCAATACCTTTCCAGTGATGAACATTTACATAGCATGCGTACTATATCACAGTCTTCAACATCTTGTGTTGTTACAAAGGTCTGCTGCTCCCAATTTCTTTGGGGACCTGTGCCACCTATTGAGAATGTTGTAATATTTGAACTGCAGTTGGGCTTCTTGTGGGTTTTCCTCGTGCGACTGCTGTATGTCAAACCAGTTCTCTTCCGAATCTTCAAACATAATTCTATGAGACTACCAACTGTTCGACTATAAGTCATGAGAATGTGAGATCTCCTATTATTTTATCGATTCTGTAGACTGCCTATTTATGTGTGTATTTTAGAAATGGGGATTCTTGGAGGGTTACAGGTTTGGGCCAAAAGGTTTTCTCATGCTCTGCCTTGGAAACTAAAAGTTCTAGAACTGGACCCAAAGGAGACCAACATCAGAATGCATTTCTACAAATGTCTTGAGTCTGTCTCCATTTATTACGTGAGCTTTCTTTAAAATTCTGTGGGATTTAGAGTCTTTCCCTAACTGCTCTGAGTGGCCCATACAAATGTGTCCATTGTGCCTGTATGATCCCCTCTGTACGTTGTCGCATGCATAGACCATTGCTTTCAGAACAGGATTTGGCTTTTCAGACTTTCAGAAGTTCTATGGGCCATATTTACCATGTAGTTGCGTCGCTTTTGCACCAACCAACAGGGTGCAAAAGAACAAACAAAATGTCAACTACAACACAAAAGATTCTAAAAAAGAAAAAAAGAAAACATATATAAAATATTACAAATTTACGAAAGATAAAAACATATTATATTGTTAAAAAGATCTAACAAATACCTAGGAAGATTTGTTTTAAAATAATTTACAGACAAATAACTATTTTTGATAGAAATAATTTATATTCAAAAACATCAATTATTACATAAATGTAATCTTTTTTATTTCCTACCCTAGCATAATTACTTATCAATTGAAGAAATATATTAAGTAAAATACAAAATAAAACAGATAAAAATGTATTTAGTCCCTAAACATTATCCCTATAAAACCAAATCCTACAAACAAAATAAAAATAAACAATTACCATAAATATTTATGAATTGATGAATTAATATTAATGATCAACTAATTATTAATTAATTAAACATAAATTACTTACCACCCTCTACCCCAATAAACACCACAACCCACACCTAAAAATCATTACACAATTTCCATAACTAATTTTACATTAATATCAATTGCCAACAACGTATTAATTAATTTAAAAGATTTTACTTCACACCCTTTACCACTATAACCCCCACAACTCACATCTAATATTAATTACACAATTGCCATATTTAAATTTTAATTAATTAATTAGCATTAATTAACAAATAATTATTAACTAATTATAAATACATTACTTTCCACCCTAATCCCCTATAAACCCCACCACCCGCTCCTAAAATATAACACAATTAACATAATTAATTACCAATTAACGAATTATTAATAATTATAAAGCAATTAATAAATAATTAATAATACATTAATTCCCACAATTAACAGCATCACATATAAATTAAATAAATATTAAGAAATAACAAATATTAATAAGTGTATTATAATTAAATTATTGTAAAATGGAGTATTGTTTATTGTTTGATTACTTAAAATCATGACAATTAGAATAAAAATTAGCAAGAAAACACAATTCATCTTAAATGCAACAGAAACAAGTTAAAAGTATTAAAAGGATACAGTGGTACAAAATATTTTCAAAAATTAAGCAAGAAACAAGCTAAAAATACGCTTAAAACATAATAACCTTGTTGATGGGTGTGCAACCCGGCCCTAACCTTCAGTAAAACAAACGAACGCACCATCGATAAGTGTCTCGAGATATAATAAAGAACACGTGAGTCCCGGTTTGGTCATAGATGTACAAATTATGACGATTATTTTTGTAAACCTGCAGATGTACGTTTTTTTGCAGTTTTGATGACTAATTTCGTGAACCTGACGTTAAGCATCGTATTGTTGGGATTCATTGCTGCTATGATAGCTTGCCGGCATGATCGAACTCAGTGTTTGATCCCTTCGCCCCGCATCAACCTCCTTCTGTCAGTAAAAAATGCGGGGCAAACACACACCACGTGCTCAATTGTTTCTGAGTGATGACCGCAGCCCCTACATTTAATATCATCATTTGAGCTGCGCCATGTTGGCAGATGTTTTAAAAAGGGCCATTTGCCCATCCTCAGTACCATAAATCTTTTCTTCCAGACGGCTGCATATGTACTTGAAAGATAGGGGGCCTCTGATCTAGGTTTGAGCTCCGCGATTATGAACCAGGTGTGTTTTCTTTTAGATAATTGTGCCCTGTCCCGATGGAAAGACCAGAGTCAAACACTTCTTTTAATAGGCAGTTTTAGTGCCTGCTGGGGCGGATTAGTACCACAGTAATCCATGACGTCAAGCAGTCTCAAGGAGTAATCAAGGTAACGTGAATGTTTTTGACTGGATTGGCCGACTGATGTTTCTTGCCACAACACGGCCTCCAGGCTTCCTTCCCTTGAGTTGCGCAATCTATGACACAACTTGATGAATGCGCCTTCTCCAACACCCTCATGGTTCAAAAGGCCTAACTCGAGCCTGATCTGAGCTGGTGATACTGATTTCGGGAGGTGCCAGGCTCGTTTAAAAATTCTAGTTGTTATTTTATTCAGCATTAAAGAATTGCCCCCCAACATAATTTCTTGACCGTAGGTTAGATCATTTGTAACCTTTGCCTTCATGACTGTCAGGAGGGGAGATAAGCTAGGGCCAAGTAGCTGTGTGGAAAGTTTCATTGATGCTGCTTTGAGAGACAATGCTTTTGCTTTGACCAACCACTTCTTTCTGTTTTAGAAAGGAGCCCTTGGAATCCATATAAATGCCCAAATATTTGTACGATGTCATAGTTTCAATTTTTTTACCATTGAAGAACCATCCACCATTTTGCTGCTTCCAATTCCCAAAGGTGTTAGCTTTTGTTTTTGAAAGATTTAGTTCCAGAGCATTACTTGATGTAAAAGAAAGCAGCTGGTCAAGGAGTCTCTGTAAACCGACCCTCGTATGGCTAAATAAAACAAGATCGTCGGCATAAAGCAAATTACTAATTCGGGATCCACCAAGTTGGGGGTGATGAGAGTTGACTTTGTCTAATGGATGGGATAAATCATAAATGAAAAGGTTGAATAGGAGGGGGGCCAACACACACCCTTGTTTGACCCCACAGGAAGTTTGTATTTTTCTTGAAACGTGTGACCCCTCACCCAGCTTGATGTGAATCCAAGTGTTTGAATGGAGTTGAATTATAGATTTTAACAGATCACTTGGAATTCTCCATCTTTGTAATTTGTGCCATAACAGGTCCCTGGGCACCCGGTCAAAGGCCGCTTTAAAATCAACGAAGCAGCAGTGTAGTGACATTTTTGAGGATGCTGCTTTCATGGTGAGTACGGATAGGGCCAATAGGTTGCTAGTGGTGCCTGATTTGGCCACAAAGCCAGTCTGATAAAATGGCAGCCGCTGAGTTTTTAACGCCCAGGATGACAGATCTTAAAACAGGAGGCTGGCATAGTATTTGGAGTCTACATCTAGGAGTGCTATCATCCTGTAGTTTTTTGGATCGGCTCTTCTGCCTCCTTTAAAAATAGGGTGAATTATTGCTCCTTTTCACTATTCTGGTATAAGTGTATCGGCAATGCAAAAATAGAGGGGCCGGATGCTCAGACTAAAGCACGGGATTGGCTTTAAACAGTGCCTGCGGAAGCCCGTTAGGACCTGGAGCCCCGTCAGACGTTACTGATACAGCGAGCGATATTTTGTCTCATGTCTTCATAGACGAGCCGGGACTTTGAAAACAGAGAGTCTTGCTGAATCGCAGTTTCCACGGTATTGATAATTAAAATGGAGTGTCAGGTTTATCATGTGGGGTTAATGTGCCATTACTCGTTGTTTCCAATGGTGAGATGATATTCAATTGATCCCTTCTATTGTTGTGGTCTTTAAAGTGCTCTGTTAAAAAAAGGTCCCATTCAGCTTTACTTATATTTGCACTGCATTGGCCAGTTCCGCCCAATGTTGTCCTGTTCACCTGTGACCAAAAAGGTTTAGGATTGGAGTTTTTACTGGCATGGACTAATTTCAACCAGAACTGGTCGCCTGCTTTTTGTTTATCCCTGTTAATGGATATTCTAAATGCTTTCTGAGCTTGCTTGTAGTTGGAAAATGCATGAACATCTCCCTGACGTTTCCTAGCGAGACGTAGTGCAGAATTGGGTTTTGTCTTTAGTTGTTTTGTCTCAGCTGTAATAGTTGTTTGTTCAGGCATTGGAAATGTATGTACTGAAGACGGAAATTGGCTCAGTGATTGTTGAACAAGAAGCTGCCATACTTTAATTGGGACAACTTCCGCTGTGAACCATTCGCCTAGGAGAGTTCTGCATTTTTCCATTATTGCGGGGGTTAGATGATCAGTCCATTTCAATCTTTTAAGGTTCTCTGTGCATGTGCCGATTGTAATGTGAGTGACTGCCGAGTGATGGGCAACATTGAAGCATAGTCGTATTATTTGAGAGCGGTGATCGCTAACGCCCAGTGATGCAATATGGAAGTTCTCTATTAATGGGAGCATTTCGAAGTTTCCTAGCGTGTAATCAAGAAATGAGTAGGAGTGACCATTAGTTCATTTCCAGGCTGGTGGAGAATCCATAGAAAACCTCCCATTCAATACGGTGTAACCCAGACTGTTAAGTTGTAAGACAGCATATTCGCCCAGTTTGCTCGGTCTAATGCCTACTGGTTTAAAAGGGGGCGCTAGATACGATGGTGCGGCAGGGAGTATTTAATTGACTCCGCTGGAATGCCTGAATATAGCTTAGTATTACAGTCTCCAGAGATTAAGCATGGGGCTGTACCATGGTCTCTTATCAGGTTGGACGTAATTTCAATCAGTCGGTCGAATTTGACTTTTTCTCGCTGGAGTGAGTTGCAACGTAAATGTTAAGCAAGAGCAATTGTCTGGCTGGGTTTGAGCTACCGATTCATCATCATCATCTTTATTCGGTCATATTAAAAAATAACTATAAAAGCACATGTAAATACATCTATAAAAAGATATTATTACAAAAAATTATCATTTACAATTCCAAATATTTCTTCGCAATCCTAGACTGAGATGAGAATACATAAAAGATAAAAATAGATAAAACATTTCATTTCGCAGGTCAGGTTACATTGAGATTGCTAGACAAACTCAATGGGCTGCATGTCTTCCCCTTCCTTTTCCTCATGCAGGCCCATAAGAATGTTGCTACAGAGAATCAAATCAAATGTTCGGGCAGTGTTTTTAAAAAGAATAGTGCTACCCGACACTGCTTAAAACCCATTTTCTTTCAGATTGGTTTTAGATAGACCTTCCTTTCACTCTCGTAGAGCCCGCAGAATAAAACCAAATGCAGTTCAGTTTGAGGTGACACATTATCACACTGGCACATGCTTAGATGTGAGTGTTTATACGTTTTTTCAGGATAACCAAGCATTAGAGGAATCAAATTGGTGCGGAATCTTAACAATATGAATCTATGTTGCGCACTGTTTATGTTGACTAGGTAGGAGAAATCTCGCACCATTAGTGGTGGGTTAAGGTAATAAACCTGTGCTACATGTTTCTCTGTATAGTATTCCCTACGCCTATATTCAGCCATCAACATAAACATGGCAATAACTTGCTTGGACACCCTCTTACAGACCAGAGGATCTTTAAAAAGTTTGTGAAGGCCTATCTCTTTTAAGACTCTCTCCACATAACTTAGCCACTTAGATCTTTTCCATTTATCCATCTCTATGCAGCTCTTGATTATCATTTGGGTCAAAGGTAATTTATCTCTCCTCCAAATAGAATGCCATAGGAGAAGTGGGGCTAGTTGTATAGAATCTGATATGTGAGGGATGGTCAGTTCTGTATGTAAGATCACATTTGTAAAGGAGAGAGGAAGACCCACTACAGATTTGAAGAATTTATTTTCAATAATTTGTAGTGGTGTAGGTGCGACCGTACCCCACACCCCAGCTCCATAGGTCACGGGTGCTTTTACTCTAGCCTGATATATGTTTTTTATTGGCAATAGGGGTTTGGAGCCCAATTTCTTTGCAAAAGAATTTACAGCAGTGATACCCCTCTCCATCACCAACCTCCTTCCTTCCATCAGTTTTGCCCATGACCGCATCATCTGCATAGGACAGTATCGGTAGCATTTGGTTTTCATAGAGGGGAATGTCTCTAGTAGCCACTGTGAGCGCCTTCTCCACTCCATTTGTATATAGGGAGAAGAGAAATGGGGCCAGTACGCAGCCCTGTCTTACTCCTTTGGAAATTTTAAAAAAGACGTGTACAATCTCCCGATTTAGTGTAATGCACTGGGGCCATTGCATTTACATACGATTGCCTAATGAAATTTAAAATAGCGGGTTCAACCCCCATCATCTCCATTATGTCCCATTATTTATCATGGGCCACGCAGTCGAAAGCAGCGCTCAGGTCCATGAACGCGATATATAGTTTGCCATCTTTCATACTGGTGTATTTTTCACTGGTCAATGCTAAATTCAAGCATTGATCCACAGTGCCCCTCCCCTGCTGGAAGCCATACTGTGCCTGGATCAAGATCTTATTTGCTGAGGCCCAGCTCTCTAATCTAGAGAGGAGGAGACGGCCCATAAGCTCTGATGTTGTATCCAGCAGGGTTATTGGTCTGTAATTTTTAGGGACAGTACAATAACCGCCGAAGGCCATGAGGGGGTGGGCCTATCAAAGCTATGCTATTTAGGACATTAGTTAAGAGTGGGATCCACAGGTCGGGGTTAGTTTGGAAGAAATCGATTGGAACTCCATCCGGACCTGGGGCCTTTCCTGCACTACATGAGTTCAGTGCCATCTTTACTTCATTTAGGGCCCTATGTAGGTGGCAACACATTTACCGATTCATAAATACCGAATTTTACCGATTCGGTATTTATGAATCGGTAAATGTGATGTAGGTAATGATTCGGTAAATTTTACTGAATCGGAAAAATTCGGTAAATATGAATCGGTATTTACCGATTCGGTAATGGGGCATACCTTCCCATTGATTCCTATGGGCCTGAAGGCCCATAGGAATCAATGGGAAGCCAGTCACCATTACCGATTCGGTAAATACCGATTCGGTAATGGGGGGAGCATATACAAGGGTGGCAGGGTGTCACATTGACACCCTGTTGCACCCCTGATTCTTGCATGTGTGCACATGTGGCGCACATACATGCCCTAAGGGCATGTATGTCTGCCACATGGCACTCTTGCATCTGCAAAATATTGCGTTTTGCAAGGTATTCGTTATTTATCACCAACCTGTATTTGGTGGTAAATAACGAATTCTTAATTCTAATTTGCACTCTTTAGAGTGCTCCCTACATTCGGGATTCGGTATTTACCGATTCGGTAATTTACCGATTCGGTAATTTACCGAATCCTGAATGATGCCTCCTACAACCCAAATAGCTAAATACCGGTCGGTAACGGGATATTTACCGAATTTCGGCCGTTACCGACCGGTATTTAGCTACCTACATGAGGCCCTTAGTGAGAAAGATATTGGAACATAAGACGTATCCTCGGTGGTCACATGGTGGTTATTAATATCAAGATTTGAGGAGAAAATGTTCTCATAATGAGTGACCCACGACTCCTCATCAACGTTTCCATCCGTAGTAGGGTCAGTAGGGGTTTTAAAATAAGGTGCATTAACTATTTTCCAGAATTCACAGCTGTTCCCAGAACAGGCTGCTTTTTCCAAATCAGCCCATAGGTCATCCCTAATTTCTTTTTCTCGTATTTTCCTTGCCATTTTGTATGAAGCCCAGAGCGTTCTTATATGATCATAGTTCCTAGGCTTCACTTTTAAGGCAGACAGCAGTGCCTTTCTAGCTTTTGTGCAAGGGGAATTAAACCAGCCCCTGCCTTTCCCACTATTTGAGGTTTTAATTTTAGTTATGGCCGATTTTATTTTTGTTAGGATATTACAAAAGGCTGGGACCACTGTCCCTGCCTCTGCTTCCAGGTCTAGACATAATTGGATGTCATCTTGTGTGTTACATATAGGTTCAGGGACGAGCTTTGTTGCATTGATATGGGCCCATTTAAGCCGTATCCCGTTTTTCCTGGACACAATTGGCGTTTCAATGTTTCTACGAGGTTGTCCCTCAGATGTTCATACCCTGAGCTCCATAGAAACCATAGCATGGTCATAAGTATGTAATATATCGTGGATTCTGCCCCATTACGTAAAAAGGAACTTAGGAGACTATCTGTTTTAGGATCTGGATCAAAGATTATTTCTAGGTTTAATGAGGCCATTAGCCTATTTAGACCGTTACCATATTCGCTATGTAAGAAGTGATATATAGGATTCCCCATCATGTCCTCTACCCCGCATACTGGCACATTTTTGTAATTACAGGGGTGAATGTTAAAGTCACCTAACCATATTATGTCAACATTAGAAGTCTTGCTTTTACTCATAATCTCTGAGATTGCTTTGTCGACTTCCCTCGTATGCATCTTTGGTCCAAATCTGTTATTATAAAAATTTATCAGAACCAATACCCCTTCCTGGTATATCTCCAGTGTCAAAATCTGAAAATTTTGATTGGGATATGATTTTGTCTTTACCTTTATCTGTACATCGTTCCTTATTAGGGTCAAGATTTCCCCCTTTGCCCTCCCTGTGATGGATGGGATTGCCTGGGTCTGGAAGGATCGGTAGCCATTTATAAATACATGTTCCGTGGCCAATGTTTCCTGGAAACATGCTATTTCCTTATCCTGCCATGTCTTTAACCAATTGGTATCACTCAACTTATGTCTGATACCAGCCACATTCCATGAGGCTATATTAAAGACATTTCTTTTACTCTCCTTTTTTGTGAGGGATGATTGTGGACTATTAACCTGACTAAGTGAACATTGCCCTTCATTACATGGCTGTGAAATTGTGAGTGCTGGGTATAGTCAGTCACAAGCATCAAGGTCAGACAGGGGAGCATATCTGTTCTTAAACCTCCAGTCCATGATCTTGCTATTTCCCCCGGGGGTACCCCCCCATTGTCCTTCCCTGGGCCATGGGTAACTCGTTGAACTAAGTGAAAAGGAGCTACCGATTCTAATACCGGTGAGGCAATCTTCAATAAATTCTAACACATTGATATTCAAGGATAATTTACAGGCAACATAGATCGAAAGGCCGCCTCGTTGCCGGCCGTGCTTGTGCACTCTCGTTGCTGATGACCTAAATTCAAGATAACCTTCTATAGGGGAACTTGTTACAGACCAGGTTTCCTGGAGAAGTATGATGTTATATTTTTCCGGAATTCTAGACTGTCTAGACTGTTGAAGTTTCATGTAAAGGCCATTGATGTTCCAGGAGCATCTTGACAGACTAGAGTGAATAATATTTCAATCTTGATAGCCTCGGAACAGGGCCCCTGACAGCCAGGCCCAATCGGGCTTTACAGTGGATTGTCTCTCTGTGGCCAGCTCACCACGCTCTGTTGGAGAGCTACTTCGAGTCGATCTTAATATCGAAAATGGTGAATTTGCTGATTGAATAGAAGGAGCCGAAGTGCTAGCTAGGATTGAAGCGTACCGGTGGTCGCTGGGTATTACTAAGTTTATACCCCAGCTGTTAAATTGCTATGTCTGTGATTGTACCAGTTCCTTTATTGCTTCGGTTGCCAGGGTTATCAAAGTTGTGTTGATTGATCGGTTGATGTTACTAGGTTTAAATCCAATTCAGTTTGCTTAATTCTGGAATTGATTTAAAGGGTCTAAGAATGTTCCCACGATTTAAAATGTTGTGCGGGCCTTGGGAAATGTACTCCGGGACTAACAACGGTTTGGTCTGTGTCCCTTCGTTGGGCAAGTGGCTCTCTATGGGAGCGACGGTGGGCTCTGGTGACTTTGCGGTGTTGTCTGGTCTCCATTGGTTTCCAAAGGATCTTTGCAAGAGGCCTGTATGATCGCTAGGAGGGTTTAGAGTCACTTTATTAAAGATGGTTTTACTGCTGAAAGGGTTTTGAGTTGCTTTATTACAGGTGGTTTTACACTTGGTGGCAGGATCGGTATCATAGTTGGAATTGATAGAAGCCTTTCCTCTACATCGTGGCTGAGGTTACCTGCAGTGTGAGCTAAACCCTCCGAATTCTTCCCTGATCTCAGCTTGCCTGCTGTTATTAGGGTAGATGTACTTACGCCGGAAGTAGCCATTATGGTTTGTGAATGACAGTCGCACCTGGTCTACTTCAAACTCCACGTTAGATGGAGGTTGGCCTTTCTTTGGCGTTGTTTGGGGAGTAGGCTTAAGAACTTCAATTCGCTTGGACCAAGTGTTTGATGCAAGTTGTAGGTCATTTGTTGATTTTTTATTTTTATACAGGGTTGATTGTTGAGCTGCAGACTGGCTGGTAATGGCACCAGTTGTACTTATCGAGCCCAGTGATAAAGTGGAATTATTTTTTTTAAAGTAATGGTTTATTGTGTTTCGGATTTCAGCTACTTGTCTGTTGAGATTTTTCCAAAGTCTTTTTTTTTCCCCGCTTGCTCATCCTGTGGGTTTGTACCACGTTGACTACTCTGCCGGCAACCGTGCCGGAACACTCGGGTGCCTTGTTGCCAGTTGAGGATGTGCTCTTTAGTGGGATTGCTTAGTCTGCTTTTAAGATGTTTGGATTCACATTAGCTGTTGAAGATTGGCAGATTAAGGGGCTTGTTGTGTTAACGTTTTAAGATTCAATTGTAGGATTGACGGCGCCAGAGGGTGTTTGTTTGACTGTCATTGAACTTTCTAATATAGCTTTGTTGCTATTGAGGCCTTAGTTCCTGTTTGACTTTTGAGCGGCTAAGTCAGATACCACGGGTGTATGATGATCCTGAGATGGAATACGGGTCTGCCCTGATAACGGGAGTTTCTTGACTTCGGTTGAAACTGACAAGAGAAATTCGGGTAACGAGGAGAGGCTGTCGATTATCGTAGAGCAACAGCATACCCCCTGTACTAAGTGTGTTTTAGATTGTGCTTTTGTGATCAGAGTGTTAAGACCCTCTAGTTTTTGGTTAATCCCAGCTGTGAACATGGCAACTGTGTTTAAAAGATCCATCTGCAAGTCCAGTTTGTCAGAATGATAATTTAAGGCTGAGACTTTTGATTGGAGGGTTTGCAAAAGTTGAGACAAAAGAATGTTCTCATTATTCAAACAGCAGCTCTCAAGGGCAGGTGGCTTATTACGAAAAAGGATAGGTCAAATGAGTTTTTGATGATCAGGGTGCCAATTGAGCAGCCCTTGTTGTTACACTGGTCGAATGTGTCCGGTATAATTTTTGTAGGTGATAGTTGGACGTTGTGTAGAGTTGACCCTATTTGTTGTTCAGTGTGGGCGATTAATGCTGGTTTGCTCCCAACCTGCTTGTCCGTATCCGTGGTCGTGATCTGTACATGTGGTGTTAAAGGTGGTGGCGAGCTTGTGTTGATTAAGGGCTGGTCATCCTCCCTTAAAGAAGTGTTTAGGAGCAAGACTAAAGTTGTCTCTACGTTAGCTGATAGCTGCTCGTGGTGGAACACATCTGATCCCTGTGATGGTGGTGGTGAACAGCACTCAAAAGCGTTTAGAGCAGAGTATTCCTCCATCGTTGGCATTCTTAATGAGGATGCAGATTGAGGTGGACCAAGGCCCAACCTGTAGGGGCCATCGTGAATCATGGCCTCTACTTGTTTTAAGTTCCAGTCTGAAGGCTGGGGTGCCTGGGTAGTTTCCAGCACAGTACAATACGAGGTATTTGAGGTTAGACCTGACTTTTTTGATGCTGCAGCATTTTTTAAGAAGTCCCTCAATGTCCCCCTTTTGGGGAGGGTAGCCACAGAGTCTGTCGTACTAGATTTTCGATCAGGAAGATTGGGACAGACAGAGGATAACGACCCCAACGGTGTATGTGGAGCAGAAATGTCAGGGGGATCAGAAGAGAAATTAATGATAGCTGGGCGTGTGTCACATTGGTCTAAGGTGTGTCCAAGGGTGGGGCTTCCGCCATGTCCAAGTTGTCGCACAAGGACTTTCGCCTTGTAGTTTTTGGGTAGGGGTTTAGTATGCAATTTCCTAGTTTTCCCTGACCTCTTTGCAGGGTTGAATGCACTTGGCTGTGAACGGTGTTACGCTCCACCAGGAGGAAAGGGTGGAGGACAGCTACTATCTGCCTTAGCTGCTTCCTGGCCCGGGGATAGAAAGTGATTAATTGAGAGGGAAACAGGTCTCTTCAGGTCTTTTCGGTTGCGGCAAAATGTGGCAATATGCGGCGGTGCCCCTGTAGTGCCTCAGAGGCACTCGCTGATCAAATACCTCCCCGCCCTGGGACAGTCTGGGCGACTGGAGCAAGCTGTAGTATTGAGTACACACACTCACCGGGGACTTGGAGCCTTGATCTTAAGCCTTGAGCCTTAGGCTACTTATGTTACAGGAAGGTGCTGGCTTCGGTTGGAACAATGGGGAATCACTGGATTGGCCCCGTCTTCTAAGCAGCTGCCAGAATGCAGGAGCAAGAGTCGGGGGGGCCTTGTAGCTGGCAGGCAAGTGGGGGACTCCTGGGGGGATCGCAAACCGTACTCGGTCTAACTTAGCTGCCTCCGCGGTCACCCGGGCATGCTCTTTTCGTGACAGCCCGCTACAGGTGCCGGACTTGCAGGGATGCCTGGCATGCCTAACGTGCGTGGAGATAGCAGGAGGCATGCAGCGCACACCGAGCCCGGCTTGCTTCACGCCTCACACTCCGGGTTCAGATCTCCGGGTACTCCGGGCGCCGGATGCCGATTTCGGCTCTGCTTAGCTCAGCTTCGCTAGGCACCTCCGCCTCCAATTCAAACTCCAGCACCCGGCGCCACGACTGCTTCCACCAGAGAGTTCACAGGAAACAGAAAACAGGAAACAGGAAATCAGTCACTGCGGAAAGAGGGGCAGTTTACTGGATATTTAAATTACTTCCCACCCAATTCCCCTATAAACCCACAACCTGCTCCTAAAAAAATGACACAATTAACATAATTACCAATTAATCAATTAATAATAATTAACAACCAATTAATAATTCATTAATAATAAATTAATCCCCACAATTAACACTTCACAATCTAAATTAAATAAATACTAATAAATAAAACGTAATAATTAATTTATTATAAATAAATTACTTCCCACCCTATTCCTCTATAAATCCACAAACCGCTACAGAACTAAAAACACTACAGTTTATAAAAATAATAACTACTTAAAATTTAACACATATATTAAAAAACAAAAGCAATACTTATACAAAAAAAGTTCACATACTTTTAAAATACATACTAAATACATACATATTATTGGCGTCGATATTTTCAAAAACGATATTTCATAACTCCAAGTCGATATACTTGACCACGATATTCTTGGTTTCGATATTTCTGCATCACAACATTTCCAACTCAATATTTGTGTATGTCGACATTTAAAATTCGATATTCTGTCTGTGCACCGGTGCGTGGGCCATAGATTTTGACGCATTCACAGATTTCCCATTACTGGTAGACCTGGGAATGCGCTAAAATGCTGCTCCTTCCCAGATGAGGCATAGTGAGAAGAAATATGTTTGTTTCTCCTTGTTTTTTTCCCTGTTTGCACAAAAACAATCCTGCTTAACCCCTTCGCAGCGGCGCAAATTCCGCCGCGGCGCTGGGGAGGTGCGGGGTGAGCGCGGCGCCGAAATGCGCGTGACGGAACCACGCCGTCATGAGTCACGGGCGAGCTGTGCTCATGACGGCGTGGTTCCGTCATGACTCCGCCCACTCTTTATTTCGCCCGCACAGGCGGGGAATCAGCGACGCGTGGGCGGAGCGGCCACAGCATTCCGGGACCACGGCTTCATGAGCACACGCCGCCCCTGGCTCATGATGGCGTGGTTCCGTCATGCGCACGCAAGGGGTTAAAACGCAGGGCCCTTGCACCAATGTGGAAGAGTGCCTGCATTGGTGCTAGGCAGCACATTGTGTGCCTGCGCTAGAAAAAGGCATGAATACAGTGGACTTCTGCCCTTTCCCTGTCATGCAGCACAGCGCAGCAAGGTGATCTGCTGCGCAGTGTGACATATCAATAAATATCTCCTTTAGTATATGCCAATTCAAACCCCTATATTTACCAACTATATCATATTCGATTTTGACCCATTTCGTTTTTTGATTGTAACATGTAAGGGCTACTGAAGGTAGGCCAATTGGAAGGAGAGCCAGTGAGATAATAAGTGTGGTCATCTGGAACCTCCACATGCCGTGGAGGTGGGTAGTTTAGGTAATTTAAGACTAGGTTGTCTGCCTTCCCACAGAAGTATTTTCCATAATTTAGTTGCTGGTGTGGTAACATAGCAAAACTATAATTCAGCTGTAGCATAATGTTATTTTTTATTAGTTTGATTCTTACCCCAAAAGCAGAGAATACCTCTTATATGTCTATGTAGTTTATTAAATAACTGGTTGAAAATATGCTGCAGTGCATTCTGTATCGCTCTATTAGCGACAAACCAAGATATTTCATGTTGGTCTCACTCCATGTAAATTGGAAGTGTCCTAACAATGCAACAGTTAAAATTGGGTGGCACTGGTAACGCCTCACACTTTTCCCAACCGACATGGTAACCGGAAAAAAAGGACAAGTCTGAGATTATTTTTTTGAGAGCCACGATTGAGTGTTTTGGTTTGGACAATGTCACATCTGTATAAAAAAATTTGCTTTCTGTCCCCCCCAGGCCTTAATATTCCTTTATTTTCTTAACTGTGCCAAATCGCTGTAGCAAGCAGTTCAAGTGCTACAATAAAAGTCGTGTTGACGAGGGACATACTTGCCTTTTTCCTCCCTTCATCTCCAATAAGGGGGATATAAAGCCATTACATGACACTATTGCTATAGGGTTTGAGCATAGCCATTTGACTTTAGAGAGAAACCTATCTCCTGTTCTCACGCTGTTAGACCTGACATCCTTGTTTGGTATTCCCCCAAACGCTTTGCTTTCACCCCCTTACTTTGCTGAATTAACTCTTTTTTGTTGGAATTTTGGGTTGTGTACATTTTACCCCTGCTCACTAGGGCTAAAGTGCTTGTACTCTTCCCTTAAAAAAATGTAAAATGAGACCAAACCTAACTGGCACATTTAATTTACTTGTAAGTCCCTAGCAAATGGTATCATGTGTACCCAGAGCCTCTAAAGAAAATCTACCAGTTGAAAGTAACATTCCTTGTGCAATTCTTCAAAGTAGTCCTGTAAAACACATCTCAGGCCTGTAGTCCAGTTTTAAATGTGCTATTTCTACCTGGCAAAATAATTCTTTGCCAAGCCTAAAACTTTCTTTTTTAATTCTTATGTCATCTCTAATTTAGACTCTAAAGGATCTTAGGGCAAGGTTGACGGTATTTAAAAAGTAGGACATGTAGATTAAAACTTAAATGTCCTGGCAGTGAAAAGCTACATAAGCTGTTTTTCACCTGCTGTGAGGATATAACACGAGGTAGCCTTATTACTCTTAAAAAGTGCTAACTTCAAATGGATTGTGAGCAAATTAAAAGATGATGTTTCTGCTCAAATGAATTGTAACTTAAAATCCTCTTTAATGATAAGGTCAGATTTTAAGTTACAGTTTTGAAAATGGCACTTTTAGAACATTTGCATTTTCCTGCCCAACAAACTGTGCCTTTCTGCTATTGTCCTGGTTCACATGACTGTGAATGGGCCTGCTTGCTGTGGGTTGTCTATTGCTTCCATACATCTAGACAAACAAATCTTGGGTGTGATGGGAGAGGGTTTCCTAACAGGAAGGCTGCTGATGAGCTGTACCCTGCCCTGATTACACTTCAAAAGGTCAACAGCATACACAAAGGAACCTGATGCATGTTGGATATGGACTGAACCAGAGGGGAGGTGAGTGTGAAATTGTCAATTTCCAGTCTATGAAAGTCAATCTCAAATAACATTACTTCAAGTTGTTCATTTGTCATGTCAATATCTCTGTTGGCCAGGTGCACATATAGAAGAGAAGTGGAAGACGCAAACCTTGCCTTTACTGCTCCATCATGACAAAGGCAAAATGGGTTATCAAAATGATTGTGTTGCAATTATATACATGGAGAAAAATCAAGCAGACATATTTTGCAACAGCTCATTAAGATTGAGGCACAAGTGGCAATTCCATCCATTTATGATGACCTGGGGACACTGCACGTGCACACTTCAGAGATTGTTAAAAGGTTTGCCAAGACATATTTGTCTGATTGTCAAGATAATACATTTGAAGAGAGCACTTCTTATCTTTATTGACAATGCCTACAATCTAAAATACTGAAGCCTATTCAGTGGGAATATAATGAAATATGTAAATGCTTCTGACATGTCTGACTCCCCTTCCAACAATGCTCCATAAGAAGATGGCTTTCCTGGAGAATAAAATACTGGACAATAAACAATCTGTAATTGTCCTATATTGTCCTATATGAGGCCTTGAAGAGTGTGGAACTATTGCCACGTTATCCTCCTTTTCAATACAGCACTGTTTCTTAACCTATTGACTTCTTAAGACCCCCAATTGATCATCACTGGAACCTGGGTACCCCCCCCCCCCCCCCACTGATTAATTGTTAGAATCCAGAGACGCCATCTTGACCTTTGGAAGAACCAAAAGAAGGATTGCTGTGCTGCTTTGCTGCAAAACGTATTGCCACTCTGCCACCCTGTTGTTCTGCCCTGCTGGCCTCCTGACTGAATGAGAAGAACTGTTCCTGCATCTTCAACCCAGGACCACCTGAGTGACTCCAAGGGCTGGTTGGATGGCCTCCTGATCAGGGCCCCATCGACAGGACAGTAACTTGGAACCAAGTACCTGGACTCTACCAGCTGTGAGTCCTGTCCTTGCACGATATGCCACCGCAGTCCTGGACCCTTAGAATTGGGCCTGACGGTGCTATGCCAGCCCAACTGTAATCCCTGCAGAACCAATGCAATGTGACGCACTGTCTCCTAAATTCTATATCGGAACAGCAACGCGACACATCCCCTTACATAACTCCACATCCGAACTACTGCGTGATGCATTCCCGATGCAGGACTTCGCATTGCAGCCCATAGCCTCCTTGATACTGCTGTTGAATGATGCTTCCTCAATGCATGTCTTTGCATTGCAATTCCCTCATCGATGCCATCCTTGACAACAACTTAGGTCTCCACATCACAAGCCTACAATTTCTTCAGAACCAGCTGGTATGCAGGACTTTGCATTGGAAGCCTCACAGCTTCCGGGAACTGCTTTGCAAGATGCTATCCTCATCGATGACACAGGACCTCGCATCGCAGCCTCACAGCTGCCCATAACGCATCTCCGGACCAAGGCCTTACAATGACCTTACAATGCTCCCTCTGGGCGACACAACCTTGATGTGGGACCTTCCAGCACTACTCAACAAGGACTGAAGGTACCCTTTTTCAGCAGACCTAACTTGTTCCCTGTACCAGCTCGTGTTCCATTATGGTCAGCCTGACCTTGAGACTATGTCCCGGTCTGGCATGACCAGATAACCACAGTCGGCGCTCTGTGCTTTTTGGTGCTGTTTCCACTTAAATCTTTAAAATTGCTTATTTCCAATTCTACTGATTGGATTTTTGTTTTTTGGTCTTAAATTCTTTAATAATTTGTACTCTATTTTTATAAATCGGGGTGGGATTTTTTTGTGTTGTGTTTCAACTTATTACTATGTGATTTACGGCATAAATACTTTAGACATTGCCTATAAGTTAAGCCTAACTCTCTGTGCCAAGCTACCAGAGGGTTGTGCACAGGTTAATATGGTGTTTGCTTGTGACATCACCATGACAAGGATTGCGGTTGCTGCTTTAGTAATGTTTCACCCCTCTCAGGCAGTAACTTACTTTCTCACAGTTCTCTTAATTCAATTGAAGCCACTCATTTTCCGTACTATATTCTTTTCATGCACTTGCACTGGTCCCATAAATCACTCTGAGGATACTAACTTATTTTAGCCTCCAATCTCAAATTCCTTCAGATTCTCAGAATGGTTTAAAATTTTCAGTTTTACATTTTGCTTCTCTATTTATAGACATTCTACTAGTCTGTTATTATTATTTTATTGTAAAGGCAGCCGCGGACCCACTGAGTATGCTTTGCAGACTCACAGGAGTCCCTTGACCACAGGTGGGAGAACCACTACAATACAGCACTTATTTCAGTTCTACCAAATCCAGGCAAGGACCACTTGCTCTGTGACATTTATTAGTTTCATTGATTGAACGGTTTTAGACTTGTCAGCCTTAGGGTGGTCTTCCCCCAGATTTTCTTCCTGCTTACCTCCTCTTTTTGGTGACTCTTTTTGTTTGCCTTATGATTCTGAGCATGTTACCACTGCTAAGCAGTGCTAATGTGCACATGCTTCTCTCCTAAACATGGTGACATTGGTGTATACATGACTGAGATATGTAGTTTACTTACAAGCCACTTGTAAAGTGGTATACTGTATACCCAGGGCCTGTAATCTAAATTCTACTAGTGGTCTTGCAGTACTGGTTATGTCACCCACCTACTTAACCTTTCAAACCTGTCTCAGGCCTGTCATTGCAAGGCTTATGTGTGCAGTCTGCTGCCACTTCGACTTGGCATTGAAAACCTCTTGTCAAGCCGTAAACTCCCCTTTTATTACACACAAGTCACCCCTAAGCTGCATTTGTTTTTCACTACTGTGAAGCCTACTCCTCTCATAGATTAAAAAAGGGAATTCCTTAATACACTTTTAATTCCTAAGTAGAATGGAGTGCTGTGTCATGTTTTATATCTGTGGAATAGTAATGACAAATCCTATTTACTAGTGAAGCTGGGTTTAAGATTTTGTTTTAGAAGTGCAACTTTTAGAAAGTGGACATTTCTCTGCTCTTACACCTCTATGTGCCTGCAGCCTGTTTCCAATAAACGTTTGGGTTGGATGACAGCTACACTTTGTGCATTCCTTCTAGACAGCTACAAACACAGGAATGTTAGATGTGTCTGAGCACTCATATGCATTCTGATGACTCTTTCTTGGTAGGAGGGTCTAACACTTATAGCTGAATAGGCAGTGTTCTGTCACCACACAAAAGGACTGATTACCCCCCACAGGTTGTCTGGAGCCAGGGCTAGGAATAAAGGGGCTTGTGCACTTCAAAGACCCTGCTTAGAATTCATCCCCACTTCAAAGACACAACTGGGTATAAGTACTGTGTCTCTGACCCCACCAACTTAGATATTTCAGGACCTGGAAAGAGCCTCTGTTAGAAGGAATACTGTGTTGCTACAAGGAATGTCACTCTGCTGGACTTCTGTTGTGGAAGTGTGGAAGATCTGCCTTTCTGCTGTTCTGCCCTGCTGCCTCCTGCTCTCTGTCCCTGCTGCGGGAGAGCTGGACTCTTCCTTGCAGCCAAAGTGATCTCCAAGGGCTTGTTGGTTTGCCTCTGGTTGCTTGAGACAATATGGGAGGGATATCAAAGTCTCTACCCCTGCTCCTGTGCCTCATTCACTGGAAGTTGGCCCATATACTTGCACCAGATAAATCAATGTATTTCCAGCCTGCTTGTAACAGAACCGGCGTATTGACCCTGTTGAGGGAGTAGAATCGGTGTATCGCCCTCGGAACTGCTGCATCACACCCGTAAGCACCGCTTCGTAACTATTACATTGTTGCCACTGCGTAGAGAAGATCCGCGAATCGCCCCTCCAGCATGGATTGACCCAGTACATTGTCTTCAGAACTGTCACACTTGGAACCAGCGCTTCACTCAATTCACCCGACGCATCGATGGAGCTGCGTGAAGAAAGCTGGCACAACACCCCCACTGCAAGGGGATTATCAATGCATCTCGTGCTACAACAAGTATTAAGGTACTTTGCTCAGCGGGGCCCAGTATGGGTCTGGCAGCCATCCTGTTCTTCATTACAGGTGTCCTCAACTCTTGAGTTTTTCCCAGTCAAGCATGACTAGATTACCTACATAAGCGCTTATTGCTTCTAAGAGCTAAAAACACTTTTATTCTTAAAAATTCATAACTCGACTTCTAATTATTGAATTTTTCCAGTTTTGGTCATGATTTATTAATTAAATTATTATCTGTGAAAACTATCTCATCCTACTGCTGTAAACCATCAGCCCCATGGTTTTCCGAAAGACTGAAAGAAAAAAACTGAAATGTAGGAAATATGAAAGGCTTTGAAGGATAGGCTGCAATCACTGTGAAAAAACTAATTATAAAACGGAGATTGCAGTCTATAAAGTCTTGATAGAGAATAGAAAACCCTCAGTTTTACCCAGGAAATAGAGACAGCCAAAAATGTCATTAGAGACCTTTTCTTGACAGTAAAGAAGCTCACTAAAGCACCTTCTAGCAATTCCTTAGAAGTTAATCCTTCCTTCTGCAATAATCTGTCTTCCAATTTTCATAATAAAGTGGAACTAACTTTTAATAAGTTCTCGTCATTTCAGTCTCCTTCTGCTTTAAGGGAGTAAATTCCACCTTAGAGGAATGACCAAGTCATTACTCTAATTAAAGGTACTAAATCAGGCCCACACATGATCCTTGCTCCTCCTCATTGAGCAATTGGCTCCAGATGTTATTGCTCACCATCTCACTGCAATTTTCAATAAAATGATCTTGACAAGGCAGTTCCTAACACGATGTGAAAAAGGCATCTATTCTTTCCCTCTTAAAGAAACCTAGCCTTGACCCCCGGTGACCTAAACAACTATTGGCTCATATCCAGACTTTTGCTGCCAAACTAATCAAAAAAGGTTTAAATAAGCAATTGATGGCCTATATCCACACACACACACACACATACATAATGTTGTTTTAGGAGCTGCCACAGTACAGAAACTGTGCTGATAAAGGCTATGGAGGAAATAGGACAGACCTTGGACAAAGGTGGCCAGTCCATGCTTATTTTGCTGGATCTGTCTGCTGCCTTTGATACAGTCAACCACAGTTCATTGGATGATCGCCTTAATAATATCGGGGTGAAGGGACCAGACCTCTCTCCCTCTCTGCTCTTTCCTAACAGGGAGGGAGCAAACAGCTTATCTTGAGGAAGTGGAGTCAAAAGCTTTTACGCTGCCATGTGGAGTATCCCAGGGGCCCTCCCTTAGTCCAACTCTGTTTTTTTTAAAATTGTATTTTTATTGGCATTTCAGCACACACATAGTCGACATAGTTACATATTGATGGTATTGATTATTACCATTACAACAACTTACGGTACACAGTTTTTACATAGGGGGAGGGCCATGCACACTCTTTACGGCAGTTCGTATTCCATGTAGCACATACATCAAACAAGCCGTGGGTTGTATACATGACAGCTGTGTTCTATCTTATTACATGACGAGCACATGTATAACCTGTGGGATTTATTCTGTATTATTGGGTGGTGTGGATGGGTTGTGGATGTTCGGTTCACTCGCTCTCAACCATGTGAGGAAAGGGCCCCAAACGTCTTTGGGTCGAGACGCGGCGGACACCATCTTCCAGAAAGCAGTAAGTTGTTCCTGACAAAATGTGATATCAAGAATCCAATCTTTAATCAAAGGAGGCCTCAGTCTGCCCCATCTCATAGCAATTCTGCGCTTAGCCAACAGCAACAGCATAGCCAGTAATCTACGGATCTCTACCGGGGCATCCTTGACGTGTCCCAAAAGCCCCGCTACAGCCCTGGGCTCTATATGTGTCATGAGTATTTCACTAATTGTTTGGAGCACCGCTCTCCAGAATAGAGCTATCTGTGGGAAGTCCCACGATAAGTGTAAGAATGTAGCTTGGTCTGAGTGGCATCTCCAGCATTCCGCAGTAGGTTTGGCGCCCATGCGAAATAGCCGTGTTGGCATTCAGTAGAATCGGTTTAAGAACTTGAAATGAATTAGTCTGAGCTTATAATTTGGGGAGAGTTGCTCCAGCTGTGCACAACAGAAGCGCCACTGCTCCTCTGTGACCAGAGGGCATTATCGGTGTTCCACTGTTACCTGCAGTGTGGCGTGTGTATTGGGCTGTGGGCCTGCATGGATGTGTAGATCCTACTGAAGAGTTTACCCGCTGAGGAAGTGGTGAGGATGTTTTCTAAAGCAGAATGGGGGGAGGTCTCGGAAACGTGGCATGCAGCTGTTGGCAAGTGGCACATATTCGGTGGTACAGCAGAGTGTCCCAAAAGTTGGGGGTGTGTGTCAGTGGTAGCCTGCAGCCCCATAAACCCCTCCTCCTGATATAAATCTGCATAGCTGGTGATGCCTAGCCTCCGCTCTCTGTCTATTGTGCCTTTGTCATCTAACGGAGGCATCTGTGGGTTCCTAGCCAAGAGTATTGATGGGGCGTACAATATTTCTATGTAGGCTCTGTCACACAAACCATTCCAAGCCCATCTTAGCGTTTCAGTGGTGTCAATAGCATGACGAGGGCATCTGTATGGCCAGTATAGTGCTACAGGTAGAGGTGTAGGTGCAGCTATGTCTAGTTCCACCGCCACATGTTGCTGAAAGGGGATCGGAGGAGCCCAATAGTAAAGGAATTGCGCTTATGCACAGTATGTGTATAGGGAAAAATCCTACGCACCCAGTCCTCCTTGGTTCTGTGGAAGTGTGAGTGTTTCCTAGGCAATTATGGCTGGGCCGCCCGCCCAGACCAAAGAAATCATCAACGAGCACATAGTGCTGAGAATGCCTGGGTGAATATGAGTGGGACGTTTACAAAAATATATAAAAACTTGGGAAGGACCACAATTTTGGTGATTGCTATCCGTCACGTGAGAGACAGCGGCAGAGAGGCCCATAATTTGACATTGCCCTTGAGCCAGGTTACGGCACAGCCCAGGTTAAAGTTCCGGAGTTCTTGGGTATCTCTGCTAAGCCAGATGCCCAAATATTTAACAGGGCTGTCTGCCCAGCGGAGCGGGTAATCAAGTTTAAAAGGAGTGGCGCCGTTTGACAACGAAAACAACGTAGATTTCTTCCAATTGATCCAGATACCTGACAAGCCACCAAAGTGTGTAATTTCCCAGAAGACCGGGAGCAAGTTTACCTGGTGGTCATTAATGTACAGAGTAATATCATCCGCATATTGTGATATTATTATTCCGCGGGTGGAGAACCCCAGTCCCCTAGCCTCATGATGCTGCCTCAACCGTGCTGCATGGCGCTCCATCGCGATCGTGAAGAGTAGTGGGGAAAAGGGGCACCCCTGTCAGGTTCCACGGGTGATGGCAAATGGTTCAGATATCTGACCATCACACACAGATGCGCTGACGGGTCAGTGTATAATAATTTAATTTGTTGTCTGAACGGGGGTCTGAAACCCATTCTAGTCTGCACCGCAAAAAGGAATGCCCACTCCAATGAATCGAACGTCTTGGGGGCATCGAGTAGTGCCGCCACCACTGGGTACCGGGGGTCTAAGTAGTGTAGTATAGTGAAGGATGTGTGCAGGTTATGTGTGATCGACCTCCCCGGGATGAAGCCTGATTGGTCGGCCCTGGCTATGAGCAGCATTAGCAGCTGAACTCTGTTGGCCAGGAGCTTCCCGTATATTTTGTTATCTGTGTTTATTAGGCAAAGCGGTCGATACGAGTCACAGTGAGTTGGATCCTTGTCCGGTTTGAGTAATAACAGTATTTTCGCTTCCCAAAGTGTGGAAGGGAGTCTGCCGTTTTCAAGGGATTCTTGGTACATAGCCAGACGGTGGGGTGCAAGGATCGATACGTAGCATTTATAGAAGGAGGCAGGGAGCCTGTCCAGCCTGGGGGCCTTGTCAGGTGGCAGACTATTGATACCCTGGATTATATCTTCCTCCGTGTAGGGTTCGTCTAGGTACATTCTGTGTGCTCTGACCAACCACAACAGCTCGATTGACTCAAAGTATGACAGGATATGTTCGGGCAGGCCAGTGTGTTGTGTTATGTTGTGTATAGATCAGAGTAAAACTGTGTGATGTGGTCCATTATCTCCTGTGGGCCTCTGTTAGCCCTTTGCGTATCATCTTTAAATTCTGTAATATAGTCTATGGTGCGGGGAGGTTTAAGCAGTGATGCTAGTGTTTTCCCAGGCCTGTCGCCCTCGCCATATCTTCTAGCCTGTGTGTGCTTGCCCAGAAAACAAACCTCTCTCTGCGCCTCCTCCGTATACTCATCTAATTTATTTCTGAATTGAGCCAAGAGCACTGGGTCACCAGATTGAATGTATTCTGTTTTAAGCGTACTGATTTGCGTTTCTAGATTACCCAATGTTTGCCTAAGTGCTTTGAGGACACCAGTTTGCCTGGCTATGCATCTACTGTGGATGACCACCTTGAATGTCTCCCATAGGGATGATGGGGATGATACTGCGCCCACATTCTGTAAGAAGTACTCTAGAATGTCTCTTCTTATTTCCTCTTTAAACGCAGCGTCCACCAGTGCTCTGGGTGGAAGTTTCCATTTAAATGCTTGGGCAGGTGTAGCTGTAATTAGTATTCAAAGGAGGCAGGGTGCATGGTCTGAGAGGGTTCTGGGGAGGTGTTTAATGTCTGTGGTCCATGAGGCGGCGTCCCTGGACAAAAGCCAAAAGTCAATGCGTAACCAGGCCAAGTGTTGTGTTGTTACACAGGTGCCCTCCATCTCGTCTGAATGCCATTGTCGCCATATGTCCACTAGTCCGCCCTCTTGTATTATAGTGTTCAATGCAGTGGTGGCGTTGGGATGCAGTCTACGAGATGCACCCCTTCGGTCAAGGACGTCGTCCAGAATGGAAATAAGACCCCACCCCACAATACGGTTGCACATCCTATTTGTGCTACCCACCCCAAAGTTCATTTAAAAAGTCAGGCGAGTCCGAATTGGGGCCGTACACCAGCACCAACCGCACCGCACCAAGCATGCCTTCCGTTCTATATATCTGCCCTCTGGGTCCAATAGCATCTGAGTCCACTGCATGCCCCTACGAATAAGAATCGCAGTGCCCCTGGCGTAACTGGAGTACGTCACCAGATGCATAGAACCCCAGTACCTATGTTGGAGCCTGGCGCCCACAGCGCTCGAAAGGGGCGTTTCCTGAAGAAAGCATATGTCTTCTTTATATCTGGTTAAATATGCTTGTACTAGTCTAACCTTCCGATTATCGTTAAGCCCACGTATGTTCCAAGTAAGACAGTTATACAAAGTCATGCTGTGGGTGAGTGTGTGTCCAGAGCGTAAGAGCAGTACGGTGTTAGAATCTCCCCCGTCCCCTTGTCTCTCGAAGCAGTCAGTGGCTCGCCTTGTCATGTATCTCGTACACAGTTGTGTCATCAATGGTGTGGTGCAAGTGGTCTAAGCACATCTATTGCTGCCTTTTTTACTGCAAAACTATGAAATCCCTTCCCCATAGTCCCATCCCCACCCACTCAAACCCCCCAAGCAGGTTGAGAATGATAAACCTACCCACAAATTCACATAACAAAGCAGTCATAAGTGAAGTTAAACACCAAAACAAAGCAGTAGAACATTTGGGAGTTCTCCCTCGGGGGGTGGAGGCACCAGCGAACTGCCCAGTTGAGAAACTGGTTGGCTGAGAACTATGATAAACCAATGCAATACAACGTTTACAATGCGAAGTGTGGCAGTGTCCCACTCCAACGGAGAAAGTACAATATTATTTCAGTAGTATGGAAATGGACCCGGTGCACCCGGTGCGCAGCCATTACAAAGTTACATTCAGCGCTAAAGATCAGTCATTATCACTTAGGCATGGTACATAGGTTGCTTTTTGCTAGTCCCAGATGGTAATTTCTTGGTACCCCCAACGTGTTTGGCATATTTCAAGGCTGATTTTGCGTCCGTGAAGAAGTGTGTGTTGTTGTCGTGCTTGACCTTTAACTTGGCAGGATACAGCAGAGCATATGTTATGCCAGCTTGTTGTAGCAACCGCTTGGACTGAAGATATCTCACAGCGGGCCGCCTGGAACCCAGGTGTAAAGTCCGGGTAAAAGGAAATATTGTTCCCTTTGTAGGAGATCTGGCCGCGTTTTCTGGAACCCCTGAGAATAGCGTCTCTATCCATGTAGTTCAAGATTTTTCCCAGGATCGGCCTAGGATTACCGCCCCTGCGAGCAATGGGCACGCTCAACTATGAACATTTGAGACAGCTCAGAGCCAAAGATGTCTTTTAGAAGTTCTTCCACAAATAGCTCCATCTTTCCTGTGACTGTGGTCTCAGGGATTCCTATAATACGTACGTTGTTCCTACGGGAACTTGCCTCCAAATCTTCATTCTTGTCTCTGATAGCAGTAAGCACTTTGTCCATATTGAGCAAGTGTTCCTTTGTTTCAACTTGGAATTCGTGTGCCTCCTCCTGCTGGTTTTTGAGTTGATATAGCCGCAGTTTGTGCCTAGCCACCTGTTTTTTAACCTGGTCTAGTTGGGCAGTGAGAACGTAGAGTTTGGTATCAATGTTTTCTAGACCACCTGTTGCCTCTGGCGTCGCCTGATCAGTTTCTGTGTCTGGATCGGTTTCCAGCTGTCGAGTTTGCCGCTTGCTCTCCAAGGTCAGTTTGGGTTGTTTTGCATCATTTTCCCCCATTTTATGGTTCTGATAGGGTCTTCGCCCGCCGGGGGTGAGGCTGCGGATGTCACCAGTCACACACCCCGGCGATGTAGCGCATCGCTTCCTTCTGGCCCTCCAGGGGGGGGACACACTGCGCCCGCACCTGACCAACACAGCTGCACACCCGACTTCAGTCACCCGACTGATGCAGCACCGCGTGCACAAGGCGCGTGGTGCCCAGGAGGCACTGTCGTCCATGATAAGGGGAGGGCCACCCTCCGTCTGCCCAGCAGGACGATGAGGTCTTTGTCGCCCGCACCACCTCAGCCTCATGTACTGTGTGCGATCTGTACTTTTCAATAGGGACAGGGCTTGCGCCCGGCAACGTCTATGCCGTATTTCCACCATCAGGGCAGCAATTTACTCGTTAGGTGGGGCACGCTATTCCCCAGCACGTTGTCATCGGCAGTCACCGGGCGCAAGGCAAGGGCCTCAAGGATCACAGGGGATGGCCATCAGGCCCCGTAGCCGCAGGCTCATGCTCATGCCCCCCAGTTGAATGTGATGTAGCAGAGTCGCACACCCCGCTGCTTCTTTCCAGCCGCGTCTACCTTCGGGGCGACAGGACACCTGGTAAGTGCCTCACGCTGTCCCACAGCACATTAGTTTTTGCAGATCTCGGGTGCTAGGCTCCAGCTAGGCCAGCACCGGCGGTGCCAACAGCTGGTCTATAGGCCCCCCGCTCCCTGCGCGGCCATTCTCCAGTTTTGGGCCCCGGGGATCACAGGGGATCGGTCGACAAACACCACTGCCGCGGGCCCCTGTATGGGCGTCCCAGTGTTCAGCTGCCACAGCAAGTGTTTGGGAGTCACGGGGGCCTCAGTTCTCGACTCAACACCCAACAACCTTCCTGTGCAGGACAGGCCCCACAGCCTGCCCGGGCACGCCTGGGTTAGACCCACAGCTGATCGAGGGGAGGCCACTGCAGGCCGACCCCCGCTTCCACTCCTTACTTGTTGGTAGCTGCGATGTCCACCAGGATATTGAGCACCTTCCCAGGGCTCCATTGTGTGATCGACACTGCGCCGCTCCACCCCAGCCAAAACAGCAACTCCAGCAGTGGGGCTTCGGCCCTCACGCAGACCATGCCTAAGCTCGCTCCTCCGCAGCACCCCACATCCCATCCGGGACCGCCGGTGCAAATGTTCTTGGACCCACCAGGTCCCATGGTCAATGTGCACTTCACGCAGTATATCAATCTCCGGTTTTCAACGCATATGTGACAGGATTTTATTCAGATTCTGTCTCGGCCGGCAGAGCACACTCAACGAGCGCCCATCTTGCTGCTCGGCGAGACCATGTCCCCCCAGTCCAACACTTTTTAACATATATGTGACTCCCTTTGCAGCCTTGATTAAATCATTTGTTGTTTCCCTGACCTAGTACACTGATGACAACCAGATAGTTGTGGCGTTTGATGATCCACTGAGCGACACCTGAAATGTAATACCTACATGTTAGCCATTACTGATTGTATAGATCACAACTGTCTTAAAGACAGAGGTATTGCTTTTCAGGAAGGATACTTCCTTCTGGTCACCTTCTTGCTGGCCTCCCGAGTTCAGAGCTTTACCTGTTCCTGCTACAAAAGTTAAGAACCTAAGCACCCTCATTGACAACAAAACTACTTACCATGATCAAGTGAGTGCAACCACATCAATATCTTTTTACACTCTCAAGATAATTACAAAAAAATCCTGCCATTTATCCCCACCACTCTTTGAGCAATTGTAATAACAGCTCTCATTTTAGCCAAACTAGATTACGGTAACGGATTACATGTTCTCAATAAGTCAACAAGCTTCGGGTTATCCAAAATGCAGCAGCAAGACTGTTACTGGGAATTCCTAAAGCCCAGTCAGTCAAACACGCCTTACAGGAGCTTCATTGGCTCCTAGTAAAACATAGGATGTAATTTAAGGCCTTTTGTATCACCTATAGGGCCTTACAAGATTCAGGCTCCAAATTCCTCAAAGAAAGTTTCAGTTGGTATCAGCCAGTAAAACGGTTACCTTCTAGCACTGCCTTGAAGATCGTCGCTCCTACCTTTAGGCTGTCTTCTTGGGGTGGCGGAAGTTTCATAGTAGGGGTTGAAAAACCTTGGAACTCCCTCCCTCTGCATATCAAGTCTGCACCAGACTTACTTACCTTCAGAAAACTTCTCAAAACCTGGTTCTTTAATAAATAATGAGCACAAAACTCTCCATATCCTATAGTGCTGAGACTCCTAAACCAGTGTGGAGTCTTTTTTTGTTTTCATTGTGTTACTGTATTTGTGTGTTGCACAAATACTTTACACATTGCCTCTTAAGTTTAGCCTGACTGCTCTGTGCCAAGCTACCAGAGGGTGAGCACAGGTTAACAGTTAGTGTGCATCTTATTTACCTTGACTAGGATTGTAGTTCCTGTTTGGATAAGGTGCATACCTCTGCCAATCAGAAATCCAGTTTCTAAACCTTGATATGAAAATCTGGATGAAGGTACTGTCAAATAGTCTCAGGAAGATTATACCAAGCCTCATCCAACCAACCCTAGTGAGATTTGTTCCTGGACAATCACTTAGGATTAGTCTCTGAACATTGTCTCACTTGATCTGGCTCACCAAAGAACCTTACAGATATCAATAGCCCTTTCCCTGCAGAATACATTTGAGAGGGTCTAAAGTGCATATCTCCTTATAACACTTAAGATGGCTTATCTAGATGAAGCCTATATATGTAATGTGTGAGTGCTTTTCAATAACCTTTCTGCACCCTAACAGACGTTGTCCATTGCAGTAATCGATTCTCACCACTAGTGGACATAACCGATGGGATCATAGATGATATGGTATCCTCTGCCTCTCCCCTCCTAATCCTCCCATGGGGATCACACAATCCCAGTTCCTGCCCCAAACAAACAGGGAATGTACAACTCTAATTAATGAATTAAAAACTGAAGTGGGAGAATAAAAAATGTCCATCTCTAAATTGGTCCTTACAATAAGTAAATTAAAGTGCGTAAAAAATATATATTCATCCATCACTTTAAACAGCCAGTGTACACAAACCACTCAACACACACAACAGTCTGTATCCCCCCCCCTTGCTCACTACCAACAGGGGATACATGGTGCAAAGGAGGTAGGAAGCAGGAATAGCAGATCCCTATGTAACCAGTCTAACCCTCAGTATCACTTGTACTCTCAGTACAATCCAAGCTCCCTGAACAGTTCTAGTTTGCTTAATTACCATCAGATACAGTCATCATATTCCCTGTTGACTGCTAACCCCCTGCACACTTCTACCAGTAGAGGGTGGAATCTTAAGGTCCGCACCAATTTCAGAAACAGGCCTACTGACCTGAGAAATAAAGTTGTCATGATAAAGGTACCAATACTACCGCCTCATGTAACGTTTGAATCTGAAGATTCCCTTATGAATAAAACCACTCATTGGATCAGACAAACTTTCGATCGGCAGAGAAGATATTCTTTGTGCCCGAAGGAGTTCCCCAAGAATTCTATGTTTGACGTGATGGAATTATCCCTAAAAGAAGCAAGAATGGTGGACGACTTAGTGGCACTAGACATTAGGACAAACCCTTTAAACAATTCTCACATTAGATTTAAGTACTGCTGATCAGGATCTGACTTATTGCAGTGTTCCACTCTATGGGCGGGGGCTTCATCCCCATTGCAAGATGTGGATTGACTCAGTAACATTAATAATTTTACTCCTCTCTTATGTGCACCCTTAAGCATAAAAGCTCTAGAAGCTAGCTATTCTGTTAAGTCACCCACTGCGAACTTGCATCTCAAAGTGAAAATATATGTATCATCTATTAGTATACCTGGTGTAGTTAAGGTTGTGTGCCCATTGCCAATTTCCCCCTGTACCGGATCAACCAATTCAAAACTGACATCATGCAGCCTACCGCTACAGAGATCCATAGATGCCTACTTATACCTAGTAATGAGGCAAACAACAGCCTAAACATAATCTCCTAGAACCTGGCGGGGATATATTCAAAACTACAAGATCCAGAATGGCACTCCTTTATAGGTTCTAATGATATTTGTATCTTTCAGGAGACTTGGGCACTGGATAAGGTACACATAAATGGCTACATGACTTACAGTGTGGAAGCAAAATCCCCCCAAAAATGGGAAGAGCCAGTGGGGTGCAGGGCCGGACTGGGAGCCAAAACCGGCCCTGGCAAACTGCTCAGCTGGCTCCCCTGGGGGTGAGCAGGGGGTGCGGCCGAGCTGTTTGCTACGGCCGATTTCGGCTGATTTTGTTACAGGGGGCCAATATTGCTGGCCTGGTAACATAAACAGCCCCCCCGGGCCTAAAACCGGCCCCCACCCTTGTGGCCTACCGGGGGAAAGCCCGGTGCCCACTACTGCCAGTCCGGCGTTATTGGGGGTGGCAGATAATTTTAGTGAGGATTACTGTAGCTGACAATAAAATCTCAAGATATATTGGGGATCCAGTTTACCTTTCCAACAGTTTTAAACCTAACCATTTAATATCTATGCTAGGTCTGAACCTTATAATGATGAGTCCGCAGTATTAACACACCTAGATGATCTGGCGGGGGCATACCAAAGCAAGTCTAAGATCATAGTTGCGGGAGACTTTAATGCCATTTTTGAACCCTCCCCCTTACTAAGTATCTTATTGGAAGAGGAGAATGAGATCGGGGATATACCCAATGTGGCAACCATCAAAAGTCGTTATCGATCATCCGCCGTGTCCCTGCCGACTGCATCATTGGTTGTAGGAAGGAGCTTGAGGGCATGCAATAGGAGGACCGTATCAGACATGAGTAGGCAAACCACTTTTAAACAGGGTGCCAGTACAAGTGTTGTTGATTACATCCTTGTTGACATTAGAATTTGGGCATTAGTTGAGGACATGCTAATTGCTCCGAGATTTGACAGCGATCACAACCCCTTGCTGCTAAAAATTAAGGGTCCTGCATTTTTTCAGGCAGCTACCCAGCTGTCTAACCAGGGCGGACAAACCTCTCGTAACTAACAACCGCAGAAGAGTCACCTGGCCCAAAGTCCTGGCAGATCCGCACTTTTTATGCTAGGATCTATGGATTATTTGCACACCTCCTGTCTGGATTGTGCAGCAGCTTGTATTGTGTATACCCCCCGGGGTCAACCTCAATATTATCTGTGCACAATTAATTATACGGAGCATTACACACTGTATTCACCAAAAATAGCTCTGGTAGCAGGCCGGCTAGCAAAATGGACACCAGATGGTTTGATGGTGAATGCAAATCAGCAAAGGCAGCCCTGCAGCTAGCAATCAAAGACCGTAGTCAGTCTGGGGTATGGCAGGCACGCAATAACTACAAAACTGCGCTCAGAAAAGCAAAACGTGATTTTGCAGACAAAAACTGGCAGGACTTGGTACTAGCAGTCAGATGTAAAGATACTCGCTTGTTCTGGCACATCCTTGCAAAGGGTAAGATGGAAAGCACAAAAACCCCTAGCTATCACATCCAGCCAGAGGTCTGGGTTGAGAATTTTACCACACTATACTCTAGGAACCCAGATGCTGATTGCACACACAACATAAGAACCAAACAAATCACTTTTAACACTCTTTTATCATACCCACGACTGGTACAGCATTAGCTTTTAGCCCGGAGGAGACCATGTCAGCTATGAACAGACTCAAGGCAGTAAAGGTGCCAGGAGATCTATATAAATCAGACCCAATGGTATGTGCTCCATATATAAACCTCCTAACAAACTGTTTAACGGCTGGCGGGGCTATTCCACCAACCTGGAGGGGAGAAGAGATAATCACCATAGAAAAAAAGGGTGATGCTTCTGTCCCCTTCCATCAGTTTGATAGATAACATGCAAAAGATCTTTGCACGTCAAGTCTTGGATAAACTCCTAAACTGGATGGATGAGAAGGTGATACTGTCCCCTTATCAAGCAGGTTTCTGTTCCAGAATTAGTACGTGGGATCAGGATTTCGGATTCATCCTGTTAACCTGGAAATATGTGCTACTGAAAAAACAAAAACTCTACATAGCATTTGTCGACCTAAGAGCTGCGTTCGACCTAGTGCCACACGAAATGCTGTGGAAAATAATGCTTGATTTAGGGACCTGGTGACTTTGATAGCCAGACTCCACGAGGACAACTATGCCCAGGTTAGATGGGGAACAAGTGGCGAATTAATTGACAAAATACCCATACAGCGTAGGATGCGTCAGGGGTGCGTGCTTGCTCCAACACTATTTTCTTTGTTTATTAACGATGTGGCTAGTAGCCAATTGGATTGTAGGAATGACTCTCCTGTCATGAACGGCAAGAAAGTCCCAATCTTGGTCTTTGCAGACGATTCTTTACCGATTTCCACAACCCCAATGGGCTTGCAAATTTTAGTGGATACGTTTTTAGACTTCTGTAAGAGCAGGAGTTTGGAACTTAATGTTGCCAAAACCAAATTCATGGTGTTTAGGAAAGCTATGGGCAAATCGAGAGAGGTTAGTATTGCACTGGAACCTTTAGAGCGCGTGAAAAACTTTGATTATCTGGGGATAAGACTAAGCAGCACACTTGGCTGGGAGCAACAACTGGAAAAGAGCCACCTGACCCTCTGTCACAGGTCAAAATCAATCCTGAGATACCACAGGCAGTCTTATACTCCATCACTGACTTTAGCACTAGAAGTGTACCGAGCCAAAGCTCTGTATGGAGCAGTGATATGGGGGTTTCTACACAAGCATTCGAGCGTTTGAGTAGCATAGTGTGCAACTCTAGTTTGTTGCAAAAATTGGTAAAGCCGCGTCCTGCGAAGTCGCAAATTGAGAAAGTTTCCTCTCAGAGTGGATTAGCTCAAAGTGAAAGGTTGAGCAAGTGGTACCCTTATCCAAAAAGGATACATGGCAGCCCTGTTTAAGATTCTCATTTTTGGTTTCAACCGCTGACCATTATATACAGCTCTTACATTGAGAAATGTGCAATTCCTGAATCATAGAGGCGCTCAGTTCTACATCCTGATTTTAAAAAGGGTAAACATGCCTGGCTGGAAAACTATCATTTAGTCGCCCAACTAGATGTGGATGCAAAGTGTTTTACATGTGTATTTTTAATAACAGGCAAGGATGGTTTAAGGGGGATAATTTAATGCTTTTTTACCGTCTTACCACATACGTCTCTTTTGAAGGTGTGGAAGCCTATATTACATTTTATTCTTGCTCCTTATTAACTCACCATCAAATAAGGAAACAAGGAGCTCTCACTATACCTGTTTCATAGACTTCAATCAGGTTGCATGTCACAATGTCGATCACAAAAACTGAGGTGCAACAATATCTACGTAAAAATATACACAGCCAAAACATTGAATTTCCATGCCTATAATGTAAATTACAAAAATAACTGCTACAAAAATATAAATCCTAAAAATACAGTAATAATAAAAATACCTGCTACCAATTTTTTCTACTACAATAACATTGTATTAAAAAATTAACAATATACTTAACCAAATGATCTGCTACAAAAATATAGTGTACAAAAATAGCTCCAGTTAATACTATGAAATGTTAAAATAAATGTACAAATATTTTAACATTTGGGAAGTACACGAATAAAAGGGATGAGATTTACTATTCTCCCAAAAGCCTAACAATAAACTGAGAAAGTAAATAAAAGGCAAGTATTTACTGAGCAGTCTCCCATCTCCCACACATTAAGGAAAGTGCATTAACCAGAGGGGATGAGATTTACTATATTCTTACTCTAACACAACTCAAATTTGGGAAAAAGCGTAAATAAAAGAGGGTGAGATTTTGTGCTATAACTCTATTCATTCAAACATTAAGGAAACTATATAAATGGGTGACTGATTCACTATTCTAACCTGAATCTTCCTATAACTGGTGAAAGAGCATAATGAAATGCTGAGATTTATTATTCTAACTACAATTTACAAATAGTGGGGAAAGTGCACAGCTCAAGGGGCGAACTTTAGTATTCAAATTCCAAACCAGCTAAAATTGGGGCAAGCACATCATTAAAATGTGTGAAATGCACTATTCTTACTCCAGTCCAAAAATGAGAATGTGCATAAAATAAAGTGGGTGAGATTTACAATTCTAACTCCAATCCAACTAAAATAAAGGAAAATACATACATGAAATGAGTGAGATTTACGATTCTAACTACAGTGTGACAAACATTGGGATGAGTGCATTCTTTGAGCGTGAAAGTTAAAATTCTAACTTCAACTCAACTAAAATTGGACAATGAAAGAAATAGGGTTGTTGGTTGACTAGGGTGTGAGCCCTGGTAATGCACCAACCACAACCCTTGTCAGGGCGAGGCACAAGCCCAAATTAACCTGTGCTCATCCCTCTGGTAGCTTAGCACGGATCAGTTAGGCTTAACTTTGAGGTACTGTGTAAAGTAATTGTGCAATGCTGCAGACAGTAATAAAGTGAAAACACCACACACAAAATGGAACTTTCTTTAATGAATAAAACAATACCTAAAAGACAAAAACTACGAACAGTAGAATCAGAGATATGCAATTTTAAAGATCTTAGTGAAAATAGTACCAAAAATCACAAAACGCCAACTGTGAATATCTGGTAACGCTAGACCAGGACAAAGTAACAGGTCCAGGCTGACCATGATGGAGCATGGGTCTGCTAAAGGGACACAGTTATGCTCATTGAACAAGGTACCTTACATCCTGGTTTGCGGAGCATTGCAAGGATCTGCGTCGATGGATTGCAGAGCCTTAGCGATGATTCAATTAAGAGATGCGGCGAGGCTGCAATGCGAGGGCCTGCACTGTCATCGAGGACCCCATTGACGGGGCTTGCGTTGTGAAGTCTAGCATCAGGGATGTGGTTTTCACTGGGCCAGACGGGGAACCCAAAGCAGGCCAGACAAAGTTTGCAAGACCAGACCCCATACAGTGTGCAGCGAGTGAGAACAACTTGAGAGTCTGACTACTACAAGGAGGGGTTGGGATGATTCTCTCCCCAAGAAAACTTTGGGAAAATTGCAAAAATGTTTAATTCTACAACACATGTTTCATTATATATTCGATTGTATCCCACAGTGGCTGCATGAGTTGAGCACAAGCCGACACACCTCTGAAACAGGAAGCCCTACCTAAACTCATGGCGAGGCAGTGCCTGGAAGAAAGTACAACAATGAGATAGCACACAGACCCAGCACACAGACTGATTTCAGAGTCAATGGCTAAATAATGCAAACACCACCACCAAGAAGCACCCACAGAGACGGACAAGTACACTCTGAGACAAGAATCAAGGCACCAAGAGAGGACTCTTTCAAACAAGAATGCTACCACAGAGAAAATTACCAAATGGCAATTGAGCAGAAGGCACCACCCAAAATGATATAATCGTATTCCTGAGGAAAGTAGACTGAGGAGGTAATAGAGCCTTATAGTATGGTCCAGCCAAGTGTCATATTCTAAAACATGCTTCATTACCCCAGAAAGATGACCAACGAATGGGACAATCTGCTGTTAAATTGGTGCACTTTCCTCTAACTCTTCCCAGGGATCCCTGGAAGTTTAGAAAAGAGAACAAAAAAGTAAAACCTCTTTCTAATCTCAACAGCCTAGGCAACCTTTCCATTCCTGCATTCGCTCTAAGCCCCTACCACAGCGAGGAGATAAAATGTCCCTTGAGCCTGGAGAAGGACGCATAATCCTTTACATGTGTAGGGGGGTGCAACAAAGGCTGGGAAGACCATTATGGATAGAGGTGGGTGAGCCATCAAATTAACAGGGAGAGCCAAGCCAGAGCAGAGCAAGATTCTGGCATGGCTCTTCGAGCCCATGCACTTTGCTGTGCAAACCATACAACAATCATCATATAAAAAATTATAAAGTCTCTTCAAAATTCAGAAAAAGTGCACTTAGTTAACATGTGGAATCTCTGACATTAGTTTGTCACATTATCGCACTGTGGCAAGAAGTACTTATTAAATATGATAGTTTTTATATATGAGCCATTAGTGAACTAACAAACAAGGCTAGACTGTTGTCATGTAAACTCTGTACTTGGCTCAGATTATTTAGTAACCATATAATTGGGTATTAAATCAAACTCACATATTTGAAAGGGATTTCATATGTGATAATAAAGAACAAGGAGTTTTGGTGAAATAAAGCATTTGCCTAAGATCACACAGTTTAAGTGGAGAAGGTGTAATTTATCTGAGTTTTCTGGTTTCACTTTGTACAAATTAGCCACTAAATGGGTATACATTTTTCTCTTGTTTTTATGTTAATGGTTTATTTTTATAGTCTTTATTAATTTTTCTGCAGTTTTTATACAAAGTGAACTCAACCCAACTTTATTAGAGCATCAGTAGGTTTGTGAGACTGCTTGACATTATCCACACTGGGCCACGCATACATCCTCGCAATCTATGATTTTTATAGACTTTCTGGAAAACAACACCCATAACCCTTTGCCAGCTAGATTGTCTACGGTTAAACGTGCTGTAGGTTTAAGGGTGGGAGCATTCTGTACTTTTTAAACATGTTTTTTCTCCACAAGGATATGGGTGCCTTTTAGACTTTTGAAAAAACCAGGAGGATTATGTTTCTTAATACACAATCTGTTTTCGAACATATGAGTAGCTGCTGCCCCTTTCCCAGGCTTAGTCCGACTAGGAAGGATCCCTCTTACCTTGAGCTAGTGGCAAAATACTACAGCCAGACTGCCACCAATTGAGCCCACGTGAGAAGTGCTTGCTGTCGCCAGGTGACTGGAAATGAAAGAGAGTAGATTAATCTCACCTGCTGATTCTGTTACTCAACTGATATTGCAGCACTGCTGTAATCCTGGCCCCCAGTAAAAACAGCCTCTACCCTTATAAAACTGGCTTTAATCACTCCAGCCTCCCAGGGAAAATACCAATGGTTGGTATGGCTGGTCCGGCATTGGGTGCGCAGTTGGGGCAATGGGTCGGTTCCGAGGAGCTGCGAGTCTGCGATGCAGAGTCCGGCATCATCGAGAAGCCTCTTGTTGACGAGGGATGTGATCACTGAGAATGTGTTGCACATTAGCGATTCCGATGGGCTGCGATGCAGTTCTTTGTGACTGGTCCAATCCATGCAGTAGCGGAGATACATTAGTTCCACTCAGGTTTGCGCCGTGCAGCAGAGGAAATGCATCAGTTCCATTGGATCCTCAGATGCTGGTAGAGCACCTTAAACCCACTTCCAAGGGTGCAGAACTGCAATGGAACCACTTGGATGGGTAGACTTGCAGATGGTAGAGTCTAGATGCAGGTGCAAGGTTGCCAGTTGTCTTTTGTGTCCCTGAGACATCAGATCAGGAGGCCAGCCAGCTAGCCCTTGGAGTCACTCTGGATTCAAGAGATGCAGGTCCATCTCTTCTCACCAGGGCAAGAGGTCTGCCGTCTAGTATATTGGCAGGTCTCTAAGCAAAACAGCAGTTTTTATTCCTGGCAGAGTATCCACAGGTCCAGAAATGTATTGAAGAGATGTTGTCTGAGGTCCAGTATGTATACCCTAGCCTAGCTGTGCCTTTGACGTGGTAAGAAGCTTTGAGAGACTTCCTGGCCCTCGCTTCAGACTAACTACAGGGGGTATGCAGCCCTTTGTGTGGAGACAGGGCACAGCCTATTGAAGTGTAAGTGTTGCTGGGCTCAGCTCCTACCTCCCATCCTGCTAGTGATAGCTCATCCAGTCACACTTCAACATCCCATTGTATCTGGCAATATAGTGGGAAGAAACAAAGCACAACTGTCAACTACACCCAGTGATGTGACCTAGAGACAGGCTGCAGGTGCCAATGGCTAAGGCAAGAAAATGTTGACTATCTAAAAGTGGCATTTTCAAAATTGTAACATAAAATCCAACTTCACCATAAGGTTTTTCCATTGCAATTCCGGAGACACTAAATATGAAGTGGTAATCTGTTCCAATTTGAAAATGACACTTCTAAAATGTAATAAGGTAACTTCAATTTTCTCCTATGAGAGAGGTAGGCCTTGCAATAGTGAAAAACGAATGTAAGAGTTTTTCACAACCAGGGCATGTAAAACTGAAAAGTACTTGTCCTAAAAGGTTGATTTGTGCCTGCTAAAAGGCTTGCTTTTCCCAGGTCGAAGGGCAGTTTAAACTACACACATACAGGCTTCAGTTGCAGGCCTGAGACATGTTTAGAAGGCAACTTAAATAGTGGGTGGCACAATCAGTGCTGCAGGCCCATTAGTAGAATTTAAGTTACAGGCCCATGAGCACAGGTCGTGGCACTTTACTAGGGACTTATAAGGAAAAATAATATGTCCATTGGTTATCCGCAATCTAAAATTTTTTAAGCAGAGAGCAGAAGCACTTTAGCACTGCTCAGCAGTGGTGAAGTGCACAGATAATGCATAACTACAGGGTTAGATGTACAATTCTGACTCCATTCCAACTAAAATTGAAGAAAATACACAAATCAAAGAGATGAGATTTACTAATATGGCTCCAGTCATACAAACATTGGTAAAAGTGCATAAATCAAGGACACAAAACCTACTATTCCAGTTGCAACTACAAAACTCAATAAATTAATCTGTGCTTAATGTTCCAGGAGCTTAGCACAAAATCAGTCAGGCTTAACTTTGAGACACTGTTTTACGTATTTATGTGGCTCAGAAACAGCTATAAAGTGAAAATACAACACAAGAAAAACTGTCATATCAAATTAGAGTCAATTTGAATAAATACAATGACACCAAAACAACAAAAATCCAATCAATAGAGAAAGAGATATGAAACAGACTAACAGAACAAAGCACCATTTGTGGTCATTTGGTTGTGGTAGATTAGGGTAAAGTCACACGTACAGGCCAACCACAATAGATCATGGGCCAAATATAGGGAGCAGGTTAGTCCCACTGAACAAATTTACCTTCTTAAAGATGGCGTAACAGCTCCAGAACTTCAGGGTTTCTCCTTTTCTTGTAAAGGAGTGCACTTGGATGCCAGCCATGCATCCAGGAGCTGGGGTGGCACCTCTTGGGGATCAAATGCTCACTTTAGCAGAGGCTAGCAGTGATCAGGAAGGTCCAATTGCAGTTCCAGGCAGGTCCACTTATGGCGGGACAACTGGGAAGTTGCAGGGAGGCCTCCAAAGCATGCTGTGTTCCTGATGCTCAGAGCAGGAGGTGAGCCAACTGACCCTTGGAGTCCCTCAGGTACCCTGGGATGTAGGAAGCAGGTCCAGTCTTCCTTCACAGAGAGCAGGGCAGGTGTCAAGCAGCAGGGCAGTTCTCTGGTAAACAAGCAGTAGCGGCTCCTCCATTAAGGCAGAAGAGCCTCGCCCACTGCTCAAAAGAAAAAATAAAATGATAATAACTAATCGCTATTATCATTTTGTTTTTCTTATTGCAGTCAGTGGCAGGCCGCAGCTGGCCAGCACAGGGCGAGGAGTAGTGTGCAATCTCTAAGTGTGCAGGAACTGTTTGGCCGGGCCGCTTGGGCCGACCAAACAGTTCATGCTCACTTTGCATGTTCCCCACCAGGCTGCATTACAGCCTGGTGAGAAACATGCACAGGCTCCATATCCCCATCTGAGATCTGAACCACGGCACTCACATCAATCACAACGCTGCATTGCAGAGTTGTGATTTGCTCAGGGGAGCCTGCGTGCTTCCTGCAGTCGGCCAGGACAGAAAAAAGGAAGAGGACGAGGATGGAGGAGAGGCGGCAGCCGGCCATTTCAGGTAAGTAATTTTTTCTTTTTTTTCATTCCTCCCAGCACCACGTCCGATAGCAGTCCCTCTTGGAAACAAGGCAGGCCTCAAGCAGCAGGACAGTCTTCTTCGGAACAACGCAGTGCTTCTTCTGTAATGTCAGCAGGTCCAGGAGTATACTGAAGAGTTGCTTTGAGGGTCCAATATTTGCCATCATTTGAAGTGGGAGAAACCTCTAGGCTATCTGCTATATCTGGTTCTGGAAATGTCCTTCCTTCCACTGGCCAGGCTCCAAGTGGTCCAGGGTGAAAAAGGCTGGTGTCAAGTTTCTGTGTGATTGGGCTGGAGGCAGCGGATTGAAATGTAAGTGTGGCAGGGAACAGCTATGCCCCACGCTTCCTGGCAGGATCACCCATCCTGCCAACACCAAGTCCCCCTTTGTCTCACTGTGAGAGAAGGATGTACAAAGGCCAACTTCCAACTATTTACAATCATGTGACACAGCAATGTGCAAGCACCAAAAGATTGGGACAAGAAAATGCCAACTTTCTAAAATTGGCATATTCAGAATTGTGACTTGAAATCACCCTTTACCATTAAAGAGGATATTTTAAATTACAATTATTTTGAGACCAAACATGATATTTCTACCTGTTCCCAATCAAAGGGTAGCACATATTAAATGCAATAAGGTAACCAGTTATTATCTTAGGAGTGAGGTTTGGGATTTTCACTACCAGGAACTGTAAAACTGAAAAAAACATGTCCCTACCTTTTAAATACAATGCACCCTTCCCTATGGGCTGTTTAGGGCCTACCAAAAGGGTGACAATATATACAAAAAGGGATGTTTACTTCTGCCAACAGGTTTATCTTAACAGGTCAAATTGGCAGTTTAAATTTAATTTATACACCATGGGTTCATGTAGTACTGCTTAACTAGGGACTTATACGTAAATAAAATGTGCCAATTGGATGTAAGATAAGTTTGCCATATTTAAAGGAGAGAGCACAACCACTTTAGCACTGGTTAGCAGTGGTAAAGTGTCCGGACTCCTAATGCTAACAAAACTAATTTTAGAAAGCAGGAGGGGAGAAGGCAAAAGGTTAGGGGGATGCCGCACCAAAGGTTGTCAGGTTTAGCAGTAATAAATGAGATAGATGAATGTATGTGCCCTAAATATGTGTAGTATTAGGAAATGGTTTACTGAGCAATGTAAGTCTAGTGTGGGCGGAATTATAGATTTTTTTATCATCTTCTTTAGTTTCTGTATTTAGAGGTCATATATCATGATTCATATTATTTGCTTTATTTGGAAGCCTTGTGATATTGCAATGATTTTAGGCAGTCAACAAGGAGTACATTGACTCAAACTATAAACTTTGTAGACAGCAGGAATCAAGGAACCCTTCGAAGTGCAACAATGCATGCCCAGAAAGTAGTTCCATGAAAAATCCTGGGAACCTTCAAGAATTTCAAGAAGGCGAAGAGGAGGTTGACAGCTTGCCATTTCTTGACAGAGGTGCTGGGACTTCTCACTGTTAAAGAAAATGGAGAATGTGAGAGGAATGAAAGTGTCAATAGTATTCATTGAAACAAGAATAAAATGTCAACATTAATAGGAAACGGCATAATAGATTTTGCACCCTACAATAACAACCGAAAAAAGAATCCAAAATAACTGAGTGCAAAAAATGAATTTGTTTTAACACATGGAGCTCTGAAAGCAATTTCTGCTTCTTTAATGAAATCATATATCATAAGAAAAGTCTTGACTGTGTAAACTCCCTGGGGCCAAACTGCTAATTATATAATGCATGTGAATTTCTTTCTCAGCGATGTTGAGTAGAAACTCATAAAATTGTAACGCCTGTTTTTATTTGATCGAACAATTTTGTTTCTGCGTAGATTCGTAATTTAGTTTGCAAGCCTTTCTCGTACAAAAGTGAGTCTTTTAACCGCTTCGATGCTCATGACGGAGCGGTTCCGTCATGAGCATCGGTTGGGCTGTGCTTATGACGGAACCGCTCCGTCATGAGCACAGCCCCTGGGGGAAGCGCTGGCGCTCCCCCCCTGGGGCATCGATCGTGCCCCCACAGAGGGGGATGGCAGCGGAAGAGTTTCTGCTGCCACCCCCGAGCCCCCCCACGCTTCCCCATGACGTCAGCGCACACAGCGCGCGCCGACGTCATCAGGAAGCGCTGGGATTCCAGGCGTCCCAGCAAGGAGCGGTGAGTTTTGTGCTCCGGTGGGGCCGCGGGGGGGATTTTCTTTGTGATTGAGGCATTGGGGGGAGGAAAGAGTATTTCCTCTCCCCTGATGTCTCAATACAGTGCATTCCTGCAGCACGATCGCGCACAGCGTCGCGATCGTGCAGCAGGAATGCCACCACTAGGCACCAGGGATGCTTTTAGTTGAAAAGGAAGCGACCCCTTCGGCAAGGGTCGCTTTCTGGGCCCCCATTACAATGTAAAGACTTTTCTGCCCCCTCTGGGGGCAGATCGGTTTAGTTTTTTTGCTGCATCTGCTCCCAGGGGGGGCAGAAAAGCCCACTAGACACCAGGGATGTGTGTGTTTGTTGTAGGAAGCGACCCCTTGGGCAAGGGTCGCTTCCTGGGCCCCCATTTGTTTAGTCAGACTTTTCTGCCCCCTCTGGGGGCAGATCGGTTTTGTTTTTTTGCCGCATCTGCTCCCAGGGGGGGCAGAAAAGCCCACTAGACACCAGGGATGTGTTTGTTGCTATAGGAAGTGACCCCTTGGGCAAGGGTCGCTTCCTGGGCCCCCATTACTGTGAAAAGACTTTTCTGCCCCCTCTGGGGGCAGATCGGTTTCGTTTTTTTGCCGCATCTGCTCCCAGGGGGGGCAGAAAAGCCCACTAGACACCAAGGATGTGTGTGTTTGTTGTAGGAAGCGACCCCTTGGGCAAGGGTCGCTTCCTGGGCCCCCATTTTTTTAGTCAGACTTTTCTGCCCCCTCTGGGGGCAGATCGGTTTCATTTTATTGCTGTATCCACTCCCGGGGGGGCAGAAAAGCCCACTAGACACCAGGGATGTGTTTTTTTGAGTAAAGGAAGCTGCCCCTTGGGCAAGGGTCGCTTCCTGGGGGCCCAAATATTTTTCAAGACTTTTCTGCCCCCCCTGGGGGCAGATCGGTCTTTTGTGTAGCCGTTTCTGGTCCCAGGGGTTGGCAGAAAAGCCCACTAGACACCAGGGAATTAGTGTAAATAAAAATGGAAGTGACCCCTTGGGCAAGGGTCGCTTCCAGGGTGAAATTTTTATAATGTGTATTTGGCCCACCCGCCCTGGGACAGAGTAGCCTTTTTTTTCCTGCTGTTTTCTGCCCCACCTGGCACACAACCCGATTGACCATTTGGGTAGTAACATAGCATGTTATAATGTTTATTGTTATATTTTTTGTGAATTGCAATTGTAATGTTTTTATTTTTACTTTTTTGTTCTAGGTGAAGGCTTTTGCTCTTTTCAGTTTACCGTTTTGTTACTGGTGGTTCTGCTGTTTGTGTAGTTTGGTAAGAGACTTTTTTTTGTACAATGTAAATGTGTTTGATTTCTCTGCATGAATTTTATTTTGCAAATGGTGTAATAATAGCAGTATGTTTGGTTTTTGAGTGTCAAAAACTTTTTGCATTGGTGCTCGATGTGTATTTTGTTGTCTTGTGAGTAATTTGTTTTTTTTTCTTCTTTCTAGTTGGATATCGTTGTTTTTTGCTGTGTCACTGCAGAGTTGGTTTCTGGTGAGTGCAGCTGTCTCTTGTAATTGAATTGTATAGTTTTTGAGTACATTGATCTTTGTGATAAAGGTACACATTTCTTTACTTACTTGGTTTGCACATTGTTGGTTGTTGTTGACTTGTTTGTGCAGTCTTCTATCTTAGTAAGTATAATGGCTAGCCGCAGGATTACTGCTCAGCAGGTTGTTGGTTTGCTGTTTGAGTCTTCCTCTGACCATGGTTCAGAGACTGACTCTGCATCTGAGGGAGAGGAGGCAGGGGACGATTCTGGCAGTGAGTTTTCTCTCCGTATGGAGTCATCGGATGATGAAGATACTCTTAGTGCGGATGAAGTGCCTGTGTTAGAGGAGGAGACTGATGTGCCGATAGTGCGGCAAGATGCATCTGGGCTGCAGCCTGGGGCTGCAAAGCTTCCCGTTGGTGTAGTGAGGCAAGAGGCATCTGGGCTGCAGGCTGGGGCTGCAAGGCTTCCCTTTGAAAGTGATGACCTCTGGGTTGCCCCTGGCATGGTGCAGCCGGCATTGTCAGAGTTTACTGGTGTTCCAGGGTCTAGAGTGAATACTGAAAACATTTTGCCGGTAAATTTTTTTCAGTTGTTTATGGAGGATGTGTTTTTGGCAGAGATTGTTGAGCAGACTAATTTGTATGCCGAACAGTTTTTGAGGGACAACAGTGTCAGTCTTAAGCCACACTTTAGAGCTACCCGGTGGACTCCCACAAATCTTGAAGAGATGAAGAAGTTCTTGGGTTTAACTTTGTTGATGGGCTTGCTAAGGAAGCCATCAATGTCTACATATTGGTCTAGCAGTCCCTTGATGGCAACGTCTATTTTTCCGGCAGTCATGAGTCGTGACAGGTATTTGCTTCTGCTTCGGATGATGCATTTTGTTGATAATGGTTTAGCGTTGCCACGGGATCACACTGAGTGTGACCGTCTTTTTAAGATTAGGCCTGTCCTTGATCACTTTTCTAAGATTTTTGCTCCTGGGAAAGAAATTGCAGTGGATGAGTCTTTGGTGTTGTTCAAGGGCCGCTTGATTTTTAGGCAATACATTCCTAGTAAGAGGGCACGCTATGGAATAAAGCTGTATATGCTGTGTGACAGTAGGACTGGATATGTCTCTAATTTCAGGGTGTACACCGGTAAGGAATCCAGGATTAACCTCCCTGGTTGTCCGTCCACTTTTGGAGTGACTGAGAAAATTGTTTGGGAACTTGGTAGAGGATTTTTTAACAAAGGCCACCATTTATATGTAGATAACTTCTACACTGGTGTGCGGTTGTTCAGGGAATTGGCCAAAGTGGACACTCTTGCTTGTGGCACAATCCGCTCTAACCGTAAAGGTTTCCCGAAAGAACTTGTTTGTCAAAAGCTTGTGCGGGGACAGTGCAGTGCGTAGCGTTGCCAGGAGCTTCTTGCTGTGAAGTTTTCAGACAGGAGAGATGTCTACATGCTGACTACCATCCATGATGAAAGCACTGCACCTGTGACTGTTTGGGGTCAGGTCGCTGAAGCACGCAAACCTGTGTGCATTTTAGACTATAATAGGCACATGGGTGGTGTTGACAGAGTAGATCAGAGGTTGGAACCTTACACTGCTCTTCGTAAGGCTTACATTTGGTACGAGAAGTTGGCTATCCATCTTTTCCACTTGGCAATGTTTAATGCTTTTGTTGTGTTCCAGGATTCTTGCCCTGAGTCAAAGATGACTTTTGTTAATTTTCAGGAGTCTGTAATAGGCAGCCTTGTTGTAGTGGAACAGGCAAGTGTTCCTAGAGTTGGAGTGGTGGAGGATGTTGCTAGATTGAAAGATCGCCACTTTCCTGATCACATTCCTCCCACACCCTCAAAAGATTTTCCCAGTAGGAGATGTAGAGTCTGTTGGCGAAGAGGTACGCGGAAGGAGAGTCGTATGTACTGCCCCGACTGTCCTTCTCAACCTGCACTGTGTGTCCCTGCTTGTTTTAGAGCGTACCACACGCGAAATAATTTTTGGGAGCATTCATGAGTGGTAAAGTGAACTGCCTGGTCTGTATTCTTTGGATAATTTGATTCTGTTTCAAGGTTGGTGTTAGTGCAATGTATTTAGTTGCTGTTTTTGTGTTTGCAGATTTGTATCTATTTGCGATTTGTTTGTGTTTTAGTTTTTTTCTAAAAAAATCCTAAATGTGATGGCGGTGTGTGTAGGCTGGTGCTTGGCTGTTGGTGTGTGTGGACTGGCACTTGGTTGGTGGTGTGCGTGGAATGGTGCTTGGCTGGCGGTGTGCGTGGACTGGCGGTGTTCATGGACTGGCGGTGTGCGTGGACTGGTGCTTGGCTGGTGGTGTGCGTGGACTGGAGCTTGGCTGGCAGTGTGCGTGAAATGGTGCTTGGCTGGTGGTGTGCGTGGACTGGTACTTGGCTGGTGGTGTGCGTGGACTGGTGATGTGTGCGGACTGGTGCTTGGCTGGTGGTGTCCGTGGACTGGAGCTTGGCTGGTGGTGTGCGTGGATTGGCGATTGGCTGCCGGTGTGCCTGGACTGGCGATTGGCTAGCGGTGTGCCTGGACTGGCGCTTGGCTAGCGGTGTGCGTGGACTGGTGTTTGGCTAGCAGTGTGCGTGGACTGGTGCACTGCTAGCGGTGTGTGTGGACTGGCGCTCTGCTGGCTGTGTGTGAGTAGTGACTTTCTGCTGGTCACTACACACACTGCTATCTGAGTGCCACTCCACGCAATCCATCAGCCTGTGTAGTTGCTGTGTCAGGATTGTGGGCGTGTGAAAGTGATGGGCCCTTGAATGGCGCTGTGTGCTGGTGTGAGTTTTGTTATGTGATGGGCCTGCGGCTGGCGGTGTGAATGGTTTTGTATGTCTCACACGTATGAAAGGTGTATGAATGGCCTGTAAAAAGGTTGGTGCCTTGTCGTGGCTTTACAGCTCACGAGCTGGGAGTCAATGGTTCAGTTTCTCTCCCTTTCAATTATTACCAGTGCATTTCATTTTTGTGAAATAACTTGCTAATACAATTGTATCTACTGAACCATCACTCACCCTTGTGCCAAATCCAACCAGTATGTGTGTGTGCTTGCGGATTAGATGTCTGTGCAGTAATATTTGTCTTTCTGAAGCAGGGTGTACCTTGTCCCTTTTTGTGAATTATGTAATGTGTTGCTTTTGTGCCTGGTGGTGCGAATGGTCTTGTTTGTATCACGTATGAAAGGTGTGTGATTGGCCTGTAAAGTGGTTGGTGCCTTGACGTGGCTTTACAGTTCACGAGCTGCGAGTCATTGGTTTGGTTTTTTGTGAATTTAATTATTGACAGTGCATTTCATTTTTGGGAAATCTCTTGTTAATAAAATTGGATACTCTGAACCATGACTCGCCCTCGTGCCAAATCCAACCAGTATGTGTGTGTGTTTGAGGAATAGATGGTCGTGCAGGAATCTTTGTCTTTAGTTTCTCTGCCAAGGTACACTTTCCATGTAAGAATAACCCACCAACTGTAGATATTGTCGAAAACCCATGGGAGTTCATGGTGATGTCTCTCTTGTGAATTCAAAAAGTTTTTTTATCCCCAATGTCCTGCAAACCTCAAAATGTCTGCCACATTTTCATTGCAATATTATTCCAAAATTCTCACGCTGTAGGAACAATAGTTAATCTGGTTTTGCAAGGGGGGTCACTTTGGTTTTTGGCCCGGTGCTCAGCGGCCATCTAGGGAAACCTACCAAACCCACACATTTCTGAAAACTAGACACCCGGCGGCTTCCAGGGAGGTATGGCTTGCGTGGATCCCTCAACGTTTCCTTACCCAGAATCCCCAGCAAACCACAATTTTAGCTGAAAAAAATCACTTTTTTCACACATTTTGGTGTGGGAAAGTTGTGGCATCACCGGGCTCACACAAATTTACCGCCACCCAGCATTTCCCCAGGTCTCCCGGTAAAAATGGTGCATCACTTGTGTGGGAGGCCCAAGTACCCGCGGCAGGCAAGGGCCCAAAATGTAGTGAGGCGACATCAAAATGGCCTATCGCAAAACCACCTGGTTTTGCAAGGGGGGTCACTTGGCTTTTTGGCCCGGTGCTCGGCGGCCATCTAGGGAAACCTACCAAACTCATGCATTTATGAAAAGTAGACACCCGGCGACTTCCAGGGAGGTATGGCTTGCGTGGATCCCCCAACGTTTCCATACCCAGAATCCCCTGCAAACCTCAATTTTAGCTGAAAAAATCACTTTTTTCACACATTTTGGTGTTTGCAGGGGATTCTGTTTAAGGAAACGTTTGGAGATCCACGCAAGCCATACCTCCCTGAAAGCCGCCGGGTGTCTAGTTTTCAGAAATGTGTGGGTTTGGTAGGGTTCAAAAACTACAGCTAGTCACTTTGCCAAAAAAGGGTCATTTTTCACTGCAAAATTGAGGTGTGACCACGTTGCGTTTTGCGCCGTTTCTTGTCATGGGCACTAGGCCGACCCGCACAAGTGAGGTACCATTTTTCTCGTAGGACTTTGGGGAACGTGGGGTGGGTGGAAATTTGTGGATCCACGCAGATTCCAGAACTTTCCATCACAGAAATGTGGGGAAAATGTGTTTTTTTTGTCAATTCTTTACATTTGCAAGGGATTCTGGGTAACAGACCATGGTGGGAGGCAGTCAAGTCACCCCATCCTGGATTCCCCTGGGTGTCTAGTTTTCAAAAATGTATAGGTTTGCTAGGTTTCCCCAGGTGCCGGCAGGGCTAGGGTTCAAAAACTGCAGCTAGTCACTTTGCCAAAAAAGGGTCAGTTTTCACTGCAAAATTGAGGTGTGACCACGTTGCGTTTTGCGCCGTTTCCTGTCATGGGCACTAGGCCGACCCGCACAAGTGAGGTACCATTTTTCTCGTAGGACTTTGGGGAACGCGGGGTGGGTGGAAATTTGTGGATCCACGCAGATTCCAGAACTTTCCATCACAGAAATGTGGGGAAAATGTGTTTTTTTTGTCACTTTTTTACCTTTGCAAGGGATTCTGGGTAACAGACCATGGTGGGAGGCAGTCAAATCACCCCATCCTGGATTCCCCTGGGTGTCTAGTTTTAAAAATGTATAGGTTTGCTAGGTTTCCCTAGGTGCCGGCAGGCCTAGGGTTCAAGAACTACAGCTAGACTCTTCGCAAAAAATTTGTAAATTTTCAGTGTGAAAATGTGGTGTGTTCACCTTAGGTTTTGAGCCACTTCCTGCCGTGGGCACTATGCCTACCCACACAAGTGAGGTACCATTTTTATCGGGAGACTTAGGGTAGTTCAGATTTGTAAAGCAACTGTTATTACCTATTGATTTTTGTTGCATTTCGACCTTCCAAATGAAAGACATTGTGTAAAAAAAAGTCATTTTGAAAAATGACCGATAATTGTCATGCAAGTATTAGTATTCCCAATTTCGAAAATGTGCAAATATGCACTGTTTCTAAACTCTGTAATTTGTTCCCATTTCAGAAATACATAGGTGTCTTTCATACCGATTTTTCCATGTATACATTTTCCCACAATATTTGCTATATACCCGGAACAAAAAAAAAAACATTACAAAATGCTGCTCAGTTTTTTACTCTGGGTTCGTTGGGCTCTTGGTGAACCTACAAGTCCTATATATCCCCACAACCAGGAAGGTCCACCGGATGTAACGGTACATTGATTTCAAAGAGATGTCATAATTAGAAGAAGTTACAGGTGAAAACGTTGACTCAAAAGGCTGCTTTTTTCAACAAAGGTTTAATTTTTCCTATATTTACCTGTTAGTTTCTATAAAGAAACCTTGATGGATCTATACAAATGACCCCTTGCTTAATTCAGAATTTTGTCTAACTTCAAAAATGTATAGCTTTCAAGGATCCATTATTGCTTTTCTACCCATTTCTACCATTATCTGGAAGGAGGTTGAAAGCACAAAAAATAGCAAAAATAGCGTATGTCCCAGAAAAATGTCAAAACTGTGTAAAAAATGTTGGATTTCTGACAAAAATCTTTCATTCCCTAAAAGCTGGAGAAATGGTGATTTCAGCCCCACAAACCCTTTTTTGATATCATTTGTAGAGAAAAACCCAGATGCTTTCATTTGCAGCCACTTTTCCCAATTTTTCACAAAAAAAACAAAATTTTGCTGTATTTTGACTAATTTCTGGGAACCCTCTAGGTGAATCCACACACCCAAGGTATCTTTAGAATCCCCATGATGTTGGAAGAAAAGGACGCAAATTTGGCGTGGATACCTACTGTGGTCAAAAAGTTACAGGGGCCTAAGCGCGCACTACCCCAAATAGCCCAAAAAAGGCTTAGCACAGGAGGGGAAAAGGCCTAGCAGCGAAGGCGTTAACTATGCCTGGGATTGTTTTTCCTGATGGTCTTCCAAGCCTGCACTTGATCGCTACGTGAAATACATACCATGGGTTTCAATGAGAAGCAAGGTAGTACAGGAGAACGAGCTTCACTAATAGGTTGCAAGGGAGACTGTTATATGTATGCCTGCAAGGAGGTGTGAGGCCACTTATCATCAACCATTCAGTAGGAAAAAAAGCATATACAGAGTGCTGAATAGTCTACTAATTGGATATGATATGTGTCTTGCTATACTTTCATAATCAAATGAAACATTTCTAATTTAATATTAGTACTGAACAGCGAAAATAAAAATTATACTGGGAAATGAATTGTTGATAATGTGCATGACAAAGAGTGACATAAATTCATCTGGTATTACTCTTAAAATATATTACTAACATAGTCAACTATTTAATGTGTTTTTGTATATGCCATAAGTTATATTCAAACCACTGCAAAACATTTGGTTGTAGACAATGTTACTTGATTTGTGTGATTTTGGCCTGATTCATTGAACTGACTTAAGACAAAATCCTAAACTTACTCATTTTGGTATTCACAGATGGCCTTCTGCGAATACCAAAATGGTAGTAAGTTTAGGATTTTGTCTTAATTTAGTTCTGTGAATCGGGCCCTATGTTTATGTTTGACAGATCAAAGTTACAAAAAGCGCAGTGACATGTGTTGTCACGCAATGGAAGACCCATCGCAATGGTTGACCAACCACCTTTCTGCTGCTTATTTCTATATTTGGGTGCCAAAGAGGTACTAATGAGGTGAAACTTTAGATATTGTATACGTTTATGAACTTCCTTACAAGATTTGTTACAGAGTTTATATTTGGACATAAATGCTGCCCTGGTAATGTGTTGTCTTATACAACTTTTGGGGTTGAATCAATGAGCTGAAAGTTAAAATGTATGAGGCTTAAGTGACGAGTGAGAAGCCATGGATATAGGCCGGCCCAAAAATCAGATGAGTTGTCTGGTACCATCAACATGTGTGCTGCTGTTTGAATGCTGTTAGAGTGAGGCTGGAGGGTGACACTATAATTATTAGATGATTGTTTTCTGAAGCACATCTGGCTTGAGGAACAGATGTGTCATGTCTCATTGTTCAAGAATTTATGGAAGATCTTTGCCTTTGGTTCCCTTGTTTCCCTGCCCTGTAATGCTTATTCTCAGATCAAGGCTTGCTGGAACAATTCGGTGTGCAGGAGTTTTTGGAAGAGCAGCTGTTAGATTCTAGCTCAGGGCTGGATTGAGAATACCCAAGACCTTGAATCTTACACTTCAAGGGACAACCTTTGTTTACTTACCACGTCCACTACGTCATAAGGAGAATATCTAAGGGAGCCATTTAGAGGCTGGCAGAATTGGGCACTGCTCGCCACCTCATTGTGCCCTGTCACATTTAGAGTTTGGGAAACCACTAGGTCAGTTCACCACAGGCCACCAGTCACAGTGGTGCAAACTCCACTAGTAAACAATTTTTTTCACTGCTGATCCAGCGAAAACGTTTTTACAAACGTACTCCTTACCCTAACCATACTGGGCCCTTTACGATTAGACAACTTGCGTCACTGCATTTTACCATAGATTAATCTTTTTCCGCAGAAAGTGAGGGGTGGGAAATAGAATGTCCAAAAAACACTGGCTACTCAATGAGGACAGTTAATTAGTAGTCAACTCACAAGTTCAAGATATGGTTCAAATGCACTACACTCAAGACCATGCTATAGAAATAGAGTATTACGATGGGGAAACCCAACCTCTTGAAGAAGTTCAGTCTAACCAGCATTATAAACACGCTAAGAGTTCTGCAGTCTCAATACAAAATAAAAGCAGCAGACCTCGATCTCCAAAAAACAATCTATTATTCTCCTTATTACACATTTAGAGTCTAAGTTCAAATAGCACAGTTTAAAGAAAGACCATCAGGATACAATAACAGACTTAGGCAATTTATGAAAATGTGGTTATTGTATTAATGATCCAAAATCAATTAATATAGGTACCATTCTCAATTTCAGTCAAGGATCTTACTGCATATAGTACAAAACCACACAACGTTCTAATCCAGCAGTGGATGGTTACAAGTTACAGACTCCTACCACCATCGAAAGGAAGAAGGATGGTTTCCTCCAACAATCATTCAAAGGTTCTATGACAAGAGACAAAGGGATCAACTTAAAGTCCACAAAGGGTGAGTCCATGAGCATGGGCAAAATGAGGGTAATGGGGCAAAAACTGGTAACTCACCAGACAGTTCAAGAGAGTTCAGCAGGCAAGATCATTGGCAAGGGGCATAGAAAATCGGCTTTCAGCAAAGAAGAATTTTAATCAGTCTGCTAAGAGCAGCAGCATCAGCAAAGGTAGTACAATAGGTAAGAGCCAAGAGGAGGGTTCATAATCACAGAAAAAGCATAAAGTCCCCTCACAAAAAGGCAAAAAAGAGAGTATGTTGCTGCCCCTCCTTTGGGGTCTCTTCTTTTATAGTCTTTGCAATGCTCCTTGCGCTAATTAGAGGCAGAACACTCGCGGAAGCCAGAGTGGTTCAACCTGCCGCTTTGCCCTGTTTTTAAATAATTCCTGCTTCTAACAGTTTTAACAGTTTTTAAATTGATTTTACCATGTTGTTGTGAACCTGGGGAACTGTGTTCAATGCTCAGGGGTAGTGGGGCACCCCTTTTCCAATTTGCACACGCATTTTAGACGCCGGGTCAGAGCTCATGTTGCTGAACCTGACGCACGCCCAACACCCATAAGGGCGCCAGATGACGCGACCGCGCAGCGCTAATTAGAGGCAGAACACTCATGGAAGCCAGAGTGGTTCTACCTGCCACTTCGACCTGTTTTTAAATAATTCCTGTTGCTAACAGCATTAACAGTTTTTAAATTGATTTTACCGTGTTGTTGTGAACCTTGGGGAGCTGTGTTCAATGCTCAGGGGTAGTGGGGCACCCCTATTCCAATTTGCACATGCACTTTAGACGCCGGGTCAGTGCTCTAGTTGCTGAAACCGATTCACGGGCAGCACCCATAAAGGCACCAGATGACGCAACCACACAGCGGGCGCGCTGCTGGCGCGTCAGTGGTGCTCCTAAGCCGAGCCCGTCTGCGCCCATCTGCGCCCGAACGGGCCCAGGGGCCAGAACCCCTATGTCTTCTTCCCAAGATCTTTACTGACACTAGCCTGCAGCTTAAACAGCTAAATAGCACTCCAGGGGCAATATGTGCCCACTCCATCTCGCCCGATAAGTTTCCTGAGAGGTGCCTTCACTGCAGATATGAATTCTCTCCTGCCACCACCTCCCCCTCACTGTCCAGAAAATTGTATAAATGATTCCTGCTTAATTGCAGATCTCTGCCCAAACACACAACAGAGATCTCGATGTTCCTAAAAGACTCAAACCCAGAAATCTTGTTTCTTACTGAAACCTGGCTTAATTCCAGCTCGGAGCTGGACATCGTCCAAGCACTTCCCCGGGGTACTCAATGCAGGGGGTGGACAGAATGACAGGCAAGGGCGGTGGTATCGCTATTATCTATAAAGACCATTTAATCTGTCGCCTGCTAGGCAGCCCACTCTTAGACTGCGAGAATGCCCACTTTTCAATAGAATTCTCACCCACCTTTCCTTTTCAGGCATTCTCATCTACCGCCCTCCTGGGTTAATGGGCCTATTATGTAAAAATTTGCTATAAGCAGTTGTTAATCTTGCCAGTACTGCTGCAAATTTTTCTCTCCTTGGAGATTTTAATTTGCACTTTGACGACCCCTCAGCACTCACCGCATCCAAACTAGTGCAAGACCTCACAGCCTTTAAACTCCCACAGAAGATCACGCAAGTGAATCATGTCAAAGGGCGCCTCCTTGACCCCATTTTCTCTCATCTAGGGGACTTAAAAGGGAAAGATCACATCCTCCTCCCATGGTCGGATCATTTCCTAATCTCCTTTCTCTGGTCCCCCCTAACTATCACATCACAAACCCAATCTATACGTACCATAATTCGTCCTTGGTCTCAGCTCCCCCTAGACATTTGGGCTCAAGAACTGGGAAAGACCAGACTAAATCCCGACCCTAACCCAGTCGGAGCCAATGAAAGCTTTTGTAACTGGATAGAGGAATCACTGAACTTGGTGCTCCCCAAAATATTGATCCAAAAGATAGGTGGACCTAAAGAGTCCCCATGGTTCTCCTTGGTTCTCCTTTGAACTACGCGCTCTAAAACGGCATTGTAAAAAATTGGAAAGGAGCTGGAGGAAAGACTTTTCACTCAGATAAAGAGCCTGGGCATCTGGGTAGACCAGAACCTCACCTTCAAAGCTCAAGCTAGGAAGACTGCTGCTACATGCTATGGACTGCTCAGAATGTCCCTCAAAGTGCTTCCCCTCCTACCCTTTCAAGCAAAAAAACTGCTAGTCCAAACACTAATACTCTCAAGGATAGATTTTGGCAACGCTCTATATTTAAGCTCCCCAAACTCAGTGGTCATGAAACTTCAGACTTACCAGATTGTGCAGCTGGACTGCTGATGGGAGTCCCCAATCGCTGTTCAGCAAAGCCCTTGCTACACTACCTCCATTGGCTTCCGGTGCAGGAGAGAATAAGCTTTGAGGCCCTCTGCGTTGTCGATAAGTCCCTGCAAGGGAATAGGCAACCGATCAATTCAGCCATGATTCACCCCTATAAGGCAAACAGAAAATTGCGCTCTGACGAGCTCCATCTAATAGTGGTCCCCAGGCTCAAGAAAACCTAAAGTGGGGGTCGGATTTTTTCGTATAATGCCGCCAAGCTCTGGAACACTCTAACGCTGTATCTTCACAGGAAATCTAACCATCTTGCCTTCCGAAAACAGCTAAAGACCTTGCTCTTTCCTTAGGGTTCTGTTTCCTCTATTCCCTGTTCAGTGCTGGGATGCTCCTGGGTAGCCATGTGCTATACAAATGCCATTTCATTCATTCATCCATCCATTCATTCATTCATTCATTCATTCATTCATTCATTCATTCATTCATCACACCATAATGGTCAGTGGCCAATGTGGTTGCTCATCCGGTCGTAAGGTTCAAATTTCGATACTCCAGCATGGTTTCCCATACTTATTCATTTGTTCATTCATTTACTCATAGAGTTTTATATAGTGCGCACATGACCCAAGAGGGTATAAGAGCTCTTTACAAAAGATCAGGGACAAAAGAGAGGGAGACAAGTTGGTCAGAACAACAACATAGTATTCAAGATACAGGAGTACACAAGAGGACCGATAAATTGCAACACTGCAAGACAATAAACATGAGCATATAATAGCAATAAGCAATAAGATTGTTGAAACAACCATACATTCAGGAATGAAACAGGATGTAGCAGCGCCTGTCTGGGAGACAATGTCCATAAAAGGAGGAAAACCAAGTGTGAGGAGGAAGCATCATAACAAGGTCCCAAGGGCGAAGTAGATACATTTCAAGTTCCGAAAGTATTCATCAGTAGTGCTTTCCATTTTTTTTTTAAAGACCCCGTTGACGGTTTCAGTCTAGTTTCTGGAGACAAGGAATTCCAGATTCTCAGGGCAATACCAGAGAAGGCTTGGTTACAGGTTTTCTTTCTTTTGCATTTTTGTGGTTTGAGCAGCAAGGTGTTGGAACTCCTAGAAGATCTGCAACCACCAGAGAGTTCCACTTTTCGGGAGAGGTACAAAGGAGTGTTAAGGTGAAGGCCTTTCTGGGTCATGCAAGCAATGTTAAGATGTATCCTAGCCTCAAATTGAAGCCAGTTTAGGTATTTCAGAGCCTGCGTGATGTGAGTATTTTTTTTGGACCCTGTGATAAGCCTTGCAGCTGAATTTAAAGAGGCAGTAAGCAGTGCCAACTTGTAGCTAGGTAGACCACAAAGAGTTGCACTACCATACTCCAACCTGGAACTGAACAGCAGACTTGAAGTCATCCGGGGGAGGAAGGGTTTTATCTTTCTTAGGATGCTCATTTGGAAGCTCGCTCCTTTGGTGGCAGACCTGATGTGCTCCTGTATGTTCAAGGTCTTAAGTATTATTCCAAGAAATCATGTGGAGTCAATGATGTGTGGTATACAGTTGAGATCCGTTAGGTGTTTCATGTATTCGACAATACTAGGAGCCTGTTTAGGTGGAGAGATAAAGAAGAATTTTACGGCGTCATCCATTATGTCAGTAAGGGACTTTTCAGTGCCATGGCCGACGAAAACCAGATTGGAATGGATCTAGAAGCTGGAATTGATTAATTAGCTATATATTTGGACATGGACACATTTCTCTAGGAGCTTTGACAGAGTTGGAATGTTAGTGGTTGGATGGAGGTAATTAAGGTAATTGTGATCCGCAGTGGGTTTTTTAAGAATGGGTGTAACCTGCCCTGACTTTAATCAATCTGGAATCACACAGTAGGGAGGCATTTACTATCTTGGTCCAGAGTGAGACTAAGGGCTTCTTCATCTCACTGAAGAAACTTGAGGGTAAAGGGTCACTGAAGTGGTTTGAAGGTTTCAGTCTTGTAAGCATGTTGAGTATTGTGATTTCATCAAAGGGTGTGAATTCACTCCAGAAATCCCTATTTTTGGGGTTGAACCCTGGTGGAGGTAGAGGTTGTGGGGGAAGAGGGGATGAGGGAATGATACAGGATGGGAATGTCAGTAGGTTCATCTCTGTCTGGAGATAAGTTTCAATCTTATTAATCTTTTCATGGAAGAAGGAGGCAAAATCATCACAATTAGGCTGTGTACTGGAGACCGTTGGCAAAAGATTGGAAGATTGTTTGATTGGAGTTTGATTAATTCAAAAAGTTTTTGGGGCCTGTTTCTGGCATTATATAGTTGGCTTCTGAAGAAGTTCCCTTTCGCTTTTGTATTCTGATATGATTATTGTAAGTGCTCCTCCTAGCTCTCTGGAGCATAAGTTGTTCAAGGGATGGAGAGCCTCTCCAGGATCATTTGGCTAGTCTCAGATTGCGTCTATGGGTATTTAAACTGTTGTTGAACCAAGGGTTGTAGTCTTTGGTTGACCTTCTTTTTAGTTTTAAGGGGGCAATAGAATCTAGAATGGTAAATATGGAATTGTTGCAATGCTCATTGAGGTCATGTACCTCAGTCATGTCAATAGGTAGAGGAAAGGTCTTAGTGCTAAGGAATATAATTTCATCAGGTTTGCATTTCAGGCAGATCGTTTTCAATGCCTAAGCTTCTTTGGTTGAGATCTTTTCTTAGTCCAAAGTTGAATGATGCGGAAGGAGATGTAGTGATGACCAGTCCAGTCATTAGGGACAAACGATTCCTGTTGAATGGAATTGGGTTTAGCAATGATTAGGTCCAGGATCGAACCAAAGATGTGAGTGGGGCTGTCACAGATTTGAATCAGGTTAAGGTCATTATCCAGGCTAGCTTGATTCCAGTGGCACAGCGAGCAGAGCAAACATAGCAAACCCAACAAGATGTGATGGACGGAGTGCTGAAACTTTTCAACCACTCATTCCCAGTCAAGAGATCTGGGTTTAATCCATCACTCTTTTGATCACTATACCACCCTAGCTTGGACCCAGCTATATGCAAATCAGTCTTGAACCTGTTCCTCATGGGAACAGTCAAGCCTGAACTGCCAGGCCAGGTCATCCCTGCACCGGAAACAAGTATCCTGGGGCCAGTTTTGGGGTTTCACCCCTCATCAGCCATGCTAGCTTGATTCCAGTGGCTCAGCGAGCAAGGGACCCACATCTGGGAATACCTTTCGCCACTTGAGCACTAAACATAATTGACCAGAAGCTAAGAAGTCCAAGTTACTGAATGCCTAAACGTTAAGAACATCACTATTGTTACACACTTTAATCCATTTCGTGCAAAATCATGGACCATGTCAACATGCATCTAGGTCTTTGACTCATGTAACATTATCAACCATATAGAAAAAGCATTTCACATGTGACAAGGTCCTCTGTTAGGAAAGTGGAGGCCAGAGTCTTCTACCTGATACGGTGGCAGGCCAATTGCAGGGGTCTAAATGACTCTAAAAGGTAGCTTGCATGAGTGGTCTGATTAGCATGCAGATAAAACACATCTTATGTAAACCATTTCTTTCTGCCTTTGTACTTGTGCATGATGGAGAGGGCTTAGTAATTTAAGTCTAACCTTTATTAGGAACTAAAACAGGACTTTTTAGGTGCCTTTTAAGTGATCCTGCCTCTTCACTTTGCCTGCCTGATTTGGCAATCATCATAGAATTTCTTTTTTTTTTAAATACATCTTTATTGAGCATTTTCCACCATTGCAATATTCCCTTACCACCCCCCATCCCACCCACCCCACCTTCCACGATCAGGGAATAAATAAGATCAGAAGAACTTCACATAATAATCATCATAGTAGTAGTACAAGTGAGATACTGGAGTAAAATGGTCAGCGATAAACATCCTGTAAAAATTCCTCATTACATAAATCCAGATAAAACAGATGTAAACATCAAACTGTTATTTTAAGTGCTGAGTGCAGCGAGCAGTAAAGACGGGGCTTAAAATGAATAAGATTTCGCAATCAACCCTGTCCTTACACACGCCTTCAATTATCCAACCTAGATAAGGGTGCCCTTATTTATTAGCTGTCCTTTTTTTCTTGCTTTGGATCCTTTCCTACAACAAATCGCCTTTTCCATATTGGAGATGGATAATAGGTGGGTAAGCCAGTGTTGAAACTGAGGAGGCTGTGGATCAAGCCACGATGTGGCAATTAGAAGTCTAAAAATTGTCATTGCAACAGCAAGAAAATAGTCTATATCAGGGGTCTGTTTTTCTTCGAAAACCCCTAATAGGATTAGTTTTGGAGTCAATGAGACTTTAATATCCAGTTTTCCAACCAAACAATTTTGTATTTCATTCTTAACAGAATTTAGAGAGGGACAGGTTGCAAATCTATATGAACAATATCAGTACAAAAAGTGGAACAGCGAGGACAATTGGTTCCCTGCCCCGAACCCCACTTTGCGATTCTTGCAGGTGTTTAATATAGCATAAAACAGGTTTTAAAAACTGCACTTGTAGATTGGCTGACACTAAAACAGTTTGGGATAAGCTAAGAGCCTTTGCAAATTCATTTTCAGAGATTGTCACTTTATTCTGCCACTTAAAACACTGTCTATCAAGATCGTCTTTCATTTAATTATTCAATCACTAATAAATTGTCCCAATACGAATTGAAATCTGTGTTATCAAACTATCAACCCAAAGATTTTTTTCAAAACCACTGGGACCCCCCTACTATCTGTTAAAGGTAATGCCCTAACTTGTAGGTAATTAAAAAAACTCTTTGTTGTTAATACCAAACTTTAACTTTAGCTCGTCAAACAAGACAAGGCTGAAATGAGATAAAAGGGTACCTAGTTTATCCATACCTGCCAAGGACCAAACTTGCATATAGCCGTCGTTGAAAATTTCAGGTAGGTTTGAATTATTCAAAACTGGAGTATAAAGTTCAGTCTCCCCAAACCCAGTAGTTCTGTAAACCGACCCAATCTTTATACGCATTCAGAAGACACTTAAATCATACATTTTTGTAGTAACTATATTCAACTCGCCTCAACAAGCACCCCAAGCCTCTTTCCCTAGCAATAGTTCTTGTATGGAAGGGGTTAGATTTTGGAAGTCATTAGAGAAGGTCTCATTAATAAAATCTGGTTATATTGCAGCATTGAGGCCCAATAATTTAGTTTAAGATTTGGGAGAGTCCACCCACCTCTCTCTTTTGGAAGCAAGAGATACCTCAGCGCTCTTCTTGGCTTAGAGTAGGCCCATAAAAATCTAGTAAACACAACATCAAAGCTTGTAAGACATTCATTAGGGAAATCTAAAGGAATTGCTCTAAAAAAGTACAACATTGAAGGAAAAATAATCATCTTTATAAGGGTACAGCAGCCTATCATTGTAAGGTGAACATTATTTAACCTTGCTAACCCTTTCATGGTTTTCTCTAACAGAGGTTCTAGATTTAAATTCACAATAGTCTCCACATCCGAAAAGATAAAAACACCTAAATAAAGTGCTTTTTTTAACTTCTCTTTTATCGATCAAAACAATATTGTCATTGATGATAATATGTGTGTTCTCCTTGTTTAGCGAGAAACCGGAGATAGCCCCAAATACAGATGATTCTGTCTCTATTGCCTCTATAGTAGCTTCTGGGTTATAAGACAAAACTGCCACATCATCTGCATATGCCAAGATTTTGATAACCATGCATAATTATTGGAGTAATAGCAATACTTTGTGCTATTTTTCTTAAAAATAGGTCGATTATAGTGCGAACAGGAATGGAGAACAAGGAGACCCCTGTCGGGATCACGAGTGATCATCACTGGTCCTGTCATACTTCTTAAGGTAAAGACTTCAGCAGAAGGCTTAAAATATAAGGCCTTAATTCCATGAATGAATATTGGACCAAAGTCCCTTGAGTACATTACATGCCATAAGAACTGCCAGGAGACCCTCTCAAATGCTTTTTCAGCATCTAGCAAAATTAGAGCCCTAGGGTCTCCTGACACTGCCACGGCATCAAATAGTGCAATCACTCGCCAAATGTGAGCGGTGTGTCTCTTCCTGCGATAAAACCATGCTGTTGGTTTATGATCAGATTTTTTTATCCCCTGAGCTAGGCGTACTGCTAACACCTTAGAATACATTTTTGAGTCTTCATTTTTCAGTGTTATTGGTGGGTATGAACCAAGTTTGGCTGGTGGCTTATCTTTCTTAAAAAACAGCTATTTTGGCCACTGACCAGGAGTCTGGTGGTGGGGCTTCATTAAATATATGGTAAAATGTGCAAGCATCAGAGCTTTCATCTGGGGGGCAAAGCATTTATAAAAATCTAAAGGGATTGCATCCACACCAGCAGCTTTACCCGAAAGGAGACTGGAGATTGCAGTAAGATCTCTACCCATAATAGCTCCTCTTCTAGATTTCCTTGCTTGTATAAAAGATAATTTGTTTACGGGCGCTGTTTCGAGAAACTCTTCAATTTGCCTAGGAAAATCCGTGTTTTCTTCTGTATACAAGGTTTGATAATATACTTGAAATTCCTCTCTGATTTATTTGGCATCATTGACACCCCCAAGAACAGGATCGCGAATTTCAATTATCTCGCTCTTTGTACACCTCTGACTTGCTCTTACTGCCAGATGGTGTTAAACCTGCTCACTACACTCATAAGTTCTTTCCTTCCTGGTAACGTACCTTTCTGCTGCCTTATTTGTGAATATCCCATCTAGTTCTGCCCTTGCGAATGTTACCTTTGTTTGAGCTTCCCTTATATCTCCCGCTTGTTGAATTGCTTTTACTAAATTTCCCTCTGCTGCTACTAGGTTATCTTGTTTAGCTTGCATCAACTGTCTATCCTGCTTCCCTTTCTTCAATAAGAACCTTAACGTTTCCCCCCTTAGGCAGGCATTGGATGTATCCCAGACAGTACACAAGGAGGCTCTACCATTATTCTCTTCAAAGAATATTGGGATCCACCTACCAATGTAATATGTGTACAATAATCCTCATTAGTAAGGAGGGCACGCTCTAAGCTCCACAAACTTGGTGGTTTCCCTCCTATTCCGTGCAATTCTCATACAAGGGGATTGTGATCAGAGAGGAACCGTGGATATCAAACAATTTGACAGGACATGATGAACTTGTTGGACACAAAGAAATAATCAAGGCGAGCATGTGGGAAATGTGGAGCCAAAAAATAAGTATACCCATGCCCATCTGATTCTTTTTATGCCACACATCTACCAGACCATGATCTTTACACACCCCTTTAAGGGTTTGAAACACCTTTGGTGTCCTCCCGGTATACAATAACTGCCCCCCTATATTGGAATTTCCTGGGAGATTGATATTAAAGCCACCACATATCACTATAGGTAAAGGGCGGTGCACTAGCTCTTTAGATACCTAATTGATAATGGAGGGATCATCAAGTATACTGCTGAAAACTGAGCACAGCGTAAATGTACCTCCATATGGAGAGAGGCAAACTGCAGCTACCCATCTCCCTTTAGTATCAGCCCCTATTTGAGTAAACTTAAGCCAACTACCTCGGACCAGAACTGCCACACCCCCGCATGAACGCCTTTTGAGGTGCCAGCTATGAGTCTATAGCCCAGGGAATTTAGAGTATCCCTCTATAAAGCTTCAATATGTGTCTCCTGTAGGCAAACAATGTCCGCCCTCAGGATTTTCAGGCCTAGGGAAGTTCTAGTTCTTTTTTTGGGATTGTTTAAGCCACATATATTAATTGAAGCAATTCAAGTCGTTTGATTATCACTCATTGCCTTATTTTACACTGCATCCTTGGCACCACTCCTTCAGTATTGCATTAGCGGGACCATCACCCAGTCTCTCAAATTCTCTCCCTTTTCGCCCTGATCGTGTAGGGTTTCAGAACCCCTGCCTACCCTCCCTTCCCCTCCTTGACACACGACCCCCATCACCTCCTTACCTCTACCCACACCCCTCCGATGAGCAACCATGCCTAGCCTGAATGAGGCCATCTGACAGAGCGGATCTTGCTCTCCCAAGCCCCCACCACCAGCCCCCTTCGAAAAACACCATGTTTTGGCACATCAACTAAATATATTTCCCCCTCTCTTTCTCCCCTTTAAAAAAAAGAAATTGTATGAGACCCAAACCTGTATTTTTCCCCCTCCTTCCAGTCCCCTACATTTTCTTCAGTGTTTTTCCCTCCCCCCTTTTCATTTCTCCCCACCTTTCCATCATTAATGCATCTCTCACAGTTTTTGCTCACGTTTTAATTCCAATTAACCACCTTTGTATTGTGTTTTTTAAAACACTACTCCCATAAGATCAGAAAAAAAGCTACGGGTGCGTCCCTTAACGATCACTTTCAATCTCGCAGGGTTTTGTAAAAACACTTCAGCACCCAACTTCTGAAAAGGATCGAACATCTGTCTTAGCCGCCATCTTCGCTCCACTATAGCGTGGGCGAAGTCTGGCCGTGCAAAGAAGGACACTCCCTCAAACTACCTTTTAGAATAAGACGTGCAAGATCAAAGATGCTTTGTTTTAAAAGTTTCCAAATTGACCAATATAGCCCCAGGGTATGCATTACTGTCAACTACTTCTTGAGGGTGAGGAGAATCGGTGTACCCTCTGTATTTCCTTTTCCCAGTACAACCCGTGAGTTCAGGAAATGCCCCCCTTAGGAGTTTGATTACATAGTCCCTGGGATTTTCTCCCTCTGCCCCTTCTGGAATACCTAATATTTTCATATTGTTTCTCCTTTGTCTGTTCTCATGCTCCTCCAGCTTCCACATCATCTTCATAGGCTTGGGGTCTTGGGAGGCACTCAAACTTTTTTGTTCTGCAACCTCCAGTTTGAGGGTTTCCGTTCTTGCCTCCACGCTTGTCATCCTGTCAGAGATCTCAGTACAGGTTTTGCTTATTTTCCTGACTGCACCCTGCAGTTTCTTAGAAGCCCGTCGAGTCCTTCGGTTAGCCGTCCGGTTCTCCCCCTACATTTGCTTGATCGTGGCCAAAATCAGGGAGGGGGGCTCCAGTGCTGCTGTAGTTCCAGGCTGATCCGGGGGGGGGCATCTTCCGTGCCCCGTTCTGAATTGTCGAGGAGTTGGACGGCAGAATAATCCCATCTGAGCCTGTGGGTCTCTTACCTTGGAGAATCTTTGCGTTTTTTTACTTGATTTTTTTTTGTCATTTGCCATCTGTTTCTTTTTTAAACTTGTAGATTTTTTCTTGCTTTTCGATCCTCCCGATCTCTTCTTTGGCTAGCTAAGACAAACGATTCATTCAGCAAGCTACTGCTACATGAAATGGACAGCGTGGAAGATGAGGAGCCAAATTTGGGCAATGAGGAGTCAGATTCATCAGTTAGAGAGAACAATTTCTCTCCCCCCCATAAGATCAGGTGAGGCCAGCTGCCTAGGGTCCCCCAGAGAACCACAGCCTAACAAGATTGAGCCCGCTTTAGTTAGTTAAGAGGAAGGGGAGATCCGTGGCCCTCGAGATCAACAGTCTCAAGTGTTCCAGAGATGGGCAAATTCTGATTGGGCTGCAGTTTCTCCCCTGTATCCACTATTGGGGTGGCGGCAAAATTTCCCTCCTCGCCTAATTTTGGATTTCCGAAAGAGTCTGCCACATTCTCAGGCACCACAGTCTCAGGCGCCACCTCCGGCACATCGGTGGAAAGAGATGCTGTGACTGGTAAGGGGGTGCAGTAACCATGTCCTGATTTTTTAGGGACCTGGGGAGTTTTATTGGAAAAGTTTTGGAAATTTCTGGTTGGCCTTCCACAGTGGTCGCCAAACTATTCTCTTGAGTCGATCTCTTGCCAATAATTGCGATGGATTTATCCCCTCTCTTCTTGTTCCTCAATTCCCTACCAGCCTCCTTAGAATTCTCAGGGTGCATGCTGGGTTTGGTAGTCCCGGCAGAGGTCGGTCCAGCAACTGTGGCTATTGCATTTGGGAGTCTTGCCTTGGAGGTCTTTGACCCTCTACCGGCTATTGGCGAGACCTGCCCAGCAGCAGTCGCAAGGCAAGCCTGTCTCATCATCTCTCCAGGGGCACTGTAGCAACAACAGTCAATGCCATAAGGCGTCTCCAGCCAGCACTGTTGAGACGGTCCGTGGATCTCAAAGCAACTTCAAAAAAGCCACTGACCCTCCAGCTTCACTCCCCTGCATTCCAGCATCGCACCACTGCTCAAAAATGCTCCAGAAGTTGCCGTGATCAGTTGGAAGGTGAGAGGGGGTAGGAGTTCAGAGGTAACGATCAGCTAGTCAGAGGCCATTTTGCATTCTAGTCAAAGTTCCTCTATCAACATAGAATTTCTACAAGATTTTAGAGGAACCCAGCATGAATGCTATAGTAATTCAATGATCTAACAGATCACACCATGACTCTCTGCAATTACATCTCATCGGTAGCTAGTGTAGTAATAGGGTATAAACTCATGTATATATATTTGCTTCTACACCCATGGGTAACTTTCCACATTTGTTTTATCACTATTTCAGGGTGGAGATTTACACCTACGTGTAGACTTACATTTTTCACCCTCTCAAATGAGGCGATGACGACTTTTATGACTGAATTTAAAAGTGTAAATTTACTACTAATACATTTTCAGCTACTGGTGGGAATCTCTGCCACTGAGTTGCAGATATCACTATGGGAAATTATAGGGGAAATAATTGAATTATATTATATAAAAAATTGTAATTGATATTAGTGAAAGTTTATGTAAAATTTGTTTTTTTATCCTGGAAATAGTAAAATTATTTTGACCTCAAACTAATCCATCAAATTAAATAAGTATTAAATATTTAACATAATTACTTATATGAATTTCATTAGTAAAGATGAATTTTAAATATTTTTTTAATCATCCTCACTAAAATATTATTTAATGTATTATTTAGTAAACTTTGTTAAAAGTTATATACTAAAAAAAGAGGCATTTGAGTGAGTGGTTTTAGACTGTTGGTGATTGCCAACTAAAACTTGGGAACTACTCAGATCTCCCTACTTCTGTTTTTTTTGCATAAATTACTCAGCACTCTAGGCTTGAATCGGTATTGGTTCGACTTCTGCTGGGTGACTTATAATGGGTGGCTGGACAAAGCTATGTCTTTGTGACAAGTTCTAAGTGCGGAACACATGTCAGGGACTTCATTTTTTCATTCCAGATTGGATTGGATGGTATTTTACAAATCCAAAATTGTAATACGTTTGTGAAAGGCTTTAGTCATTTTCTAGCTCAGTATGAATTGCACTATGATAATCCTATGCTTAAACACTCTGCTAAAAGAACATATTTTAGAGTGTCGGTGGAGTGGAATGTTTCATACAAAGAAATGTTAAGTATATATATATTCACTGAAAAAACCATAGGTTTCACACATGTTATAGTTAGGAATTAGCATTTAAAAAACCTTGCAAATTCAGTGAAAAAACCATAGGTTTCACACACGTTATAGTTAGGAATTAGCATTTAAAAAACCTTGCAAATTCAGTGAAAAAACCATAGGTTTCACACACGTTATAGTTAGCTGGACATTTCACTCGTAAAAAACCAATGAAATTTCCCCGTTATAGTTAGTTAAGCTAACTATAACTCGCGCGCCCGCAATGCACTGCTGATGACGTCACATATTACATCACTCATGACATGGTCAGTGACATCACTCATGACATCACTGATGACATCTCAAATGACATCACTGATGACATCACTGATGACATCATCCATGTGATAGAGTGGCAGACCTCCTCTCACCCTAATATAACCTTTGATACACACATTCAAAGATAGAGACTGAAATTTTCAAAAAAATGGACATACCAATACCAATTACAACAACCTCTTCAATAATTCTAAGATCCACATAAACATCCACTTATTCACCAACAGTCCTGTACAGTCACTCATTCGTGTACTCACACATCATATGTACTCATACACCTATACATCCTGTAACACAATGCCACTCATCCATAGAGTTACTCACACACATAGTTACTCATGCTAATAAAGAATCAAACATCCATTTACATGCATATACAGTTATACACACACCACCACACTTACTTCTACGGAAACTTACACATACTTAGTCTTTTAAACAATCACTTATAGAAACACATACTTATTCATACAGGAACTCTTTCATCTCTCACTCTCACATACACTCACTTATATACACCAATAGTCACATATACTAGTTTAAAACATATGTAGTTACTCATAGAGACACTATTGAGACAGCCATTCACTCACTAACACACCCATACACACACTCTTCCACCCATACAGTCCTGCACATATGCTGTCTTCAACACATACAAACAGTGAGTCACTCATTCATGCACTTATGCACTACGTAATACCCCCCACTGAACCATACAGACACTCAGACACTCATACTGATACTCAAAAAACCAACTAATAACCTATATAGACACTCATGTTGCTGCTCACCAACCCATGCAGCCACTTATACACAAAGTGAGAGACTGATACAGGTATTTACACATTTAAACATTGCTCACTTAGCCATGTATTCAATAAGATACACTTAATCAGTCAGTAATACAATCAATTTTTCAAAAACAAATCATCCATTTAGACACTTATATACTCATTTATTCTTCCATCGACCTTGAGATATATAAAACATATTTAATTTTCAGAAAAACACACATTCACTGGATGATGTCATCAGTGATGTCATCAGTGATGTCATTTGAGATGTCATCAGTGATGTCATGAGTGATGTCACTGACCATGTCATGAGTGATGTAATATGTGACGTCATCAGCAGTGCATTGCGGGCGCGCGAGTTATAGTTAGCTTAACTAACTATAACGGGGAAATTTCATTGTTTTTTTACGAGTGAAATGTCCAGCTAACTATAACGTGTGTGAAACCTATGGTTTTTTCACTGAATTTGCAAGGTTTTTTAAATGCTAATTCCTAACTATAACGTGTGTGAAACCTATGGTTTTTTCACTGAATTTGCAAGGTTTTTTAAATGCTAATTCCTAACTATAACATGTGTGAAACCTATGGTTTTTTCAGTGAATATATATATATTCACTGAAAAAACCATAGGTTTCACACATGTTATAGTTAGCGGAAATTTTACTGATAAAAAACCAATGAAATTCCCCCGTTATAGTTAGTGCAGGCAACTATAACTCACGCGACCGCAATCCTCTGCTGATGCTAATACTGTATTTAGACACTTATTTGCCCATGTCTTCTTCCATAAATTTTTAGCTATACATATATTACAAATATTTTTTTTTCATAAAGACACATATGTCATCAGCAGAAGATTGCGGTCGTGTGAGTTATAGTTGCCTGCACTAACTATAACGGGGGAATTTCATTGGTTTTTTATCAGTAAAATTTCCGCTAACTATAACATGTGTGAAACCTATGGTTTTTTCAGTGAATTTGCAAGGTTTTTTAAATGCTAATTCCTAACTATAACGTGTGTGAAACCTATGGTTTTTTCAGTGAATTAGTACGGTTTTTTAAGTGCTAAGTTACTTTACGCCATTCGTGGCGTGCACGCCCACTTAACGCAGTTCGTTCCGTGCGCGCACGGTGAGCACGCGGTGCGCTTCGCGCACCGTGCGCCCACTTTACGCAGTTAGTGCCGTGCACGCACGGTGGGCACGCGGTGCGCTACGCGCACCGCGTGCCCACGTTACGCTAGATGGGCCATGTACGCACGATGCGCTTCGCGCACCGTGCGCACATGGAGGACATATGATGCACTTCGTTTTGAAAGGTAATATTTTAATTTTTAGCACAAGTTATAAGCCATGCACAATTGGTGCCCTTCGGGCACCATTTGCACACGGGGTGGGGAGAGTGGATAATTTTTTTTTTAAAATATTTTTTTACCGTACGCGTACGGTAAGCGTAATCGGCGAAATTAGCGAAAAAATTAAAATTCCGTTTTTGGCCTTGGGAGATCTTTGGGGACTCCCTCATCATGGCTAGGTGCTTTGGAGCTGTCCAAACAGCCCCTTTACATGTTTTTGTCCGTGGTTTTTTAATCCACACTCTCAGTGCGAGAGAGGAAATGGCGGCCGCCGCTTCCTGGTTTCGGCCGATTCGAATGTTTACTAAGATCTAAGAGCCAATCAGAATCGCGCTCGCGCACGCCACCGTACGCGTACGGTAAGCGCACCGTAAGCGCACCGTAAGCTGGCTCAGATATATATATTGATTTAAAGGCTATTTTCTCAGAATCTACTGAACAGATTTACACCAAACCTACAAAAGGCACTTCCTTGACCTGAGGACTACCTCTCTGCCAAATTTCTAGTAATTCTGTTCAGCCGTTCGGGCTGTAGCTGTGTCTAAAGGTCCTATGGGAAAATGCATGGGAAAAACGCGTTTTGGGACCCTTGCAATGTCAGAACACACGTGGCTGAGGCCGCTGTGTTCCAACTGTTTTTCTCATAAGGACACCCTAGGAAATGTAGCATCACTGTAGGAACATATTTTAAAACAACAATGGATACCACTCACACATCAACTGACAGAGCCATGCAGCCAGGTACACACCCACTCACATGCCTATACAGCCACTCAGACATCCACTCACACAGTGATACAGTCACACAGCCACTCAGATGACACTTTAGAAATAGTATTACTCATCAGTAGTAGAGAGAGTATAGTAATTTAACGTATAGGGTAGATTAGTATTTATCTTTAAGTTTCAGAAATGTTAACAAAACACTTACACTCACTAGATGATGCCAGCAGTGATGTCATTTGAGATGTCATCAGTGATGTCACTGATCATGTCATGAGTGATGTACTAGGCGAGATCATAAGAAGTGCAGTGCGGGGGCATACGTTATAGTTAGCTCAGGTAACTATAAATGCTGAATATCCATGGTGTTTTGCGTGTAACATCTGAGCCTAAGTATAAAGTCCCAGTAACTTTTTTCTTTTACTGAATTTCTAAGGTTTTTTAAATTCTATTTTCTAACTATAACAACACTGTAATCTTTGATTTTATAAGTGAATTTTGAAGCATTGTTAAATGTTATTTCCTATCCATAATGTCCCTGTAAACATTGTTTTTCAACGGAATTTCAAAGGTTTAAAAAAAAATGTATTTCCTAACAGTATTCTGTAACATTTGAGAGTATGTGTGTGTGAGTGGCTGTATAGGTCGGTGATTAGGTATGTGATGGCTGTATGGGTCTGTGGCACATGGTTGATGGGATTAAATGCAGGAGTTAGAAGAGATTAATTATGATTAGGTTGCAGAGGTATGACTTTCAGCAGAAGGAGGGAAGATTGTGATCGTGTAAATGAGTTGGGAGGAATTTGATGAAATAGAGAATAGTCAAACATGCATTTGTCATAGTAGGTTGTCCTGAGACAGAGGAGGCATGCAGAGCCTGGAAGGGATGAAGAGAGACATTTGAAAGAGAGAATAAAAAAGGAGAGGCGGCAAACAGAATTTTAATCAAAGGAAGTTTTTAAATGCCGGATTCAAGGACTGTAGTGAATATTTTTGAGACAGCATGCTGTTTGAGGATGCAAGGATGTATAAAGAAGCAACATTATTTACTTGTGAAGATTGTGCTATATCAGAAATTTTTAATAGGTACTAGAAGCAGGTAAAACCATCTCTTTGTTGCTACACTACTGCTAGACAAATGATCCAGCCAGGTCAGTTTATGAGCTCAAGGGCTGAAATTGAAAAGTGAAAGATAATGGCTGGATGCATATTTCGAGAAAATACCTTGGAAATAATGTACACATTGAAAAAGACATCCTTCCTTTCATCCACAGGTTCGAATCAGAGTATTAATTATACAGCAGAGTTGGATACATTTAAATACCTCTGATTTGCATTGGCACGAGATGGAAGATGAGAATAGCTTCCCAAAGAGTGGAAGTGTATTACCTGCATTACAATGGCTGGAGGGCAGGGAATGCAAATACTGGTATGAGTGAGGGGGCGATGAAACGGCTCCCTTTACAAATTTAATGAACACTTTTGTTAGCAAATGGCTGCTGGTTAAACTTCTGAAGCACTGTCCTTTTTGAAGATGCTGTAGGTGAGTAGGGGTGGAGCTGCAGGTTGAATGGGGCCCTGAAGGTGAACTCGGACAAAACGGAGGTCCTCATCCTCGGCCCCACCCCCTCAGCCTGGGACGACTCCTGGTGGCTGACCGCACTGGGAGCAGCACCAAGACCCACCGACCAGGCACGCAACCTGGGGTTTATCCTCGACTCAACACTCTCCATGGCCAAGCAAGTCAACGCCGTCTCATCCTCCTGCTTCAACACCCTCTGCATGCTCTGCAAGATCTACATGTGGATCCCCACCGAAACAAGAAGAACGGTCACCCAGGCCCTCGTCAGCAGCAGGCTGGACTACAGAAACGCCCTCTATGCAGGAGCCTCGGATAAACTCCTGAAATGACTACAACGCATACAGAACGCCTCTGCACACCTGATCCTTGACATCCCTCGCCACTTCCACATTGCACCCCAGCTGATAGACCTGCACTGGCTTCCTGTCAACAAGAGGATCACCTTCAAGCTCCTCACCCACGCACACAAGGCACTCCACAACACCTGACCAGCATACCTCAACAGACGACTCACCTTCTACACCCCTAACCGCCAGCTCCGCTCCGCCGACCTTGCCCTCACCACCGTCCCCCGCATCCAAAGAGCGACCACCAGCGGCAGATCGTTCTCCCACCTCGCCGCCAAAACCTGGAACACCCTCCCCATCCTCCTACGGCAGACCCAGGACCTAGTAACCTTCAGGAGGCTACTCAAGACCTGGCTATTCGAGCAGTAGCATCACCCCTCCCCCCAGCATCTCAAGGGTGAGTAGTGCAATTTACATATTTCTTGATTGATTGATTAGGTGAAACCAAGCATTTGTCTACCTTTAGTTTGTTTTACATTTGTTTATTCACATTTTTGCACACACAATGATAACATACATATTGATCAATGTCAGTAGGTGACCTGCATGTGATACAACTTTACAACAACAGAACAACTAACTTACAGGACAGAAAGTCGAAGAAGAGATCGAGCCAGCGAGTTTTATTGCACTTTACATTATACATGTCTATACGATTATGCTTTTACACATTTTGCTTTATTTAACTACCACAACAAAAGCAACATTTGTGTATTTTGCATTTTAGGACCTTTTGTGTAGAGTAATGATAATTTAGGTACTTGACTCCACCATATCAGGACCAGTACTATCAGTATCTTCAGTTTGTTATGTGCATATCCATTCCAGGATTGGACCCAATATATCTTTTGGCCTTGAGGCAGGGGGCATAAGTTCCCAATATAGGGCATGTTGGGTCTGGCAGTAGGCAATGTCCTGCAACCAGGCTTTAATCGATGGTGCCTTGGTCTTCCCCCAGTGCATAGCCACTCGTCTCCTTGCCAGGAGTAGGAGCATTACATGTAGTTTCCGTGTGCTCACCGGAGTATATTTCACGTATCCCAGTAAGCCTGTGAAAGGTGTAGGGTCTATTAGAGTTCCTAGTGATTCCCCAATCATGCCGTAGATATCAACCCAGTATTTTGCTACAGGTGGGCAAATCCAGGCCAGATGCAGAAAAGACACCGACTCAGCCCTGCATCTCCAACAGCTAGCATCAGGCCTAAGTCCCATGCAGTTTAGCTCCATCGGTGTCCTACAGAATCTATGTAGGAACTTAAAATTTATTAGCTTTAGCCTGTAATTGAGAGAGAGCACATGTAGTTGGGAGCAGCAGAACTTCCACTGCTCTTCTGAGTTTGGAGGATTTATTTCAATGTTCCATTCCATCAGTGCTTTTGGAAACAGTACCAGAGCAGTGTTTTGCATGTTGCTATAAAATCTTGTGATAAGTTTGAGTGGAGTTGGGCCAGTCAGCAAATGTTCAAGTGCATGTAGCTGAGGTGGGGGCCTTAGGAAGGTGGTGTTTGCTTGTTGGCAGGCCTTGTATATTAGATGATATAGAAATAACTATTCTTGTTTTGCCAGTAAGGGGTGAAATGTATTCTCAGGATATAGATCTGCAAATGTGTGTTTATCCCTAGCCCACACCCCAGCACCACACTTACTGGTCCTCCACTGGGGGGATACATCGGTTATGCACCACCGGTATAAAGGGTGCATATAGGACCTCTAATTTGGCTCTGTTTCCCAGACCTTCCCAGCCCCATCTTAGTGACTCAACTGTGTCAATCTAATTATGTGGTCTTCTATATGGCTGGCATATAGCAACTGATAGTGGCGTGGGTGCAGCTTTATCTTGCTCAACTGCAAAATTAGGCTGAAACGGTACAGGGTGGACCCAATAATGGAGGAACTGAGCTTGGGCGCACTATGTATATGACGGAATGGTTGATGCCTTCAGACCTCCCTGTGTCAGGGGAAGCATCAGTAGTTCACATGAGACCCAAGCTTGTTTTCCAACTCAGATCAATGACGTTAATAGGGACTAAAGTGTCTTGAAGAAAGCCTGTGTTAGTGTAAGTGGAATATTTATAAATAGATATAAAAATGTAGGCAAAATAACAATTTTAGCTATTGCTATACGGCCGGCCAAAGACAAAGGTAGTCTATTCCAAGTAAGCCCTCTAGCCATGTCACTGCCCTGCCATAGTTCATGACACACTGTTCTTGAATATCGCTGCTCAGCCATATTCCCAAATATCAAACAGGTCCTTCAGCCCATTTCAGAGGGTACTCCGTTTGACAGGGCTTGGTGTTTCTCGTGAGTGTGAATAGAACCGACTTTGTCCAATTTATTTGTATACCTGCTAGTCCCCCAAATTTTAGGATTTTCCACAGCACTGGGTTTAAATTGTCTGCAGGTCAATAATAAACATTGTGATATCATCTGAGTATAGTGATACGATGATTCCCCTGGTGGAGAAACCCAGTCCCCTGTCCTCGTGGTGCTGCGTCAATCTAGCAGCTAATTGCTCCATAGCGGTTGCAAACAACAGGGGGGACAAGGGGCAGCCCTGTTGTGTACCTCGGGTGATTGGTATCTTCGAAGCGACCAATCCATTTAATCTAAGTCTAGCAGAGGGACTTGTATACAGTAATTTGATCTGGTTAATGTATGTTGGGCTAAATCCTAATCTTGCTAATATAGTAAAAATATATTGCCACTCTAGCGAGTCAAAGGCCTTGGTGGCATCTAAAAGCACCACCAAGGCTTGTGTTTGGGGATTTAAATAATGCAGTACTGAGAAAAAGGTGCGTAGATTGTGATCTGTAGATCTACCTGGGATGAAGCCCGATTGATCGGGACTGAAGATCCAGGGAGGTAGGGGCTGCATTCTGTTTGCCAATAATTTAGCATACATTTTGGTATTGGTATTAATTAAAGATAGAGGGTGATATGAGGCTCTTTCATTGGGCGGTTTCCTTGGCTTGAGTAGTAATAATATGATTGCTTCTCTAATTGTGGGGGGTAGAATCCTAGTTTCCTGCACTTGTCCCTACAGCGTCAGGAGCTGGGGGGCTAACAGGTCTACGTAGCTTTTATAGAATGCAGCTGTGAGGCTGTCCGACCCCGGGGCTTTATCCGAGGGCAGGCTGTTTATTACTTGTTTTACATCTTGTACAGTGTAAGGCTCATCCAGGTAGGCCCAGTGCCGCTTGCTCAACCACAGAAGCTCAATTGAATCTAAATAGGTCAGCACCTCCACCGGTATTGTACGTGAGGCGGAGGAATATAATGTGGTGTCGAATTTTGTAACTTGGTCTCAAATTTTTGCGGGCCTCTGACCTCATTGTGGTTATCATCCAGTATCTCGGATATGAACATAGCATTACCAGGTGGGCACAGCATATGAGCTAGAGTTTTACTGGGTCTGTCTCCCTCGCCATATCATCTAGCCTGTGCATATTTCCCCCAAAATTTCACCTCTCTGGGTGCCTCCTCTTTGTATTCAGAAATTAGCTCCCTAATGTCTCTCAGGAGTTTTAGTTCTCCCGTTCTGTAATACTGTAGTTCCAGCATTCTTATGTTAGATTCTAGTTTTTGGATGGTCAGCCTAATTGATTTCAATATCCCAGCCTGTCTGGAAATACACTGCCCTCGTATAACCGCTTGAAGGCCTCCCATAAAGGAGCTTGGAATTGCACCGTTCCTGCGTTTGTGTCGAAATAATCTTCTATATCCCCTATGATTTGTTCCCTGAAGATGGTATCAGTTAGCGCATGAGAAGGGAATCTCCAATTATTATCCTTAGGGAGACCCTCGCGCATGGTCAGTCGCAACAAGACAGGAGCGTGATCCGACAAGGTTCGGGATAGGTGTCTGACCTCTGTCGTCCAAGCTGCTATGTCTGGTGACACCAACCAGTAGTCTAAGCATGACCAGGCATTATGATGTGCTGATATACATGTGCCCTTAGATGTATCCGGATGCCTGAGTCTCTAAATATCTAATAAATGTCCCTCTGTTATTATGGCGTTAAGTGTCTCGTTAGATCTTGGGTGTAGTCTGCGAGCCCCTCCCCTCCTGTCCATATGGTTATCTATTAGAGCGTTGAAGTCTCTGCCCCATATGACTGTGTCATGTCCTACCAGGGTGATTTTAGCCCACACAGTTTGAAAGAAATCTGGCGAGGCAACATTTGGGCCATATATAGCAGTGAGTGTAACTTTTGTCACACGTAGCCTCCCACCCAGGACCACATATCTGCCCTCTGGGTCTGTATGTGTCCAATATTTGCCAAGTCGGATCAATATGGACATCCCTCTAGCAAAGTTAGAATAGATAGAAGAGTTGATTGAGCTCCAGCACTTGTTATCTAGCTTAGTTTGCGTAATGCTGCTTAAGTGCGTTTCTTGTATAAAGCATATATCTATGTTGTGTCTTGTCACGTAAGCGGGTACCAGTCTGATTTTACCGTGGTTATTTACTCCTCTGATGTTCCAAGTAAGTAGATTAAGGGTCGTCATGGATGAGCGGCTTTAGCATTAGGTGAAGAATCTAGTGTGCCTATTGTCTCTGGGTAGTTACAATAACGATTCTTGTTGATGTGACCTAGTGGTATATGAAACGGTGAACCCAGTGTAAAATTCAAGCTTGTATTTATCCTCTACTGGATTCCTACTCTAGATTTAATTATCATTTTCTTACTGTCCTGTATAACTTTATTAACATTACCATCCCTACGTCTGCAAACAACAACCCCCCAAACAGGTTGAGTATACGACCCCCCATCTTTTAAACTAAAGTAGGATCCCCAATCAAGGGCCCTGCGAACTTCAATGGGAGATCTCCCTTGAGGTATAGATGCACCAGCGTACAACCCCGCATTGCAGCGGGGTGGCTGCACAGGTGTTTGAGAGCCTACCTGCAATATAACAACGCAAAATGTAAATGGCAGTACCGGCTAGTGGCCGACTATACATTATTCTAACATTTTAGAGATATTTGCAACTGAGCAATAGCAGAATTAGATTTATAGCAAGTTAGTGACAATTTAGCAATACCTGGCGGTGCCAGGCTACACGATTCAGTCATTATCACTAATTCTGACATCAGGTGATGCAGCCACAGCTGCTCTGGTCACTTTCTTCTGGCCCCCAACATGTTTTGCGTACTTCATGGATGATTTTGCGTCTTTAAAATGGTGCACTGAACCCTTGTGCATTATTTTTAGTTTTGCCGGGTACAGAAGAGCATGGGTTATCTCTGCTTATTTCAGCATTTGGCGAAACGTCGACTTTACCATCTACTTCCAGTTTATTTGTTATGTACAGTAGACCATATGCTCAACAAAGAGTTCTGTCTCTGTTCAAACTAAGTAGGAATAGATGTGTTTGTTTGATGAAATGTGGACTTAATCTCGTCCCCTGTTTTCATGGAATATTGCTCTAACCTATGTTTCATTTGTACTCCTTTTTATTCTTGATGAAAATATAAAGATCATTGTGTTTAAATCACAGAAAGAACCCCCGTGTGTGTTGTTATTATTAATTACTGATGTTTAGATCAGTCGATTGATTCCATAGTGGTGTTACTTTATCTTAACACCCTCATTGATTTAGTTCTCTGAAATTTTCAAATAATTTGTTCGCTCTAAACAAAATCCCTTGTTGGCAAATTTACCCTTTCGAATTTGGCGTCATAGCGGCAACGCATCTGCCTATTTCTTCTGACTGCGTAGGCCGGTCGGGGGTTGCGCTCTGATTACAGACAATTGTGCAGTTGCTCCTCAATTATACGTGCCGCAGCCGGTTCCGGCCTTTGTTGCTGATGTAAGCTTTACATCCAGGGCAGTTTTAGGCTCCCAGTTTATTAGGATTGTGAAGAATTATTTTGCGGCCAGCAGAGACTCTCAAAGAGCGTCCATCTTGCTGCTCGGCCGGCCACGCCCCCAAGCCTTTGTCTACCTTAATTACACTTCAGTGCAGAGCCGCCACACCTCTTTGTGCCTCTATTGTGAGCAATCCAGTCTGGAGACTGCCCTGCTGTGAGGGGCATCACTACACAAATGCTGGTTCTGAAGCGCAGCCTGGAAGACATTTGAAATGTAAATGTAGTGAAATTTCCCTTTCCTTATCAGGAAAAGTAGCTGCCACAGTCCTCCTGTTTTTGCAGGTATGGGCAATTTTAATGGCAGGAAAATAATTGTGAATTTGCTTCGACGGCATGTAGGTGTGTGTTTGTACAGCATCCTGTGTGAAAGTACGTCTGTACTTCTATTGTTTCTTACAATTTAGCCGCTGGATGGAACCCTCCCACTGCAGTGCGTGTCCTACCTGTCGCTGACAATTCCATTTGCAGTCATGAAGGCAGCCATCCTGAATCTCATTAGGAGGGGCAGTCTGCGTCTGCCCATCCTCGTCTCCCGCCTGACCTGTAGTGGAGTTACAGCCTTCAATTCCCCAGAGAGTCTCCTTTTAATCCTACCTCAAAAATCTGAAACTATGTGTATGTTCCGATCTTTCACTTGGGAAACTAGACATCAACACAAAGGCCCTTTTGCTAAAAATAGCTCAAAGCAGAACATTTACAGAATCAGATGAATACATTGTATTAGCACAAACACCCGTGCCATTTGCAGTGGCTACTTTTCTGAAGCCTTCTTAGATCAGGAGGCATGTCATTGGGTTGCGGATTGGGTGCCCAAACCCATGTCCAATCTACAGTTTCAGGACTAATCCCAAAAAGCCAAGTAAGCTTCGGAAGCCAATGAACTGACTAGATTTGAAATTGATGACAATAAAACCTTCTGTGTTCAGTGCCTCAAGGCCATAAAACATCTTGCAAGCGCTGCGGCTACCCACCATTTATTATCTCCAGTATCCTATAATCTCTGCTCTTCTGAAGTGATAGAACGTGACCTGTTTTGTCATACTAAAACATTTTGCTAAGGCACCAAAGACCATTCAGTCTGTAATGTGCGCTGAATGTAAATGAGCTTCACTATCTCAAATGCACCATTATTATGAGCCCCATGAACCCTCTTAACTTGCACAGTTTGGTGGGGGAGGGGTGAAGTTAGACACTGGACACTGCAGACTGGAGCCTCAGCTGTCGGTGTCTTATGGGAGATGAGCAGGCTCTGCATTCTTAGACAGTCTGAATGAAGTTGGAAGTAAGAAATGTTTCCTGGGCATGAACAAAGTATGGATGTCTGTGGTGCCATCACCAATTTTTTACTAAGGACTCCAAGAAACAAATAACAAAAACGGGTCTTTCTGGGAAGGTCCTTGTGTAGCCTATGGGAAAGAATTTTACAACCCCACTTACCTGCCTCTGAAAGACTCCAGTGGGATGCACTGTTCTTAAAGGAGTTCCCTTCTTTATCTTTTTGCATGTTGACTTGTAACATGCCTTTGTCTATGTGTTAACAAAGGTGGAGCACAGAAAAGAAAAGCGATAAATGTCCTACCTTACAGCATAAGATCCTTCTCTTTGTATCTGGAGGCAGAAGCTTCAGCCTGTAGGCTATCTGGGGTAACAGCATGAGATGAGGCACCGTTCTCAATCAGAGACTATTTCCAAAAATGTTGTTTCTCCGTCCCCAGGCCCTGTGCTCCCTCACAGTATGGGTCTGCAAGAGAGGCTGTGCTGGGTCCTTAGCTACACTGCCAATCACCGTTGTGCGTCAGTGCAATGAAGGTAATATGAAGCCTCATTTTGTGAGAGAGAAAGGAATTCATGGGCACACACAGTAACAACTTACTTGGGAGGAAAAAAAATGGCTAGCACAGCTAAAACTTCCTTTGGGAGAAAGGATTACAAGCAAAGCACGCACACTGATGCCATTCACGGGAGAGAAAGGAGTATATTCATATGCACAGCAAACAGCCTACATGGAAGAATAAAAGGGGTGCATACACGTACAGTAGCCACCCACATGGGCCGCATCTAGCCAGTGTACTTGTTATAAAAAAAACAGCGGAGATGGTGGCCTCTGGGGCACAAAGGAGCCTTAGGAGGAGGCCCCCATTTGCCCCCCTCCTTTTAATTTTGCATTGCCACTAACTACCAGGAACTGGCCTGCCCGGAGCACTATCCTGTTAATTCATGAATCTATCACAAGTTTCACTGCAAAAATGTAAAGAAATGAAGTTATTTATTCCTGACGGGCCCCAGCATCAGACCTAGGGTATATGGGTATTCCTACCCAGCCCCTTCTCTTTTTGTAAGCTCTTTGCTTGGGACTTGGCTAATTACGAGTCCTAAGATGGCTGCCAGCACTTTCTGATGGAAGTGGTGGCACCCAATCAGATCTCTGCACGAGATAGGGGGATTCGCTGAGCGGTCGCTTCCCTAGAGATACAAATTTGGTTTCCTTTCAAGTAATCTACTGAACAGATTTACACAAAAAAACAAAAAGGCCCCTTATTGACCAAGAGATACCTTTCTGCCAAAGTTGGTGTAATTCCGTTCAGTGGTTTGGGTTGTAGTCGTGGTCAAAATACCTATTGGAATTAACATGTGAAGTGCACTTTTGTGACCCCTACTTTCTCTCAGCCTCCGCTTGACAGATCACCCCCAAACTTACCATACCCAACGAGAATCACTGGTGGACTTTAAAAACAAATCGTGAATATTCATCAAATGGCACTAAATATATAGGCAAGTCAAAAAGCGCTTTTCTTATGGAAACTAAGGGTCTCATTTTGAGTTTGACTGTAAGGGAACTGCCATTGAACCCAGAAACCCCGCTACCTAGTTGGCGGTCTGCCCCCATATTAAGATGTTGGCGGTTTGTAGAACGAAGGACTGCCAGAGCACTGCTGCCACCACCAGCCATTCATCGTCTGCCTTGCCGGCGGTAGGGTGAAAGCAGCTGTTTGAGGGTGGTTTTGACAAGCTCACCACCATCGGAATTACGAGTTGGTTTTCTGTCGAGCCGACCATGGCAGGAAGACTGCCTGCTTTGAGTTGGCAGAATCGAAGGAATTGGGGTGCATACTCACCCATTTCATTTTCTTCTCTTCATTCTCCCACACGGCTCCCTTCCTCCAGGGCTCCCTTTCACAGCAGCATCTTCACCCCAAAGAAAATGACCCTGTTGGTGCCGAAGTCCAGGTAAGTCAGTTTTTCAGTATGTATCCATTGACTGGACTGGGCACATATGATCCGGACCACAGCAATAGGAAAGTAGTGGTAGTAGGTATTTTTTCATATGTCATGCATTTGTGTACATTTAACACTTGTGCAACCAAAATATACCCAAATACATCAACACATATGAAAAAATATTCCCTGCCATCAAAAACACAGCTGCTGGCCCAGCAAGAACATCCTGATACGGCGGGCAGGAGACTGCAGCGGTGGCAGTATGGTGGTAAAACAGCCAAACTTATAATCAGGCTCTATGTCCTAACTATAACTACTTACGGATGACCCCGAGTCCCCCGTAGGTAATACATATAAATACTATAGTACTATATATATATATATATATATATATATATATATATATATATTATCTACTAGGCGGTCGCCAGTAGATAGTTATAGTTAGGACCGTGTTTCCATAGGAAATCTGAAAATTCTATTTTGAATAACTTTGGCGCCGGTTGACGAATCCTCGCGAATTTTTCAAAATAGGTGGGGCGCTCTGCTCCGCTCCTACCCTGAAAGTCTCGGGGTGATTAGTCAAGCGGGGGCCGAGAAAAAAGGGGGTCCCTAAACGCGTTTTCCCCATGCATTTTTCCATAGGGACCTTTAGTCCAAGGTACAGCCCGAACGGCTGAACAGAATTACTTGAAATTTGGCAGAGAGGTAGTCCTCAGGTCAGGGATGTGCCTTTTGAATATCTGGAGTCAATCTGTTCAGTAGTTCCTGAGAAAATTTCAGTTAAAAGTACATATATATCTATAGGCGCGCACCGTGCGCGCAAGGTGCGCGCACAGTGACGGGCGCGAGCGCAATTCTGATTGGTTGTTAGATGTCAGTAAACATTCGAATCGATCGAAATCAGGAAGTGTCGGCCGCCATTTTGTCTCTCGCAGTCTGAGGCAGTGAAAAACAAAGGTGGAGAATGTGAAAAGGGGGTAGGGTGGACAGTTCCTGACCCCCTAGCCTGTGTCAGGGGGTCACTGAAGGACCCCCAAGGGTGAAAAAAACATTTATTTTTTTGACAAAAAGCGCGGGGTACGCGCACCGTGTGCGCACGGCACGCACAACGCATTGTGGGTGCTCGGTGCGCGAAGCGCACCGAGCGCCCACAGCGCACGCACAGTGCGCGAAGCGCACACGGTGAAAAACCTGAAAAAAAAATAATAATAATAAATAAATAACTTAGCATTTAAAAAACCGTACAAATTCACTTAAAAAACCATAGGTTTCACACACGTTATAGTTAGGAATTAGCATTTAAAAAACCTTGCAAATTCACTTGAAAAACCATAGGTTTCACACATGTTATAGTTAGCTGGACATTTCCCTCGTAAAAAAACAATGAAATTCCCCCGTTATAGTTAGTGCAGGCAACTATAACTCACGCGACCGCAATCCTCTGCTGATGACGTCAGATATTACATCACTGATTACATATGTGTCTTTCTGAAAAATAAATATTTGTAATATATGTATAGCTAAAGATTAATGGAAGAAGACATGGGTAAATAGGTGTCTAAATACAGTGATGTAATATCTGACGTCATCAGCAGAGGATTGCGGTCGCGTGAGTTATAGTTGCCTGCACTAACTATAACGGGGGAATTTCATAGTTTTTTTATGAGGGAAATGTCCAGCTAACTATAAAATGTGTGAAACCTATGGTATTTTAAGTGAATATATATATATATTTATATATAGTACCTACTGGCAGTCACCAGTAGGTAGTTTTAATTAGGACCTTGTTGCTATTCAAAAAGCGTTTTTTTTTCCCAAATAACTTTTGCGTCGTTTCACGAAGCTTTGCGAATTTTTCAAAACTAGTGTAGCGTTCCGGTCAGCTCCTGTCTTGAACGTTTTGGGGTGATTCTTCAAGTGGGGGCCGAGAAAAAAGGGGGTCCCAAAACACGTTTTCCCAATGTAAATTTCCATAGGATACTTTAGACAAAGCTAGAGCCCAAACTGCTAAACAGAATTACACCAAATTTGGCGAAAAGTTAGTCCTTCGTTCAGAAAGAGCCCTTTTTGTTAAATGGTGTAGATCCGTTGAGTAGTTGCTGAAAAATTAAAGAAAGAAAACATTTATATATCTGAGCACCGTGGAGGGTTCACGAACCCTCCCAGGCACAAGCTTCTCTCTGATTGGCTGCTAACACTCCAAACCAGGAAGTAGACCTGAGTTACAAGAAAACAGTGAAAAAGAAGTTAAAAAAGAAGAAAATGAAGCAGGGTAGAAACACCCTGACCCCCTAGGCCTGCTCAGGGGGTCCCACAAGGACCCCTAGGGCCAAAAATATAGATTTTTTAAATAGTTTCGGCAGAATTGACGTTGGGGGTTGCGAATCCCACTAAACATTTTTTTTAAATGAAGTGCAGACTCCCGTGCTTCATTTTAATGAGGCCCCCAGGCGGGCCATGTCCCGGGGGCAATCCCAGAATGAAAAAGCAACCTCAGTATTTGGACCCTTGCAGAGCAAGCACAGTACTCAATAACTGCCAACTGATCAGTATAGCGAAGATGACCTGTCCGCAGTAGGATCCTGGGCTGCTTATGGTAGACATTGAATGTGTTGAGCGGTTAGTGCATCACTAATGCTGTTGAAAGGTAGCTCACTCAAAACTGTGTTTCAACCCTGCTGCTTGGATGTAATAACAGTAAAAAAAGCACTTGAGTGCTGAGGAGGGACACCTGACAAGTCCCGGGGATTAGCTGGTGTGTAGGGGGAGCATCAGAGAAGAACCTGTCTGTGTTGCCCTGCGGGTGGGAGCCCGCACAAAGCAGTGCTCGGCAGGGGCTCCTCCAAACACCAGTGAACCACTCCAGCCCCCGCCTCGTGCTAGCCATTGCCTCTCAGCGCTGAGGTATCACGCCCTTCCACCAGCCAGGGAGGAGGTAGCGCACCAGCGCCAGAAACAAAGGCTGCGGTCCGAGATGGCTTCCCTGAGCCTCAGCTTCTTCCGCAAAAAGAGCATCAGCAGGAATGCGACAGTGGAGTGGAAGAACCTGATCACAGTGTGCAGGTAAATCCTGGGGCAGGGTTGGCTGCGGGGCGGCGGGCAGTGTGGGGCACACAGCTGTGGGTGGGCAGCAGAGGCTACCGTGACTGCTCGCAGCAGCGCTCCCTTCTTCTTCTCAGAAGCGCCCCTCTGTCTGGAGATGACTTTATGTTTGCGCCCTTCTATCTGTACAGATTGATGTGAACAGGCTTTACCATAACCCAGAGTCTGCGAGCAGTGTTGAGGGGTAATGTCACCCGAGCTTGCAAGCTTCTGGTGCTTGCCATGGCAGAATGTGCAGGGGCATGAGGGACGTGTAGAGGTATTATGAGTAAGAGTGTGAGTTGAAGGTGCGTACAGAGTGAGGAGTATGAGGGACGTGTAGCGGCAGTGTTAGGGGCCGGTGCATGGAGTGTGAGCAGGTGTAGAGGCAGTGTGCGAGGGGCAGGTGCATGCAGTGTGAGGGAAACGTAGAGGCAGTTTGTGGCAGGTGTGCGAGGGGCAGGTGCATGCAGTGTGAGGGAAACATAAAGGCTGTTTGTGGCAGGTGTGTGAGGGCAGTTGCATGCAGTGTGAGGGAGATGTAAAGGCAGTGTGAGCTGGTGTGCGAGGGCAGGTACATGCAGTGTGAGGGAGATGTGGAGGCAGTGTGAGCAGGTGTGCGAGGGGCAGGTGCATGCAGTGTGAGGGAGGTGTAGAGGCAGTGTGAGCAGGTGTGCAATGGGCAGGTGCATGCAGTGTGAGGGAGGTGTAGAGGCAGTGTGAACAGGTGTGTGAGGGGCAGGTGCATGCAGTATGAGGGAGGTATAGAGGCAGTGTGTTTAAGGAGTTAGGGGCAGGTAGAGGCAGTACAAGGGTGTGTGACAAGGGTATACAGAGAGAAGCACGAGTAGAGGCAGTGTAGGTAGTGGTGCTTAGGGTATGTATGGAGATAATGTGGGAAAGTGTGTGGGACATCTGCAGAAACAGCAGTTGTGAGGAGCATGTGTAAATGTGTGTAAGAGACTGGAGTGTACAAAGGGCACAGCTTCCAGGAGCCTCCAGATCCTTCAGTGGCCCTCATTCAGCCAAGGCCAATGATTATCTGTGCGATATGGGAGACTAAGTGGGCCTTCTTCGCATTCTGCAGGGTTTGCTCTCATTGTGTGTTACTCTGCTGACAGTATGGAGTGTGAGATCTGAAATGCTCAGCATGCTCAAATCAAGAGGGTGCATGTGTGAAGACTGCATATGTGTTAGGGGGCATGAGTGAAGACTGCATGTGTGTCAGGGGGGCATGTGTGAAGACTGCAGGTGTATCAGGGGGCATGTGTGAAGATTGCATGTGTCAGGGGGCATGCATGAAGACTGCGTGTGTGTCGGGGGCATGTGTAAAGACTGCATGTGTGTCAGGGGGCATGTGTAAAAACTGCATGTGTGTCTGGAGGGCATGTTGAGAGACTGCATGTGTGTCTGGGGGCATGTCGAGAGACTGCATGTGTGTCTGGGGGGCATGTAGAGAGACTGCATGTGTATCAGGGGCAAGTGTGCAGAGAAAAACTTGTTGCGTATTGCAGTTGAGGTATTGTACAGTAATTTCTATTCCGGTACACATTGCATTTAGGAGTTTTCACAGCTAACGGCACTCCTCTGGTTTTTGTACAATAAACTTCGGCAGGCTTACTGATCGACATGTGGATTTTGGTTCTGTAAGAATCAACATCCGCACATTAGTATCTGGTAAGGGGACAAACGCGTAATTGAGAGGGATATGTCAGACCTGATACATATCAACCCAGCATTGTTGGATATTATTGAGTAGAATAAATATTAGCCCAGCCACCTGGCCAGGTGGAGTGAGGGGCATCTGAGGTGCACTTATGAAAACAGAAAAACTAGCGTACAATGGAATTTCTGCATTTGCAAGTTTGTTGCTTACAGGGTTTTCACTGTTTCTTGGTGATGCGCCTGCAGAAGTGTCCTCCACAGGCTGCGTTCCATTGTGGAAACGCATACATTTGCTGTGGTAGAAAGCAGGAGTATTTATTTTATTTTGTCCATTAGTTGACTGGAGTAGATACCTGTCCTAACAGAAGTTGTGTGCATAGTTGGAAATGCAGTGCCAAAGACCAGAACACAGCATTGCTCGGTAACTCAAAGAAATTGTGGTGATAGAAGCCAGGTAGTGACCTCCAGATACATGCTCTACAAGACAAACAACGTAATAAGGGCATTCTGGCTAACCAATGAGCATTGTAGTATTCTCATATCCTTTAATGGGCCCCTAAAGAACTTTATGTGTGGGAGGTGTTGGTAGACGTGTTGACTAAGATTGTCATTAGGTATATATTTATGCAATGCAGTATTTGTGGGAAGAGGAGAGAGATTATTCTGTCATTATCATTCTTGAACCAGGTGGACATGATTTGAGTTTTTCAACTAAGTGAGGGAGGGGATGGATTGAAGCTAGAATAAATGTTTCAATGAAGTGGCAGAGAGCTTGAAATATATGAATTTAGGAGGAGCAAAGGGGGATTTGAGTAAGCAGGTAAAGGTTGGCTGAGTGTAATGGAAGGCATTGCCTCATAGATTGTGAGGGGTAGGATGGGGATGTACTGTTCATGGCTTGAGACACCAGGCTGGATTCTTTTTACTGTACCATGCAAGTGATTTGTCTACCATCTGTCCACTTACTTGATGTTGGTGTGATGAGGATTGTGTGTGTCTTGGCAGACGTTGAAGATTCATGTTGAAATAATGTATAATTTGATTAGGGAGAAAAAAATGAATATGTGAAAATTCCACCAGTTGGGAATTGTGGTGGTCCAGCCTACTGGAGACCACTATATTTATCAGTAGCAAATTAGCATAAAAAAGGAGATATTGGAAAATGTTCTCGTTATTGAGCAGTGAAGGTATGACTCTGTTAAGGTTCTTGTAGAGAATGATGCCAGTCTCTATTTGACGTTAAATTGTACTCCAAGGTTCCTGGATGTTGTCAAGATGTCAGTCAAGTGCATAGGAGGCTGATCTAGCTGGGAAGTAGAGGATCTTGGTGGAGTTGAGCACTAGGTAGGAGAGTGCTTTTTATGTAAAGTAGTAAAGACAAGGGCTTTATAGGAAGAAAAGCAGAAACATGTGTATATTTGTTGCCTATAGATGTGATATGAAACTAATTTCAGTAATGACTTAACCAAAGGAGAGATCGTTCATGGATGCCAGCTGGGTTATTGCGCCTACTGCGGAGGTGCTGATACAACCGCAGATTGGAATCCGGCCAACTTGCCATTCTGTGGCGGCCCACAAAGCACCAAAGTGCTTTAATGCTAACGTCAGCTCTCAGCCTTGAGATACCGTTCTGTTGGCGCTATAAAAATGGTTTAAAAGTTAGTGGTTGTCTGCCACAGGATCAGTTTCTGACCTGGAAGTTGTGGAAAGTGCCCCAGGGCTGTGTTTTCTCGGCTCTTTCTAGCTAAGATGATGGATGGTGCCAGTGGGGGAGGGGGTGGCGCTGAAGATGCCTCCAGCCCCTGGAGTCATCAGGTAGCTAGCTGCAGGAGAGATAAGAAATGGAGCGACGTCCGCGCAGCGCACAAAGGCGGTGGATGAAGACTTTCCCCCGGGTACCCCGGCGGGAGGTGGGTGGGGGGAAGGAAGGTCAGTCGCTGGTGAGGGTGTGCAGTAGCTGTTCTGGGAGGTCTGGGCACAGCAGCATCCCTCCAGGCCAAGCTCCGGAGACAGTAGCTTCTCTTGGACCAGCTGCTGGTGATGGATGCATGGGCAGAGGGGAGGCGGTGTGGGAGGGGAAGATGAAAGAGGCTGGGCATGAGCAGGGGAAGGAAGTCGAGACACAGAGTACACAGTGAAAGAGGGGAGAGGTAGGGGCGAGGGAGCTGAGAAGAGGAGGAATGTAGGAAGAAGTGTGTGCGCAGGGGGGTTGTTAAAATAGGGGTGGCATTGAGAGAAGAGGAAAACACAAAGAAATCTAAAATTCAAAAACAAAATAAAAGGATTGTGGATGCTAGTACGCCTGTCTTTTAAATTATTGCCTCCTAAGAAATAATGAGTCTAGGCTTTCAAAAACTCATCATGCTAGCACTCTGTTGCCCAACTTAGCGCTCATGCATTCATCCATCCATTGACTCATTTGTGCATTCCCACCCTTATATAGCTACAGAAAGTTTCCAGACAGACTCCAACACTTATGCAAGATAAATTGAAAGAATAAACATAGGACAAACATGAGCTTTCAATAAATACAAATAAACCTATCTGCAGGTAGGCATCTTACAATGGTTTTGTGCATGGTGTTTGATAGTTTTGAAGTTCCTTCATGGCTGCCACCAGAGCTTTAAGAGGGCAGAGTAACTCTGAGTCTCAGACCTGGTAGTGGTTAAACGCTAACATAGAAATGGGTCCTCACTGGGGCCTTTAGGTATGCCCTTAACTTTACAGACAAAAACACTGATCGATTTCTGGGCAATTAATTTAAAACATGGTATTGTAATCGAAGTCAGCAACTTATTTCCCGTTTTTTAAATATTTTACATATTTTATTTTATCGTCCATTCACTACAAGTTTTTGTTACTTTTTATGTTATGTTTCTGTAGTTTTTTGAAGCATAATACTCTGTATATTGTAAACTTTTAGCTGAGTTGCATCCGTATGTTTATAATGGACTACGATTGATAGTTTTGCAGTCGAGGCTGAGGAAAGTGAGAGTTCCTCACAGGGGCAGTAAATGGGTGAAAAGGTGCTCACAATACATGGACATCCAATCCTTGGCCTCTCTGCAGAGAGCAAATATTATTAGTCACGTATGTCTGTTGCATAACTGTGATTCTTTGCAAACTTGTGTGAAGGAGATAAACAAAGGACAAAATATGGGCAAATACAGTGCCTAGAGGTGAGTGGGGGCTATTTGTATGTGTGTGCTGGGATGGTAAAGTGATGGAGACTGAAGAAGTATACAGTCAGAGTAGAGTGAAAGGATGGTGTTGAAGAGGAAAGAGATAGGGTGTAAGATGTGCACATGGGGATTTCTAAAGATTTGAAGAGAAAAAGGGCACAAGTGTCTAACAGACTGCATATGAATGAGTTGTGAAAGGAAGATCAGTCAGACCCATACTTTCCAAGGCGCTCTCCTTTACGAAACTCCACCTCATTTTTCACCACATTTTAAGCCCTGGCCGCCACGAACCAATGTGTTGACCATCTTCGAATGGTAATACAGTGTAATTATGGATAATACCATACCATGACGGCCGCCTGGACTAAAGGCTGTGGCTTCGCAGGATGCGGTGCACTGCAGATTAAATAAATGGCAGGCAAGCAGCCTTCAGCGCTCTCTGGGGAGCTATAGTGTGCTCTAAAGACAATTACAATAAAAGGGTGAGAAGGAAAGAAACCATTGGAAAAATTGGAAAACTGAACAACTGGCCCACCAGTCCTGTCGCTGAAGCGCTCTTATTTTCAAGTGGATGTGCCTATGATCAGAAAACTGCTGGGACTCATTTGGTACCAAAGCCAGTGTCTGAAATCAGCGACCCATTTCCCCACACTGAATGGCATCATGGCTACAAACAGAGAACTTCAGCCATTGGCTCTCTTGCACTGGTTTTATGGCTCTGGAAGTGGCAGTATTTTTCTGATCTAATTTCTTTCCTTCTCCTATTTTCTAAATGTGTATATATATACATCTCTCTCTCTCTCTCTTTCTCTCTCTCTCTCTCTCTCTCTCTCTCTCTCTCTCTCTCTATATATATATATATATATATATATATATATATATATATATATATATATATATTATTTATTTTATTTCACTAAAAAAACATAGGTCTCAGGGAGGTTATGGTTAGAAATTAGCATTTAAATAACCTTTGAAATTCACTAAATAAACCATAGGTTTCAGGGATGTTATAGTTAGAAATTAGCATTTAAAAAACATTTGAAACTCACTGAAAAAACCATAGGTTTCAGGCACATTATAGTTAGAAATTAGCATTTAATAAACCTTAGAAATTCACTGAAAAAACCATAGGTTTTAGGGATGTTATAGTTAGTTGGACATTTTACTCGTACAAAACCAGAGAAATTTGTCCGTTATACTTAATAGAGGTAACTATAACTTGCGCCCCGCAAAGCACTGATGATGATGTCACATATTAAATCACTTATAACATGGTCATTGACATCACTGATGACATCACTGATGACATCATCCATGTGATAATCTGATGCACCTCCTCAAACCCTAATAAAATCTTTGATACACCCACTCCAAAATACAGACTACAATATCAAAACCATAGACACTCCAACACCAATAACTACATACCCACTCACTGATTCTTAGGTCTACATACCAATCTACTCACTCACCCATACAGTCACTCATACTTTCAGTCACTCATCAGTACAGGACTATCATATGCACTCATACACCTATATAGACACTCACACACTGCCAATCACCCATAGAGTTACTCAGACACCTAGTCAGTCATGCAAATAATTAATCACACTCCCATTTACTCACCTATACAGTTATACACACACCACCTCACTTACTCAAACAGATATTAACACATACTTATGCTCTTATACAATTACTGATACAAGCACACATCCATACAGCCACTCTCACATTCACTCACTCTCACTTATAGTCATTTATATATTCCAACACTCACATATACTACCTTTCACATATGTAATTACTCACACGTGTACCACTGAAACATTCATTTACTCACCAACACACCCATACACATACTCACCTACTCATACAGTCCATCACAGATGCACTCTTGAATCCATACACCCAGTTGATCACCCACTCACACATCTATGCACAGATTCACCCGCCACCCGCCACCCACACAAACACTCATACATATACTTAGACAACCAATCAATTACCCATATAGACACTCATGGAGCTATTCACCAACCCATGCAGCCGCTTATACACCAACTGACAGACTGATACAGACATTTACACACTTTACTCACTAACCCATGCATTCAGTAACATACGCTTATACAATCAGTCATGCACCTACTAAATCATCCATTCAGACACTTATACACCCACTCATTCTTCAATACACCTTAGCATATATATATATATATATATATATATATATATATATATATATAAAACATATTTAAACTTTAAAGAAACACACATTCACTGGATTATGTCATCAGTGATGTCATATGTGATGGCATCAGTGATGTCATCAGTGATGTCACTGACCATGTCATGAGTGATGTAGTATGTGACGTCATCAGCAGTGAATTGCGGGGGTGTGAGTTATAGTTAGCTCTACTACCTATAATGGCCAAATTTCTTTGGTTTTGTATGCGTGAAATATCCAACTAACTATAACGTCCCTCACAAAGCGTAGACACCATTACAAAGTTACTTTATACTGCCATGGGTACCACGCACATAGGCACAGGTTGAAAAGAAATACTTCCATTTTCTTTGTTCTCTTGTTAAATACAAAACAAAATTGCATAACTTATACACATATGCTACCTGTGCAATTACTGTATATTCCTTCCTTATAAAATTATCGAAATTGATTTTATACATTATATAAAATAGAAATTGAAATACATTTTACTAAAGACAGGATTTATGTCACACATACATATATATATAGAGAGAGAAAGACAAAGAGAGAGAGATAATATATAGACATATAGATATAGATTCATATAGATATAGGTATAGATATATATTTTTGTCAAATTTGGTAGAATACCTTACAGCTGTTTTTCTATATCGCTTTAGAAAATTGAGATGGAGCTTCACTGATGTGCTCTTCTGACGGCCCAATGGAGTGAGAAATTTCTACAGTTTGGCAATTCGACTGCCCACCAGATTCAGAATCAAATGGACAGTTTTCACTGTCTCTAACCACCAAGTAAAGCTTGGTAATAAGTGGCAGTGACAACTGCAAAATGACCCCCATAGCATAGGAGACAACTCCCAACATGTGGTAGACAAAATTCTGCTTTGAGATTTCTTTTTTGAAAAAACTAAAACATGTAAAAAGTTTAATGAAGGGTAACATAATTTTAATACTGTAACAGGGACTGCTGCCATAGCAGTTCTTGACAATGTTAAGAAATGCCTGCTGGGCTGACGGACACCTCTAAACCTGGTGGGCAGAGGACCCTCGCTATGGTAGGTGCAATGTAGTCTGTTATACCAATGGATTCACCTCTGTCCGCAAAATTCTGGCCCTTTGTGGAAGTGACTCTGTTCATCATTTCACTTATAAACAGAATAAAAATAATGTAATTAAAATAATATGTTGTTCATCTAAACAAGATTGATGTCAAGTACTGCATCATCCAGTGGCCTTTTCAAATGAGTGAGGTCTCTTGTAGCACATGAATACACACTCATTGGACAAGAGCTCAAGAGATCCTCACTCTAGTTGTGGACTGACTATCCAGTAGAAGGGCCATTTTTTAGAGTTTGTGATGCAGCGCTGTGCAGCTAATCACCTTGCTGCGCCACACCAGAGGTAAAGGGTGGAAACGCACAGTATTCATCCAATACAGCGCAATTCTATCCTAACCCATTGTACTGGTGCTGTTTTGTCTGCCAAGCGCCAATGCTGGCACCTTTCCACCATGGTGCTAGGGTGCCTTTGTTGCATGCAGAGGAGTTTTTGTGCACCTACCTACACACAAACAATCCTGAGAGTTTTTTCATCAACAGAATTACACCGAGTTTGGAAGGAAGGTAGATTTTGATTCACAGATCATGCTTTCAGTTATCCGGTGTAAGTCTGTTAAGTAGTTGTTGTGAAAATTAAGGAAATTCTAATTTGTTTATCAGTGATTGCGACTAATTCACGACAATTTCATGATTAATCACAAATCCTTAAGCCAACAGTCGAGGATCCAATCACAGACCCACTCAAAACTCATACACCCATTCAAAGAGCCACTGATTCATTTATTAATCCTCTGACAGACCTACTCAAACACTCGCAAGTCTAGTTACAGACCCACTCTGAGACTGACGCTCCCACTCACAAATGTGCTCAGACACTCATGAATCCACTTGCAGATCCTCTGAGACACTTATAAACCCAGTTCAGATCCACTCAGACACTCATGCACCCATTTTTCCGTCCAGTGGTTCGAGCTGCAGGCATGTCTTAAGACTCAATGGGAATTAACATGGGAAACATACTTTTCGGAACCTTCCTTTTTCTCAGCCCCTGCTTGATGAAACGCCCCAAGAAATAAGAATAATAAAGTGTGGTCTAATAGAGTACATCAATTGCTCCTCTATGTTTAATACTGAATACTTTCAGATTCTTGGTCTCTTAATCAGTGAGATTTAAAGTATGAAAGAGAAAAATGTCAGAATTCAAGGTTTGTTAAGGCCTGTTGAGATGCTGGATAGGGGAAAGGGTGCTAATGGTGCTTTGGTGAACCTCTCACAAAGTACATACAGAAAGGAAGAGGACCAAAGAGTATCATGTTTAATGAAAGAGCAGCAACAGTGTAATGATATGTTATGCTGCAAGGAATAGGTCTGTGTGTCCCACTTTGGGAACTGCTTCTCTGATGGGAATACATTTTGAAAGCCACACTTCATATGAAAATAATTCTTCAAATGAAGTGTAAGGAAAACAAAGATTGTGTCTGTTTTATAATAGATTTACCAAGTAAGGATTTCTATCAATGACCCTGATCTCTTAATATTTCCATTTGCAGGGTGGTCACAGTGGAGGCTTCTTGGTAAAATAAACGTTTCTTTTAACCATATTTCCAAAATGATCTATGTCTGTGAAGTGACATTGATTCTAACTTTTTCCTTTACTTTTCCTTCTGCAGAGCTTATGAGTGCCGGTAAAAAACCTTTATTTTACTATGTGTATTACAATGCACTGTTTAAGGTAGCATCCATTTGAACTGGTTTAAATCCAGAGCTGGAGCGGGTATTGTTTTCACTTTGCTGAGCTCTGTTCACAGTACCACTTGATTGAAGAAAAACACATTTCAATACAGCCTGTATGAATTAATGTCACTGGATCCATGGATGTGATGTGACACAGTTCTGGACTTTAACAATTCAGAGCAAGAAGCAATCCCCTCACCCAATCCACAATAATCTACATTTAGTGTAAACTTTGTGGTCTCCTTGAAGATTACTCCAAACTTACTTTAGATGCATTTCCCAAGCACATGCTAATATTGAGGTGATATGTTCATAGTGTTGATAGAGTATTGTTTTTCATCTGCAATGAGCTTCGCTGTTACTAGTGGTTTTATTCACCTTGAATATAAACACTGCTTCCACATTTACAAAGTCAACTATTGTATACCTTCATTATATTGAACTGGTTGCACCCAATGTGTATGTACCATTGAATTTGTATAGATACGTTTTATATTCTAAGAATTCTTTGCCACAGAAAAAAAGATTACAGCCCTTTTCAGCCATGTGGCTCAGTGCACAGATGTTCTAAGGTGGAGCCAGAAAATATATGTGCCACTGTGGAATATTTGTGTGGACAACAGCAGGTGTTGATGAAACATCAGTCTGTGGAACTAATTAGGAGTAATATGGTACTGGAAGGGATTTAGCACGTGGTAAATTCACGTCATAGCACCATTACAAAGTAGTAAAATCAGTTTAGATCCATGGCATGGGTAATAACGATTTGAGGGCAATTTGTTTAGTTATAACATCATATGGAAGTCGCAACTGCATGGGTTATTTCTTTGACCAGGTGGTAAATGTATGCAGGGGCTCACACATGGGATGGGAAGTGGTTGAAGGTGTTGGGTAGATTGGGTGGGATTTTTTTTCTAACAAGGGACAACATGTATGTTTCCCCTCATAGAGAAAAAGGGGAATGTGACTTGGCTACTACAGAAAAATTCTCATGATATTTTTCAGGTCAGTTTTACATGCTGCAAAAATCAGGTCAAGCTCTTCCACATCGGGTAATACTAAATGTGGGAAAACCTAACCTGTTTTAATATGGTGGAGCGAAATTAATGAATAAAAGCATGCATTAAATGTGTTCCTCCTTACTTGTATTCAGGTCTGATGTCTCTTAACTTTTAAGCAACTTTGAGTACTACATAACCATTAGGTTTTCAGGCCTTTCAGAGAGGATCTGGGCAGCAGACATAGCCCAAATGTCAATTGTTATGTATTTTGTAAATTAATTGGATATTTTAAACAGGATTACATAGCAATTGTGATATATTTTTAAAAAAAAACAATTTAAATAGAAACAAGTCTTTTGAGTGTAACCCTGGGCGTAGTGGGCGTAGTGGGGCTACGTGGAGCATCGTGTAGTGTGGCGAAATCTATGCACACTCACGCGCTCCGCGTAGCCCCACTACGCGCCGCCCGCCTCCCGCCCGCCCTCCTTTTAAAATAAGTTAAACTATGATAAAAAAATAAAATAAAATGCCTTACCTGCAGCACGGCATCCCGGGGCTCCCTCTTCCTCGTTGACAACTTCTTTTCTCGCATGAAATGCGCATGCGCGGGCGTCCGCGCATGCGCATTTGTGAAAAGAAGTTGTCGTCAACGAGGAAGACGGAGCCCCCGGACGCTGCGCAGGTAAGGCATTTTTATTTTATTTTTTTATCATAGTTTACCTTATTTTAAAAGGAGGGCGGGCGGGAGGCGGGCGGCGAGCGGCACGCAGGCAGCGCTACGTACACTCCGTGGGCGAAGCGGAGAACTACGCCCGGGCTTATTTGAGTGCAGTTATTTCAGTATAGCATTGTAGGGTTTGGTTTGTCTTTAGTAAAACGTGATGTAAATGTTTAAATATGATGTTCAGAAGGCGGCGTTTCAGTGAATGCTGTTGTTTTGCTGTTTTAAGATGTGCATTGTGAATTGTAAAGCAAGACGTTTTGGAAATGCATTCAAGGAGGAACAGCTAACAATGGGCCTTAAGAGCAATTGGAAATTTCAGGGCTTTTATGAAGACTCAAATTTAAAAAAGTACTGTAGTAAAGTTTAGAAGTGTGGATTAGACAGTAATTGTCTAAAATCACTGGTATGCTAACAGTTGAGGGGAAACAAATCATAGACAAGCCTGCAGTTGGATACAATCAATACTTCAAGGAGTTTTGGTATACCTGAAATAATGGGAAAAAAGTATGTGTTTGACATCACCCTTATGATAAAAAATATTTTAAAACTACTGCGTTTTGTGCAATAAAAGCAAGAAAAACTAGCTAAATTTTCATCAATGTTGTTGGTCGTTGGTGCTCTCTAAAGAGCATCAAAATGGTTTGGTATGGGAGTGTTAGAATACACACACAGACACACACACGTACAAAAATTTAAATGCTGGTTGACGAAGGAGGCATTGAGAACTGACTGATGCTGAGATTGTTGGTGTCTAATTGAGTAGTTTCTTTAGGTATGTATGTACTTCTATTATTTCACACAAATCAATTATTTGCTATTTTCTGTAATTTCCTTTTAGTAACGCCTGGCCGGGTATCTACATCACCTGGAAGATTCTGAACAGAATTGAATGTTAATTGCTTGATTCTTCTCTTTCCTGGCTCTTAATTCAAGGACTCAGCTTACAGATTCAGATATGAGTGTGATTGACCAACATTCTACTGTGGTCCTGCTGTCTCATCTAAATAATGTGTAATAAAATAGCTAATGCATCCCACTTTCTCTGTGTCCCTGGTGTTGATTGGGTCCTCCGTGGCTTAGTGATGCTTTATAGGGTTAGAGAGCAAGATCTGAAAACACCAGACATCTATTGAGAACAGAGTACCCTTGCGATGCACCATATCTTGTATCACACTAAATGAGCATGTCCACTAGGCAACACCAGGTCATGTTTGACACCTGCTATTCTGACATTTTACTATTTTACTAGTATGTTAAGGTCCAAACCCATAGCGCCAATGATGCACAATGTTCTGAGCTACAAGGCCAGAAATGGATGGAAGTGTCACACACTACTTGGGGTACTTATGAATGCGATCTATAATGCTAGTTGGAAAATTGAACCTTGGTGTCAAAATGCAGTGCTGCGAAATGGGTTGAGCTGTTTCATCATCATCATAAGACTTTATTTCGATAATCCAAGATCATAAAAGTGCAAATACAAACAAAACCAATTGGTACTATAGATGCCATATACATACATCCCAAAATTTCCAAAGTGCAAAACATTATGCACTAAAGTCCCAATTTTTCACATAACCCATCAGCAGATTCTCTATTTCCACTAAACACAGGACACATCCTGCTGTTCCTGGGGTACCTTATACACTAGCCTGTGCAGATGTTTGAATAATAAAGTGTAGATTTAACTAGTGTCCTCACCAGGATCTTTTCCACCCAAATGGATGTGCAAATAGTAAATTCTAAAGACTTAGTGAATAACTGTGAATTCTAAAGACTTAGGGCCTCATTTATGGCATTTTGACAAAGGGCAGCGCAACAAAGCAGCTTGCTGCACTGCTCTACGCCAAAGTGAAAGTGCAGGCATGCACTGTATTTAAGCAATACAGTGCATTCCTGTCTTTTCTGCCTGCACTGGTGTCATTTTGGCAGCCTAGTGTCAACGTATGCACCGATTGAACATGGTGAAAGGGGGCTTCCATTGCAGGCAGGATTGTTTTTGTGAAGGAAGAGTCACCTTCATGCACAAAAACAATCCTATGAGTCATTTTCTTGTTTCTATATGTGCTTCAGAATGCTGCACACATGGAAAGACTAAAGAATTAGGAGAAATTAACATATTTCTCCTGGTTACGCCTCATCTCGGGAGGACTCCGGATTTGAAGCTTTGACCGGTTTACATCAATTTGTAAATATGGGGCAGTGTCAAATTCTATGGGTGTTGCGCGAGAAAACCCTCTGGGTGCACTGTATGGTGACACAGAGATTTGAGTTGCATCCCCTTACTCATGATTTATGAGGCCACTCAAAACCATGCAGGGTGGCTTTGCATGGCTTCATAAATCTTTATGAGAGCCCTGCGTCATGCACTATAGGTGGTGCAAAAGTGACACAACGCTTTTATAAATATGCACCTTAATGTGCAATTTTCAAATTTTTCAGTGCAAGTGTTAGAATAAAAGGGCTAGTACGTCTAACACTCACATATGGGTTCAAAGCAATAAACATGTGTATACATAACAAAGTAGCAGTGGGCCATATCCATTTGTGAGGGTTTTATCAAATTGGCTCTTTGGCTAGTGTATAACATGTACCTATACATCTGAGTTGAAACACTGCTAAAATATGTATGAATTAAAGATCTATCTTATATACATGGATAAATATCAGGGGTTAAATTTCATGATGAACTATCTACTTGCAGTTCAGATTAAATTAAGAGTGAAATGGAGAAGAACTCATCTGATCCTTGTTACATAACTACCTTAACAATTCCTAGTTGGTTGCTTGGGTACACTTTGAACGACCAGATCCAGGCAACCATAAGGTATTTTGAAACAGCAAATACCACCAACCTAGAGGAATCTCTCCTTAAAATCCTAAGTGCCCCCAGGTGACGTCTAGGGCCAAGATTCTTACACAATGGCAGTAGCCATTTTGTCCTCTGGGAACCATGAGCATGGAAATAAAATATATACATGTATGAGGTTTATTCTCCAATAGCCCTCCACATACTGGGCACTTTTTCCCCACACCTTGGTCACAGACCTACTTTGCACAGAAGACTCTCATTGGGAGGGACGGGTACCCTAATTGTACAAACAGTTTCTGAGCTGGGGGGGGGGGGTTGAGTGTAATTTCATCACCTGTCCTTTCATACATAGGGAGCATTTTAAAGTTAGTAAATTCATTAGTTAAGATGCCTCTATTACTGCACATTGTCTCTGCAGAAATGTACTTACAATATGCTACTTTGATTGCCGTTTCCTAAATGACACCATTTCTCTTTCCCACCCCATACTTGCATGTTCTCGTAATTTTAGAGGTAATGATGGATTGCACTAGACATTGTTCTCACTTTGTAGTTCCCCATAAAAGGGCTTACTCATCGCCCTCATGAAATGCATGCCTATAGTAAATGCATACCACCATCAAAGGGCGACCAGTACACTTTACAAAGTTATTGCAACAAATAAGGTTTTAAGGAAAGAGTGAAAAGCATTCAGCACTAGAGAGCCAAACAAAGAGAATAACGACTGCAGTGGAGCAAACCTTGTGTGACTAAGGGCCTGATTTTGAATTCAGTGGCCAGGTTACTCCGCCACAAAGGAGATAAATACCTGGTCTGTCTTATTGCGAGTGCATTAGATCCAAGAGTACTTGCAGTATGGTGGATGGGATATCCATCATGTTTGTGACGTAGTTGCCTGCCCACTAAATTCTAAACCAGATTTATCAAGGTTTAGCATCACCATAATGCTAAGCAAGAGGGTGCAAGGTTGACGCAGAACCTACATGAGATTTATCAAGCCACGCAAGGCCACATTGTGTACCGTGGAGTGGCTTAATAAATCTACAGTAACGCAACAGAGCGCAAATTTCTGTGTTGCATTACTCTGCCGCAGGAAGGAATTCCATGGGTGAAGCATGGGTGTTCCGATGCATCCATCCACGGATTTTAGCACATTCCCAGATTTACTATAAATGGTAGACCTGGAAATGTGTTGAAATACTACACCACCCCAGGTGAGGCGCAACGAGGAGAAATATCTTTATTTCTCCTAATTTTCCCTCTTTCTATATGTGCTGCATTCTGCAGCGCACACAGAAAGAGGAAAATGGCTCTCAAGATAGTTCTTGTGCAGGAAGGTGTCCCTTCCTGCACAAAAACAATCCTTCCTACAACGCAGGCACCCTTTTATCATGATGCAAAGGTGCCTGCATTGACGTTACGCAGCCAAAAGTGCCCCAGTGTTAGGGAAGAACAGGTATGTGGCATATACTGCTAAATATGGCACATTCCTGCCCTTTACCTTTCAGGCAGCACAGCAAGGTAGTTAGCTGTGGTGCGCTGCATAAGAAAGGTAAATATGGGCCTAAATGTATTGCTATTCACTATTTTGGGGTAATTTTGCTTTGACGTTTGCATTACTTGACGAGTGGAACAATAAATTAAATGGGCAGTACCTATTTGTAATTAGTAGAAAAATAGCATTTTCAACAACCGACAATTGAAGAAAAAGAGTAAAACACTGGTTAGTTGGTCCAAATGTCCAGGCAAAATGTAACCAGTGTTGCGTATATGTAATCGGAAAATAGTGGTACAAAATTACACTGTTGCCAATACACTCAATGCAATTAGTAGCCGAATGTGTGAAACTATGACTCTGAATACAAATAATTTTCAGTATTTATTGAAAGGGAATGAAAATGAAAACACATGAACCATTGTCCAGTTGGAGGCGCTAATCTTCAATAAGTCCATAATCACTATCACAGAAGCCAAAAAGGAAACTCATCTAAATTAGTCTTTAGAATAGTTCTGTGGGCCTTGGTTAACCAGAGAGAAAGAGACAGAGAGAGAGAGTGAGAGTGAGAGAGAAAGAGAGAGAGAGAGAGAGAGAAAGAGAGAGAGAGAGAGAGAGAGAGAGAGAGAGAGAGAGAGAGAGAGAGAGAGAGAGAGAGCTTATGGGACCTGCCAGTCATCAGCACATCCTTGAATATATAATTCTAGTGGCATTGTGGTGCAGACAGAGTCTACTTAATGATGCTCCCTTTCTCTTTCACTTAATCCTCCTGTTCAAGGAATTCAGACAGGTCAGCAGTGCTGGTTCCAGGCCAGCTGTCAGTAAAGCCTTTAAATGCTAAACAAATGTTATCGGAATATTTGAGCACTACTGCGGTAAAATCCTCTCAGCTCGTTCTCTGTAGTAATAAGTCATAGTCCATCTTGGATGCTACAGTCAAGTGAAATAGTAGTGTGCAGTTATTGTTCTAGCATCTATGTAATAGGTGTCAAATTTGACTTCATATTGTGGTTAAAGAACAGTGTAAAAATGATTATCTTTTTGATTTTGTTGGAAAAGTCAACCGTCTTGCTAAAGGACCTGCAGAAAGAAACACCTAGGGAGCCTTACCCATATGCATAGGACACTTTGCACCATTTTGAAGTCACTATGCAGGCTGTTCTGCAGACACAGCCTTTGTGCAGAGTGGAACACCTTCACCAAGGTAACCTCCAGTTGACGTACCCACAACAGAAGCAGAAAGAGGTGCAAACATTCCACTCTTGGATATCAACAGCCACACAGACGGTAAAGAGAGAACATTCTGACCTCACCTAATGGACACTACTCACTCTGAACTATAGAGACTGTTGTCCCACCCTTCACTGCCACCAATTACCAAGTGTCAGAGGTACAAAAAGACTGATTAGCAGCCCCTTCTCAGCAATGAACCTAATCAAATTTTTAGCAGAGCCCTGTTTCTTCTGTCCCCAATTTAGTGTCTAGAGCTCCACCCTCCAGCTTCAGGACAGCCAGCAATATACTTTCATTGTCTGACTTTACCCTCATCTTGTACACATGAGCAGATCAGGTACTTCTATAATAAAATGAACAGGCTTCTACTACTCTGATTCACTAATACGTACAATTAATGTACCCCACTGTGACCACCCACAAAAACGCATACAACATGTGATTCAGTAACTAAACAAGGTATTATTCTAACTGCACATTGAAAAGATGCTTCTAGCCAGTGTCATTGAGTGAAACAACCTTTAATAGAGAATAGTGAGAGAAGATTATTTACTGAAGCTTTTTATTTTTTCTATGCCACTTCGATTTATGCAGTACTGACCCTGTTCCAAGATTGGTATCCAGTATATGTATAAAAGTGATGTGCTATGCTTGACATCAAGGAGGATTCAATTTTTAATATGTATATGATCTTTACACTTGAACCTACATGGTTAAGTGGTTTGCCCTACACATGGAGATCAATATATAATGTTATTTCATTCTATAGTGTATTTCTTCAGACTGCTTGCTTGCTATCTCAGAAAGCCTTCTCCCACTGTTCTTCTAAAAGTCAGCATGCAAAATTGACCCTGACTTCCTTCCAATTGATTCCTGTTCTTTCTTAAGTGTTATCCTCTCCTCACCTTCTATTCTCTGCATGTCTTCTATTTCCGAGATTAGCCTCCTCTCATTCACATGCCTGTCCATCTTAATCTCTTTTGTTGTAATTCTTAAAATGGCTTACACCTCATTTCATGGATCACAGCCTCTACTTTTTTGTGACACTACTTCTGAAACTTAACAATACCTAACCTTCACCATCCTACTATTTTTTATCAACTATTTGCCTGAAACAACACATCCCCCATTATTGATAGCATCTAACTGGCATTAATTGTAATACAACACAGATCGAACTAGAGCACCTGCATGAAATGTATTGTTTTTAGAACATGTGACAACTCCTAATAACCAACAACACCACTGGATAAACCATTAACCTTGGGCTCCGGAGCAGTGTGCTACTTACTGTGAATTACTTCAATAACTCATCATGGCATTAAACTCTATATAAATACAATTACAATACAATAAATTATATGCCAAGGCAAATTGAAAATATATTTGAGAAGCTCAAATAATCCAATGCAATGACAAACCTGTAAGAGCCAATCACTGATTGAGTAGACAGAGTTGCTCTGGGATCTAGGAACACTAGGGTTGGTCACAGAGTTCTGGTGAGATGATGAATAACACCTCCAGTAAGTAGAGAACAAAACACAGCCTAACTTTCACCAAATAAATGACATAAAATACTGGATAACAAGTAAGAGTAGAGAGAAATACCAAAGAGAAATCTTACTATTTGTGTCTTTAAGAAACAGATTACAAGAAAGATAGTGTTAACACGCAAACAAAGTCTCTTATCATTTTGCTCTTGAAGTGCTCCACTGGCTTCAATGTTGGATCGATAACCTTATTTACTTAAAGGGTCCAGGGTCGGACCTGGCTATTCAGGGCTAAAAGGTTTGGTCCACGGAGGCAAGCAGAAATAGGCTACGTCGGTAGGTGCACAAATTGTTGCTAGGTGATGGTTGTTTGTGTAAACTATGAAATAAATAGGGTCCTACAAATGTTTGCTTGGATTGTTTTGAAGAGTCCATTTTAGAGCACTGCATACTTTTTTAGGGCTTGCATTCACCAAGACCTTTTCCTTTTAGCCAGTCCTTACCGCCCATTAGAGTTCAGCATGGGGCACATCAACCAATGGCTAACTTCAGGTTGAATGACAGCATTCCACTTTTTCACAAAGAGAACATCCACACAAAGTAGCTCCCTTCCCTATCAGGGGCTGCTGTGGCAAAGGTTGTTTTGCAAGGTCTAAACAATGTTGTTGCTTTTAGCTAATGTTCATGCTCCATATTGTTAAGAGCCCATCCGCTTCACCAAATTGACAAAACAAAACAAACTATGACAAAGTCAAAAGTCTGAGAGACAATACTGGAACTATTGGCTTTGCCATTGGTGTATTAAAAGTGCTGCAAGAGGAAGGCTGACCCTCCAGGACAGTGCAGCCTCTATGCAGGGAATATCTGAACTACAATGGCATTATGGCATTCTCTCATAGACATAATAGACAAACCACCTTAACAGTAAAATCAATATGGGGGGGCTACATGGAAGCACTCATTTTCAGCTCCAGAGACAGGTGTGACAGTAGCATGTGGTTGAGATGGATGCCGGCCACTGAAGAAGCATCGTGTAATGGTGAATTGCAGACGCTTTGCCAATTGCCCTGGGTAGAATAACCAATGTAGCCATGATGAGTATCAACACAGAATGGAAGGTTGAGCCTTTTTCAAGGAGCAACAGTGACATATACTCTTCGTGTTAATGGAGGTTGCCCTGCCTAGCTATCTCCCTGCTGCTCAGCCAGAGTGAGAGTTGGTATTGGAATGTTGGTGTGACTGTGATGAATAGAATGCTTGGGTGCCTGTGTGGATGAGTGGTGACAGTTGGAGATGGGCTGAGCAGCACTGGATTCTAAGGAACATCATTCTATTGGTCTGTTGTACACATTTAATATCCTGAACCAGAGGCTAATAAAGAAACCTGCAAAACTCTTTCTGGCTCCCTGTCTTAGGATACAACAAACAGAACCACTGAAAGTCGAGCATATAAACAAACAAATAAAAATAGACAGAGTTTCAAAGGCTAGACAGCGGGAAGAAGGTATCCAATTAGAGTTTTTTACAAGGATGTAGTGATGATATATAAAGCATAACCGGACAGAGATGAGACTCAGTGCTTTGGAATCCTGATGTGTGTGGTAATGTGTTCCCTTTTTCCTCATCAGGATACGGAACAGTTTCAGGAAGAATCCACAAGATAGAGCTATTGCTTATGGACCTTCAGGTTTAAAAGACTGTGAAATAGAGACTTTGATTCGGTTAAAGCTATTTATGGCTTATGAAGTATTATACCTATTCAATTCGCACAAATAATACTTAAACAGTGATAATGTCTACATATGATAACTGAATGAAACCAACTCCTTCTAGCCCTTACAAAACACAGACAAAGCTTCATGAGATGGAGGGATTCCACCCAACTATAAGGAACCCTAGTTCTCAAATATATGCAACTCTGCTTTGCTTGAAGCATATCAGAACTCAAGGAATGGAGGAAGAGGATGGGACTAGGGCAGTAGTGGCCGGCACGGATCTGGATTGGTGGGCGGGCTTGGTGGGCATGATCTAAAGCATTTTTTTTAAACGTACCTTCTCGCCGCTTTCCCACGCGTCGTTTCAGTTTCTCCTTTCCAGGGCCGGAACAGGAAGCAGCTAGGCTCCCTCCTCTAAGCCAATCACAATGCTGCAATGCAGCGTTGTGATTGGTCTGAGCGAGGTGGATCAGCGCTCAGCCAGGGAATGGGTGCCTGGGCATCTTCTTTACGCAGGCTATAATGCAGCCTGCATGGAGAACACGAGAAGTGCACATGACTGTTTTGGATGGCCCCAGAGGGCAAGCCAAACAATCATTGTGCACTTGGAGTGGGCAAACCACTCTTATACTGCTCTGGGAAGAGAGCAGTCCCGCCTGCCTGCAAAACTGCAGCAGGAACAAATACAATTAAAATAACCTTGAGTTATTATCATAGTAATTTGTTGTTTCTTTCATTGCTTTGCGGCAGTAGGGAAATGCTCCTCCACCTTAGCGGAGGAGCGGCCACTGGAATAAGAAAGGGTACAGTGGAAAAGGAGATTCATACAACTCTTTAGCACACAAAAGGCAACCTCCTAACCATCATCATCTCCCATGTCGAACCTCAAAGACACACTGAAGTACATGACTGCAGAGGTTATATGAGCAATACTACACAGACTTATCAGAGACAATATCTTGCAGCTAATCACTCATTCACCTACAAGGTTACATTCCCCATCACTGGCTAAAAGTGCAGGCCACGCCACTTTCTAGAGCATCAGAATGCAGAGTAAATAAGAATAAAGCAACTTATATTACATCCCATGGTGTTCACAGAGCTATAGCATAAGCAGATTTCTACACATAATCATCACCAAGCCATGGAAGTAAGCCTTCAGCTACTTAACCGCTAAAAATATACTAGTTGGTGTGCACTGTACAGCTATACTCTGTCTACTGTAACCACTACAAATCCTGCAACTGCAGCATTCAGCTGATATACAATGCCAAGTTATGCTTTAGGTGTCTCTGAATCATGACTTAAAACAGGCATCACCACCTTTAAAAAAATGCAAAGTCAACAGTTCTTGAATTTGGCACATGTAGGAGCTATGTAGTTCTGTGCAGACAGACTAATTACTGCTGCTCTGCATTATGTGTCTCAATATGGCTTACTCTTTAGGACCATGTACAAATCTAACAATGACCCTCAATATTTTGTACTATGGCGTGAAAACCACTATTTATCCAGCATACAACAGGCAGGCAACCTCTGGACACCACCTTCCCAGAGGAGTCCCTGAGCAAAGGAGAATGGCTGAAGCTTAGGCGGACCCTGCTGAAGCATTTGCAGGCTCGATCTGCTGGGAAACCAAGGAACTTTTACAGAAGATCAAGGAGTTGCTCTAAACCTCTAGAATCAACTTCTGAAGACAATGAAAATGAATCTATGCCTCCACCTCCTACTATGATCCTCATCTATCATAAGTATCTCTCTTGACCCATCAACTGAAACCTGAAAAGCAGACGAGAGTAGCAAGGGAAAATGCAATGGTCAAATGAATGCTCTGAAAGCTCTGACCAACAGGAACAAGCAATGTAGTGGATGCCGCCACTAATTGGATAGTACTTGTAACTCATAGAGCCTACGCAAGAGGCTGAAGGATTCAAAAGCAACTACACACTGGAATTACTTAAAGTCTTCTAACATTTTGTACAGTGCTAGGCCCTGCTTCACAAGTCCTATGATTTCTCTTGCTAGTGTTCCATCGCACGATCAATTGTGTGTCTAATATTTCTGGGTTATTAGGGCACTTATCACACCAGCTACCTGGAACCCTAAACCAGACCTCAACCTGGCCCATCCATTGCTAACCTCTATCTTTTGGGTCTGTTTTCTCAAACATGCATTATCCTGACATCCTAATCTGACTGGAGAAGTAAAGCACTGACGCAAACTTGGCAGGTGAGTTCAAACCATCAACAGAGGATGGATGGGGGTCTTTGGAGGAGCCCCACTAGAGATTCCATGTTGACAAATAGGGCATAAAAGAGCAGTTTACAGGATTATATTTCATTAACTTGTGAAATTAATTCCTGGTGGTTTTTGGAAGGGATTCAGGAATGCTAGTGATTTCAGCATGGTACTTAGGTTCAACATCCCAAAACAAAGTGCGCCTAAAGGAAATTCCACCTAGTTTAAAAGTTAAATAAAGCTCACGAATGTGTAAGTGGGAAGGAATATATAAAACACACATTTTACATCATAACAATTACACGCACACTGAGCTCTGACACTTTTTTGGCATTTCTTATTATGTAAAATTCTAAACATACCCATGTTTTTCACTAAGTTCAATGGAGTTAACTGACAAAATATTGAAGAAATACTTTGCCTTATCCATCTGTAATCCACTTGTACTCCTGAGATCTAATCCAAGCCAAGACACAATATGAACCGTAGGCTTTTGTACAATCTTGCGATTCTTACAATTCCTCCTTTGCAGTAGAAAGAAAGACATATATGTTTGTCTCCTATGCCCAGATGAGGGAAACAACCTGGAATGGATTACATCCAAGCAGATCCACCACACACAGGGATTTAAATATGATTTATGGAAGAAAAGGGGAATGGGACTTGCTGCTACAGTTTTACTTGCTGCAAACATCGAGTCAGGATTTTCCACACCCGGTAAAACTGGCTGTGGGAAAACCTAACCTGTTGTAATGAAATGGAGTGAAAATAACGTAAAAGCATGATTACATGTGTCCTCCTTACTTGTATTCAGGTCAGATGTCTTTTCATTTTTAAGGACATCTAATTAGTATATACCCATACGGTCTCCAGGCCTGTCCGAGAGGATCTGGGCAGCAGACATAGCCCGCATGTAAATGCTTTGGTATTTCATTTGGTTATTTTAAAGAAGCTTGCATAGCACGTTTGCTTTTTTTAAAAAAAGAAAAGCATATTTTTGAGAGCATTTCTTTCTGTACAGCATTATAGGTTTGGTTTGTCTGCAGTAAAAAGTAAATCAAATGTTTAAATATGATGTTCAGAAGGGGACGTTTGGTTAAATGCTGTAGTTTTGCTGTTTGAAAACGTGCATTGGGAATTGTAGAAGCAAGACGTTTTTGGAAATGCATTCAAGAAGGAACAGCTAACAATGGGCCTCAAGAGCAATTAGAAAATTCAGGTTTTGTTACCTTTTATGAAGCGGCTCAGATTACACTGACTGCAGTAGTAAAGTAAGTGCAGCTTAGAATGCAAGTGTTCAAATGCGCTAGTACGCTAAGATTTGAGGGGAAAAATCATAGACAAGGCCTGCAATTGGAAAAAAAGTATGTGTTTGATGTCACCCCTTTAATAAAAATAGTTTGAAACTACTGCGTTTTGTGCAATAAAAGCAACAAAATCCAGCTAAATATTCTACATTGTGTTTGTCCTAGGTACTCTCTAAAGAGCAACAAGATGTTTCAGTAGGGGGTTGTTAGAGCACACACACATATGCAACAATGAAAATGCAGGCTGACAAAGGAGGTATTAGGAACCAGCTGACGCTGAGTTTGTTTGTGTTTTAGTATGCCTGGCCTGGAATCTGCATCACCTTGAAAATTCTAAACAGAATCAAAATTAATTGCCGGATCCTTTTCTCTTCTGACTCTTCATTTAAGGACTCATCTTCCAGATGCAGTTATGCATGCGATTGACCAACATTCTACTGTGATCCTGCTGTCTCATCTAAATAATGTGTAATAAAATAGCTAAGGCATCCCACTTTCTCTATGCTCCTTGTGTTCATTGGCCCACTGTGGCTGGTGATGGATTATAGGGTTAGACAGAAAGACCTGCAAACAACAAACATATTTAGGGAACAGAGTACTCTTGAGATACACAGTATTTTGTAAAACATTAACGGAGCATGGCCGCCAAAAGATGACTTTTTACATGCCTTGCACTTACATGATAACATACTTAGAGCAGGGACTGCTTCTCCACGTGGGCATCGGAGCGTCACCCCACTGCTTTCTCACAGAGCAACAAGCAGGAATGTAAAATGGTATAAATACCAGCTTAAGTTTCTGCTTCTCGCACTGCTAGAAAGCAGAAGAAGGGTATGCCTTGTTAGGAGCGGGCGGGTGGGCGGCTCGGGGAGGAGTGGCTAGACAATGTTCTGGGCCCTGGCTGCTTGGTCAGCCTCAGGGCCGAACAAACTAGTCATAGCACACTCTGTATTTTCATGTAGGCTGCTGCGCAGCCTGCATGGAGAAAACGGCCTCCCCATAGATGCCTGTACTGACGGCGTACTTGCCAATCACAATACTGCCATTGAAGCATAGCGATTGGCTTAGGGGAGGAGAGGGAGGCTGCCTGCTCCCTGTGAGCACTAAGCAGGAAACGCGATGCGGGACTCCAGGACCGGAGGCGAAGGTACTTTTTAAAAATGTCTTTGTTTTTTAATTAAATTAACTCCCCCTCCATGCGCGATCCCCTCCCAACATGACCCCCTACCCCTCCACTCGCAAGTCATACCGGCCGCAGCTGACTTAGAACTGACTTAGAGATTATTCTGATGCAGTACATGTCCTAGTAGGCATATTATCATTGTTGCCTGTACCCTCTGTCCAAGGCTAGCAACATTGAATGCAATGCCCTTGCTTTTGGTTGGAGATATTTCCAAGTCTCAAGACAAACAATCACATCAGGTCTGCACGTTTGAAACAGTGCAATTGGAACTGTGTTTTTATTACATAAACTGCATCTGTGCAAAATTCTGCAGAGGAGCACTTCTGCTGGGAGTATCCTGGAAAGCTGTGCACTGTGACTGAGATGCAGTCCTGCTGCTCTAATCTTCATCCTGCAAAGGGCAATAGCCTGCTAAACATCATATTGGCTTCCTGATACTTGATACACTGGTAAGGGGGGTTGTGTTGTCCCACTAGATCTGGCAGAGGGTACTCACACTATGATCTTGATAGTGGAGGCAGTATTGGATAGGAGTATAAATAGAATTATATAATCATGGTAACACACATCAATGTTATAATGAGTGAACTGTATATCTTTTTGACTATTCTTGTAATGCTGGTTACAATCCTTTGCTTCGTCCCAATAATAATTCCAGCTAACACTTTTTACACAAGAATACAATTGTTTTAATAAATGTTTGAAAATCCAAAGTGTATCTTTCTTGTGCCTCCCTTGGGCATGCCTGAGTAACAACAAACAAGGAGATCTCTATCCACAATTTTCAATGGGGAATTAGAGTGTTCATGTTCTGAGGTTATAGATACCATCTGGCACCCTGGTAACATTAAGGGTACAGATGAGGCACTGTGAACTAGCTAGGAATTAGGTCAACATACTCTGCTGATATGTGTGGACTCAGTCTCCATATTCTGATGGTTATGTTGTCCAGATGCACAGTCCTATTTGATTCGTAAAAACCATAAGACACTGTGAAGCAAAGCTTGAGTCTGGGTGTGAGCTCAAAGTCCTGTGATTCTGGGCGAATCACTTAATCTCCCTGTGCTTAAAAGAAAAGAAAAACAAGAAAGAATGTGGTCTTGTAAGATGTAACTGTTGCTCATATAAGGTACTCCAAAACCTTTGGATGGGGTCGCACTAAATAAAACAGCGACAATTCATAAACAAAATAAATATGAGACTCTGTGCCCTATTTCTACCTCTAAAAATTGAAAAATTACAAGGCAGGGGTCTGTTGACTGTGCATTATCCTGATTGAAGAACTACACTAAAGATCTGAGGAACAGCTGCCTAAAAACAATAGAAAAACATGTCTTCTCTAATTGAGAGGGAAGGGCAACAGAGGCTCTCTAATGGGTTTCACACTTGACCTCAAAAGAATTACAGGACTAAACCCTCCTGTCCTATGTTCATTCCCAGAAACACTGACTGTTTTTTAGGTCTTAAACTAAAAAGCAATATATAAATTCAATTTCTCAGTATTTATCCAATGTTGATTTATTCTTAAATCAAGAGGTATTATCTAGTAAGGCCAACACGTTTTTCACAACAACATGTCGCTTCTTCAGTTCCATATCATATATTTTATGTACAAATGCTATTAATGGTATACAGCACAATGATGGTATTTATTTTACATCAAAATATGACAGTGATCACGAAGAAAGGAAATTAATCAAATAAAAGAGTAGAACATGGAGAGACAAAACATACAAGGAATAACTGAAAACTTACAAAAGCGGATGTTAAAATAATACATATAAAAGGATTCAAACAAGAAAATCTGCACTCTATTAAACCACAAGGAGAAAAAACACAACATAAAATGCTTCACTTGACTAAATACAAGCGATTCACTTCACACGATTAAAGACAAGGACTAAAGTACTAACATGGGAAATTATTTAACATGAAACGAGAAAGTCTGGATCAAGGGCCTTAGAAATCCAACAGAACAGCAGCCCAGTGTAACAGCATATCAGCAGGCATGAGCATGGCCTCAGGGTGAGTGGAGAGAAACTCAACTAAACGTTCTTGATTGAATCAAATTATATTTAGTTTAAGTGGCTTAACGCCACTTTGCAAAAAAGGAGAAGGGGATATCGCCACCTGAACGTCACTAAAATTGAAGTTCTGATGACGAGATCCCCTTGTAATTATGCCGCTTAGGGGATATATACAAGAAAATGTTAGAGTGCGGTGTAACGCCAAATCTGGCAACGCTGCACCCTGACATTTTGAAAATTCAGGGATGAGCCATATTTGCGAAAATACATTGCACCCCTACATTACCTCTAGCGCTAGCATTAAAAAAACTGCCTAGCATCAGTGCAGGCACCCTTGACCCATGTTGCAAGGGTGCCTGCGCTGCAGGGTCGATTGTTTACGTGCAGCCCTGCAATTTTCTGTTTAGTTGACAGTGTAGTTTGATTTTGTGGTATGTATATATTTTTTTACCATTTTGAAGGCATCTAGGTACCAAATAAGCTTGCAATGTTTACCATATAAATACATTAATTATTCTATTTATTAATAATTTATAAATTATAAATGGATAAAGCTTAAAACAGATGCTTTCACCTCAGAAAATTCTGTTACGTTACAGATTTACAAGAGCTAAACATGTATACCACAAGAGAAATGGAGGTTTAACAATGTTACTCACTGTGGTAGATAAGAAGACAAGGTGAGGAATTATGCTAGTTACAGGAAATAATGGTAACTTATAGAGCCAATAGTCACTCATCCACCTGTTCTATGAAACTGGCTGAGCTACAGAGAGTAAGCATCATTTAGAAATTATAGTACTGGGCATAATAGCAGGGATATCGTACGCTGACAATACATCAGGTCAGCTTTCTGGAACATATTTAGCACGAAGGCACGTGAACAATTCATTTTTGATGTGTTATCTGTCTCTGGAATCACGAAATCAAATACTCCTGCAAATTTTGGGGTTCATCGAATTGTCAGGTGTCTCCTCTCTAAGTTTTGATTTTCAGGGGTGTACCGAGTTTGAAAAGTCAGACGGTGTTATAGGCTAAAGAATAAATCATGGTGCTAGGGGGCATATGGCCGATGCAACAAGAAAGTCAGGTTTCCTTTTAGCCCATTTGAGAAAATATATTCCAAATAAAAAAGGCTATAAAATATTCTGTAAATAAAACAACAAAATAAGTAAAGAATGGGAGCTGCAGCTGGACAAAAGATGCTGCCAGAAGTCTACTCTCTCAACAAGAAGTGGAATTTGATATACTGTCCACCACGATGCACTGTTTTGATCATGATCATGCAGAAGAGGTGAGGGATACATCTATGATAAAGCCTAACATCAATGACCAAATCAACGTATTCTACCTATTGATGCTGCTGCTTTGACTCAAGGAAACATAACATGGTATTTACATTTTGGAGCCTTGAAGAGACCTTGGCCTTATGGGTTTGAGTCAAACATGTGTTAGCTGGAGCATTGGAAGATGAATACTGAATACAAATAAATTGAAGTATAGTTACTGCTCAAAAACGGAAGAGGATTGACTCTTCACATTTATACAAGTGCCAATCCATCTATAGTAGATATCCTTCATCATTAAAATATTCAATGACAGAGTGACTTTGTCACATACAACTCTCTCCTTTCCCATGCATGGTATAATTTGCATTTGCTACTTTTGACAGTGGGTGGGTATGACAGAGAAAGGTGCAGCAAAAGAACATATTAATACCCATTTGAATATAATTATTTGTCTACGATCTACATAGAGAAATGTGACATTAGCACACAGGATACTCTGACTCCTTAAAGCAGTGTCACCCTGACATTCACATAGTTAAAAATAAAACAGAACAAATTGGTAAGCCTAAAGTCCAAGTAGTGTTTAATTTAAAATAGCAAGTAGCACAGGAAAGGATCAAAGACAAGTGTCATTTTGAGTGAGCATGGTGCTTGCTAGAAGAAATAAGTCAGTTGGAGCAATGTGCTAACATTTGTAGAAAATAAACCTATGAGAAATATATGTTTTCTCTCCCTACATCTCTGTGAAAATTAATTTGCAAAAGTGTATCTAATGTCAAGTGGCAGGATCTTCCATCCATGGAAGTATTGAAAGGATTTGAGATGAAAATATAATTAATGAATCTCACAAAATCCCGCTTTCACTTGCCAGGTTTGAAACTGAGTTATGCGGTTGTGAAATGTGAAAGGTACAACTCTGAGTCCCATGACTTCTGGGCTGTTTAGAGAAAGTTAGCAAACAGGTTTACTTTTACAGAATGCCTCAAATTAAAATAAAACAACATTCGTATGTGAGTCAAATAGACGATGCATTTGGGGTTATATTTGTAGTTACTAATACAGCATAATATGATAGAAGCTTAGCATAACACAGTCAAGATTTAAGTTAGCTTTCATAACATATTATGTGTGTTACTGTGTCAAAATTGCCACAACATGTGTTTCACACTCTTTATGATGTGTGTCTGACATGAAAGAATTTAGCTAGATCAATGTGTTAGGTGTATTTAACAATAGTATCTAATTAACCTTAATAAAAAAGGCCATATGACAAAGGTGACCTGAACTTTTTCAAAACACTGATCATTTTTCACTAGCAAGTTTCTGTGTGTTGAAACAGTATTAAACACATTTTCAATCCACAGATACATGTTTATTTTTTATATGGTAAAACTTACTGCCATGCTGCTACTCATGACCCCTCAGCTCAGTAGAAAATTCAGATCAAGATGTTTTCAGGACCCTTGTGTGCACTACAGTGTATGAGGCTGAAGGATATCAACTATGAATGAATATCACTTTATTCGATATAAAATATCATAAAAGTATGAACAGTATCAGATCAGCTTAAGAAAGTTCATCATAATACAGCTTGTAATGTTAAAAAGTTGAATAAATAGATAAAATGTATACAAATTGGAGCAATAGAAAACACATCATAAACAAAGCAAAATGCTTGTATATCTCAAGTGTCCAAACTCTTGTGAGGTCCTAGCATTTTGGTACGTATCAACCAGGCGCAACCCAAAAATTTGGCAAGCCCGCAGACTACCACCAGGGAGGAAACATCAGTTAGAAAACAACGTAGCGCCACCCTATAGTTCACAAAGCCCAGATTTCTGCAGATGGGGCTGAGCCACTTCCTCCTAGCCGCCCTGTATGCTGGGCATGCAAAGAGGAAGTGTGGAATCGATTCGATGGGGGTGGGACAACCAGGGCAGTCTGCAGATAATGAGATCTGGTTTTTCCACCTCACTACCAGAGTATTAAGCGGCAGGGTTCCGAACCTGAACTTCATAAAAAGGGTTCTTTCGCGGGGACATTGTATATAGTCCAAATACTGCTCACATTTAGCCACCAACTTATGCTCGAAGAACTGATTAGTGAGGGTGCCTCGGTTGGAATTATGAGCTGCCTCTCCCTTCACCCAATCCCAGTAGGCTTTTTTGATGAATTGCTTATTTGATGGTGTCTGGTTAGTCCATGCCTCCCCATATCCAATGTCTGTGACCAGCTGCTTAATTTACAGATCCATTTGATTTTATTACCTGAATTTAAATTGATGACCTCGTTCAGTGCATCTGCATAACTGGCCAATTCAGGAGTGCGTCTCAGGCGGACCCAATAAAGCAATGGCCGTAATCTTGCTAAGTCCCTAATGGAGTGTTTGCCCAGATCCATGCGGAGTGGTATCAAGGGGATAGAAGAAGGCAGAGAGAACAAACCTCTTAAAAAGTGATTCTCAGATTTCTCCAGATCGCAGGTATTCTCAAACCCCCAAATCTCCGCCCCATATAGCACTGAAGGTAGAGCTTTCCCATCATAAACCTTTAGGGCTGAGACGACTGGCTTGCTAAAAGAGAGCCGTTGTTTCCTTAAAATCGCCCCCGCCACCCTTTTATGGTTGAGAAGCATTTTAGCTAAATGGCCAGTCCATTTCATCGTATTAGTGATCCTGATGCCCAGGTAATCAAAAGAGTCCACGGTGTCTAGAGGCATGCCATTAAGTGAGATATTATTCCTAAAGCGTTTGGATGGGGATAGTAACATTAGTTTTGTTTTAGAAGTGTTGATTACTAAGCCCCGTGCTTCGCAAAACTGACTAAACCTGTCAAGCAGCCTTTGAAGACCACTTGGGCTTTTTGACATCAGAAGGGTGTCGTCGTCAAAGAGGAGGGTTGGGGTTTTCTCCCCTGTCAGGCTTGGGGCATCCGATGGAACCTCTCTCAAGTAATCGACCACCCCATTTATATAGAGAGAGAACAGGGTTGGGGCCAGCACACAACCCTGGTGAACTCCCCTATCCACCGCCACCCTCTCTGTCAACTGGCCCTGATTACCCCATCTAATTTTTGCAAAGTTCCCCTCGTGAGGGCGTTTAATAATATCAAGGATCAGGGGTGGGAAACCCAAATCAGACAGCACCAGCCAGAGTTTTGCACGAGGGACCAGGTCAAATGCGGTTTTAAGGTCGATAAAGGCCAGATATAGACTGCCTTTCCCAATGACTACTACTTTCCAGTAGATCATAAAAAACGAAAGACCTGGTCCATCGTACCCACCCCGTGTCTAAACCCCGCCTGACAATGTGAAAGTACATTAGCATCCTCCATCCACCTCGTGACCCTCAAAAGGAGGACCCTACCAACCACCTTCTGTATGACATCGATTAAACTAATCAGCCTATAGTTGGCAGGATCCTCCCTATTCCCTCTTTTAAAAATAGCTACCACTTCGGCGCCTATCCAAGAGTCCGGGACAGGGTGACCTTTAGCAATTAAATTCAGTATACGCAGAATGAAATCAGCCCATCATTTTGGATCGTGGAGAAGAAGATCTCCAGGGATACCATCGGGGCCAGCCGCCTTCCCAGATGTTAGCCCTGTGATAGCAAGGGAGACCTCATTAAGCTTGAAAAAATCACGCGAGCTAGTAATTTCGGAGGTCACATCTGAAGGGGGATCTTCCGAGAGTAAGGGAGGCATATCACTATTAAGGAGTGGATGTCTATTGTCAGAACTGTATAAGCCAGTGAAATGTGTGTGCCACTGCTGTGCCGTGATATGATTGGGGATCGGATCATCACCCGTACGGCTACCTTTATCAATCAGACCCCAAAACAATGTGCCGTCTTTTAAAAGAGCGGCGGACTTCAGATCCTGCCAATACACTTCTTCCCATGTACGCTTGGCTTCCTTAATGGTCCTAGCGTAGTCATTCCTGGCGTGTCTAACAGAAAGAGTATTGCTACTTTGGAGAGCTGCTGTTAACATGCGTCTCTTCTCCCTGCAGGCTCTTGAGTACCACATATTAGAGGGCCCAGGGCTTTTTCTAAATGAGCGAGACTCCGGTATGGTAAAAAACAGTCCCATTTTTGCAATAAAATCTTGGTAATGATTTGTAAAAAAAGAAAACTGGGCTTCCTTAGGGGGTTGGCAGAGAAGGTCAAGCTCCTGGGACTTCTGCTCAACGAGGACTTTAATTTTGCACAATGTATCCTATTCATGTGAGACCCTGTGCCACTTAAGGCGTCGATTACAGTGAGATGGGGCTACCTCTTTGGTTGACAGTTTTGTTGCAGTGTGAGATTTAGAAGCACACCAATTATAGCTTAAAAGCATACAAAGTGGATTATGGTCACTATCCTGGGATGGAAGGATTAGCATGTCCACCAAGTCATGCCAAATCCGTATGACCAGCAAATGTAATCAATCCTTGACGGACAACTGAGTCTGTTGTGAGTGTTTGCCCCACTCAAATCAGAGCGTGTCCTTCCAATGACAGCTCTTAAGTTATACTCCAATGTGAGGGCACTCAGTTGTATAGCCCTTTGAGTCCACTTCTTGATTGGAGTTAGGCTAAGGGGGGGGAATTGCAAATTTAGTATCTGGATCTCCAATGCCCAGAACGTCCTCAGTGGAGAGAGGTTCAAAGGTACAGTTAAAATCCCTTGCCACAATAACAACTGAGTTAGGGTTGTTATTGGATAATTCTCTCTCCAATATTGCTAGGGTAGGGGAAGATTGTGCCCCGGGAGACCCTCTAGCATAGACATTAAATATGTCCAAGTTGAACCCATTTTTAGGGCCTTTCACCGTCAGATATAGGATGTCGTTTGAGGGGGTTGTGTGCATAAGCATTGACCAGTTTAAGGAAATATTTAGCCAAATGTGAAGCCCCCCTGCTGGACGGCCTTTGCCTGATCCACTCGGGAAGCAGTAATTTTTTTTTCAGCCCAGCTACATTTCAGGAAAGAAAGCGTAGTTTCCCTGAACTGTTGTCCCCAATTCCGGTGCCTCCTACGCTTGTGTGCCTGTTATAATCGGCCACTAAACACCCTGGGTCCTCTAGCCCAGTCCCCCTATGGGAAGAACTAGAGGCTGTATCAGTTTTCCTCCCCACCTTGGTTTTAAAACCAGGGCCTGATGATGAAGTAGTATCCAGTCAGTCTACTGTATTTAAGCCGGACTCGATTCCTTCGCCCTCCGATGACCGTAATGGGGATTTGCGAAATTGGATTGCCAAGTGCCCTGGGGGGGAAGTGCGAAATTCAAGTGCCACCAAATTTTCAGCAATTACAGCATTGAATACCTTAATCTCAATGCAGTCTGTCAGCGAACCAGCTTTTTTAATCCTCGTGACTTTTGCCACATCCTCCCGTATTACCGACCTGCATCCCCTCACGTATCTTGTCCAATGGTTTACTTTATTAAGAAGGGATTCTTGGCTTTCATAACGGTAGGAACTAGTGTATTTTGGGACCTTGGTCATGTAAATTGTGGAAAATGGGCCCCTTGTATGTAATCTGCCCCTATTGGACCCTGGACGAGGCCAGACAGACTGCTCTGTACTGTCTAAGATAGCTCTTGAGGGGAGCCTATCTAGTTCGCTACCTCTGTTATCCTTACCAAAGCCCCTTTCAAAATGTGGGTTAGAATGTCTATGGGGGATAGAACTGACGGTAGATGTCCGAGCTTGGAACACTTGGCCATTCACAAAACCATGCCCAGCCTCCTCAGAGCACTTACCCACCAATTCCCGACCTAAGCTGACACTAGTCGGTATAGCGGGGGGGATGGCCAGAGGGCCTGTTTCCATGCAAGTCCACCTTCTCCCTCAGCAGAGCCAGTTCCCTTTCAAGAATTTCCACTCTCTGTCGAAGGGCATCGTTCTGGGGGCCACAACGACTACATGTTAGTGGTCTAACAGGGGGCTTGGCTGTTCCTGCTTTGCTAGGGGTGGTGATTAGGCTGGTACCTTCACAGGAATCTAAGATAGCATACCTATTTGAACAGGTTCCACAGTCCTGCACTAATTGGAATACCTTGTATATACAGATTACAGGACGTGTGCCATACAAGGCTCATTACCTATCCATAAATTAGCCGAGGACTTTTTGTGAATAACTTCCTTTGTATTTTATTATTATTGTATATATCCATTTTTACACTATCACACAAAGTCACCCTATTCACTTTGTCACTGCGTCGTTGTTTTGTAAATAATCTTGTATATACAGCCCGTTCGCATTTTGTGTACATATCTAAAGGAGTTGATGAATGATTTAAAATTCACATGAAATACTAAAAATAAATTGTTACGTTCTTTGAAATATTACTCAGTCTTTAAGATTAATTGCTTGCTAGATCATTGATTGCTGTGTTTTTGTTCTATTGATTTTTCTTCATTGTACATACTAATTCCCCTACGGAACCATTGTTCATATATATTTACGAGGCCCAGGTTCCTTGGGTTAAAGGGTTACCCCTGTGTTCTAAACTCTAAGCTGACACTAGTCGGTATAGCGGGGGGGATGGCCAGAGGGCCTGTTTCCATGCAAGTCCACCTTCTCCCTCAGCAGAGCCAGTTCCCTTTCAAGAATTTCCACTCTCTGTCGAAGGGCATCTTTCTGGGGGCCACAACGACTACATGTTAGTGGTCTAACAGGGTGCTTGGCTGTTCCTGCTTTGCTAGGGGTGGTGATTAGGCTGGTACCTTCACAGGAATCTAAGATAGCATACCTATTTGAACAGGGTAGTTGGACAGATAAACAATCGCTAAAAGCTTCAATAGCGGCACTTTGATCTAAATTGTTTTTTGAAGAAGAAGACCCAGGAGTACCCTCCACTGATCTAGCTACCGCACAAGTAGAAAGGTTCATGGGTGGCTTCATATTAAACATTGCGGGAACAACTTTTATTTGGGGATGAGCTTGTGCTGGCATATCCACAGACCGGTCCCCGTCAACAGCTGGAGTATAGTCAGTACTGGCAGCCAAAATGTCCTCACAGTCATTCACAATGCCCTCAATCCTGGTTAAAACACAATTGCTGGCGGGATGGGAAACTTTTTTTAGCTTTCCTCCCTCTTTTACTTACTAGTGGGCCCCCTCCCTCCATTTGCTTCCTTTTTCCCATTATAATTGATCCGCTGGCCCCAATTTAATGATAAAGTCACTGTGGATAGCAGGAATAAGTTGCTTCTATGCTTATCCTAGACGGGGCATCAGTACTTACAGACGTATATTCGAAAGTCAAATATTGCCTCTGACGGGCAAGGACAGGCCCGCCCTTGGCCCGGGCGAGCCCGCGCGCGTCCCGCGCTGCGGAAAGCGCTCGTCGCTTATGTGGGCCTCTGGCGCCCTCTAGTGACGTCCGGCGCGTCACGTGCACAGCCTCCAGGGAAGGAGAGTTCAGGTCCGGGCCGTTCCCCTCAGGGCGGTGCTTCGAATCGGGCAAGGAGCAGAACAACCCTGCTGACAGCAGAGAACCAGAGCGGCGAGGGAAGGAGCCAGCCGTTCCCCTCACTGCGTTGATAAATAGGTAAGAAGCGCGTCCCGCGCTGCGGGAAGCGCTCGTCGCTTATGTGGGCCTCTGGCGCCCTCTAGTGACGTCCGGCGCGTCCCGCGCACAGCCTTCAGGGAAGGAGAGTTCAGGTCCGGGCAGTTCCCCTCACGGCGGTGCTTGGAATCGGGCAAGGAGCAGAACAACCCTGCTGACAGCAGAGAACCAGAGCGGCGAGGGTAGGAGCCAGCCGTTCCCCTCACAGCGTTGATAAATAGGTAAGAAGCGCGTATGAGGCTGAAGGATATCAACTAACAAATCCTGTGTCTTCAGGCATGCTCAGCACCGGGCGTCCTCCCAGTGCAAGCACCACTCCTTCGCTCAACTGCTATGAACTCCCAATGTAATGTCAATGTCCTCCCAGATTTGAACACGTGCTGCATTACTCAGCTGGCTTTTTAGTCCCTTGAAAAGCTGGGGTTATTTTTGAGGACCTTATTCTGATATCCTCTAATTCCTCCAGGTATAAACTTGGGATCCTATCTTCTTTTGCCTTAGCCAAGTGGGGGTTTCTGGAACAAAACAAGCAGCAGGATGGAAATTACAAGTGTGGATGAATCATGTATCCACTTGTAATATGGAATATGTTGATGAATAAAGGAAGGTTATATCAATTGATACATATTACATTTAGAATTGCAAATTTGGTAATTATGTAATGATGTTGCAACAGTAGTATCTTAAAATTGTATATGAGGATGGTGTCACATTCACAACTCATTATCCGCTCGAAGCTGTCAAATCTTTGTGATTCACCAACCAAACTTGCAAGTCAGGTGAAAAGTGAGGTCACTAGTTTGTGACACACCTGCAGACCCTGACAGCTGTTCTATGTCCTACCCTGGGATCATGGATGGAGCCGCAGTTTAGGGGTAAAGTCTACATGTAAGCACCATTGCAAAGACAATACACTAGAATGATCTTGTGCAATTCTAGGGAGTCATTGACCACCTTTCTGTATGATAAATATATTTGAAGGGTGGCTTAACGGATGCCAAAAGTTCATTCAATAATGGCTTGCATTTGTGTGTGTTCCTTGTTGTACCTTCGTCGAAGCTGTGCGATTGGATAATGGAAGAGGATGAGGAAATGGAACAAAGGAGAGCGAATATACAGCATCACATGCAGGAAAGACATGATATTTTTCATGCAGTTACCCTGAGAATATAGCAGACATTGTATAAATCTTTACATTCAATCTTTGCCTCATGAATGTATGTTGTGAATGGGTGAAGTTATGAAATAATACCTTTGTGAATCCATACCCAAGGTATACAAGCAAACCTAGTGTAAGTAGGTTAAATTGACCTTAGCCACATATCACCAACATCCCCAGCAACCAACTCATGTGGAATGTTGCAAAATAGAGCTGTTGTGTGAAGCAGCTCCTGTCATTACAGACGGTTTGTAAACTGAAGGAGTGCCAGTGGTGTCTGTTTTGGAAATGCTGTTCTATCTGGCTGGGTGGCTGAAGTGCCAAATGCGGAATCAATTTCATCTAGTTCCGGAGGAAACTGGGTAGAGGTGTTGTATTCCTTTGCCAAACATTGCTTTTCTAACAGTGAATCTGGCATGGTGATTGTTGGAACCAGCACTTTCTGGTTGGCTGAAGGGATACACCCAGTCAGGTAGAATCTACCACTCCCATTAAGAACGGGTGAATACACTTGCTGTATAACCTGTGCTCACCCTTGAGTAGCTTGGCAGTGAGAAGTCAGGCTTTCCACAGAGGCAATGTGTAAAGCAAAGGCACAGTAGTCACATGCGATAAATATAGTGAGTGTCACAAAATAGATTTCACGCAGGATGTATGTAAATAACGTTTACATTCAACACACATATTCAATCATTATCACATAAACATTATGTACTTTTGCGCATAAAACCCATTTGAAAATATTACTAACAGTACTAGGCCCACTTGTATGGTTATGATATCAATAGTATGCACGCTGTGGACAATTCCTATTCCCCTCCACCCAGAGAGAGAGAGAGAGCACCCTTATGCGGTGTGATACGCTGTCCAGCCCAGGCCTACCTTAGCAATTCTGAAAATACAATCCCACACAGTTAAAGTGTTTACCCTGACTCACAACAATATCAATGATATGTAGAGAAATGAAACAATAACACTTTCTGGCAGCACTGCAGGCCGGAGCCACACGGGCAAACCCAATGTCAAATGTATTGTGCTTTTGATATGACAACATATAAAGCAGCACCACCAGCCAGTGTCGTGAATCACAGGCAGTCCACAGGCTACCACTCCCACTCACACACACTCACTCCGCTCAGCTACCCGTTACTACAGGTACCAGCCCAGTCTGTACGGAGCTCTCTTGCATACATACGCACTCAGCACCCTAATGCTGTACTACTGGTGCCCAGCAGATCAATGGATAACATACTGCTGACTCTGTATTCCCAGCCCGTCCACCTAGATATGAAGCTGCACGCGGCCAAAGTCACACTTAGTCTGGGTCCTCAGGAAGCAGGTGGGGATATTTAACAAGTTTTAATTAGGAGTTAGACATATACAAGGGGAGTTTACAGCCACTAGGTACATTCACCCACAGGTTCCACAACACAATGGAGGCACGCAGTCTCTTGACCCACTTCTGACTGTCTCAAAAGTGTTCCTTCAACCTAGTCAATCTCTCTCATGCTACTACCCAATACCAAGATAACTTAAGGAGGGCCTAGGTGTGGAAAGGGCAGTTAGTGTTCTGTGATGATTGTCAAAAGGGAGGAACCAATGAATGGGGAGTAAGACAGGGGGAGGCCCCCCTTTCACAATGATCAGGGTCATGGGCAGGCAATCAGGGCACAGTGTCTGGTGCACGTTGGTATGGATCACACCAGACACTTCAGGTCTCAAACACGAAGAGTGGCAAAATCCATACCTCCCTGGAAATGAGGCACAATGACCAGTGCATGTTAGAATGGGTTGCACCAGGCAACACACAGGTGCAAGTTCAGCAGAGCATGAGGTAGAAAGAGACGCTGTTACTAAAACGGTCCACACAAAGTCCCACAACTGGTGAATCCGCTCACCACCAACTAGATGCTTATGAGTGTCAGGGTTCCTGCGATACAAGCTCCACACCCCTTAAATGCAGGCAAAATTTCAAGGGCTTCAGACCAAACATTCTGGTCTCCAGACACAAATCTTAGCTTCATGCTCACACCGCACTACCCAATTCGATCGAGTAGCTGAGATGGGCATTTGAGAAGGCACCACTCTCAAGATGTCACAGGTAGATGTTGTAGGTCCCTCGCAGGAGATCTTTGATGCCCCTGAGATCTTCATGAAACAGGAAGCCAATTAACAGGCCTTTGGAGAGCACACTTCAGGGCACCATACTTCAGCAGGGCTTTGTCCCAGGCCAGCCACTAGAAGGGGCACACAGTACCCTTCATGGGCAGTAATCCTCCATGTGCACAACAGAGTCCTCTGGCAATATACACCACGCAGTCCTGGTTTACTGGTCCCCGGAAGTTCATCTCACCCTTTGCTGAAGGATGGCACCAGTGCTTGTATGACAGAATAACAATTGCGTGAAGCACGCATGCCTTAACTAAACAAGCAGAACTGTGACAATGCCTAAACCACGGAAGTGTTTAGCATGCATGTCTGAACAATGCAAATAGTTGCTAATATATTAACTGTACCTTAACCACGCATTCCATTAGCTTCTTGTAGTGATTACACTACGGGAATCCTTAAGGCAGGCTAACACACACTGTAACACCCTTCTTTCCATGTCCTAACACCGGTACAAATGGAGCAATAGCCCGCTGCACTACGTTTCCCAGCACGCAGTGGGATATCACAGAAACAAACGTTGGTTGTAGCCCGGCCCCTACTTAAGCACTTCCTCTTCCGGGGAACAGTTCTTGACAATCTTGGATCGGAGCCTCGTCGTAGGCGGATGGTATTACCCGCCAGATCCTGTGCTAAAGAATCATCCGTGTCTCTCATGTTTCCCGAAGACTCTGCGCTGCCCGATCATGGCCAAGAGCTGTACTTCGTTTCTGTCCTCCGACCGGGCATTCCAAGCCTAGGATTAGCCAGGTAACAGGCAGGGAAGAGCGCCGGAGCGCTTCCCTTCCGCCCGCGACTTTGTTTTCCTTTTTTACAGTTGCGCTGTGAATTAACAGTAAGGAGGAGCGCCGGAGCGCTTCCCTCCTAAACCGCGACATTGCTTTTTCCTTTTGTTTTACACTTGCACTGTGTTTCTTTAACAGCGGATTACAGTTGGGCACATTCCGTAGGTCACGGAACTGCTATTAGTGCTCGATAACACGTTTATCGCTCCTTTGTTCAGCTGATTGTTGCACTTCCACGATAAACTGTTGTTGTGACTACCTTTCCTGCTGGCTCTGGGCTGTGACTGTAACAGCGATTAGGAGCGCTTTTCAGACTTGGATATTATTTGAATTTTGATGCTACTTGAAATCTTGCATTGTATTTCTTGTGAGATTTGGATGTTCTCCCTGTTTTTACCCCTTATGTGGTGGACCTTCCGAAAGATTTCAGTATCCACATATACTTCAAATGAAGGTTGCAGCAGGGCTCCTTGTAATTGTGTGTATGGTTTCACTTTGAATGAACTGATATGTGTTTACTTGAGGTGCTACTCACTCCTGTTGTTTTCTCTTCGCTCTGTAGTACTGAAACCCTGAAGGATGTCAGCCCAACCCTAGACCAGACCAGGGACAAAACAAGCGTAGCTGCACATCGTTTGTTATTTTATCCCTTCCCCTTTCCCCCGGGGTGCTACCTTCAGCAGTAGAGTTCCTATTACTCTGTTGGGAGGTGCGTTCAGGGGAATTGGGAGACTTCACATCTAACCATCGTTCCTGCTGGTCACTTGATCAGGTTAGTGGCGTTTAATTATTTTCTTGTGCTACTGATAACCTGACACTTCTGACTTCGTTGTTCAGGCTGTTTCCCAAAGATGCATACTCCTACTAGTTGGCAGATATATGCACTCACAATTGGTTAATACCATCCACGTCAGAGCTTTCTGTGTGCCTTCCTGTGTCCAGGCATTTGCATAAATCTATATGTGTGGAGATTCCCCTCCTTTCAATATACATGATTTATGTTTCTGTCAATCTAAAGAGCTGCTCTTCATAATAATATCTTGTCCAAAATATACATACATTTGGTTCCAGGTTAAAAGTATTACATTTATCATACGGAGGGCTCAGGACATTTTGAATATGCTCTAGTCTAAGTTTCCCAGGAGAATCTTAGTGCCCGTGATTTGTGCATTTTGAGTTAGAAGTGCAGTAATGTCAGCTCGGTCTTACCTAGTTGCTAACATGGCAGCACTGAGACTGAGAAATGAATCCATTCACAAAATAAATCTATCTTGCATAGTAATTATGCAAACCTATATTGGGGTGCATTCTGCGATAGAAATGCAATGGATATGTGAAGTGATAATATTGAATTTTGCTAATTTAACACGCCCTACGAATCTGAATCGTAATATTTATATTGCAAATCAGTTAAGAAACCCAACTGTGCTATTGTACTAATTTCAATGCTTATTTAAACAAATGTGAGGCATGAAAGTAAAAATAAGTGGATTAAGGGCCAGAAATATTTTCATCCTAGGTAACACCAAACGTCGTGTTGCCCAAACAACAGCCTGTTCAACTAACTCAGAAGCACGCAGTATCTTAAGCAAACACTGCCATCTAGCTTTCATTGTAAGTCTTTTATGAACACCTATTTATTTTCCTTTTTCAAATTATTATTAGTGTAATATATATGGTTAAATATGCATAATACATCATGTACTTACTGTGCTTAATGCGTTGTTCAGTCGTGCGTGGTTAATCAATTTGTGTGCTTAAACCATGTGTGGTTAAGATTTTCGTGTTGTTCAGACTACGTGCTTAAGATATTGCGTGCTTCTGACTTTGTTGTTCAGGCTGTTTCCCAGCACCAGTCATGTGTCTTTGAAGTTAGGGGTGGTTTAGGGGGTTTCCCTTTGAACCACAGATATCTCCCCTAACTTGTAGGCCTGTCTACCATGGGGCTGTGGAATGTACATCTTAATCTTTAGTGGGCCATGATCGGGCCCCTAGAGGCTAAGTGTCAAAACCTCTATCTCCAATCCATCCCATCCAGCCCTCAAATGGCAGAGGTTTGTCATTCTCATGATATGCCCATGGCTTTTGACTTTGACTGGGGAATGCAGATATGCGGCCCCAACACCTGGTGTCCTCTGGAGCCAGGCACCAGGGCAAACAATACTCTTACAGCCTAGAAATGTCCATATTCTAAAAGTAGCATTCCAAAGTGAGTTATGACAAAACCCCCCTTTATCATTGAAAAGGGTTTGGCATGCGAATCCATTGATAGACAGCATTATGAGAGTGCTCCACTTCAGTCCATTATTGGAGCCCGAAGTTATGTCAATCACTTCCCCATGTTAACCTATAGGAAGAGCAAGCCTCATAAGTAGTGACAAGGTATAGCTCTTTACCTGGGTGCACGAGTGCTAGTGCACACACAGATCTGCAATGGCAGGTTGGACACACAGGGGCTGATTCACAAAGGTAATCTGAGACATATTCTAACTATACGACCTATGGTATTCACAGAGATCATTTACGAGTCGTATCTTTATGTCCACAGTCGGGCGGTACTCTCCGCACCCAGGCCGTACTCTCCGGCCCGGTCGTACTCTCCGGCTAGGTCCGGATGGAGTGTAATCAATGGACCAGAATGCAATTTTTACAAAAGGGAACATTAGGAATGTGTAATACATGGTAGAGGAGGTCATAAAAATCAGTTTAGGCAGGGAAAAGTGTGTGGCCAGACACTACATTATATCCCAGAAAAGTTTACTCCTTTGCATCTCGGTACACCATTGCACAACATGCATTCCCCTCAGTGTTGACTGTAGTGTCAACAGTAAGGGGAGCACGCTTACTTAGTGTTGACTGTAGTGTTAACACTACAATCAATGCTAAGGGGTGCGCAAATTATACCATGATGCAAAGGAGCAATCACGCAAAGCCTGTGTGCACACAATGATCTGCAATGGCAGACCGGCCCCTGTTTCAGAACATCAAGTCTTTGCCCCTTCCTAACGTGATTAGGAAGGGCATGCACACTTTCACACTATATTTATGGGGGAAAGTGCCCAGAGGCCACACAAGAGAATCTTCAACATCCCAGGAGTATCCCTTCGGAAGAGCTGGGGAAGCCCTAGTGGGGAGTTCCTCACTACCTGGGAAAATCCACATGTACCGGCCATGTCTAACAGTGATTAACTGGTGTACATCTCAAAATCTGTTGCACGCATTGTAATTGGTTTACATAAAAGATCCCTACAGTATACTTAGTAACCTTCTAGAAAGATTCAATGACCAGCAAATAGAGTGCAGCCAGTATTTTTACATGGGGTGGGGTGACCAGGGAGCAGGCTGTAGGTGAATTGAGCACCTCCTCCCGGTCTGCAACCAGACATATTGATGAATGTGATGTCAAGAATCAAACATAAATAAGTGTTGAGGGGCATGCTTGTAATTTTCCTAACCACTAGCAATTACTCAGGGTAGCATTCCAACCCAACCGTTCTTTTGCCCACTATCCCACCTCATTTTTAATCCAGCCATTTGCAAATCAGTCTTGATACTGCTCCAGTAGGAAGAGTCCAGCCGGAACTGTCAGGCCAGGTCTCCCTGAACCAGACCACAAGCAACCCAAAACCAGCTTCACCCTGATTGAGGGTTTACAGTTAAATCTAGCCTGGTTCCAGTGGACAGTGAGCATGGGAACCATATCTGTGCATACCCTTGCCACTTAAGGCGCCATATCAAACACACAAAAGTTGGAGGAAGGCATGCTTACAATGTTATCTAAACACTGACTATCACTCGGGGTAGACTTCCAACTCATTGTTCTTTTACCCACCATCCCACCTCAGTTTGGACCCGGCCATATGCAAGTCACTGTTGACCCTTCTCTAATGGGAACAGTTCAGCCTGAACTGCCAGGTCAGGCCCTCCCTGAGCTGAAACAGGAGCAACCCAAGATTGGTTTCACACTGATTGGTGCTCTTTAGTCCAGTGTAGTGACTTCCAGAGACACAATGAGCATGGGCCCCATGTCTGGGCATAACCTTGCTACTTACGGCAATATACCAAACACACAAAAGGTATGATTTGCATATGAGTCTAATCCGAAGTGTCTTGGTGGTCAAAGAACGATGGGTTGCAATGCTAACCCAAGCAATTGTCAGTGGTTAGATGTATTGCAAGCATCCTCTCCTTACCTTTCATGTGTTTGATTTACTAGCCTAAGTGGCCTAGGGTATGTACTGATGTGGGTTTCATGCTCACTGTGCTTCTGGAACTAAGCTAGACCCAACTTAAGAGCCCCAATCAGGGCAAAACTGGTCTTGGGTAGCTTTAGTCCCTGTTCAGAGAGGACCTCGCTTGGCAGTTCAGGTTGGACCGTTCCGATTTGAGCAAGGGTAAGACAGATTTGAATGTGTTTGCATCTAATCCTAGGTGGCATTGTGGACAAAAGAACAATGGTTTGGAATGCTACTCAAAGCAATTGCCAGATGTAAGACTTATTGCAAGCATTCTCCTATCACCTTTTGGATGTGATATCAAGAATCAAATCAGGTGTGAAGCAGAAATCATAATAAACCTGGACCTTCCCGTCATAATGATTGTCTGCCTGTACATTCTGTCCCTCCTTCTCCCACCCTCAAGGAATTGTTCCTCAAAATGAAGGGCAATGAGACAACAATATTCACCAACATGAGGAAAATATGTTTGTTCTGCATTTTGATTTATTACATGGGTAGGCTGTGTGTGACTGATTGATCTTACAGTGATGTTTAGTTGGAAATGGGTTTGCTGGCATCATGACTGCTGATTTCCACACTCCCTTGCATTAGCAGGAGTCTTGGATTTGAATGAAGGTGTGTTCCCTATATGTATTACTTACAGAAGCAAACACAATTAGTGGTTTTCATAAAGCAGTTTAAAAACTATCTCAAATAAAATGTGAATAACTTTTTCTCTTTTTTCCTATTTCCCTTAGGTGCTGTTAGTACTATTCCCCTGCCTCCATTGATTCCCATGAGACCCCCTTGCAGGACCAGTGACTGGCCATCTGCAGTGCTTGAGTTACTTCAAGAGTTGGTTGGAGTAAATTTGAGCGTGCTCAGTCTGCAGTACTTTTGAAGTAGATGTTAGTGTAACTTTGACATTCGTCTTACTCTTTTGTAGGAGTGGTAATACATTTGCATGTGCCTAGCTGGGCGTCTCCTTGTTTTCCTTTTCAGTCCTCCGATTAAGTAGTAGATATTCTCATTAACCAACCACTTCTCCGTTATCCTTCAACATTTTCATCAGAAAATGTATATCCCCTTTTGCAGTGTTTGCTGCACTTGTGGCTGAAATCTTCACGCATAAGGGAGGGGGCGGCATAGATGGGGCTCACCACCCACATGTTAATGAATAGCATTTGTGAGTAAATAAAGTAGGCCTGCTGGAGGATACTTTTCATGCTTAAAAATGATTTGCTACATGATGCCCATAATAGTAATCACCAGACTCTATATTTATTAATGCAGCGAAAAAGCTCATGTATAAAATGTATTTACTTTTGGCCCCCATTATGAGTCTGAAGGAGCGGTATTCAGAATTTGAAATTACCAGGAGCTGGAACACCAACTGCCTGCCTACACCTGGTTAAAGTAGAAAGGATCAGTGAACAGAGTTTAAGCCTGGTTACCACCGTCTTTGAGTCAGTTTTAATTTGCGACTCCTGAATAGCGATTTTTCAAAAATTCACTATTTGCGATTTTTTGTACATTGATTTGTGATTTTGTTTAGCGATTCCTTATTTAGCGAATCACAAATTAGGGAGTTGGTGTGGCATATTCGCTAAATAAGGAATCGCTAACTGTTTTCCTTTAATTTTAGCGATTCTTTATTTTGCAAATCGCTTTTTCTATATCTACATTTCACATGGATTATTTGCGATCGTGATTCTACGAATTTCTGCGTTTGCGATCTCAAATTGTCTACCTACATCTGGCCCTAACTCTCCATTTAGAGGATTTTCATATAAAAGGCCAAATTCAACATCACTGTTATTGCTCGCTTCATTTCAGCAGCTCTGATGAATGTGTTCAGGAAGGCATTTCAGCTGGAGTCATATGGCTTTCTTGCTGATTAAAAACTAGTACTTAGAAGCAATTTGAGAAGACCCTCATAGTTGGTGAGCCAAGCCCACTAACAAAGAGGTAAAGAGGTGGATCTGCAGACCAGCTTGTGAGGTTTTCTGAAGTGTGCAAAACTAATGCCTCGAATGAGGGCATGGATGTGGACTTTGAGTGTGTGAAGTTGCAAAGTTGATAACAATCCAATGTAACATTCTGTTCAAAATTTTGCAAACTTGGTGAAGATTATGGAATTTAAACTGTGAAAACAAATCCACCAAAACACTTTAATAGAGCTTGAATTTTCTTGCTAAAATTTAGGGGAGAGATTCTCTTCTGCAAAATATTTTTTTTCAAGAATTTTCACTCACTGAGAGAAATTCTTCTGCAAAATATTTGTTTGCAAGAATTTTCACCCACTTTATGTTACATGAAATGTACATATATTTGCAACCTTCTGGAAGTGTTAAGTATGTCAATTTGGCAAACATTTTTATTTCAACCTCTTCTAAAAAGGTTCCTCACAACGTTTTTGGTCTCCAGCAGTACACTTGGATCACTAATACCTCCTTAAAGACCCATGGCAAGGTGAAGCAAGGATGAGGAATCATCTTCAAGCCTTGCCTTCATCCCATTGGTGATCACGACATACTTTTAAAGTGGCAACAATTAAACCGCCTTGAAAAGACGCATTGTGCATCCTGTGGCTGAATAGAAAGATTCAGGGCTTTTAAAACTGTAGTGGTATTTTATTTTCACGTTTAGGGTCAGATTTACAGACATTTTGCTCGGTGTTTGCATGACAAAAGTGATGTAAATCAACACAAAATGTTATTTTTGTTATTTACTTTCTAGAAATTGCCAAAAAGTATCATCAAACAGTGCTACGCATCAAGGGGGCATTACATGGGTGGTATATGGGCATTTCCATGCAACCACGCATGCTGTTTGACACAAAATTCTATCAAAAATTTAAGACAGCTTTTTGCATCAAAACTTAACGCCACTTGAAAGAAGGTGTTAGACGGAGAACTGGCTTCATTTCTCCTTTCTTTTGTGACTTTGCATGTGTGCTGCACTATACAGCACACAGTGACATTTGGAAACGTTTTCTAGGCATAGAGTTTGTAATGGAAGAGAAGTCTGTGCTAAACATATGCACACACCCTTGCACTGCGGCACAAAGGTGTGTGCATGGCGCTCAGCAGTAAAATTCGGTGCTGGCGCTAGGGAGAGGAGAGGAGAGAGCCATAACTCTAGATATGGCGCTCTCCTGCTCTCTCTTTCTCATGCAAAGGGGCACAGTATTTATGGCTACTGTGCTGCCTTGCGTAAGAATTCATTAAATCTGGCATTTGGTTTCAGACTCACGCTTAGAAATCACAAAATGCAATATTTCACTAATCTGTTCCTTTTCACAACCATTAAATTCAAGATGGTGGTATCTTTGCATACACAACATTACCAGTTCAATCAGACACAGGGCATGACGCTATTTATCTCAACTGTGGGGTTCGGCATGAACCTGGGAGGTGCACTCCTACTCAGAGTGATGACAACCTCTGGAGCTCAGTCTGACTCAGCTGCTTCCATTTCCTCATTGTTCAATGAATCCGGAAAACACTAGGCCATGGGCACAGCACTATCTTTTTGTTCATCTAGACAGTGGAATGAAATGTGCCCACTGATCCTTCTGCAATGAGGGGTAGCCACATAGTAATCAGAGGGTTCCCGGCCACTGAAAAATAACTTGAACATTCCCCTCCATTCTCTTCCAGAAGGCAGTAAACAATATAGTGCAACCAATATTGTCACTGCTTTTTATCCTCTGGTTCTAGCAGGTAAGTTAACTGTCCGATCTGGAGAATACGGGTATTGTCCCTGCAACTGGAGGAAGTCTGGAATTATAAGGAACAGTAATTTAAAAAACGCTACTTTTTCACGACTCAAAATATCTTTTAGATATGGCAATAGTCATTATTGCTGGGAAAAGAAGGTGGTAGGTAAAGCAAACGTCAGCTCAAATCTTAGAGCCCTGGGAATGTTTACTTTCTGCTTAGAGGTTTAGTGTCAAGTGCTAGATGTTTGGTTTTGACATCTGACTGCAATGAAGCACATTAATTCACCACTCTAGGATGTGTGTTGTTTGCTGACCATAGCACCTGCCTTGCCACGTCACTCTGGGGGTTGAGCTGTAGCATCCGAGATTGGTACAAGTACAGGGTCTCTGCTGAGAGCTTGTCATCAAGATCCAAACAGGTTAAGCTTGACATCGACAAACTCTCCTCTCGCCAACATGAAGATGGTCATTGCCTTCCTCGTAGTGGCTCTCTGCTGCTCCCTTGGTAAGAAGCATATTCTCTCTCTAGAGATTCCCTGATAAAGTTAATCCAAATTCTAGTTAGTTCAGAAATGATTGTGTCCTGTCCAACCAGAGGTAACTTTACTGTCTGCACCATTCATTAATCTGAGGGTGGTAACAAACTACTGAACCAAATCATGCTGGGTCCAATCAGTGGTGTCCAACGTGGGTCAAGGAGGGCCAGAACCATGCCAGGAAATATAAGTCTACATGGAATGAATTTTAGCAGAACTAATTTACATTGTTTGTGCTTATCCTAAAGTTCTGGCATGGATCAGGTGCCACTGAACCTACGCTGGACACCCCTTCTATACATTGTTAATGCCTCGAGCTTGGCAAAAAAAGACTGCAGCTCTGTCCTTCCAGTAACTACTGACTTGCAAACAGCATGATCCGAACACTGAGATTGAATCTCAAATCTAGAAGCCACTGTGCCTGAATACATATTTTTCTGTTTATTTATTTCTTTGTCTATCTATTCATGTATCTATGTATGTATATAATTACTATTAATTGGCAGAAGGATTTTGACATGAACCATTTCGTGATGAATCTAGCTCAAGAGGGCAGTCTATCGGTCATAAAACGTTTGATTGGGTTACACTTTTAAGAAAGCAGTTAGGAGCAACTATGACGAATAAAAATGCAAAAATGTAAACATGTATATCATATACATATTTACATCCTTTCCATTCAGTTGATTCAGTTCCATCCTTCTTCCACTTTGACTGCCAGACACACTCACCCAGCAGGATGTTGTCTGTTTGTAACTCAGTTTATCACTTCATTTGAGGTCCTGCCTCTGTCACAGGCACATTACATATCGAATACCCTTCCTTAAACATGTCCTCTGACAGCAGGGTCTTCGGTGGTGTAAACAATCATTTAGGACTGCTAAGTCTTCTCTTTATGCATCAAAATTAAAATGTAAGGTCTGACTCTGCAAAAGCAAATTCGGGGAGACTTTGAAACATTTGTGGGATCATGTCTGAAATCCTTGTTGGTGAGGAGAATTTTTCTGCAAAATGTTTTGATTTCCAAAAAGAACAGAGCAATTCCTCAAATCGCATTGCAGAACGACACGGAGGAGGTGCTAAACATGAAAATCTGCTTAGCTCTTAATCTTAAGGTGCAGCTGATCTTCAGACACATAATTTCAAACTTCTTCTGCAGGTACCGTAAACAGCATTCGAAGGGACCGGAGACAAGTGCAGACTGTGAAGTACACCTACTATCAAGGCGGGTCTTCAGGTAAAGATGCTGGCTGTCCTGGACATATAGGGCAGACGTGTTCCTATAAATGTTACATTTTCATTTCACCAAAATAGAGAGAAAACAAACAGTAGAAGGACAAGTTTGGAAGTACAAGTCTTTCCTCCCTACCTCTGACTTGGCCCAACTTAACTGGCTAATATTCAACTATTGGGCTTTGCGTATTTTGCACATTTTAATAAAAGTGGTTACATTTTTTCTCTCTTTTAGGGTCGAGCCTGCGTGAAAATGCGCTAGAGTATGCTCTTGCTTGCAAGGCACTATTGTTTGCAATAACGGGCTTAGAGCCCGCCTATTGCTTACTATTTGCTGGTTTTAGAGACACTTTTCTTCACTGCCTCTTAATTGGCCAGTGCAGGTCAAGTGTCACTTCCATTGCCTTCTGTGGAGCAGGAACCAAGCACAGTTTTATTTAAGTTAATGATTGTCCGTCCGCTGCTTGTGCTGTGATTGAGGTACCATTTCTATTTTGCCCTCTCACTGTCCTGTCTGGTACTCCCTCCCTCCTACCCCCAACCTTTTATTCATAAAATCTAAATAACAATTTAGATTTGCATGGCCTCATAGATAAGGAGTAAGAGTAAGCAGTGCAAGTCACTGTGTTGCGTTACTCAATGACAGGAAGGCGCTCCATTGGCGTTGTGGTGGGTTTTCCCATGCAACACTCATGGATTTTGAAACTGTACTGGAATTACTTAATCACGTAAACCTGGAGCAGTGTCAAAACCTTTTGTCTCCCAGAGCAGGTACAGAGAGTAGAAATATTTTTAGTTCTCCTCGCTTTTTTCCTCTTTTCATGTGTGCTGCAGAATATCACACATAGAAAGAGAAAAACTCCTCTTGGGATTGTTTTTGCGCAGGAAGGTGCCCCCTTGCTGCAAAACACAATCCAGCATCCAACACAGACAGCCTTGCACCATGATGCATAGATGCCTGCATTGGCACTTGCAGCAAATTGTATGCCAGCGCAGTGGGAAAGGACAGGAATGCACCGTATTTCATAAATTTGATGAATTCCTGCCCTTTCACATTGATGTTGAGCAGTGCAGCAAGAACACTTTCAACGCTGCCCTAGACAATTCCCAAAAAATGAGGCCATTAAGTTACTCTCACCTGCGAGCACACAGCGCTTCAATGGTTCTGGCCCTGCGTCTCTTCGTGCATTGCTTGTTCAGAACATCATACCTTTTAACGCTCTGGCTTTTCCCTTCCCTGCCAACCAGAAAGAATTACTGCAAAGAAACAAGGAGAATAATTAGATTAAGGGCAGACCTCCCAGTACTCAGTGCTTTAACCCCTTCGGTGCTCATGACGGAACGGTTACGTCATGAGCGTCGGTTGAGCTGTGCTCATGACGGAACCGTTCCGTCATGACCACGCCCGCGCAAGTAACGGTCAGCACCGCGGGGGAATCCGCGCCGCATGGAAGGGGTTAAATAGGCCAGTACTGTTCGAAACTGAGTGCCAGAATTTTTTTATTTTGAGGGGGAGAGTACCAGCACTTCTCAAGAGAAATGCAATACCTTTAGCTGGAGAGTACCGGCACTTCTCAGAAATAAGCAGGTACTCTGCAACTGAGTACCTGCACTTCTATTTTTCCATTTCAAGCTCTGCCAGTACTGCAGAGTCCCCCCAACAAAAGAAGCTGGTTGGTCCTTTGTTATCTAGTCCCGATGTTGCTGAAAAGGATTTGTTTGGGCAGCTATACATTCTTATTAGTAAAATCAGCCTTTACCAGTGCTTTAAACAAAAAAAATGTATGTGAGAGAGGGGCTATGGAGAGATGAGGGGCACTTATGCCCGGTGGTCATGAGGAAATCTGAGGAGGAGGTCATGGGAGGGCGCCAAAAATGATTGTCATTTGTCACACGTGCTCCAACAGCGCGAATGCCGGCCCTGCTCACTGAGTGAAAAATGAAATATGCATTCGCACAGCTGGCTATACTCCTCCTGTGCAGAACTTCACCTTTTCTACATTTTTGCAAACCGGGAACAAGAGCTCCTGGGAGAGGTGCATTGACACTTTCAGTAGTAAGCCTGGCAACTTCCTTTGTGGCGCAGCTTTTCAGCTGTACTGTTGGCAATGTTTGTGAATTGAACAAACACACATATGTAGGTACAGGCCAAGTCATAAACATATTTCTGTGCTTTTTCTTTTTTTTTAAAGCGACTCAAGCCCCAAATCCTTGCAGGACAGCAATGATTATTTTGTCAAACAATAGAAGAATATGGTGAACTTGGTCTGCCCCCAAATTTGTTATAACACATTTGGAGTGAAATAAACTATATATTCGGGTCAAGTGGGAAAATGCTGCTCTCTCTTAGGAGGTTATCGGCACAAAACAAGGCTTTGCGATTTGAATGTCATGGCATGCCTGCATTCTCAATGTGTACAATGTAACCTGGTTGTTCTGCTTAATATTGTTTCTCAGTCTTCTGCCTGAGTTTCCTAAATAGAACAATCCAGACTCTTGTCTTTCACACATCTCTCTGCAGGGGGCCGACAACAAGGTATGAGGGTTTACAAGCACTATATCAATGCTCACCAAAGGAAATAAAATTAAAATAAAACAATATAGTAGCTTGTCTTGTAGGTCGTTGCAGACACCAATACAATTCTGCAGTATATTTACCTTTTATAATTATACACCTAATAAGCGATAATTTCTATCTACACAATTTCCCAGCCCCTTCCGATTTCTACAAAATATTATGATTGACAGATAGTAATACACCTCCTCCACGTGATAAAACGTGTTCGATCCACTATCTATTCATCTTAGACAGTGAATCATTTGACCAGATCTTTCGGCTCCAGGTCCTCTATTGGAAAACCACAAGAGTAGAGGGTGGCAGCCTCTATCTCGTTTTTGTGGACCTGCGAGCCGCTTTTGATCTGGTCCCTAGGGAGAAATTATGGTCGGTGCTAAAGGATCTTGGTCTACCAACGTTTTTTCTTGATGTCCTGGTTCGCTTCCACACAGGGAACTTCGCACAGGTGAGGTGCGGGAAGAATGGGGAACTCTCAGCCCGTTTTCCTGTAACTCGTGGAGTTCGACAGGGATGTGTACTGGCTTCCACATTGTTTAGTTTATATTTAAATGGCCTTATTAATGAACTAAATAACCTTAAGGATAGCGATGCTCCGTTTTTGGCTTCTGGCAGGGTGCCCGCTCTGATGTTCGCTGACGACACATTGCTGTTGTCGCGGACATCAACGGGTATCCAGCGGGTTTTGGACGGTTTTATGGTTTTCTGTGCCTCGAGGGGACTGGAGATTAACTTGGGGAAAACTAAGTTCATGATCTTCAGCCCCCCTAGGCGCACCCGTCCGAACCCTTCATTAGCTGGGGTCCCCCTAGAAAGAGTTTCTCTGTAATCTTCGCCAGAGCCGGAAGAAGAGAAATAGGCCTGTAATTGGCCAGGACCTCAGTATCCAAACCGGGCTTTTTCAGGAGGGGGATCACCATCGCCCTTTTCCAGGTGCGTGGGACACTCCCTTCCCTCAAAGAGGCATTAATAAGAGAATTAACCAGTGGATTCACCACTGCTGCCATCCTAGCCAAAACTTTGGCAATTGTGATGTAAAAAACAAGTCCTCCTCCACAATTTCTAAAAACTTGAAACACGGTTAAAACACCATGTCAAATACTTATATCAAACTCTGAAAAAGTAAAGAAATGTATCATGAGTTAGAGCCATGTTCCACAACAGAGCAATTACATGCTCTCTATGCTTTAGAATCAATGTTATATTATTCGTTTTTATGATGCAAAAGGAGTACAACATACACCCCCACAACCTCCTGGCTGGCACATTAAAGGAAAGGAAAAAGAAAGGAAAGGAAAAACACAAACTCATTTTAACTTCACCTCCCCCCCCCTCCAGCTCCCTTCTCCTCTCCTAACCAGTGGCACTAGGCCCATGCCAATCTCTGGTATGTCCGCGGTCCCAAACAGGAGAACCCCCAATATTTGGCACTGGTACGGCCCTTCCTAAAGCCCCACTATGAGTTTTGATGAATTCTGTGTGTTTATTCCAAGCAGCGGAATTACTGGTACTAGCTAATTTTGTGACACAGAATTCCTTCTTTTATGAGTTAAACCCTTCCGAATGGGGAAAAGTCTGCAGACCTGCATCACCTTTCACAATTTCACACACTATTCCTGATTCCAAGGAGTTTAAGACAGGTATTTACCACCTGCCCCAAGCACTGGTAACATCTGCAGCACCTCTGTGTAAAGGGATGGAAAAGGGAAGGAGAGAAGGTCATCTAATGGAGGAGAATTACACGCATTCACCATGCCTACGCTAAGGATCAGGTGGGGGGGCAGGACATGTGTACAGTGGTCCAATGTAGATTTTTCAGCTGGCAAAATTGTCCAGTGCTACTGCACCTGGAGTTTCCGGGGATATGAACACCGGGTTACTGATAATAATGGTAAGCAGAATGCTGCACTAGAAATCCGCTCCACGTAGTTGAGGCATAAGTTGAGGCATGTACATGGAGAGGATGTGGTCTCACGGCTAGACTGCCGACCTTGGAGCTGGGAAACCAAGGTTCGAGCTTTGGGGTCTACTCCACATCCTGTGATTATGGGAAAATCACGTAATCTCCCCGTATCTACCCAAAAAAATGAATGTGTCCTTGTGTAACTTAACTGGTGCTCATGTAAAGCGCTCCAATAGCTTCGGGTCGAGTTTGCGCTGTATAAATCTGTAAAAAAAAAGCCTAAAAATGTTTTGGGGGTCTTGCCTACAGACCTTTTTAGCTGTCTGTTGGCCAGGCCTATTGTTTCACAAATATTTAGAATGGCTTATGGGTTACTTCATTACACATGATTGAAGGGATTTGTAGTCTATCTCCCTTCCCTCCTCTTGATTCAATGGTTTTCCTTCTTATTTTTGTGTTTGACCCACCCTAGAGCATTTCGGTCTCACATTATTTTGATTGGGTAACCTGTATCCGTCCTCTGCTGATGTTTAAGTTTCGACATTCTAACCATCATCTCCTTGTGCTTGCATTCAGGAAACTACAATGTTCTTTTATTTCCAGGACTTCATGGGAGTAAATATGTTTTCCGGCACTCTTGCCTGTACGCTGCTTTTTCTCCTCACATTTTCTCCTCACATTGCCTCACCAATGTGCATGTTGCTTTCCCCGATACTCCCAGCTTTTATTTCTTACTTATATTTTTGTAAATATAGGCCTTGATTTGTGTCTTCCCCTTCGCTCCCTCCTATCAACAGTGTTTTCTTCCTGCCAACTCTCCACCCCTCCCATTCCACACCCTCCCATCCCTGTGACATCTATTTGATTTTAAAGTAGTTTATTTATGTATTGAGTTGTGGGCCCGGCTGCTGTATTTTGCTACTGCAGCACAATGTTCTCAAAAGGAGCCTTAACACACATTTTTTTAATGAACTACTCCAAAGTAATCATCTGCCATCTTGGAACAGTAAATACAAAAAAAAAAGGAAATGGCGGTCCTATTATGAGCTGTGTATGTGCATGCATGATAAATCATGGTAGTCATAGACGAACGGGTATCCCTAAATAGGAAATCAATTTCAACATTGTCAAACATGCGTGTGCATGCATCTTGACGCATGCTTTGATATTTCTATATAGACAAGATTTGGCAAAGCCAAAAGCTCATCCTTTTAATACAAAGGCATATTGGCTTCATCAGAGCTATTTCATAACAAAAATCGACAATTGGGACTTCCATTTTAAATGTCAATTCTTCACTTTGTCCAAACGCTAAATGTACCACAACTAATGGTGCATTAAAATGCAGCTTTGGATGGTCTCTGACTTTTGAATATTCTGGACACATAAAGGATTCTATTACCTTAACCTCTTAGTGGATATGTATTTATTATGTTGGGTACAGAATACAATGCACAAAGGCACCTACAAACAATCATTCATTATTTTATTCCTGAGAAGTTACCATATGACATTTTAAGATTATATCTACCAATGTTACTCCTTACTGTTTACCTGTCATGGAGCAGAGTACAGCCCATACCACAACCAGAACTGGGAGAATAAATTTAACAAACTACAACCCTAACAGTCCTATATTTGCATTGCTTCTGTGAAAGTCGATCAACCCAACAGGAGTGTCGCAACACAATACTACTGTTGCCAGTCACGAGTAAAGTCCACCACCAGAGATGCTTCTCCTTGCATTTCCTTCCAGCCAACCTCACACAAGAGACCAGATCACACACTTTATTTAAGCTGCTATGGTATGCTAAATGTTTTATTTCATTCCAGGTGGAGATACGGGAAGTGTTAAAGAACAGAAGATGTATTCCGTAAGTAACAGGGCAAGCATATGGTCTTAAGACACATAGGGGTGCATGGAAAGTAAAGGGGTATGGGGTGCAGCTTTTACGCTGTAGGAACAAATGGTGAACAGTGCTGACAAAAGCAAACAAAATAAAAACCAGCAGTGTCTATCACCAGTCAAACTACAAGTCAGTGGTGTACCTGTGGAATAGTGTGTGGTGCTTCACATTAGGTCTGAGTGGTTATGATTGAAGAGTTTGCTGTGGTTCTCCTTACTCCATCTGTAGGTGTTTGTGGGAGTTTGGTGCAGTGAGAAGTTCTCTGCTTAATTGTTTGGTATCACTGGTGGGTGAGGAGTTCAAGGACTTAGTATTTTCTAGTAATCTTTCAGGGGGTTTTATATTTATAAAGTACATTTGAAGGGCAGAGTTTATCCCACTTAAAGCCCTTTAAATAGTATATTAGAGTTGATTCCAGATCTCGACTTCATGGCCTCATTTTGAGAAGGATCCCAGGAACACCTCTGAGGTTAACTTGAAATTAGTAGGTATTGCAGCATGAAGTAACAAGCATTGGCATAGCCAATAGGTCTCGCCTTTGGGACCTTATAAGTGTTTAACCATGCAACAGTTAATTTTGGTGCACAAAGGATATTGTGCTGCATAACTAAACACTAATAAGGTCCCAAAAGCGGGCTCCTCTGGCGTAGGGGTGCCCCTGCCCCCTGGGTGTAGGTGCAGGGCAGTGGTGCTGAGTACAGGGGCAGATGTTTAAAGCAGCGTGAGGAATCTGCTCCGGAGGGCAGGGATGTGCCGAGTGACACTGCGATGGTGGTGAAATGAGGGTAGGATGAGGCAGGGGGTGAGGTGATGCAGGGGTGAGAGATACGATGGGAAGGAAGCGAGACTGAGGGGAGAGTAGTGGGTGAAAGCATGCAGGCACGTAACAGGTGGGATAAGACTGAGTGAGGTGAGAGGGGGGCGATGCGAGGCTGGGAGGTATGACAGGGTATAACATCATGGAGTGAGACAGCTGGTGGGGTGAGGCAGAGGGTGAGTGACAGAGGAGTGGGAGATGTGAGGTCAAAGGGGGGGGAGAGGCTGCACACAGTGAGGATGTGAGGCTGGTGGAATGCAGGGAGGGAGCGTCGGTGGGCAGACAGTTTGTGGTGATGCAGGGGTGACACTGTGAGGGGGATGAGAGGAAGAGAGCATGAGAGGACACTGCGGAGTGAAAGCAGTAGTTTAATGCAGAGGGTGGAGCTGTGAGAGTGCGAGGGGTGGGACTGTGAGGGTGAGCAGTGACAGAGGGGTGGAAGTGATGGAGGGGTGGAAATGATGGAGGGGTGGGGGTGCAAGATGATGGAGGGGAGGGACTGTGAGGGTGCGCGGTGATGGAGGAATGACTGCATGTGAGTTGAGAGAGGGAGAGAGAGAGAGACCACACTGCGAGGACGCTTTGTATTAATCTCCTGCTAATTTTAGTAATAAAAGACGTTTAATAATTTGCTGCATTACCACATTGCCATACTGTACAAACTGTATTACTTTCAATGTTGTGTTCATCTTTGTAAGGCGTTTAATCCGTTCATCTCACTGTATAGCCTCTACAATGCTCAAAAACAACAGACCGACTACCTGTTGTTGAAATGCTCATTGTGCTACAGATTTTACGTGTAAATCGGCACACGCAATAAAACAATCTTTTCAATGCTTGTTTCATTTGGTTTCAAATAGTAAATGCAGTGATTTGCCGTGTGACACTAAAATAAGGTTACTAAGATACTGATGAAATGTTAACTGTCTATTTGGTTATACGCCACATAATATTTCACAGTGTGAAAAGCGTAATCTGTTTTAATTATTTTCTCTTACGAGTCCTCAGGTCGTGAAGGCTTTTCAGATGTGTCCATAGCATGCTCGATATAGACTGTTTTAGAAACCCATGACCACAAAGGGCGCCTGCTGGGAGAATTAACCTCCACGGGGTTCCCCTAAAGAATGGACTCATCTTTAACGGACTGAAAGAACAGCAGGGGGGGGCGCGCACACCACTTCTATCAGAAAGACTATTACCACAGACCGCTCAAACAACATAGCTCTACGGTTCGTAGTACTAGGCGGCGAAATTGATCACCAAATGAATACTTGCAGTGAAACTACAGAGCGATAGATAATACGCACTCTCAGTTCGCCGACAACTTCTAATGGAAAATATGCCAAAGCATATAAAATGCATTTCGGCAGCCACGCATTTCTATAATTGGTTCAGTGAGTTCGCCTTTGAACTGGTGTGTTGGGAATCCAGGATTGTGTGTTCTTGGACGCATACATGAATACGGATTCCAACTGCTTTTTTTTGCCAAAAATGTGCGATTTGCATGAAATGTGTATATTTGGAAATAAACAAAAACAAGCGCTAGTAATGTTGCCAGTTGTGGGTGTGCCGGCAGAGGAGGCTGGGTCTGCGCAGCACAGCGGCCCTGCGGCCGCGAAATTGAAAGTGATCGCGATCAAAGCGGCCGTGCGGGCGCGAAAGTGAAAGTAAGCGCGGCGCGCGCGCCCGCGCACATGCACTGTAGCTTTAGGCCACGGCAGCACTTTGAAAAGCCCAGATATAAAATGTCTCTTCGAGCCTTTGGCTCGCGAGACCTAAAAATGGATGCGTGTTTTGCTCTGAAGTGGTCCTGAAATTTAGATTTTTTGTATTTTGCTTAATTTCATTCCTAGTTCATTTAATAACTGTTAAAACAATGGCAAAACCTATGCAGTTGATTGTAGTATTTACTGTCTGTCAGTAATTTCCCCAAAAAGTACTTACACCTTTGCTCAGTACTAATTTCAGCAGAACAGTATTTTACTGCCAGGAGTAATTTTTATTTAACCTAGGTCCTGGTGTTTGTGGCAAAGTTGAAAAGACTGAGTATAATTATTCAAATTAGGCTTCAGATGGATATTTATAAAATTGCTTTTTGATCTAGGAATGTACTGACTTATTCCTAAACCGTCTTGCAGAAGGATCAAGCACAGATGTTTGCCTATTTATTCCAAGGGTCTGTCTGCCTCTACAATGCAGTCCGGGTAAGAGTCTCTGCATCTTACTTTAACACCAAATCCAATACGCGGGGGTGAGGGTGGCTGAAGGTGCTCTGTTGCAATGAGAGGGGGATGGGAAGGTAATGCGTTGATGCACCTGTGCTCTGGTTTTACACCAGGGTAGCTCATTTACAAACGACCAGGCTGGTGTCCCTCCTATATCCATCACATGAAGGCCCCTGCAACTTCCTTCCTCACACAGAGCCACTTGGCACACAGTACATCACCGAAAACCTACCCACCTCAACACTTTACAGGCAAATACTGAAGTAACTATCTGATCTTTGTTTCTTTCAGAATGGGCCTGTGAACAAGAAAGCAGAATCCTATAAATTTATTGTAGAAAACAGCATCAGATTTGTGGTAATGATAACAATTTTAATGTCATGATATTTTGTGTGTGATATTTGACTCTGAGACTCAACTAGTGTATGTTGTGTATCTGAGTAGAAGAAGCAGCCACTACTGTTTGTCGAGGAGAGGACACACGGGGGTGGCAGGTACTGCGCAAGGGGTTTTTCAACGATGCCAGTGATGCATGTCGACAGTCAGGCACAGGGCAGGTCTAGCGTTAGGGGGAAGGAGCTTGAACTCATTGTGTCCTTAAATCCACACATTGTTGCTATATCTTCCACATAATATAAAACCCAGATGAGATTTACAGGGATGTAAACCTGCTTGTCTGAGCCAAGTCAGAAAAGAATGTCTTACAGGAAGGGTATTACCAAGTCACGCATCCGGTTGAGTGCACCTTTTACTGCACATGTGTTCCTGAAAAAGTGATGTATCACTGACAGCTGGGTTATCAGTGTGGATGATGTCTTCAAGAATATATATTTACTACAAACCAAGTTCTCTTTACCCTCAGGAAACTACTGCAGCCAGCTGTGGACTCTCTACCCAACAGCTGTTCCTTAATCAGGTAAGAGTTTTCTTGCTCTAGGGCTACCCTATTTTAAACCACTGTGATAGGTCAATTGATTCAGGCCTCAGTTACTGAATATAGTTGAAGCCTATTGGGTGCAGACTTGAGATCCTGCAGGTATGACTAGACCTATGCAAACTGTTTTACATCAGCAAAATATATGACGTTTTTCAAATTTTACTAGAGCAAACTTTTGCATTATTTTTTCTTTAGGGGACTTTTTCTAATCAGTCCCCTAACTGATATCTTCCATGTCTTTTAAACTCAACATTTGCCCACATAATCAATTTTCGCACAGGGTAGCTTGATGTTAATTTTATGAAACTTTATGCAAGTTCCCATGGCATTTTCAAGAGGTCAATAGATAATGCAATTAAGACCATTACGAACTGGAGGCAGAATTAGAAAGGGTCTGAGCCAAAGTGGAAAAGATCATCCATTGAATGTGGAACATGTGGGTCTGCACATATGTGTTCAGGCATAATCCAGAGATTTGTATACATTGCATCATTTCATGTGCATTTTGTTTGCATGGTGTTTGATTACCAATCAACACAGGTGATTTAGTTAAACCCATTATTGAAGTGTAAATAAATGACATGGAAAGGCCCCTGTTCATAACAACTTTGAATTTTATTACCTAATTCTAATAATTCAACCACAGATGATGCCAAACAATACTTAATCATAAATTGAACTTTCAGTAAATCGATCACAACAAGTTTGTTAAATATGTCCTGTCCTCAGCTCAACCAACCTTAATATGGCACTGGTTTGAGAGAGACCGAGATAGAGGTAGGGCTAGGGGTAGGGGTATACAGAGAAGAAGGTGAGAGGTTAATACAGAGAAGTAGGTGGAATTGAGAGAAAGTCCACTTTCCGAGGAGCCCCTTGGACGGTGGGGGCCCTGGCAATTGCCCACTTTGCTGATGCCTTAAAACTTCTCTGACCATGGTCAGCCAAGGGCTTTGATTCATTCTATGTGAATTTATCTGACACGTATATATTCTTAAAATTTCGCATCGATCAGGCCTCCGAAATCTATGCTGGACACGTAAGATAAACCTTTGTCTGTCCTGCAAGGAGAGGATGGTAACCACTAATTTCAACGATTTATTGTTTTTGCCTCTCATGGGTTCTATCCCTGTTCTAATAATGCCCTTATATTACAAAAAGCTCACACAATACGAAGATGAGGAAAATTCATGCATCACCACGAAAATTGATGCCTATGACAAATCATAAAGGAGTTGACAGATAATCTTCTGATGGGGAGTATGCCTTTCGAGGGGGACATCATCCCGTGAATAAGGATCATCCCTGGCTTCTTGTGCACATCTTTTTACCACACATAGTTCACACTCATATGCAACAATCACTTAAACTTGAAATTACTACACCAAGAATAAAAAATAAAAATACATTCTCTCTGTCCTTACTTTGTAATCCCTTTGCATTTCTTCACCATCACTATTCCCTCTGTGACATATTCCTTCACTCTTTTTAGGACCTTTTGGTAAAGAGTGCAGTTTCTGTCTTCACCTCACAAGTTTTTCTCATCCCCTCTTGGTGTTCTACTTTTGAGCATCTTTTCCTGCTGTAATTCCAATTGTTCACCTTGTCACTGAGCCTATTACCTTGGCATTGAAGTGTAAAATATGTTTTCCTACTTTTAAACTTTGTTACCGTTGCACATGTCCCTGATTTCTTTCAACATTGTTCTTCTTACTCTCTTTGTTGGTCTCCACAGTCTCCTCTGCATCCATCCTTCACTTTGAATTTCTAGTTGTGCTCATCAGTACTCCTCATCCACAAATGTGGTTTTCCTCTGCATCTTGAAAGCAGCCTTTTGCCTCTTTGCTTTCACCTTTTCCCTTTGTTGCACAAAGTTCTTTTTCCAACTACAGACTTTCCAAAATAGATTGTGTTTCTAAAGTTTCTATCTTTTGTAGTTTTAGGCCGCATTTACTATGGCTTGGTATCGCCGATGCCTCCTGGTTGACTGACCCCTCCTCCTCAACTCCAACAACCTCTGACATTTGTCAAAACACAAGCAAGCTCCTTCTTTTTGGGTTTGGGGTCATACATCCCTGACCATATTTATTTACACATATAAACAAGACAAAAAACACATTTTACTTTATGCACAGTAACAAACATTTGTACAGTTGGTTTACAGGAATCAATGCCTAGCCTTAACAAAGACACTAGTACATTTATTTCTTATCCATAACTACATTTCCGTTCCATTGCATCCTCAAAATTCATTTTTGGGTGAGATCATATCTGGCCCCAGTGTCCTTTCCTTTTAACATCCCGTGTCCAATCAAAGCTGCACCTGGGTGAGTGCCTCCTTATGGGAGGACCTCACACAAGGATCTCCCTTACCAGGATACTCCTGTGCAGGGGGCCCATCTGCCCACTAGGACACCTCTCTTGGACACCTCCTACACACATCATTTGCCTCTCCAAGGGCCTGTGCTAGGTTGCGCCCAGTGTGCCTGCAGGGGTGGATGACAGGTGAGGACAGCATGTCAAAGGCCACCCCCAACCCCCTGTGCCCCTGTAACTTCCTTTGAACTCGCTGCCAGCACTCCTTGGAGGGTCCTGTGATGCTGTTCTTATTTTGGTGTAAAAAGAAAAGGATACCTTATATAGAGCATAAATGTCTAACCAATCCTGACCTCACAAGCCACAGGCCAGTATAGTTTACCTGCTATCTGGCCTCCCCCCAAACAAATTGCATTGGACATGTCCTAGCCATGCCACCAAGTCCTAAAGAATATTTTGTTACCTTCCTCAGGGCCGTGTACCCCATCCTTCGAGAACCAACCGCCCACCCTTGATGCACTCTGGGATATAGATAACCCCCCAGCTGGCTTAACCAACTTACCCATTCTATTGTGCACATGGTTTGGACTGGGAACGATGGCTGACCCCACTCGCACCATCTCAGGAGACTCCTCCTCGTGCCAACCAGGCTTGCAGACAACCAACACAAAGCAAGTCTGCCCTTTCGGTTGGAGAAGAGCCTTTTTTCCTGTGCTGGGAGTGGCAGGGGTGTGGAATGTGTCTAGGAAAGCATAAGCTTGTGGGACTTGCTGGCAAAGGCTGACTTAGCAGTGCTCCCGCTTGCGGTTTCTTCCTGTTGATGCCATCAATAAATGGTCCTAATTGAATTTTCACCTTTCACAGAGACTGGATGAAATGTAAATATTTAAAAAGGGGATATTTGAGACCATTCCCATATTTAAGGTGTGCTCTGTAGTTGGATACCTACGTGCATGAGCCCTTGCTTGTTTGCTTGATACAAACCACTCAGCCACAAAATAGCCTTATCAATTTCTCTTGCCGGACTAACTACATTAGTGAAAACTCGGCCAAATGCATTGGAGCGCTTCACCTGAATTCCAGTTAGACCAAGGCAGACAAAACCAAGTAATGAATGATACTGGTGCAACAACGCAAACAAAGGAACCCCAAAAACCCCCAGTGCCCCCTCACCCCCATAGCCTAGAAGTGCCCACCGGAGCCACCACTGAGTACTGGAATACCGCAATTGCACTTGGGTAGGGCGGGAAATGGCTCTCAAGCCCCTGTGGCTCCCGGAGGCATTTGCTGGACCTTGGCTGCCAAGTTGGATGTGAAGATTCTGAAAAAGGATATTCGAGACCTTTACCATAGTGCTGGCAGTAATCAGCGTTGGCCCGCAGGAACCTAAAACAAAGAAACAGAGAAACAAAGAAACATGCGGGCAATACTCTGGGTTCCAAGCACATGGGGTAGAGAGGTGGCACCCTGTCCAAGGCAGCCAGTGGGAAAAAGAGACCCACTTGCCGCCTCTCAGCACCTTTTATGGGCTAAGCTGACAAAATTGCTGGGACAGGCCCAGAAGTACCCGAACGCTTCCGGTACAGCCCCACCGGTCAGCCAATCCTGCACTGACCTTCCCCAGAAAGGTCATGATGCACCACATCCCTGGTTCGGCCAAGCTCACCACCATATGTATGGCTCCCTGAGTTGGGGGAGCCTTTGTCAATTTGTACATGATGAGTAATTTAGTTTCATCTCCTTGGGTAAGTTTCAGTGAGGGCCTGACTTCCTGTCTACCTGCATCTCATTGCTGAGAAATTTCCCACTTCCGGTGACTCATATCTAAATCAAAGACTGTCTAAATTGTGAGTTAGGGTCATGGCCATATTGCTGGTGCACCACAAGCAAGTGTGGCAGGCCCACCAAATTTAAAATTGTCTGTGTTGATAACTGCGATTTTATACATGCCATCATTTACATTTTTTTAAGACAGATTTACAGATACAGATTTCTCTTCTTCAGACACAATATAACTAATTTTTCTCACATACTTCTATTTTTCTTTCAGTGTGCATGGGACAGTTCTGAACTTTTCTGTCTGAAACTGCAATGGAGTAAAGGGCAGACCCAGCAAAAAATACACTAGTAGGAACAGAACTGGGAGGACACACACTAAATTGAATGGCCCTTTTGAAGTCAACAAAAAAAGAGTTTTTGATTGTAGAGCTGGTGGTGATTGCAAAATTAGGTAATTTGGCTTCCCCTACACTCTGAATGAGGCAGGAAAGAAAGAGATAATGTATTAACTATTAATCAATTTTAAAAGGGTGCCCTAGTTCCACCAACATCTATTTGCGGGCTCTTTGATTATTCTCATCTCACTGGCCTTACATTCAGCCTCATATACCTGACCTCATCTTCTGTTTTGTAGTCCACAAAAGAATGGACCATATATTGGTTATCTCAACCCCCTCCTGCCGCATGTGAATTGGTGAATCAGGATTTAGGTAAATGTGTAGATTCCCAATATTGCAATGTATTCACTGACATAACATGCCTTTGCCATCCATCATTCTGTTCGATTGGTTTATTCTAATGATCAAATTAGAAAATGTAGTTCATGTAATCATGTGATTGATGTGTTATGCATGCTTTATGTTCCTTCATATCGCCTATTACAATTTCTCAAATCTGTAAAACCATCCACTGGTCCAATTATTAGGCAAGTGCCAACTAATCGCCATTGTCTGAACCTGAAGCTCAAAATATGTTTTATTTTGTTACAGAATGACTACAACATTTACATGGAACTAGTGAGGATTGCTCAAGTAAGTTTGCCATCCTGTATGTTACTATCGCTAATCTAGGAATAGTTGCACTGTTGTGGCATGTTTCGAAATTCATTTCATGTAGGGATGAGAGATACTAAAGTAAGAGTTGAGTTATCTTTGCTTGGCATTAGTAATGCCCCTGCATGTGCGAATATGTGACGTTACATCCAACACCTTCTACCCACTGCTGCACACCTTTTGCGTTGCACCAGCATGCGTTGTAATCGCATGCGTTGTAACAGTTGCGGTAAAAAGGCTGTTTCCCCACGCACACACCAAAATTCACCTTAAAAAAAATATCAAATGCTCTTGGATTTTTTTTCAGGAACGCTTTTATTAGGCTTTACCATGAGCACAATGCACATTGTACATAATACAGTATCATTTAATGATTCAGATAATCAATGTGTAATGTCCCATTAGGTCACTCTATCACATATAGCAGAGGAAACATCTGAAGGGGACATTGGTCTATTCTTTAACGTAACCGTGACAAATGATATGGTTAACAGTTTGAACAGGCACAGCACTAACAGTTCCAGAGTCAAGATCTGTGTCTCCTATGCAGAGGGGCCTATGTCTGGCAATTTATATTTAGTTCTGTTATCACCCACAGCAGGCACATGCACAGCGTTCCAGCACCACTTCAGCTACACTCAGAAGGGGGAATGAACCAAGGTGGTGGGGCACTCCATGCCTGGCTTTGGGAGCAAAGAAAGAGTGGGGGAACAGAGTCATGACTCACTGTTGGACACCCTTTCCCTGGTCCCCTCAAAGTGGACCTGTAACTCACACACAAAAATATCCCACTCCTGCATGATTGGGACCCTTCATAGGCCCCTCAGCTCCTCCCTGCACAGCGCTGTGGACTCAGCTTTACTCCATTTTAAGATTGCCAAATACCAGTAGGACATGTTCGGAAGGTGGGCACCTTTCCTGTTCATGGCAGTTGCGTGTTTAGTTATTATTAGGACTAAGTCTATGAATCGGAGTGTTGGGCTTCTCTATCTCGTATGTAAGAAAATCCACAATAATTCCACCTCCAGGGTGCTGAGATCCACTCTACCCGTAACCTCTGCCAAGGCATCTAAGACCGCCCCTTATAATAAATGTGCCTCTGGACAGTTCCAGAGCATATGTGCCATATCTGAATTTCCGGAGTCACATCTGGGGCACACAGACTCGCTTTCACATCTGCGGTGCAGTCTCTCAGAGGTAAAATAGGCCCAGTGTAAGATGTTGAGCTGGATGTATTGGAACTTTGCATTGCTGAAATTGTTACGGGGTTAGATGAGAGCCCTATCTAAATTTTTAGGAGTGCTCTCACAGCCAATGTCTCGTTCCCAGTGTAATTTTGTAGGCTGCATCAAGTCCCAAAAACTAGAGGCCATCGTACATGTGAACCATGTGATCCCTCACATAGACTGCGTGGAAAAATGGATGTGTCTCAGGTTCTTGTAATATGCCAAAGCCGCTGTAATTCAGCCAGTGTTGTGCGGTGCACTAGGTAATCGCGGGGGGGGGGGGGTTCTCATGATGTTTGTGTAGGTGCTGAAAGGGTGCAAGATCTTCCTAGTGAAACAAGGTGCCCAGTGTGACTGCCACTCCCACCTCTCAAAGTTCCACCCTCTCACTTCAGAGCAGATGCCTGAAAAGGTCCTATAGATCTAACTCTGATGTATGGCACATGTGTCGGAGTGAAGCTCAATAGGGTATTGGAATGCAGGGGGAGTTTACCATTCAGCAACAGAAGTTCATGTATTATTTGAGCAGCTCGGCCCAGTGAGGATGAGCCGGCTCAGCCAGATGTTGACCGCCCGCCATTTTGATGGCCACGGCGCCACAAGATAATAATGCTCGAAGTTAGGAGCCCATAGTCACCCCAACACAAAAGGCAGCTGGAGCGACCTCATTGCAACCCGTCTCCACCGTTTGTTTCAGATAAGGCAGCCCAACATACCATGCAGTGTGTGGAATGTGGAGAGTGGTACAGTGACCGGCAGGTTCTGGAAGTAATACAGGAGATGGGGAGCATCACCATCTTAGAGAGGGAAGCTCACCTGCACCATGAGGGATAGCATGCTGCAGAAGGATATCTGTAGCCTCAAGGTGGTAATTGCCCTCGTAAGATTGCCATCATGTAGATCATGGGTTTCATGGTAGATGTGACCGCCAAGGTAGCGGAACGTGGATGGTTCCCAGTGCACCTGGTGGGGTCCTGCCATGTGGGGCTGTGGAGGGCATTACGGTGTCAATGGAGCAAGACAAGTCTTGTCCCAGTTCACTCCCAGACCTGAGGCATTCTTAAGTTGTTCAAGCACTGAGTTGATGCTCCCAAGTCCCTGTTGGATGTCATGTATGTAAAGAAGGACATCATCCATGTATAGGGAGACCGCATGTAGCACAGTCCCTTAATCAAAGGCTATTGAAAGTAAAAGACTCCGCATGAAACTGACATTTTTGAAATGTTTAGATCTGATGACAGCATTTCCAAAAATGCCAGATTCAAGCACTCACTGTGAAGGGAGAGAAGATTGAATAACTTGAGTGTTCATTACAGCAAAATGAAAATAAATACTGCTGGGGATATGCAGGTGATATATTCTCCATAACATGTGTTAGCAGTATCTCAAAAAATCAAACATCAGAACGCTTGAAACATATTAGGTTTGGTACTGAGGTTTAAGCATATCACAAACAAATACAACCTCAAGACAGAAAGGTGATGCATGTTGGTCGATATTACCTGTCCTACCAAACTGCTAAATAGTGAGCAATATGTGTTTTATCATTTACAGCTTTTCGAAATGACTGATGCGTCGTCCTGTTATTAGACAAATGCCAATGTATTTACTTTGCTGAAATGGCAGCATTTCAATGGAAATTTTATTGATTATTCATTATGGAGTTGCTTGTTGTTTGATACCTTCCCTAAGGACAGAGTGCCATTCACTAATTGCAAAAGGTTGCAAATCCAACATGTTGGATTTGCAACCTTTTTTCTTTATATAGTAAAGACATTGTAGTAATCAGGTCCATTCAGTAGTGATGATTTAAATAGGTTTATTGGAAGATGGTACAGGATCACAAGAAGATTAGATTAAGATCAAATAAAGACCAAGTCTAGATCAGATAAAGACCCCACCAGGAGCAGCCAGCAGGCAGCTCAGCCCCAGTCAACTGACATTACTCACTGGAGATTCCCAACATTCTGACTGCATCATCACATGAACATTCCACTGGTGGTAGACTGGCATTGCATCAACATTAGCAGGATATAACAGACATTCACACACATAGGCTTTCTTAAAGATACAATGACAATGCTGGTCTTTTGTGAAAAATATATACTATGCACTATTTCATTATTTATACCTTTTAACTTTATCAGTTAAATTGTCAATTTCATCTTCTGGCTCCTTTTCATAACACTCTTGTTTGAGAGTAAAGCCTACTTCTACTAACTCAGTGTAATCAACAAAATGGCTCTTCTCTCTATATGACATTTTCTATTACAGCAGGGGCTGACACAAACGCAGCAAATAGTTACCAAACATTTCCCCTAACAATAGGCCAGACCTATTGGATTTGCCAATGCTTATTTTCTATTCTCTCTGATCAGTGATTCAGTTCTAACAGCACTAGGTGCCACCACTTGCGACATTTTTAAATACATACATCTGACTTTTCATTTTTATATTTTTTTCATTTGCCTATTGAATAACTTTCAATGTGGTATGACTGCTGTTACTCTTCTAAAGAGAAATCTTTGGCTCATGATCTTGGTGATGTACAAAATGTAATGTTCACTCTCTGTGTAATCAGTATGTTCCTAATTTTGAAAGCCCTACCTTGGTCTTGCATCTTCTCATAACGAGGGTGTAATAAGAAAACAGATGTTTAGCCATGTTTCATCAAAGCAGCATAGGATCATTGTGTTGTGATGTTTTAAAAAAAATGTTTAAGGCTATCTATTCAACTGGTATTAAAATAATGTAATCAATTAACAATCAATAATGTCTCTTTCTCTAAAATTTTCTTAGTCTGGAAATTATGGAGACATTGCATACGTGGAACGTACTTGCGATGGTTTATTTGCTGGTCTAGGAGGAGCACTGGTAGGTTAACTTTCTTACAAAAAAACATGGCGCTTGATAATTTCCTGATTAACTCTACTTATAAAACTTGTTTTTGCATTACATTTACAAACTCTTCAATACACTTAATGCATGATAACCTTTTAGTGTGATATCTGAACTTTACAACAAGATGCAGATCGTAAAGTTTCTCTACCACCTGTCAGCCGGACACCTGCCAACATTGAGTGTATATTTCTCACCATAAAAGTTAGGTTGCTTGCCACCCACCACTCAGCAAACTACTTCACATAGCTTGGGCTTTCATTCAGTCTGCGTAGAAAGGCAAACATTCTTATGCACATCAATAACAATTAGACAGGTATGCCCTCTGATTAGCAAAGCCAGAATATTCATAGTGTACAAATCTCGAGGATAAAACATTGAATCCAAATTATCCAAAGGTGAGTATATATTTTCTGTACCTAACTCCATGCATATGTTCCTTTGTGATAAATACATCTTCCTGGTATGTAGCTGTGAAGTTGGGAATAGTAAATCTATGCGTCTGCTGTGTGTACTAACTTTTGATATTTTGGTCTACGATGTTTGTCCACAGTATTCTTGTATCTCGATATTCTGAGCTTTAATATTTAGTTGTACAACTATTAAATGGGTGTTAGATGAATTCACCAAAAGGAAACAGTAAATCCAACACACATTAAGATGGAGGAGTAACCTACGGAACCTACTTGCCAATAGGAGGCATATTCCAGTGCAAACCACTTGTAAATATTGCAGTACTACTTAGAGAAACCTTGAAACATTGGGATACGTTGCTGAATCACTAGACTATAGGGGGGGTGGCCTATCAAAGCCATCTTCATCAGAGCTCTTGAAAGCAGAGCCCACTTGCTGGAAGATGGATCCCTCGTTGCCATTGGAATTTTGTCATACAACTGGTAGTTGAACAAAGAGGAATATAGCCAGTACTTTGATCAGGTCCATGATGTCTTCTTCATCTTGTTTCAAACTCTGAAAGGTTTCAGAACATGTTGCAAACATCATTAGAGTTATACAGGTCTAGATACACATGCCAACAGAGTTTAATGTTAACATGAAATATATGTCAATATAAAAATACATGTATTTAGAACATGGTATGTAGAGAATACCTATTATAAATGTAATACAGATCCACTTTGCAGTCCAGGTCTGACAGAGACATATATTTATTGTGTTGTTGGAGAAAATGGCAGGCGACACTGCTGGAAGTGCCTTGGTTACCTGGATTTGAGTGCACATGGCAGTTTGCTCCCATATTGTGTTACACGTTGTGAAAAATTCCAAAACAAATTTCATCAGACAAAATCTGGCAAATGCTGAGTGGAGAAAAAGAGCAACACTCTAAATTATACAATGCAAGATGTGAGAACATGCCACATATTAAACTTTTATCTCACATTTCAAGCTGCACATTGTGGTTTGGGAGGTAATACTGCAAAGAGGATAAACTGAGCTCTGTGGTATTCATATTTCCTCAGACAGTGGTATCTCTCGTGATTACGGAGGCTCTGCAAATGTGAGTCTAGAAATTAGGATTAGCAAACAGATGTGAGCACAGAATCTCATAAGTGTTTTAAGAGGGCCATAATCATTGATACCAAACCAAGAAATGACTGCTAAGTGACTCTAATGAATTATCAGTGTGTCTAAGAACGTGACTAACAACATAATCACAGATCTGTTCATTGTGGCGAAGTAGCCTGTATATGAGAGATCTGACAACAATGACTGCATTTCATGCTTTTAAACGTGTTGCAGACAGTGCAAGTCCTCGTTCTTAGAAGGTACATAGGCTCAGATTTACAAAGATGTCACGAATGCAGTGCAGCAACCAAAGTTGCTGGCTGTGTTGCGAGAGAGGAGGAGAGCAGAAAACCACCATATCTTCTAAAATATCCTGCTCTCCCCTAGCACTGGTGCACATTTAAGTTCCCTAGCGCCACATACACACACCCTTGCACCTTATTACAAAGTTTTCTGCATCATGTCTAGCACAGGTTTTGTACTGGAAGAGTACCCTTCTATTGCAAAATACTGTTCCTAGACAAACTTTAAAACTTTTCCTAACTTTGGATGTGTCTGCAGCACATATGCAAAGTTGGAAAAGTTTAGAGAAATATAAATGTTTCTTCTTTTTACACTTGCCTCAAAGATTCATTTTTTTTTGGTGCAAAACTTTGGCTACTATTGTTAGGAGATGAGGTTTTGCATGAATAACTGTGGGTGGTTGCATGGAAACAACCTTGTACTATCCATGGAACATCCCCCTTGCCGCAAATCAATGGATATTAGTTTCAGCCAACTTTCCAGCACAAAACACATTTTGTGTAACTTTTGTGAGAAAATCTGCCCCATAGATGTAACAGGCAATTGTGGGATTTGGAGCCAGTTTACCAATCTGAATGTTCAAATATATGTTGTTTGTGTGGCCTGGTCTACTTCTACTAGAAGGTGTCTGTGGCTTATTTTCTTCTGTCCTCTTACAGGGTGGAGTTTTGCATGGCCTTGGACTTGCTGCTGGTGAAATTGGCCTATGTTTGACCGGAATATTGGTAAAAGCTCTTTCTTTAATACATACATTCCTGTCTGTTCAATGCCTACTAATTTAAACATCGAAAGATAGAAAGGCAAACATTTTCTAGTGGATTCTGGCAGAAGTGAGAACTAAGTGCCAAGAGGTGATTTTCATATGACTCCTATGTACCTCCACTTCTCATCATCTGAGATACTCTTCACACTACAAAATGTAGAGTGCTCAAACCCAATCACACCAAAGCTTCACTATCAGTCATTCGTCTGATCATAACATATTTTTTCAAATTTCAAGTAAATATGCATAAGATTCACCCCTGTCCACTGCAACAGTCCAACCTAGATTATGAAACGAGTAGATGAACTTCAGCAAGCAATGCAGCATTTTTTCTTACCATAACTATATAGTAACTTATTTGTTTGCTGCAAATCTATTTCTGGGAATTTAATTTTTTTTATGTATTTTCAGAGCATGTATCTATAGCACAGAATGGATTCACTCTGGTTAACAATATTATAATCACTGAATGGATTGGCACAAGACCAAATGAACCAGGCTGTAGTATGCCAGTATATCGTCTGCATAAATATGTTGTCCTAAATAAGTTTGAAAAAATAATGTCTGATTAAGAGTAGCTTTTCTATTATTAAGTTTAATGGGGTGATATTTATGTTAACAATATTTTGGAAAATATATTTATGTCAGATGGCACCAGGTACGGTTTTGGTAGGTACGAAGCAAAAAAAGATGCTACATAATTCAAAATTCAAACATGAGATTTTACCAAATATCAAGCTCATTGAGTACTAAAAAATGTCCAATGCCACTCAGAAGGACTGGTACACTAGAAACCTTCTGTTAGGGAGATTGTATCTTGCTAGGGCTTAATTGTTGTCCTTAAATTATTTATACAAAACCTATTTAAACCTATGAAATCCTTTGATTCGGATCCTCAACAAAGAAATGCTGCTGCTGGAAGTACGAAAAGAGTCCGGTGGAATCCAAACGTGGATTCTAGATGGGAAGAGCCTGAAAGCAGAGGGGACAGAGTCCGGGTCACTTTGGAGTGACCAGGGGCTCGGTAGACAAATGCCCACCGATGTCGGGTGCTTCAGGTGTGTTGACTGTGATCTTGACTCTTCAGTTGCGAGGACCCGGAGCCGTCTAGGATGACCAGGAGAAGGAGGCGAGCTGTCGCACGAAGGATGTCGAGTACTGAGGGGTCAGTGTCCGGTGGGAGCACCAACAAGCCTTGGCAGCGGCAAAGAACGTAGAAGGTCCAATTCGGTGTCGAATTGGGGGGTCGGTGTCCGGCGGGAGCACCAACAATCCTTGGCAAAAGCCACCCATGCAGGAAGGTTAAACAGGTTACGGTGCAGACCAGCAAAGTCCAGGGGACTCACCAAACAATGGGGAGTCAGGGCATGTCTGGAGCAACCAGGAAAGCCCATGAAAAATCAAGATGACCTTAAGAAGGACCCATAGGCCTAATGACCAGAAGTCGTGAGGGGACCACGAATAAGAATGCAAAGTACCAACCCACGGAGCACTTGGTGCGAGGAGGCCAGAGTCCTTAGGTGCAAATACTGCTCAGGGTGAGGACTACAAGGAGTCCAATGCACAAGCTCAGGAATTGCCAACAAGCATATGCAACTGCAAATGGACGCGGTGCACAGGGGTTTGGGTAATGCAGTCCCTACGAGAGATGTTGGCCTCAAACTTGATGAGAGGGCAGATCGACCTCATGGACCTTTGGAAACCTATCTCCTGTGTTGCTGAAATCTTCCACAGGAGCTCATGAGCAGCAGACCAGTCAGTTGGGGTTCGGTGCCTGCGAATGCAGGGGAGTGACTCCTTCACTCCAAGGGAGATTCTTCAGTTGTCTTAAGTGCACCACAGGTCCTGCACGGAGCCTGGATGTAGCAAACGCACAAACTAAGCTTCGGACGGAAAGGGTGACAAAGTTGAGCCCAGTCGGGGTCCAGCGATGTCCAGGGTGTCCAGACTGTTGAATGTCAGTGGTTTCTTCTTGTAGAAACTTGTCCACGTAAAATCTAAAATCTTACAGCCAGGTAAGCCCTTTTGTACCCAGGGGAGAGGGTTGGACAGATACAGGGGACCCTCCTAGGGGAGGTGCAGGACACAGGGGTGGTTATACCCATGTCCTTTGTCCAGATTCATGCCAGCGCAGGAACCAATGGCTCCCAGAACTGGTTTGAGCTGGACTATGCATAGGGACACCAAATGTGGCACAAGTGCAGACTTTCAGACACTCTCAGAGTGCACCCACCCAGCCTCATACACTAAATCCTGTTTGGGAGATGGTTACACCTCCCTGTGACAGGATGCCTATTGTGCTGCCTTCCTCTTCTCGAGCTTGGCTCAGCAGCAGGAGGGCAATAATATGTCTCTGGTTGGCAGCTTCTATTTTGTGGTGTCCGAGTCGAGAAGGCTGGCACCGTTTAGACCAGTGACCCCACGAAGGTCACTTCAGAATGGTAGAATCATACCTCCCACACCAGTTACTGGTGTGGTGATATGATTCCAAGGTGTTTGATACCAAACACGATATGTTTCTATGCAGCTGTTTTCGAGATAGCATTTACCATGAGGTCATAATGCAACTCTACCTATGTGTCCGGCTGAGTCACAGACAACACGGGAGAATGGTCCACGAAGGCTGCAGAGAGGCTCTGCTCATGCAGGGCCACTCTCTCACATAAAACACAGCATCCTGCCTTCAGGATTGTTAAGGCCTGCTATAGGAGTGACTTATACATTTTAAGTGTAGTGACAAATAGATATAGTGAACCTATGTCTAAGGTAAGTGGTATAAGCACCAGCTTACACACGTTGCAGTAGCAGACCTGTAGTTCCATTTTGCATGGTCTCTCATGGGTGGCATAATACATGCTTCAGCCCATGGGAGGCCTCTGGGGTGCCTATGCCCTGTGTACATGGGGACCATATACTAGGGACTTATAAGGTTACCCAAGTATCCAATATGGAGTGTGCCAAAGTACATGCATTGCAATTTTAGGGAGAAAGCAGATAGACTGGGGTCCTGGCTAGCAGGATCCCAGTCAGCCTAGTCAAAAACCAGAAAAACACCAGGCAAAAAGTGGGGGTAACCATACAGTCAGATCCAACCTTCCTACAATAATATTTTGTGACTTTTTATTTTGCTCTGTGATATACAACTAGGCCCTGATTTACATATCACTTAAGTTACGCATGGCAGCAGAAAAGTTGCTCTGCATGGAGGGCAGAGAGCAGAACAGTGACAATTTTTCTAAGACATGACGCTGTTCTACTCTCTCCCTACGTTGGTGCACTTAAAGCTGCCATTCCCCTATGCAGACACCCTTGTGAAATAGTGCAAGGGTTTCTGCATTGTGGAAAGCATAGGTGTTATACTATAAGCGCTCTCTTCCGGATCACTATGCTTTAAGGCGTTTCCCACTTTGCATGAGTGCTGTACAATGCAGGACACATGCAAAATGGGAGAAACATGGAGAAATGAAAACATTTCTTCTCGTTAAACCTGCCTTGAGGAGGTGCAGAATTTGGGTGAAAATCCCTGTCTATAATTCTTTGTAGATAGGGATTTGAGGCAAAAAAATACAGGTGGTTGCGTGGGAATGCCCATGCGCCACCCATGACACACACCCTTGACCTAAATAAATGCAAGACAGCCCATTGCTAAGCTCTGTGTTACTGTAGGTTACAATTCAACAAAAATCGGTCTTTGCGTTAGATTGCAGATACCACCTGAATGCTTTGCTTGGAGTTTGCGCTACAAAAGTAACACAAGCCTGATGCCAAGTGTTTGTACATCTGGGCCTTAATTGGGAAATACATTTCAGGTTCCTTTAACAAGTAGAAGATTATGGTAGTGTTCACGACCCAGGTAGAGGATGGGCCACTGGGATCTTCATTTAAGACTTCATTTAGAGTTGGATGGTGTAGAAAAGGGAGAGAGAGTGGTATATATACTGGAGAGGAATAGACATAAAGTGAGAGACCAAGGGGCTTGTTCAGGATTTGGCAGAGCAGGAGCCTCCCCATAAATCAGCAGGGCGACCATCCCTCCACACATGCCATTCCTCTGCTTCATTTAGAGATGGGGTGATGTTAGGTTTCAGGGAGTGGCGCCTTTGGAGACTCTGCTTTTTGAAACTTTTGACCTGGCAATCCAGTGCCAAAGAGCTACTGGGTCATCAGTAGTCTTAAATCCTCCATACTTAGACATATATTTTTCTTGCATCATTCAGGAATAAAAGCGCATTGGTCTCTTGTGACATAAATTCCTCTTTGCCTCAAGGCCATTGATTTTTCATTTGGTTTAAAGAGCCTTGCTTTGTGTATTTTTTAAAATCTTGTTCACCTGAAAAAGGCTTACACTATTTGTAATTTCTGAATCTGTCTCTGTGCCTTTTCCATAACCGGCTATGACTGTGTAAGGGCTTTTCTCTTTGAAATCCTGTACTTCTAATTAATGTTCTCTCTTCTTTTCAGGGAGGAATTGCAGGAATAGCTGGAGGTCTTGTGGTAAAGTTCACTTTATTGTTTGAACCAATTTATGATGACGTTTACTGTTTGCCTGCACAGACAGAATCACTTTATAAATGTTTAAATCTTCTCAGTAAGGCTTTCTGATAAAAATGCACTTCCTCTCCTGGGCACATTTGTGTTTCATTAAGTGTTAGGTATTCATCACAGGCCGGATTTACTAACCTTTCATGCAGAGCAGTGTGGCTGCATTGACTGAAAGAGGAGAACAGAAGAGCACCATGTATACTGAGATATGGCAGTGTTCTCCTCTCACCCCACACTGGCTCACTTTGGACTGCCATCCGTCAAAGCTCACACCCTTGCATCACAGTGCAAGGGGGTTCTGTCAAGCACAGTTTATGTACTGGAAAGGGACCCTTCCAGTACAAAAACCATGCTGTAATACTGTTCCAGCTTCCTATGTGTGCTGTACGGTGCAGAATACTTGCAGAGTGGTAATAATGTCTGTTCCTGTGACTTTCACGCAGGCCTAGAAGACGCATAAAGTTTTGGCACAAATACTTGTCTACAAATGTTAGTACGAAAGGAGCTGTGTCAAAACTCATAGACGGTTGCATGGGAATTCCAATGTACCACCCATGGTAAATCCTCTTGATGCAAAGAAGCACAACGTGTAATTTTAGGCAACATTCCAATGCAAATCATTATTTGAGTTGGAAAGTAAAGTATAGCACAATACTTTGTGCTGAGTTTGTCTCACTTTTGTGTGACTAAATCTGGGCTGTATACCTAACATGTAACAACAAAAAGATCTGAGAACCCACATCATATTTTTTAACGTTGATGTTTGTGAATCAGGCTTCCCTTAATAATTATGTACTCATATTTGGGGAAAATGCACATTAATTTGCTGAAAGATTGTGATTCATTCTTTTACCATTAACTGGGAAATTAATCAGTTACAAAGTACACTCCCCAGATACAACGTCCTAATCTGTGAATGTTTATTTAATGATGTCTTCTCCAGTGCTATCTAGACTACTGGTATAATGTACCCATCACTAGCTGTTGAATATTTTAGGATATACACCTCATCCCCACTGCTCTGTGCTTTGATACCGCTATTTTTGTGAATGTTTCCGGTTGAAATGTTACTGATGTTCAGTAAATAATTTAATCATTCATCGTTTAATAGAGCGCTAATGTGTTGTTTTTCAGACACTTGCAGGCACTTTTATATGCAAACCTTAACTTAAAAACCAAATGCCATGCTCATGAGCTCACCCTAAATAAGAAAGATGTAATTTCAATGGTGGTAAACCACAGTATAGATGAGATTACATGTCACTTGTCCACCCCCCACACTCTGACAGGAGCAACTATGAATGAAAAATCATTTATTGATTTGATTATATGTTATTTAATTACATTTTGTTTGTATGAGATATTATTTATTGACATAAATATTGTGGATTCATACGCATTGTTAGTGGTGTGCATGTTATTGTTTGTATGACTATTCTGTTAGTTATGGGTTGTGGCCATGACAATACCTGCACTTTAACCTTTCTATGTTTCAATGATTTTCTTGGGAAAATATATAACATCTAATCTTTTTGGGAGGGTACAACTCCCCCTCTCCCACCTCATTTGTTTTAACCCTCTCCATCTTTCTACCTATAATCGAGGAATGTGTGTGTGTGTGTGTGCATGTATATATATACATATATGTATATATATGAATATATATATGCAAAGAATGTAAAAATTAAAGGTTAAAGCTTAGTTACAGTTAAGAAAACTATATTTAACCTTTCTTTTCTATGTTCCAATGTTTTTGCAGTTTAACTTTTGTTTGTATAGAAACAAAAGATTAAAGACAGTTTTCTTAACTGTAACTAAGCTTTAACCTTTGAGATATACATATATATATATATAAATATATATATATATATATATATATATATATATATATATATATATATATATATATATATATATATATATACATATTTATATATTCACTTAAAAAACCATAGGTTTCACACACGTTATAGTTAGGAATTAGCATTTAAAAAACCTTGCAAATTCACTTAAAAAACTATAGGTTTCACACAGGTTATAGTTAGGTGGACATTTCCCTCGGAAAAATTCCCCCGTTATAGTTAGTTCAGATAACTGTAATTCGCACGCCCGCAATCCACTGCTGATGATGCCAGATATTATATCACTGTATTTAGACACTTATTTACCCATGTCTTCTTCCATTAATCTTTAGCTATACATATATTACAAATATTTATTTTTCAGAAAGACACATTTGTCATCAGTGATGTAATATCTGACGTCATCAGCAGTGGATTGCGGGCGTGCGAGTTATAGTTATCTGAACTAACTATAACGGGGGAATTTCATTGGTTTTTTACGAGGGAAATGTCCACCTAACTATAACCTGTGTGAAACCTATGGTTTTTTAAGTGAATTTGCAAGGTTTTTTAAATGCTAATTCCTAACTATAACGTGTGTGAAACCTATGGTTTTTTAAGTGAATATATATATATGTATATATATATATATATATATATATATATATATATATATATATATATATATATCAAAGGTTAAAGCTTAGTTACAGTTGAGAAAACTGTATTTAATCTTTTGTTTCTATACAAACAAAAGTTAAACTGCAAAAACATTGGAACATAGAAAAGAAAGGTTAAATATAGTTTTCTTAACTGTAACTAAGCTTTAACCTTTGATTTTTACATTCTTTGCATATATATATTCATATATATACATATATGTATATATATACATGCACACACACACACACATTCCTCGATTATAGGTAGAAAGATGGAGAGGGTTAAAACAAATGAGGTGGGAGAGGGGGAGCTGTACCCTCCCAAAAAGATTAGATGTTATATATTTTCCCAAGAAAATCATTGAAACATAGAAAGGTTAAAGTGCAGGTATTGTCATGGCCACAACCCATAACTATATATATATTCATGTATATATGTATATATATATATACCCAGAGATAGAGAGAGAGAGAGAGAGAGAGTAAAGCAACACTGCCACATGATATTAGTTCTGTCTGTTTAAACACATAGGGTTTGCCCCTACAGATATTATATGGTGTGAATATACCTGCAAGTTGGTAGAATGTTTTGGGCAGCATCATTGCAGGAAAGCTTAGGGGCTTGGATGCAATATTTCAATGGTGTTAGGATCCTTCTTTAGAATCTCTACCAGTTTAGCTCCATGGAGAAGGAAGACATGAGCATCATTAAAAATACAAGTATACATCCCAACATTTCGTGTTGACATTTACATTGTCATCATTTTGTAAAAATGTCCTTTAAACCTTCTAATTCTATTGTCTTTGTCCATTATTGTTCTAAACTTGCCTGGTTCTAATGCTGAAAATGCTATTCATATGCAGTTTCATATTTCTGTGTGGTGAGGTGAAAGGTTTCCCTCTTTAATTGTTTCTTGTTTCTTTCCTGAAGGGAGGCATTCTTAATGCAGCAGGAGGCCTTGTGGTAAGATCAGTCTCTAATTTAAAAAATAATTTGTCACAAACTCTCTCATTTATATGCGTTGCAACACCTCCGAGTACTAGCCCTCCTTGAACCCCTCTACACACATGCATCCACACACACACACGCACACTATGTACAGTTGAATAATTGGTTTAAAACAATTTTACATGGTAAGAAATATACCTCTGCAATTATTATTAAGAAAGTGAGGAATATCGACCACCTGCTCCGAAGTCTCTCCAATATTGTCCATTCTGTACAATGAGTTTTAAACTCAACTCTAGTGGTTAAGGCCTCAATTAGAGTTCGGCGGCCAGGCTACTGCTTCACAAATGTGACTAATGTCTTGTCCACCCTATTACAAGTACTTTATATCCAAAGGCACGTGTAATAAGAGGAAAGGATATCTGTCACATATCTGTCACATTTGATTGATTTATTTATGCGTTTTTATATAGCTCAAACTTTACCCGAAGGTGTCAGAGTGCTTTACAATAGAATCAGTTACATTATATAAGGACTTCAGAGTACTCGAATAACATAAAATATACGAAACAAAAAAATCCAAACTCACGTAATAATGGTAGTAAGTACAAATGTCTACTACAGTTACATATATGCAAGATTCAAATTCACCCATGATTACATTTTAAGAAGAGTTGAAGCGATTAGGGTTGGACAAATATATATCACATTTTTACAGAGCATGATCTGCCCATTGCTGGAGTTCTTGAAGGGCACATTCAGGCAGGCCTTTAGGGGCTGTTGCACTCATGGGCTGCATTCCTGGAGGAATCCTAGAGCTGGTGAAGTTCAGATGTCTTTCACAACCGTAGTCCCGTTTGCCAAAACCTCTCCAAGGCAGCAGCAGAGATGCCCGGGGGCCTGTAGGGTGTCGATGGGGGTACAGAAGTTTGCTTCAGTTTTGCTGAACCCAGCACATAGACTGGGGTTTGAGATGTGGGAGGGGTAGCGTCAGAGTGGTTTGGGTCGCAGGGATGTCCAAGTTAGAGGGGGCCACCGGCACACCGGCTCACCTTTGGCACTGTGTTGGGGCCTCCATGTCAGCCAAAATAGAGTCCTTGGTACCAGTTGGCTGGGCACAGCAGTGCATTGGCATTGGACCCGGAGTCACAAGGCCAAAGATCAGCAGCAGCCTCCCTAAACACCCGATGGTGCTCAGCAGCCTTCTATGTACTGGTTACTGGGCATGGGGGAGCACATCAGCGGACCCGGGAGCACACGTCAGACAAGCCCAGGCCGGGCCACAAAGCACACCACCCTCCCGCTGGAGTGGGCTTCACCGCCAAGATGGTGGTCTCCTGCATTACCCCTCTCCTTTGTTGTTGTATTGTTCTTGCTGTAATGCCCCATTCCATGATCCTGGGCTCCACTGTCTGCCATGGGAGATCGAGCGATAGTCTCACTCAACTCCGGAACATGCGTGGCTAGATGGAGGGGCTGCATTGTGATCCATGCCAGAACGATGATCCAGAGACCAGGAGATCCTGAAGGGACTGCCTTTTCAGTCGGCTATCGTACAGCATGTTCAATGGCATTTGTAATATGGTAGGCAAGATATCGGTCACATTTGTGACAGACTATACCATTTGCCAAATTCTAAATTAGGCCCAAAGTCCTCTGTTATGCGCACATCAATACTGAGAACAAAAGTCTAGAAGTCACATCATTCATTTTGGTGCTTGCATAAGGATTTCATTATTATTTAAAGTCAATTATGTAAAGTGCATTAAACTGCATGCTTTTGCAAAACATTGTATTAGTCTCAACCTTTTGCATTACATATTATTCAGTATGGGCATTCTGCTTGTGAGGGAATAATTAAACAGACAATAATGTGGTCATTTTGGTCCAGTCCTAGCACTTTTATTAAGACTTAAATTTAGAAAACACAACCCTTAACTTTTCTTATTACATTACACATTCATGTAAAAGTGTGTGATGGTCAGAATCGCCGAATTCATCAAGGTCTCGAATATACATTTGTATGTTTATGCTTACGAGTTGCCTTCATATCCTGACATTTAAACATGCCCCTTTCAGAAATGTATTTGCAGTCCTATGTTGAGCATGGGTGTGTAATACATTGCTCTTCATTGAAAACTCACCTTTGTTCTTTGCAAAATGTGAATTTACGTTCAGAAAAGAAGTTGTTTACAGATAATATAATGTCAGTGTAGCAAATCTGCTCCCATGTAGTCGGACCATAGAATGTTAGCCCTGCTTCATGAGCCTGCGACTGAAAAGTCTCACGATGAATCACTTGCATAAACTTTCACATATAAAGAATAGTTGCAACTTTTCATGAGGAACAGTGGTTTTCAATCAGAAATCTCCTAATGGGAACGTGCCTGACAAACGTTTGTGAGTACTCACAACGCTTCAAGGACATTCATTTGGTAGAAATCCCTTGGCCTTGATTAACCATAACATTTCTTATTGAGCAGAGTTATTCCTACAGGACATTCTGCCTCATTGGAGGAATTTAAGTATGTGCAACCCCATGCGTGAGCACAAGTGAATATTTTTACTCATAAATGACGGTTTGTCCGCATTCAAGTGTCACATTCACAGAAATACCTGATCCTCCAATACAGGCCTCCATAACGGGGCCAAGATCATAGAGAGAGGTAAATACCACTGCTGAATATATAGAAACCCCACTCTTGTCATTTACATGGTATCTATCTCCTGATAGGTTTCGCAATTTGTCACTCTCACTTTGTCAATGCTGATATGTTACTTGCAAAGGGTGGCGTTTGAACTTTAGCAGGTGGATGCAACTTTGATTTAAAATATGTTCATAGATCAGTGGAATATGCATTCTGCTCTGATGGAAATTAAATGGTGCAAAAATCTGCAAACAAAGACTGCTTTCATTATGTCATTCGATTTCTTCCTGCCCATTCACAGTAACCAAATTTACTACAAATGGCAAAATTTCCTAACAACATGTAATCATGCAATGTGGCATAATAGTTCACATTTGATTATAAAAAATGACATGAAATTTTGCTAATTATGCCAGTGCAAAAAACAATTCCATCTGAGCCTTGAGAGGTGGTCATCCTTCATGTTTTGGAGTGAGCAACATTCTTCTCTGCTAAAATTGTTTTCCGGTCATTTTTCTGTGGTAATTAATAGAGCAGTGTTAATCACAGTGAAACAAATGCTCATTGCTACATATGATTCTCACAGGACAGACCACCCTACAGCACTTAATGAAATTTTGCAACACAGGTTTTGTTCTCCCCTCTAATTCAGACTTTTTTACCTCCTCCAGGGTGGTGCGGAACATTTGGTCACCGGAATCGTGGTACAAATTTAAATCATATTCTATAGGTGCATTAGGGATTATTTTGAAGAAATTATATTTCCATGCTTGAGTTGTATTTGACCATATCTGTTGCATGTTTTGAAGTGTGTCACAATCTACCCTGCCACTACTGTTCTTCATCATAAATACAATAACTGCAATGTTGACTCTACTGCAACACAACATGCATGTGTGGGCCCATAAGATACCAAATTCCAGTGGTGCAGAAAGGGTGCCATGGGCCCACATGCAAGGGTTGAAAACAAACCCCAAAATCTCAATTGTTTAGTAAAAACAGCCATGTCTGAGATGCATTGGGCCCCTTAAGCCACTGCAACTGCTGTCCCATTGATGTCTATTCCTCTGCCAAAGTCCCTCCCACACCGATTCCCGATAGCAGACATTACAGTGTATCAGCCAGCTGCTCAGTTATTCTTTATTTTGTCTTGCAGGGCGGTGCTGCTAATGTGTTAGGTGGAGTTGCGGTAAGCATTACCTTGAATGAGCACAGGCGAGGGAGCCTGCAAGAAACAGATAGCCCCATTTGATTGATTCTGACTGATAATGCAATCATGTTTTACAATATTCCACCCCCTCCTCCCAGTATTGCTGTTTTCTCTTTTCCCTGCAGAATAGGCCGTTACACCTCACCAATATAAACATCATATTTAGATTTATGTCACAATCTATGCTGCTGCTACTGTTCACAATTTTCAGTATCCTTTGGACCTGCTGCCAGGGGCGGAGCTTTGGGGGGAGGAGGGGGGTGTATTTGTAGTATATAATTGGGTATAGAGGCTTTCAGTCTGGTATGGTGAAGTCACTGTCAAATTTAAGCCTGGATCTTTACATGCCCACACTGACAAACACACACTGACATTCTCCCTCTCTCTGTCTCTAGTCTCTGCCCTAAAACTTGGTTAGTTTGAAAACTATTGTGTTTTAAGTACGTCTAACAATCCTCTCTTTCCATTGGCTCTTAAGCCCCCCTGTTCTGCTTCTCATAATGTATTTTAACAAGATATGCCAGCATAATTGTTGGGAAATCTGAAGGTACCCCCCTCAACCTTACTGTCTGCTGCACCTTTGATAGGTATGTCACTGCTAAAGTCCCGCCAACATATATTGCCTGCAGAAGACTTAACAATGTGTCTCATTCCCTGCTAACCTGATGTGTATTTGTTCCCCAGGGCGGTATTGGAAATGCACTAACCGGACTTGTGGTAAGCTTTAGCTCTGATTCTATATCGTTGAAGTGTGAAGGGGAACTCCTGCTGAAAACTGTTGGTCTCACATATGGATTGCTTTTGATCTATAAATGAATCATATTTTATAGTATTACACCTTCCTCTCTACTAATGCTGTCCTCTATTTGTCCTCTAGAAAGGTGTTACGAACATAGGAGCCGGAGCTACAGTAAGGAAAATATATATACATCTATATCATATAAATTATACATTTATATTACTCATGTCTTTTCATTGTACAAAAATTATGAGTAGGGGCTGTTGATAGCATATTTCCATTGAGATAGGGCTTCACGACTCTTGGTTGTTACATGACATTTTATCCACTAGTTTTAGAAGATGTCACCATCCCTTTTACAAAAAATCAGCTCTGTTTGATGACAAGGATAGTGGTTTAAATACAACAGTGTTTGTTTACAAAATTAAAAAGATAAAACTACATTAGTGGTGATTCCTGTGATTTTAGTTAAAGTCAAAGTTTCCGTGTTTCAAGCTCAGGAGTATTGAGACCACTTAATGGCAGATCAATAAGCTACTGCTCAAGTTCATAACTAAAGGTGTGACTATACCGTACATATATATGCACACTGTGTCATCCCATTCCTGTATCTATGTCAATTCTCTGAGTGAGCCAATCAGTTGAAAAGAGTAATACGATATTAAAGGCAGAAGAGCATGGGATAAGAGGTAATTATTTCATACTGGTAGGTGGAGATCACACCTGCTAGTAAGTGATGCAAACAAATGTCTAAAACCAGTTTCCCGGAAAGGGAAATTGCATTGGTGTACCAGTCTTCAGGAAAAAGTGTCCATATGGAGTTTGTGTGATGGAACATCGCATGCCTATACAACTCATGCCTTACCACGCGGTCTTAACCATGACCGTGTCTTTACGACACATGCCTTTACCACGCATGCCTTAACCACGCAATTTTATGGTAAATACATGACTGGTAAAGGGACATGTGTGGTAAAGATCACACTCCTGTCCCTCTCCCCTAATCCCTAAAAATTGCCCCCTACCATCTAATCTATCCATCCCAGGCATATAAACTACCCTGACGTCTATCCTGATCCTTAAAATTCAACCCCCATTCCTCAAAATACTACTCCTACCCCAGCCCCCTTCTTGAGCCCTAAAAACATCCCCACCCTGTTAAACCTTCCCCACCTCCCCCTGCCCCCTGCCCCTTGCCCAACTGCCCCCTCGAACTGTAAACTGCCCCTTTCCTGTCCCCTGGCCTCAGCCCTAAAACCCAGCCACCTAAAAAGTACTCCAAAACCAGCCACCCTCCCTGAGCCCTAAAACCAGTCCTACCACCTAAAACCTACCCCGCCTGCCCCCTGCACCAGCCCAACGGCCCCCCAGCCTATAAACATTCCCTTTTATGTCCCCTACCCTGAGCCCTAAAACTCATGACCCCCCAGCCCTGAAAACTACCAGACCCCCAAGCCCCCAAAACTATCCTAGCCCCCATAACTACCCCCATCCCCTACAAACTACCACCACCCCAAAACCCCACTTACCTCACCGCCTTGCAATCCTTCCTCTTCCTGCTTCCTGCTCTTCGGCCAGCTAGCCAGCAACTTGACCACGCATATGCGTGGTTAAGGCATATGCGCTGTCAAGGCATATGTGTGGTTAAGGCAAGCATGGTAGGGCTTGCAATGTCAGAACACACGTGGCTGAGGCTGCTGTGTTCCAACTGTTTTTCTCATAAGGACACCCTAGGAAATGTAGCATCACTGTAGGAACATATTTTAAAACAACAATGGATACCACTCACACATCAACTGACAGAGCCATGCAGCCAGGTACAAACCCACTCACATGCCTATACAGCCACTCAGACATCCACTCACACAGTGATACAGTCACACAGCCACTCAGATGACACTTTAGAAATAGTATTACTCATCAGTAGTAGAGAGAGTATAGTAATTTAACGTATAGGGTAGATTAGTATTTATCTTTAAGTTTCAGAAATGTTAACAAAACACTTACACTCACTAGATGATGCCAGCAGTGATGTCATTTGAGATGTCATCAGTGATGTCACTGATCATGTCATGAGTGATGTACTAGGCGAGATCATAAGAAGTGCAGTGCGGGGGCATACGTTATAGTTAGCTCAGGTAACTATAAATGCTGAATATCCATGGTGTTTTGCGTGTAACATCTGAGCCTAAGTATAAAGTCCCAGTAACTTTTTTCTTTTACTGAATTTCTAAGGTTTTTTAAATTCTATTTTCTAACTATAACAACACTGTAATCTTTGATTTTATAAGTGAATTTTGAAGCATTGTTAAATTTTATTTCCTATCCATAATGTCCCTGTAAACATTGTTTTTCAAATGAATTTCAAAGGTTTAAAAAAAATGGATTTCCTAACAGTATCCTGTAACATTTGAGAGTATGTGTGTGTGAGTGGCTGTATAGGTCGGTGATTAGGTATGTGATGGCTGTATGGGTCTGTGGCACATGGTTGATGGGATTAAATGCAGGAGTTAGAAGAGATTAATTATGATTAGGTTGCAGAGGTATGACTTTCAGCAGAAGGAGGGAAGATTGTGATCGTGTAAATGAGTTGGGAGAAATTTGATGAAATAGAGAATAGTCAAACATGCATTTGTCATAGTAGGTTGTCCTGAGACAGAGGAGGCATGCAGAGCCTGGAAGGGATGAAGAGAGACATTTGAAAGAGAGAATAAAAAAGGAGAGGCGGCAAACAGAATTTTAATCAAAGGAAGTTTTTAAATGCCGGATTCAAGGACTGTAGTGAATATTTTTGAGACAGCATGCTGTTTGAGGATGCAAGGATGTATAAAGAAGCAACATTATGTACTTGTGAAGATTGTGCTATATCAGAAATTTTTAATAGGTACTAGAAGCAGATACAACCATCTCTTTGTTGCTACACTACTGCTAGACAAATGATCCAGCCAGGTCAGTTTATGAGCTCAAGGGCTGAAATTGAAAAGTGAAAGATAATGGCTGGATGCATATTTCGAGAAAATACCTTGGAAATAATGTACACATTGAAAAAGACATCCTGCCTTTCATCCACAGGTTCGAATCAGAGTATTAATTATACAGCAGAGTTGGATACATTTAAATACCTCTGATTTGCATTGGCACGAGATGGAAGATGAGAATAGCTTCCCAAGGAGTGGAAGTGTATTACCTGCATTACAATGGCTGGAGGGCAGGGAATGCAAATACTGGTATGAGTGAGGGGGCGATGAAACGGCTCCCTTTACAAATTTAATGAACACTTTTGTTAGCAAATGGCTGCTGGTTAAACTTCTGAAGCACTGTCCTTTTTGAAGATGCTGTAGGTGAGTAGGGGTGGAGCTGCAGGTTGAATGGGGCCCTGAAGGTGAACTCGGACAAAACGGAGGTCCTCATCCTCGGCCCCACCCCCTCAGCCTGGGACGACTCCTGGTGGCTGACCGCACTGGGAGCAGCACCAAGACCCACCGACCAGGCACGCAACCTGGGGTTTATCCTCGACTCAACACTCTCCATGGCCAAGCAAGTCAACGCCGTCTCATCCTCCTGCTTCAACACCCTCTGCATGCTCTGCAAGATCTACATGTGGATCCCCACCGAAACAAGAAGAACGGTCACCCAGGCCCTCGTCAGCAGAAGGCTGGACTACAGAAACGCCCTCTATGCAGGAGCCTCGGATAAACTCCTGAAATGACTACAACGCATACAGAACGCCTCTGCACACCTGATCCTCGACATCCCTCGCCACTTCCACATTGCACCCCAGCTGATAGACCTGCACTGGCTTCCTGTTAACAAGAGGATCACCTTCAAGCTCCTCACCCACGCACACAAGGCACTCCACAACACCTGACCAGCACACCTCAAGAGACGACTCACCTTCTACACCCCTAACCGCCAGCCCCGCTCCGCCGACCTCGCCCTCACCACCGTCCCCCGCATCCAAAGAGCGACCACCAGCGGCAGATCATTCTCCCACCTCGCTGCCAAAACCTGGAACACCCTCCCCATCCTCCTACGGCAGACCCAGGACCTACTAACCTTCAGGAGGCTACTCAAGACCTGGCTATTCGAGCAGTAGCATCACCCCTCCCCCCAGCATCTCAAGGGTGAGTAGTGCAATTTACATATTTCTTGATTGATTGATTAGGTGAAACCAAGCATTTGTCTACCTTTAGTTTGTTTTACATTTGTTTATTCACATTTTTGCACACACAATGATAACATACATATTGATCAATGTCAGTAGGTGACCTGCATGTGATACAACTTTACAACAACAGAACAACTAACTTACAGGACAGAAAGTCGAAGAAGAGATCAAGCCAGCGAGTTTTATTGCACTTTACATTATACATGTCTATACGATTATGCTTTTACACATTTTGCTTTATTTAACTACCACAACAAAAGCAACATTTGTGTATTTTGCTATTTAGGACCTTTTGTGTAGAGTAATGTTAATTTAGGTACTTGACTCCACCATATCAGGACCAGTACTATCAGTATCTTCAGTTTGTTATGTGCATATCCATTCCAGGATTGGACCCAATATATCTTTTGGCCTTGAGGCAGGGGGCATAAGTTCCCAATATAGGGCATGTTGGGTCTGGCAGTAGGCAATGTCCTGCAACCAGGCTTTAATCGATGGTGCCTTGGTCTTCCCCCAGTGCATAGCCACTCGTCTCCTTGCCAGGAGTAGGAGCATTACATGTAGTTTCTGTGTGCTCACCGGAGTATATTTCACGTATCCCAGTAAGCCTGTGAAAGGTGTAGGGTCTATTAGAGTTCCTACTGATTCCCCAATCATGCCGTAGATATCAACCCAGTATTTTGCTACAGGTGGGCAACTCCAGGCCAGATGCAGAAAAGACACCGGCTCAGCCCTGCATCTCCAACAGCTAGCATCAGGCCTAAGTCCCATGCAGTTTAGCTCCATCGGTGTCCTACAGAATCTATGTAGGAACTTAAAATGTATTAGCTTTAGCCTGTAATTGAGAGAGAGCACATGTAGTTGGGAGCAGCAGAACTTCCACTGCTCTTCTGAGTTTGGAGGATTTATTTCAATGTTCCATTCCATCAGTGCTTTTGGAAACAGTACCAGAGCAGTGTTGTGCATGTTGCTATAAAACCTTGTGATAAATTTGAGTGGAGTTGGGCCAGTCAGCAAATGTTCAAGTGCATGTAGCTTAGGTGGGGGCCTTAGGAAGGTGGTGTTTGCTTGTTGGCAGGCCTTGTATATTAGATGATATAGAAATAACTATTCTTGTTTTGCCAGTAAGGGGCGAAATGTATTCTCAGGATATAGATCTGCAAATGTGTGTTTATCCCTAGCCCACACCCCAGCACCACACTTACTGGTCCTCCACTGGGGGGATACATCGGTTATGCACCACCGGTATAAAGGGTGCATATAGGACCTCTAATTTGGCTCTGTTTCCCAGACCTTCCCAGCCCCATCTTAGTGACTCAACTGTGTCAATCTAATTATGTGGTCTTCTATATGGCTGGCATATAGCAACTGATAGTGGCGTGGGTGCAGCTTTATCTTGCTCAACTGCAAAATTAGGCTGAAACGGTACAGGGTGGACCCAATAATGGAGGAACTGAGCTTGGGCGCACTATGTATATGACGGAATGGTTGATGCCTTCAGACCTCCCTGTGTCAGGGGAAGCATCAGTAGTTCACATGAGACCCAAGCTTGTTTTCCAACTCAGATCAATGACGTTAATAGGGACTAAAGTGTCTTGAAGAAAGCCTGTGTTAGTGTAAGTGGAATATTTATAAATAGATATAAAAATGTAGGCAAAATAACAATTTTAGCTATTGCTATACGGCCGGCCAAAGACAAAGGTAGTCTATTCCAAGTAACTCTCTTGCCCTCTAGCCATGTCACTGCCCTGCCATAGTTCATGACACACTGTTCTTGAATATCGCTGCTCAGCCATATTCCCAAATATCAAACAGGTCCTTCAGCCCATTTCAGAGGGTACTCCATTTGACAGGGCTTGGTGTTTCTCGTGAGTGTGAATAGAACCGACTTTGTCCAATTTATTTGTATACCTGCTAGTCCCCCAAATTTTAGGATTTTCCACAGCACTGGGTTTAAATTGTCTGCAGGTCAATAATAAACATTGTGATATCATCTGAGTATAGTGATACGATGATTCCCCTGGTGGAGAAACCCAGTCCCCTGTCCTCGTGGTGCTGCGTCAATCTAGCAGCTAATTGCTCCATAGCGGTTGCAAACAACAGGGGGGACAAGGGGCAGCCCTGTTGTGTACCTCGGGTGATTGGTATCTTCGAAGAGACCAATCCATTTAATCTAAGTCTAGCAGAGGGACTTGTATACAGTAATTTGATCTGGTTAATGTATGTTGGGCTAAATCCTAATCTTGCTAATATAGTAAAAATATATTGCCACTCTAGCGAGTCAAAGGCCTTGGTGGCATCTAAAAGCACCACCAAGGCTTGTGTTTGGGGATTTAAATAATGCAGTACTGAGAAAAAGGTGCGTAGATTGTGTTCTGTAGCTCTACCTGGGATGAAGCCCGATTGATCGGGACTGAAGATCCAGGGAGGTAGGGGCTGCATTCTGTTTGCCAATAATTTAGCATACATTTTGGTATTGGTATTAATTAAAGATAGAGGGTGATATGAGGCTCTTTCATTGGGCTGTTTCCTTGGCTTGAGTAGTAATAATATGATTGCTTCTCTAATTGTGGGGGGTAGAATCCCAGTTTCCTGCACTTGTCCTTACAGCGTCAGGAGCTGGGGGGCTAACAGGTCTACGTAGCTTTTATAGAATGCAGCTGTGAGGCTGTCCGACCCCGGGGCTTTATCCGAGGGCAGGCTGTTTATTACTTGTTTTACATCTTGTACAGTGTAAGGCTCATCCAGGTAGGCCCAGTGCCGCTTGCTCAACCACAGAAGCTTAATCGAATCTAAATAGGTCAGCACCTCCACCGGTATTGTACGTGAGGAGGAGGAATATAATGTGGTGTCGAATTTTGTAACTTGGTCTCAAATTTTTGCGGGCCTCTGACCTCATTGTGGTTATCATCCAGTATCTCGGATATGAACATAGCATTACCAGGTGGGCACAGCATATGAGCTAGAGTTTTACTGGGTCTGTCTCCCTCGCCATATCATCTAGCCTGTGCATATTTCCCCCAAAATTTCACCTCTCTGGGTGCCTCCGCTTCGTATTCAGAAATTAGCTCCCTAATGTCTCTCAGGAGTTTTAGTTCTCCCGTTCTGTAATACTGTAGTTCCAGCATTCTTATGTTAGATTCTAGTTTTTGGATGGTCAGCCTAATTGATTTCAATATCCCAGCCTGTCTGGAAATACACTGCCCTCTTATAACCGCTTGAAGGCCTCCCATAAAGGAGCTTGGAATTGCACCGTTCCTGCGTTTGTGTCGAAATAATCTTCTATATCCCCTATGATTTGTTCCCTGAAGATGGTATCAGTTAGCGCATGAGAAGGGAATCTCCAATTATTAACCTTAGGGAGACCCTCGCGCATGGTCAGTCTCAACAAGACAGGAGCGTGATCCGACAAGGTTCAGGATAGGTGTCTGACCTCTGTCGTCCAAGCTGCTATGTCTGGTGACACCAACCAGTAGTCTAAGCATGACCAGGCATTATGATGTGCTGATATACATGTGCTCTTAGATGTATCCGGATGCCTGTGTCTCTAAATATCTAATAAATGTCCCTCTGTTATTATGGCGTTAAGTGTCTCGTTAGATCTTGGGTGTAGTCTGCGAGCCCCTCCCCTCCTGTCCATATGGTTATCTATTAGAGCGTTGAAGTCTCTGCCCCATATGACTGTGTCATGTCCTACCAGGGTGATTTTAGCCCACACAGTTTGAAAGAAATCTGGCGAGGCAACATTTGGGCCATATATAGCAGTGAGTGTAACTTTTGTCACACGTAGCCTCCCACCCAGGACCACATATCTGCCCTCTGGTGTGTCCAATATTTGCCAAGTCGGATCAATATGGACATCCCTCTAGCAAAGTTAGAATAGATAGAAGAGTTGATTGAGCTCCAGCACTTGTTATTTAGCTTAGTTTGCGTAATGCTGCTTAAGTGCGTTTCTTGTATAAAGCATATCTATGTTGTGTCTTGTCAAGTAAGCGGGTACCAGTCTGATTTTACGGTGGTTATTTACTCCTCTGATGTTCCAAGTAAGTAGATTAAGGGTCGTCATGGAGGAGCGGCTTTAGCATTAGGTGAAGAATCTAGTGTGCCTATTGTCTCTGGGTAGTTACAATAACGATTCTTGTTGATGTGACCTAGTGGTATATGAAACGGTGAACCCAGTGTAAAATTCAAGCTTGTATTTATCCTCTACTGGATTCCTACTCTAGATTTAATTATCATTTTCTTACTGTCCTGTATAACTTTATTAACATTACCATCCCTACGTCTGCAAACAACAACCCCCCAAACAGGTTGAGTATACGACCCCCCATCTTTTAAACTAAAGTAGGATCCCCAATCAAGGGCCCTGCGAACTTCAATGGGAGATCTCCCTTGAGGTATAGATGCACCAGCGTACAACCCCGCATTGCAGCGGGGTGGCCGCACAGGTGTTTGGGAGCCTACCTGCAATATAACAACGCAAAATGTAAATGGCAGTACCGGCTAGTGGCCGACTATACATTATTCTAACATTTTAGAGATATTTGCAACTGAGCAATAGCAGAATTAGATTTATAGCAAGTTAGTGACAATTTAGCAATACCTGGCGGTGCCAGGCTATACGATTCAGTCATTATCACTAATTCTGACATCAGGTGATGCAGCCATAGCTGCTCTGGTCACTTTCTTCTGGCCCCCAACATGTTTTGCGTACTTCATGGATGATTTTGCGTCTTTAAAATGGTGCACTGAACCCTTGTGCATTATTTTTAGTTTTGCCGGGTACAGAAGAGCATGGGTTATCTCTGCTTATTTCAGGAGACGCTTAAGTGCCACAAATTCCCTCCTGGCTGCCTGGACCGCCAGGCTGAAGTCCGGGAACATGGAGATGTTGTTACCCTTGTAATCAACGATGCCTCGTTCTCTGGCTAGGCGCAAGACTGTGTCTCGATCCCAGTAGTTTAGTAACTGTGCCAAAATTGGTCTTGGTGTGGCACCAACCGGTGGGCTACGTCCTAGTGTCCAGTGGGCTCTCTCTACTATAAACATTCCAGAGAGTTCTGTGCCAAATAGGTCTCATAGCAAATGTTTCCATCTTGGAGATCGCCGTAGTTTCCGGAATGCCTATTATACGTAGATTGTTTCGGTGAGATCTCGCTTCAAGATCATCATTCTTGACTCTGATTACATTAAGTAGTTTGTCCATGGAAAGCAGCTGTTCCTTGGCTTCAAGTTGGAATTTGTGCACTTCCATTGCGTGAGTGTCTGATAGGTCTAATTGGGTCTAATGGGAGTCTACTTGTTTCTTGACCTGATCCATTTCCGAGGTAAGAAGATCGAGTTTATTGTCCATTGTTTTTAGGCTAGACTTCATATCTAAAAGTAGGGATCTAAGGTCCTTGTTTCCACCCACTGCCTCATTCTGAGCACCCTGGTCAGTTTCCGCATCTGTATCCGCATCCAACTGGCGAGTGAGTCTTTTATTTTCAAAGGCTAGCTTTGTTTGCTTGGTATCATGTTTTCTCATGGCGCCAGGATTTTGTAATTCAATTCCCCAATCAGAAAGTCAAAGGAGGAAGGGGAGCAGATCTCAGGCATGTCCACATTGGGCTTAGGACTTCGTGTCGCTCAATTCTGCCCCCTCTCCAGCCCAATATGACTTGACAATTCCTTTACGGGCCCCTGCAGGCAGATCTTGATTTAGGGCCTTCTGTAATACGTCACTACTTGTTTCTTTGTTGGCAGTGTTGATGTTTTAAATCCACACTTTGGGTCTATATGACACGTCCTGCTCCCAGCCCCAATATTCACTCCTGTATCTCCACACGCCCGGCGGGGGCAACAGAGTAGCAGTCTATGCACTTCCCCTAGGCGGCACACCCAACAGTCACAATGATCCCGCCCGAGGGGACAACAGCAGCGATTACCGACGGTGAGAGCAGCCTCCTGCCCGGGACGCAGGACGCATGCAGTGCAGCAGCAGTCAAATGCAGCGACTGCTGCGAGCGCGCATCGTCGGTGGAATTCAGTCCCAGGACCTCACTGGCACTCTCAGCAGCTCCTTACTGGACCTCTGATGCAATCTTCGGCTTATTCAGCGCACACAGGTAGGCACCCAGTCCGCATCAGCATTTGGCGAAATCAGGTCGCTACCGCCAGGGCTCTCCGCAGGAGTCACCTCACGTCCCCGGGCAGGCCACGTGCCTCCCCAGGGCTCTGCCAGGGTCGGTCAGTTGTTTAGCGGCCAAATTTCAGCAGCAGTCTCCACTCTCCCTTCAGAGGCTCACTCTGCAGACTCAACGTTCCTGCCCGGCGGGGGACCACAGCAGGGCTCGCCGACATTGGGAGCAGCCTTTGTCTGCCACCAAGAAATGTTCACTTATGTAATTGTGTTTATTGATGAAAAAGAGTAATAATATGTTTTAATATTCTATATTTTCATTTTAAAGTGTATTATGAAATGTTTTTTAATATGTCATTAAATGAATGTTTTTAAGTTTAGTAAGTGTTATTTGGGTTTTACATTGTTGCACTCTGTTTCTTGGAAATAAAATTGCACCAGAGGGGCGCATATATATCGATAGATTACATACTTCTTGACCATATTGCCTAGGGATATATACTCTACTTGCATAGTACCCTGCCCTAGGAATTGTACATTTATTGGACAGGGGGCCCTTGTTATTTTTTATGAACATGCAGAGCAACAGCAGTCAAATGCGGCGGCCGCGGTTAACGCGCACAGTCTGGTGGAAAACGGTCCCAGTACCTCTTTGGCACTCTCAGCCGTTCCTTACCGGACTTCCGATGCAGTCTGCAGCCTATTAAACGCACACAGGTAGGTGCCTAGTCCTCATCGGCATTTGGCGATATTAGGCCTCTATCTCTGGGTCTCTCCGCAGCAGTCACTGCTCGTTCTCAGGTAGGCCACACGCCATCCCTGGGCTCCGGCAGGGCCAGTTAGTTGTTAAGCGGCCTTATTTCAATAACAGTTGCAGCTGTCACGGGTGGGCACTCCCCTGCGCCCACCCAGTCATCTTTACAACAGGATATTCATGCCCCGCCTTGGCGTCATAGCGGCAACGCATCTGCCTATTTCTTCTGACTACGTAGGCCGGTCGGGGGTTGCGCTCTGATTACAGACAATTGTGCAGTTGCTCCTCAATTATACGTGCCGCAGCCGGTTCCGGCCTTTGTTGCTGATGTAAGCTTTACATCCAGGGCAGTTTTAGGCTCCCAGTTTATTAGGATTGTGAAGAATTATTTTGCGGCCAGCAGAGACTCTCAAAGAGCGTCCATCTTGCTGCTCGGCCGGCCACGCCCCCAAGCCTTTGTCTACCTTAATTACACTTCAGTGCAGAGCCGCCACACCTCTTTGTGCCTCTATTGTGAGCAATCCAGTCTGGAGACTGCCCTACTGTGAGGGGCATCACTACACAAATGCTGGTTCTGAAGCGCAGCCTGGAAGACATTTGAAATGTAAATGTAGTGAAATTTCCCTTTCCTTATCAGGAAAAGTAGCTGCCACAGTCCTCCTGTTTTTGCAGGTATGGGCAATTTTAATGGCAGGAAAATAATTGTGAATTTGCTCCGACGGCATGTAGGTGTGTGTTTGTACAGCATCCTGTGTGAAAGTACGTCTGTACTTCTATTGTTTCTTACAATTTAGCCGCTGGATGGAACCCTCCCACTGCAGTGCGTGTCCTACCTGTCGCTGACAATTCCATTTGCAGTCATGAAGGCAGCCATCCTGAATCTCATTAGGAGGGGCAGTCTGCGTATGCCCATCCTCGTCTCCCGCCTGACCTGTAGTGGAGTTACAGCCTTCAATTCCCCAGAGAGTCTCCTTTTAATCCTACCTCAAAAATCTGAAACTATGTGTATGTTCCGATCTTTCACTTGGGAAACAAGACATCAACACAAAGGCCCTTTTGCTAAAAATAGCTCAAAGCAGAACATTTACAGAATCAGATGAATACATTGTATTAGCACAAACACCCGTGCCATTTGCAGTGGCTACTTTTCTGAAGCCTTCTTAGATCAGGAGGCATGTCATTGGGTTGCGGATTGGGTGCCCAAACCCATGTCCAATCTACAGTTTCAGGACTAATCCCAAAAAGCCAAGTAAGCTTCGGAAGCCAATGAACTGACTAGATTTGAAATTGATGACAATAAAACCTTCTGTGTTCAGTGCCTCAAGGCCATAAAACATCTTGCAAGCGCTGCGGCTACCCACCATTTATTATCTCCAGTATCCTATAATCTCTGCTCTTCTGAAGTGATAGAACGTGACCTGTTTTGTCATACTAAAACGTTTTGCTAAGGCACCAAAGACCATTCAGTCTGTAATGTGCGCTGAATGTAAATGAGCTTCACTATCTCAAATGCACCATTATTATGAGCCCCATGAACCCTCTTAACTTGCACAGTTTGGTGGGGGAGGGGTGAAGTTAGACACTGGACACTGCAGACTGGAGCCTCAGCTGTCAGTGTCTTATGGGAGATGAGCAGGCTCTGCATTCTTAGACAGTCTGAATGAAGTTGGAAGTAAGAAATGTTTCCTGGGCATGAACAAAGTATGGATGTCTGTGGTGCCATCACCAATTTTTTACTAAGGACTCCAAGAAACAAATAACAAAAAAATGATGCCATTCACGGGAGAGAAAGGAGTATATTCATATGCACAGCAAACAGCCTACATGGAAGAATAAAAGGGGTGCATACACGTACAGTAGCCACCCACATGGGCCGCATCTAGCCAGTGTACTTGTTATAAAAAAAACAGCGGAGATGGTGGCCTCTGGGGCACAAAGGAGCCTTAGGAGGAGGCCCCCATTTGCCCCCTCCTTCTAATTTTGCATTGCCACTAACTACCAGGAACTGGCCTGCCCGGAGCGCTATCCTGTTAATTCATGAATCTATTACAAGTTTCACTGCAAAAATGTAAAGAAATGAAGTTATTTATTCCTGACGGGCCCCAGCATCAGACCTAGGGTATATGGGTATTCCTACCCAGCCCCTTCTCTTTTTGTAAGCTCTTTGCTTGAGACTTGGCTAATTACGAGTCCTAAGATGGCTGCCAGCACTTTCTGATGGAAGTGGTGGCACCCAATCAGATCTCTGCACGAGATAGGGGGATTCGCTGAGCGGTCGCTTCCCTAGAGATACAAATTTGGTTTCCTTTCAATTAATCTACTGAACGGATTTACACAAAAAAACAAAAAGGCCCCTTATTGACCAAGAGATACCTTTCTGCCAAAGTTGGTGTAATTCCGTTCAGTGGTTTGGGTTGTAGTCGTGGTCAAAATACCTATTGGAATTAACATGTGAAGTGCACTTTTGTGACCCCTACTTTCTCTCAGCCTCCGCTTGACAGATCACCCCCAAACTTACCATACCCAATGAGAATCACTGGTGGATTTTAAAAACAAATCGTGAATATTCATCAAATGGCACTAAATATATAGGCAAGTCAAAAAGCGCTTTTCTTATGGAAACTAAGGGTCTCATTTTGAGTTTGACTGTAAGGGAACTGCCATTGAACCCGGAAACCCCGCTACCTAGTTGGCGGTCTGCCCCCATATTAAGATGTTGGCGGTTTGTAGAACGAAGGACTGCCAGAGCACTGCTGCCACCACCAGCCATTCATCGTCTGCCTTGCCAGCGGTAGGGTGAAAGCAGCTGTTAGAGGGTGGTTTTGACAAGCTCACCACCATCGGAATTACGAGTTGGTTTTCTGTCGAGCCGACCATGGCAGGAAGACTGCCTGCTTTGAGTTGGCAGAATCGAAGGAATTGGGGTGCATACTCACCCATTTCATTTTCTTCTCTTTAGTCTCCCACACGGCTCCCTTCCTCCAGGGCTCCCTTTCACAGCAGCATCTTCACCCCAAAGAAAATGACCCTGTTGGTGCCGAAGTCCAGGTAAGTCAGTTTTTCAGTATGTATCCATTGACTGGACTGGGCACATATGATCCGGACCACAGCAATAGGAAAGTAGTGGTAGTAGGTATTTTTTCATATGTCATGCATTTGTGTACATTTAACACTTGTGCAACCAAAATATACCCAAATACATCAACACATATGAAAAAATATTCCCTGCCATCAAAAACACAGCTGCTGGCCCAGCAAGAACATCCTGATACGGCGGGCAGGAGACTGCAGCGGTGGCAGTATGGTGGTAAGACAGCCAAACTTATAATCAGGCTCTATGTCCTAACTATAACTACGTACGGATGACCCCCAGTCCCCCAGTAGGTAATACATATAAATACTATAGTACTATATATATATATATATATATATATATATATATATATATATATATTATCTACTAGGCGGTCGCCAGTAGATAGTTATAGTTAGGACCGTGTTTCCAAAGGAAATCTGAAAATTCTATTTTGAATAACTTTGGCGCCGGTTGACGAATCCTCGCAAATTTGTCAAAATAGGTTGGGCGCTCCGCTCCGCTCCTACCCTGAAAGTGTCGGGGTGATTAGTCAAGCGGGGGCTGAGAAAAAAGGGGGGTCCCAAAACGCGTTTTCCCCATGCATTTTTCCGTAGGGACCTTTAGTCCAAGGTACAGCCCGAACGGCTGAACAGAATTACTTGAAATTTGGCAAAGAGGTAGTCCTCAGGTCAGGGATGTGCCTTTTGAATATCTGGAGTCAATCTGTTCAGTAGTTCCTGAGAAAATTTCAGTTAAAAGTACATATATATCTAAAGGCGCGCACCGTGCGCGCACGGTGCGCGCACAGTGACAGCCGCGAGCGCAATTCTGATTGGTTGTTAGATGTCAGTAAACATTCGAATTGGTCGAAATCAGGAAGTGTCGGCCGCCATTTTGTCTCTCGCAGTCTGAGGCAGTGAAAAACAAAGGTGGAGAACGTGAAAAGGGGGCAGGGTGGACAGTTCCTGACCCCCTAGCCTGTGTCAGGGGGTCACTGAAGGACCCCCAAGGGTGAAAAAAACATTTATTTTTTTGACAAAAAGCGCGGGGTACACGCACCGTGCGCGCACGGCACGCACAACGCATTGTGGGTGCTCGGTGCGCGAAGCGCACCGAGCGCCCACAGCGCACGCACAGTGCGCGAAGCGCACACGGTGAAAAACCTGAAAAAAAAATAATAATAATAAATACATAACTTAGCACTTAAAAAACCGTACAAATTCACTTAAAAAACCATAGGTTTCACACACGTTATAGTTAGGAATTAGCATTTAAAAAACCTTGCAAATTCACTTAAAAAACCATAGGTTTCACACATGTTATAGTTAGCTGGACATTTCCCTCGTAAAAAAACAATGAAATTCCCCCGTTATAGTTAGTGCAGGCAACTATAACTCACGCGACCGCAATCCTCTGCTGATGACGTCAGATATTACATCACTGATTACATATGTGTCTTTCTGAAAAATAAATATTTGTAATATATGTATAGCTAAAGATTAATGGAAGAAGACATGGGTAAATAGGTGTCTAAATACAGTGATGTAATATCTGACGTCATCAGCAGAGGATTGCGGTCGCGTGAGTTATAGTTGCCTGCACTAACTATAACGGGGGAATTTCATAGTTTTTTTATGAGGGAAATGTCCAGCTAACTATAACATGTGTGAAACCTATGGTATTTTAAGTGAATATATATATATATTTATATATAGTACCTACTGGCAGTCACCAGTAGGTAGTTTTAATTAGGACCTTGTTGCTATTCAAAAAGCGTTTTTTTTTCCCAAATAACTTTTGCGTCGTTTCACGAAGCTTTGCGAATTTTTCAAAACTAGTGTAGCGTTCCGGTCAGCTCCTGTCTTGAACGTTTTGGGGTGATTCTTCAAGTGGGGGCCGAGAAAAAAGGAGGTCCCAAAACACGTTTTCCCCATGTAAATTTCCATAGGATACTTTAGACAAAGCTAGAGCCCAAACTGCTAAACAGAATTACACCAAATTTGGCGAAAAGTTAGTCCTTCGTTCAGAAAGAGCCTTTTTTGTTAAATGGTGTAGATCCGTTGAGTAGTTGCTGAAAAATTAAAGAAAGAAAACATTTATATATCTGAGCACCGTGGAGGGTTCACGAACCCTCCCAGGCACAAGCTTCTCTCTGATTGGCTGCTAACACTCCAAACCAGGAAGTAGACTTGAGTTACAAGAACACAGTGAAAAAGAAGTTAAAAAAGAAGAAAAGGAAGCAGGGTAGAAACACCCTGACCCCCGAGGACTGCTCAGTGGGTCCCACAAGGACCCCTAGGGCCAAAAATATAGATTTTTTAAATAGTTTCGGCGGAATTGACGTTGGGGGTTGCGAATCCCACTAAACATTTTTTTTAAATGAAGTGCAGACTCCTGTGCTTCATTTTAATGAGGCCCCCAGGCGGGCCATGTCCCGGGGGCAATCCCAGAATGAAAAAGCAACCTCAGTATTTGGACCCTTGCAGAGCAAGCACAGTACTCAATAACTGCCAACTGATCAGTATAGCGAAGATGACCTGTCCGCAGTAGGATCCTGGGCTGCTTGTGGTAGACATTGAGGTGCCGATCACGATCCGGTAAAAAATGTCCCCGTACGACTCGTATCGGGTCTTTTTACCGTACGAATCATACAAGTGCTGTACGAACTGGCAATCACGATTCGCATGGTAAAAAGTCCATACGAACCGCACTGGGAATATTTCCCCACACGTCCTCGGGTCGGAAAATGTGTCCGACACGTCCTTGTACGATTCACCGTACAAACGTGAAAGGTGAAGTCCGACCGGGGAATCACGATCCATCCCGGGCGTCCGAATGTACAACCGTATGGTGAAAAGACCGTCCGCACCGAACTCCCATAACAACCATGGAGACGTCCAAACAGGTGCCCGGTACGTGCTGTACCCCCCCCAGCCCCCGTAGGTACGCGCCGACCCCCCCCCAGCCCCCGTAGGTACGCGCCGACCCCCCCTGTGTGCACACCCTTGTACGGTGCGTACCCCCCGTGTACGTTCGAGTCGTACCCCCCCGTGTACGTTCGAGTCATACCCCCACCCGTGTATGTACGGTGCGTACCCCCCGTGTACGTTCGAGTCGTACCCCCCCGTGTACGTTCGAGTCGAACCCCCCCGTGTACGTTCGAGTCGTACCCCCACCCGTGTATGTACGGTGTGTACCCCCCGTGTACGTTCGAGTCGTACCCCCCCGTGTACGTTCGAGTCGAACCCCCCCGTGTACGTTCGAGTCATACCCCCACCCGTGTATGTACGGTGCGTACCCCCAGCGCGTAGCGCTGGGGGTACGCACCGTACATACATGGGTGGGGGTTCGACTCGAACGTACACGGGGGGGTACGACTCGAACGTACACGGGGGGGTACGCACCGTACATACACGGGTGGGGGTACGACTCGAACGTACACGGGGGGGTACGACTCGAACGTACACGGGGGGTACGCACCGTACACGGGTGTGCACACAGGGGGGGTCGGCGCGTACCTACGGGGGCTGGGGGGGGGGTCGGCGCGTACCTACGGGGGCTGGGGGGGGGTCGGCGCGTACCTACGGGGGCTGGGGGGGGGTCGGCGCATACCTACGGGGGCTGGGGGGGGTACGGTGCGTACCGGGCCACCTACTCTGGTCGATTCGCGCCGTACTTCGCTTTTGCAGCACTTTTTGGGTGCCGTGAAAATATTGCCGTCCGGACTGCTGTCGGTTCGAATCGTAATTCCTGGTTCGTGAAACGCTGCCTGAAAGCGTCCCGACGTCACGTCGCAGCATTCCCGGATCACATTCGTATGTATATTTTCGTCAGTCGGTGTTTTTTACGATTCGTACGGAAATGGTGTTTCCGTGCGAATCGTAATTCCATGTTTGTAAAGTTTTACGACCGGGTACGAGTCGGACGGGGAATTCGCTCCGACCGACGGTTCGTACGCGGTTTTTACCGGATCGTAATCGGCACCTGAATGTGTTGAGCGGTTAGTGCATCACTAATGCTGTTGAAAGGTAGCTCACTCAAAACTGTGTTTCAACCCTGATGCTTGGATGTAATAACAGTGAAAAAAGCACTTGAGTGCTGAGGAGGGACACCTGACAAGTCCCGGGGATTAGCTGGTGTGTAGAGGGAGCATCAGAGAAGAACCTGTCTGTGTTGCCCTGCGGGTGGGAGCCCGCACAAAGCAGTGCTCGGCAGGGGCTCCTCCAAACACCAGTGAACCACTCCAGCCCCCGCCTCATGCTAGCCATTGCCTCTCAGCGCTGAGGTATCACGCCCTTCCACCAGCCAGGGAGGAGGTAGCGCACCAGCGCCAGAAACAAAGGCTGCGGTCCGAGATGGCTTCCCTAAGCCTCAGCTTCTTCTGCAAAAAGAGCATCAGCAGGAATGTGACAGTGGAGTGGAAGAACCTGATCACAGTGTGCAGGTAAATCCTGGGGCAGGGTTGGCTGCGGGGCAGCGGGCAGTGTGGGGCACACAGCTGTGGGTGGGCAGCAGAGGCTACCGTGACTGCTCGCAGCAGTGCTCCCTTCTTCTTCTCAGAAGTGCCCCTCTGTCTGGAGATGACTTCATGTTTGCGCCCTTCTATCTGTACAGATTGATGTGAACAGGCTTTACCATAACCCAGAGTCTGAGGGGTAATGTCACCCGAGCTTGCAAGCTTCTGGTGCTTGCCATGGCAGAATGTGCAGGGGCATGAGGGACGTGTAGAGGTATTATGAGTAAGAGTGTGAGTTGAAGGTGCGTACAGAGTGAGGAGTATGAGGGACGTGTAGCGGCAGTGTGAGTGCTAGGGGCCGGTGCATGGAGTGTGAGCAGGTGTAGAGGCAGTGTGCGAGGGGCAGGTGCATGCAGTGTGAGGGAAACGTAGAGGCAGTTTGTGGCAGGTGTGCGAGGGGCAGGTGCATGCAGTGTGAGGGAAACATAAAGGCTGTTTGTGGCAGGTGTGTGAGGGCAGTTGCATGCAGTGTGAGGGAGATGTAAAGGCAGTGTGAGCTGGTGTGCGAGGGCAGGTACATGCAGTGTGAGGGAGATGTGGAGGCAGTGTGAGCAGGTGTGCGAGGGGCAGGTGCATGTAGTGTGAGGGAGGTGTAGAGGCAGTGTGAGCAGGTGTGCAAGGGGCAGGTGCATGCAGTGTGAGGGAGGTGTAGAGGCAGTGTGAACAGGTGTGTGAGGGGCAGGTGCATGCAGTGTGAGGGAGGTGTAGAGGCAGTGTGAACAGGTGTGTGAGGGGCAGGTGCATGCAGTATGAGGGAGGTATAGAGGCAGTGTGTTTAAGGAGTTAGGGGCAGGTAGAGGCAGTACGAGGGTGTGTGACAAGGGTATACAGAGAGAAGCACGAGTAGAGGCAGTGTAGGTAGTGGTGCTTAGGGTATGTATGGAGATAATGTGGGAAAGTGTGTGGGACATCTGCAGAAACAGCAGTTGTGAGGAGCATGTGTAAATGTGTGTAAGAGACTGGAGTGTACAAAGGGCACAGCTTCCAGAAGCCTCCAGATCCTTCAGTGGCCCTCATTCAGCCAAGGCCAATGATTATCTGTGCGATATGGGAGACTAAGTGGGCCTTCTTCGCATTCTGCAGGGTTTGCTCTCATTGTGTGTTACTCTGCTGACAGTATGGAGTGTGAGATCTGAAATGCTCAGCATGCTCAAAGCAAGAGGGTGCATGTGTGAAGACTGCATATGTGTTAGGGGGCATGAGTGAAGACTGCATGTGTGTCAGGGGGGCATGTGTGAAGACTGCAGGTGTATCAGGGGGCATGTGTGAAGATTGCATGTGTCAGGGGGCATGCGTGAAGACTGCATTTGTGTCGGGGGCATGTGTAAAGACTGCATGTGTGTCAGGGGGCATGTGTAAAAACTGCATGTGTGTCTGGAGGGCATGTTGAGAGACTGCATGTGTGTCTGGGGGCATGTCGAGAGACTGCATGTGTGTCTGGGGGGCATGTAGAGAGACTGCATGTGTATCAGGGGCAAGTGTGCAGAGAAAAACTTGTTGCGTATTGCAGTTGAGGTATTGTACAGTAATTTCTATTCCGGTACACATTGCATTTAGGAGTTTTCACAGCTAACGGCACTACTCTGGTTTTTGTACAATAAACTTCGGCAGGCTTACTGATCGACATGTGGATTTTGGTTCTGTAAGAATCAACATCCGCACATTAGTATCTGGTAAGGGGACAAACGCGTAATTGAGAGGGATATGTCAGACCTGATACATATCAACCCAGCATTGTTGGATATTATTGAGTAGAATAAATATCAGCCCAGCCACCTGGCCAGGTGGAGTGAGGGGCATCTGAGGTGCACTTATGAAAACAGAAAAACTAGCGTACAATGGAATTTCTGCATTTGCAAGTTTGTTGCTTACAGGGTTTTCACTGTTTCTTGGTGATGCGCCTGCAGAAGTGTCCTCCACAGGCTGCGTTCCATTGTGGAAACGCATACATTTGCTGTGGTAGAAAGCAGGAGTATTTATTTTATTTTGTCCATTAGTTGACTGGAGTAGATACCTGTCCTAACAGAAGTTGTGTGCATAGTTGGAAATGCAGTGCCAAAGACCAGAACACAGCATTGCTCGGTAACTCAAAGAAATTGTGGTGATAGAAGCCAGGTGGGTGACCTCCAGATACATGCTCTACAAGACAAACAACGTAATAAGGGCATTCTGGCTAACCAATGAGCATTGTAGTATTCTCATATCCTTTAATGGACCCCTAAAGAACTTTATGTGTGGGAGGTGTTGGTAGACGTGTTGACTAAGATTGTCATTAGGTATATATTTATGCAATGCAGTATTTGTGGGAAGAGGAGAGAGATTATTCTGGCATTATCATTCTTGAACCAGGTGGACATGATTTGAGTTTTTCAACTAAGTGAGGGAGGTGATGGATTGAAGCTAGAATAAATGTTTCAATGAAGTGGCAGAGAGCTTGAAATATATGAATTTAGGAGGAGCAAAGGGGGATTTGAGTAAGCAGGTAAAGGTTGGCTGAGTGTAATGGAAGGCATTGCCTCATAGATTGTGAGGGGTAGGATGGAGATGTACTGTTCATGGCTTGAGACACCAGGCTGGATTCTTTTTACTGTACCATGCAAGTGATTTGTCTGCCATCTGTCCACTTACTTGATGTTGGTGTGATGAGGATTGTGTGTGTCTTGGCAGACGTTGAAGATTCATGTTGAAATAATGTATAATTTGATTAGGGAGAAAAAAATGAATATGTGAAAATTCCACCAGTTGGGAATTGTGGTGGTCCAGCCTACTGGAGACCACTATATTTATCAGTAGCAAATTAGCATAAAAAAGGAGATATTGGAAAATGTTCTCGTTATTGAGCAGTGAAGGTATGACTCTGTTAAGGTTCTTGTAGAGAATGATGCCAGTCTCTATTTGACGTTAAATTGTACTCCAAGGTTCCTGGATGTTGTCAAGATGTCAGTCAAGTGCATAGGAGGCTGATCTAGCTGGGAAGTAGAGGATCTTGGTGGAGTTGAGCACTAGGTAGGAGAGTGCTTTTTATGTAAAGTAGTAAAGACAAGGGCTTTATAGGAAGAAAAGCAGAAACATGTGGATATTTGTTGCCTATAGATGTGATATGAAACTAATTTCAGTAATGACTTAACCAAAGGAGAGATCGTTCATGGATGCCAGCTGGGTTATTGCGCCTGCTGCGGAGGTGCTGATACAACCGCAGATTGGAATCCGGCCAACTTGCCATTCTGTGGTGGCCCACGAAGCACCAAAGTGCTTTAATGCTAACGTCAGCTCTCAGCCTTGAGATACCGTTCTGTTGGCGCTATATAAATGGTTTAAAAGTTAGTGGTTGTCTGCCACAGGATCAGTTTCTGACCTGGAAGTTGTGGAAAGTGCCCCAGGGCTGTGTTTTCTCGGCTCTTTCTAGCTAAGATGATGGATGGTGCCAGTGGGGGAGGGGGTGGCGCTGAAGATGCCTCCAGCCCCTGGAGTCATCAGGTAGCTAGCTGCAGGAGAGATAAGAAATGGAGCGACGTCCGCGCAGCGCACAAAGGCGGTGGATGAAGACTTTCCCCCGGGTACCCCGGTGGGAGGCGGGTGGGGGGAGGGAAGGTCAGTCGCTGGTGAGGGTGTGCAGTAGCTGTTCTGGGAGGTCTGGGCACAGCAGCATCCCTCCAGGCCAAGCTCCGGAGACAGTAGCTTCTCTTGGACCAGCTGCTGGTAATGGATGGATGGGCAGAGGGGAGGCGGTGTGGGAGGGGAAGATGAAAGAGGCTGGGCATGGGCAGGGGAAGGAAGTCGAGACACAGAGTACACAGTGAAAGAGGGGAGAGGTAGGGGCGAGGGAGCTGAGAAGAGGAGGAACGTAGGAAGAAGTGTTTGCGCAGGGGGGTTGTTAAAATAGGGGTGGCGTTGAGAGAAGAGGAAAACACAAAGAAATCTAAAATTCAAAAACAAAATAAAAGGATTGTGGATGCTAGTACGCCTGTCTTTTAAATTATTGCCTCCTAAGAAATAATGAGTCTAGGCTTTCAAAAAGTCATCATGCTAGCACTCTGTTGCCCAACTTAGCGCTCATGCATTCATCCATCCATTGACTCATTTGTGCATTCCCACCCTTATATAGCTACAGAAAGTTTCCAGACAGACTCCAACACTTATGCAAGATAAATTGAAAGAATAAACATAGGACAAACATGAGCTTTCAATAAATACAAATAAACCTATCTGCAGGTAGGCATCTTACAATGGTTTTGTGCATGGTGTTTGATAGTTTTGAAGTTCCTTCATGGCTGCCACCAGAGCTTTAAGAGGGCAGAGTAACTCTGAGTCTCAGACCTGGTAGTGGTTAAACGCTAACATAGAAATGGGTCCTCACTGGGGCCTTTAGGTATGCCCTTAACTTTACAGACAAAAACACTGATCGATTTCTGGGCAATTAATTTAAAACATGGTATTGTAATCGAAGTCAGCAACTTATTTCCCGTTTTTTAAATATTTTACATATTTTACTTTATCGTCCATTCACTACAAGTTTTTGTTATTTTTTATGTTATGTTTCTGTAGTTTTTTGAAGCATAATACTCTGTATATTGTAAACTTTGAGCTGAGTTGCATCCGTATGTTTATAATGGACTACGATTGATAGTTTTGCAGTCGAGGCTGAGGAAAGTGAGAGTTCCTCACAGGGGCTGTAAATGGGTGAAAAGGTGCTCACAATACATGGACATCCAATCCTTGGCCTCTCTGCAGAGAGCAAATATTATTAGTCACGTATGTCTGTTGCATAACTGTGATTCTTTGCAAACTTGTGTGAAGGAGATAAACAAAGGTCAAAATATGGGCAAATACAGTGCCTAGAGGTGAGTGGGGGCTATTTGTATGTGTGTGCTGGGATGGTAAAGTGATGGAGACTGAAGAAGTATACAATCAGAGTAGAGTGAAAGGATGGTGTTGAAGAGGAAAGAGATAGGGTGTAAGATGTGCACATGGGGATTTCTAAAGATTTGAAGAGAAAAAGGGCACAAGTGTCTAACAGACTGCATAGGAATGAGTTGTGAAAGGAAGATCAGTCAGACCCATAATTTCCAAGGCCACTCTCCTTTACGAAACTCCACCTCATTTTTCACCACATTTTAAGCCCTGGCCACCACGAACCAATGTGTTGACCATCTTCGAATGGTAATACAGTGTAATTATGGATAATACCATACCATGACGGCCGCCTGGACTAAAGGCTGTGGCTTCGCAGGATGCGGTGCACTGCAGATTAAATAAATGGCAGGCAAGCAGCCTTCAGCGCTCTCTGGGGAGCTATAGTGTGCTCTAAAGACAATTACAATAAAAGGGTGAGAAGGAAAGAAACCATTGGAAAAATTGGAAAACTGAACAACTGGCCCACCAGTCCTGTCGCTGAAGTGCTCTTATTTTCAAGTGGATGTGCCTATGATCAGAAAAGTGCTGGGACTCATTTGGTACCAAAGCCAGTGTCTGAAATCAGCGACCCATTTCCCCACACTGAATGGCATCATGGCTACAAACAGAGAACTTCAGCCATTGGCTCTCTTGCACTGGTTTTATGGCTCTGGAAGTGGCAGTATTTTTCTGATCTAATTTCTTTCCTTCTCCTATTTTCTAAATGTGTATTTATATACATCTCTCTCTCTCTCTCTTTCTCTCTCTCTCTCTCTCTCTCTCTCTCTCTCTCTCTCTCTCTCTCTCTCTCTCTATATATATATATATATATATATATATTATTTAATTTTTTTCACTAAAAAAAACATAGGTCTCAGGGAGGTTATAGTTAGAAATTAGCATTTAAATAACCTTTGAAATTCACTAAATAAACCATAGGTTTCAGGGATGTTATAGTTAGAAATTAGCATTTAAAAAACATTTGAAACTCACTGAAAAAACCATAGGTTTCAGGCACATTATAGTTAGAAATTAGCATTTAATAAACCTTAGAAATTCACTGAAAAAACCATAGGTTTCAGGGATGTTATAGTTAGTTGGACATTTTACTCGTACAAAACCAGAGAAATTTGTCCGTTATACTTAATAGAGGTAACTATAACTTGCGCCCCGCAAAGCACTGATGATGATGTCACATATTAAATCACTTATAACATGGTCATTGACATCACTGATGACATCACTGATGACATCATCCATGTGATAATCTGATGCACCTCCTCAAACCCTAATAAAATCTTTGATACACCCACTCCAAAATACAGACTACAATATCAAAACCATAGACACTCCAACACCAATACATACATACCCACTCACTGATTCTTAGGTCTACATACCAATCTACTCACTCACCCATACAGTCACTCATACTTTCAGTCACTCATCAGTACAGGACTATCATATGCACTCATACACCTATATAGACACTCACACACTGCCAATCACCCATAGAGTTACTCAGACACCTAGTCAGTCATGCAAATAATTAATCACACTCCCATTTACTCACCTATACAGTTATACACACACCACCTCACTTACTCAAACAGATATTAATTACCCATATAGACACTCATGTAGCTATTCACCAACCCATGCAGCCGCTTATACACCAACTGACAGACTGATACAGACATTTACACACTTTACTCACTAACCCATGCATTCAGTAACATACGCTTATACAATCAGTCATGCACCTACTAAATCATCCATTCAGACACTTATACACCCACTCATTCTTCAATACACCTTAGCATATATATATATATATATATATATATATATATATATATATATATATATATATATATATATATATATATATATATATAAAACATATTTAAACTTTAAAGAAACAAACATTCACTGGATTATGTCATCAGTGATGTCATATGTGATGGCATCAGTGATGTCATCAGTGATGTCACTGACCATGTCATGAGTGATGTAGTATGTGACGTCATCAGCAGTGAATTGCGGGGGTGTGAGTTATAGTTAGCTCTACTACCTATAATTGCCAAATTTCTTTGGTTTTGTATGAGTGAAATATCCAACTAACTATAACGTCCCTAAAACATATGGCATTTCGATGGTACAACCACCTTGCTCACAAAGCGTAGACACCATTACAAAGTTACTTTATACTGCCATGGGTACCACGCACATAGGCACAGGTTGAAAAGAAATACTTCCATTTTCTTTGTTCTCTTATTAAATACAAAACAAAATTGCATAACTTATACACATATGCTACCTGTGCAATTACTGTATATTCCTTCTTTATAAAATTATCGAAATTGATTTTATACATTATATAAAATAGAAATTGAAATACATTTTACTAAAGACAGGATTTATGTCACACACACATATATTTATAGAGAGAGAGAGACAAAGAGAGAGAGATAATATATAGACATATAGATATAGATTCATATAGATATAGGGATAGATATATATTTTTGTAAAATTTGGTAGAATACCTTACAGCTGTTTTTCTATATCGCTTTAGAAAATTGAGATGGAGCTTCACTGATGTGCTCTTCTGACGGCCCAATGGAGTGAGAAATTTCTACAGTTTGGCAATTTGACTGCCCACCAGATTCAGAATCAAATGGACAGTTTTCACTGTCTCTAACCACCAAGTAAAGCTTGGTAATAAGTGGCAGTGACAACTGCAAAATGACCCCCATAGCATAGGAGACAACTCCCAACATGTGGTAGACAAAATTTTGCTTTGAGATTTCTTTTTTGAAAAAACTAAAACATGTAAAAAGTTTAATGAAGGGTAACATAATTTTAATACTGTAACAGGGACTGCTGCCATAGCAGTTCTTGACAATGTTAAGAAATGCCTGCTGGGCTGACGGACACCTCTAAACCTGGTGGGCAGAGGACCCTCGCTATGGTAGGTGCAATGTAGTCTGTTATACCAATGGATTCACCTCTGTCCGCAAAATTCTGGCCCTTTGTGGAAGTGACTCTGTTCATCATTTCACTTATAAACAGAATAAAAATAATGTAATTAAAATAATATGTTGTGCATCTAAACAAGATTGATGTCAAGTACTGCATCATCCAGTGGCCTTTTCAAATGAGTGAGGTCTCTTGTAGCACATGAATACACACTCATTGGACAAGAGCTCAAGAGATCCTCACTCTAGTTGTGGACTGACTATCCAGTAGAAGGGCCATTTTTTAGAGTTTGTGATGCAGCGCTGTGCAGCTAATCACCTTGCTGCGCCACACCAGAGGTAAAGGGTGGAAACGCACAGTATTCATCCAATACAGCGCAATTCTATCCTAACCCATTGTACTGGTGCTGTTTTGTCTGCCAAGCGCCAATGCTGGCACCTTTCCACCATGGTGCTAGGGTGCCTTTGTTGCATGCAGAGGAGTTTTTGTGCACCTACCTACACACAAACAATCCTGAGAGTTTTTTCATCAACAGAATTACACCGAGTTTGGAAGGAAGGTAGATTTTGATTCACAGATCATGCTTTCAGTTATCCGGTGTAAGTCTGTTAAGTAGTTGTTGTGAAAATTAAGGAAATTCTAATTTGTTTATCAGTGATTGCGACTAATTCACGACAATTTCATGATTAATCACAAATCCTTAAGCCAACAGTCGAGGATCCAATCACAGACCCACTCAAAACTCATACACCCATTCAAAGAGCCACTGAGTCATTTATTAATCCTCTGACAGACCTACTCAAACACTCGCAAGTCTAGTTACAGACCCACTCTGAGACTGACGCTCCCACTCACAAATGTGCTCAGACACTCATGAATCCACTTGCAGATCCTCTGAGACACTTATAAACCCAGTTCAGATCCACTCAGACACTCATGCACCCATTTTTCCGTCCAGTGGGTCGAGCTGCAGGCATGTCTTAAGACTCAATGGGAATTAACATGGGAAACATACTTTTCGGAACCTTCCTTTTTCTCAGCCCCTGCTTGATGAAACGCCCCAAGAAATAAGAATAATAAAGTGTGGTCTAATAGAGTACATCAATTGCTCCTCTATGTTTAATACTGAATACTTTCAGATTCTTGGTCTCTTAATCAGTGAGATTTAAAGTATGAAAGAGAAAAATGTCAGAATTCAAAGTTTGTTAAGGCCTGTTGAGATGCTGGATAGGGGAAAGGGTGCTAATGGTGCTTTGGTGAACCTCTCACAAAGTACATACAGAAAGGAAGAGGACCAAAGAGTATCATGTTTAATGAAAGAGCAGCAACAGTGTAATGATATGTTATGCTGCAAGGAATAGGTCTGTGTGTCCCACTTTGGGAACTGCTTCTCTGATGGGAATACATTTTGAAAGCCACACTTCATATGAAAATAATTCTTCAAATGAAGTGTAAGGAAAACAAAGATTGTGTCTGTTTTATAATAGATTTACCAAGTAAGGATTTCTATCAATGACCCTGATCTCTTAATATTTCCATTTGCAGGGTGGTCACAGTGGAGGCTTCTTGGTAAAATAAACCTTTCTTTTAACCATATTTCCAAAATTATATATGTCTGTGAAGTGACATTGATTCTAACTTGTTCCTTTACTTTTCCTTCTGCAGAGCTTATGAGTGCCGGTAAAAAACCTTTATTTTACTATGTGTATTACAATGCACTGTTTAAGGTAGCATCCATTTTCACTGGTTTAAATCCAGAGCTGGAGCGGGTATTGTTTTCACTTTGCTGAGCTCTGTTCACAGTACCACTTGATTGAAGAAAAACACATTTCAATACAGCCTGTATGAATTAATGTCACTGGATCCATGGGATGTGATGTGACACAGTTCTGGACTTTAACAATTCAGAGCAAGAAGCAATCCCCTCACCCAATCCACAATAATCTACATTTAGTGTAAACTTTGTGGTCTCCTTGAAGATTACTCCAAACTTACTTTAGATGCATTTCCCAAGCACATGCTAATATTGAGGTGATATGTTCATAGTGTTGATAGAGTATTGTTTTTCATCTGCAATGAGCTTCGCTGTTACTAGTGGTTTTATTCACCTTGAATATAAACACTGCTTCCACATTTACAAAGTCAACTATTGTATACCTTCATTATATTGAACTGGTTGCACCCAATGTGTATGTACCATTGAATTTGTATAGATACGTTTTATATTCTAAGAATTCTTTGCCACGGAAAAAAAGATTACAGCCCTTTTCAGCCATGTGGCTCAGTGCACAGATGTTCTAAGGTGGAGCCAGAAAATATATGTGCCACTGTGGAATATTTGTGTGGAGAACAGCAGGTGTTGATGAAACATCAGTCTGTGGAACTAATTAGGAGTAATATGGTACTAGAATGGATTTAGCTTGTGGTAAATTCACGTCATAGCACCATTACAAAGTAGTAAAATCAGTTTAGATCCATGGCATGGGTAATAACGATTTGAGGACAATTTGTTTAGTTATAACATCATATGGAAGTCGCAACTGCATGGGTTATTTCTTTGACCAGGTGGTAAATGTATGCAGGGGCTCACACATGGGATGGGAAGTGGTTGAAGGTGGTGGGTAGATTGGGTGGGATTTTTTTTCTAACAAGGGACAACATGTATGTTTCCCCTCATAGAGAAAAAGGGGAATGTGACTTGGCTACTACAGAAAAATTCTCATGATATTTTTCAGGTCAGTTTTACATGCTGCAAAAATCAGGTCAAGCTCTTCCACATCGGGTAACACTAAATGTGGGAAAACCTAACCTGTTTTAATATGGTGGAGCAAAATTAATGAATAAAAGCATGCATTAAATGTGTTCCTCCTTACTTGTATTCAGGTCCGATGTCTCTTAACTTTTAAGCAACTTTGAGTACTACATAACCATTAGGTTTTCAGGCCTTTCAGAGAGGATCTGGGCAGCAGACATAGCCCAAATGTCAATTGTTATGTATTTTGTAAATTAATTGGATATTTTAAACAGGATTACATAGCAATTGTGATATATTTTTTTAAAAAAACAATTTAAATAGAAACAAGTCTTTTGAGTGTAACCCTGGGCGTAGTGGGCGTAGTGGGGCTACGTGGAGCATCGCGTAGTGTGGCCAAATCTATGCACACTCACGTGCTCCGCGTAGCCCCACTACGCGCCGCCTGCCTCCCGCCCGCCCTCCTTTTAAAATAAGTTAAACTATGATAAAAAAATAAAATAAAATGCCTTACCTGCAGCACGGCGTCCCGGGGCTCCCTCTTCCTCGTTGACAACTTCTTTTCTCGCAAGAAATGCGCATGCGCGGGCGTCCGCGCATGCGCATTTGTGAAAAGAAGTTGTCGTCAACGAAGAAGACGGAGCCCCCGGACGCTGCGCAGGTAAGGCATTTTTATTTTATTTTTTTATCATAGTTTACCTGATTTTAAAAGGAGGGCGGGCGGGAGGCGGGCAGCGGGCAGCACGCAGGCAGCGCTACGAACACTCCGTGGGCGAAGCGGAGAACTACGCCCGGGCTTATTTGAGTGCAGTTATTTCAGTATAGCATTGTAGGGTTTGGTTTGTCTTTAGTAAAACGTGATGTAAATGTTTAAATATGATGTTCAGAAGGCGGCATTTCAGTGAATGCTGTTGTTTTGCTGTTTTAAGATGTGCATTGTGAATTGTAAAGCAAGACGTTTTGGAAATGCATTCAAGGAGGAACAGCTAACAATGGGCCTTAAGAGCAATTGGAAATTTCAGGGCTTTTATGAAGACTCAAATTTAAAAAAGTACTGTAGTAAAGTTTAGAAGTGTGGATTAGACAGTAATTGTCTAAAATCACTGGTATGCTAACAGTTGAGGGGAAAAAAATCATAGACAAGCCTGCAGTTGGATACAATCAATACTTCAAGGAGTTTTGGTATACCTGAAATAATGGGAAAAAAGTATGTGTTTGACATCACCCTTATGATAAAAAATATTTTAAAACTACTGCGTTTTGTGCAATAAAAGCAAGAAAAACTAGCTAAATTTTCTCTAAAGAGCATCAAAATGGTTTGGTATGGGAGTGTTAGAATACACACACAGACACACACACGTACAACAATTTAAATGCTGGTTGACGAAGGAGGCATTGAGAACTGACTGATGCTGAGATTGTTGGTGTTTCATTGAGTAGTTTCTTTAGGTATGTATGTACTTCTATTATTTCACACAAATCAATTATTTGCTATTTTCTGTAATTTCCTTTTAGTAACGCCTGGCCGGGTATCTACATCACCTGGAAGATTCTGAACAGAATTGAATGTTAATTGCTTGATTCTTCTCTTTCCTGGCTCTTAATTCAAGGACTCAGCTTCCAGATTCAGATATGCGTGTGATTGACCAACATTCTACTGTGGTCCTGCTGTCTCATCTAAATAATGTGTAATAAAATAGCTAATGCATCCCACTTTCTCTGTGTCCCTGGTGTTGATTGGGTCCTCCGTGGCTTAGTGATGCTTTATAGGGTTAGAGAGCAAGATCTGAAAACACCAGACATCTATTGAGAACAGAGTACCCTTGCGATGCACCATATCTTGTATCACACTAAATGAGCATGTCCACTAGGCAACACCAGGTCATGTTTGACACCTGCTATTCTGACATTTTACTATTTTACTAGTATGTTAAGGTCCAAACCCATAGCGCCAATGATGCACAATGTTCTGAGCTACAAGGCCAGAAATGGATGGAAGTGTCACACACTACTTGGGGTACTTATGAATGCGATCTATAATGCTAGTTGGAAAATTGAACTTTGGTGTCAAAATGCAGTGCTGCGAAATGGGTTGAGCTGTTTCATCATCATCATAAGACTTTATTTCGATAATCCAAGATCATAAAAGTGCAAATACAAACAAAACCAATTGGTACTATAGATGCCATATACATACATCCCAAAATTTCCAAAGTGCAAAACATTATGCACTAAAGTCCCAATTTTTCACATAACCCATCAGCAGATTCTCTATTTCCACTAAACACGGGACACATCCTGCTGTTCCTGGGGTACCTTATACACTAGCCTGTGCAGATGTTTGAAAATAAAGTGTAGATTTAATTAGTGTCCTCACCAGGATCTTTTCCACCCAAATGGATGTGCAAATAGTAAATTCTAAAGACTTAGTAAATAACTGTGAATTCTAAAGACTTAGGGCCTCATTTATGGCATTTTGACAAAGGGCAGCGCAACAAAGCAGCTTGCTGCACTGCTCTACGCCAAAGTGAAAGTGCAGGCATGCACTGTATTTAGGCAATACAGTGCATTCCTGTCTTTTCTGCCTGCACTGGTGTCATTTTGGCAGCCTAGTGTCAACGTATGCACCGTTTGAACATGGTGAAAGGGGGCTTCCATTGCAGGCAGGATTGTTTTTGTGAAGGAAGAGTCACCTTCATGCACAAAAACAATCCTATGAGTCATTTTCTTGTTTCTATATGTGCTTCAGAATGCTGCACACATGGAAAGACTAAAGAATTAGGAGAAATTAACATATTTCTCCTGGTTACGCCTCATCTCGGGAGGACTCCGGATTTGAAGCTTTGACCGGTTTACATCAATTTGTAAATATGGGGCAGTGTCAAATTCCATGGGTGTTGCGCGAGAAAACCCTCTGGGTGCACTGTATGGTGACACAGAGATTTGAGTTGCATCCCCTCACTCATGATTTATGAGGCCACTCAAAACCATGCAGGGTGGCTTTGCATGGCTTCATAAATCTTTATGAGAGCCCTGCGTCATGCACTATAGGTGGTGCAAAAGTGACACAACGCTTTTATAAATATGCACCTTAATGTGCAATTTTCAAATTTTTCAGTGCAAGTGTTAGAATAAAAGGGCTAGTACGTCTAACACCCACATATGGGTTCAAAGCAATAGACATGTGTATACATAACAAAGTAGCAGTGGGCCATATCCATTTGTGAGGGTTTTATCAAATTGGCTCTTGGCTAGTGTATAACATGTACCTATACATCTGAGTTGAAACACTGCTAAAATATGTATGAATTAAAGATCTATCTTATATACATGGATAAATATCAGGGGTTAAATTTCATGATGAACTATCTACTTGCAGTTCAGATTAAATTAAGAGTGAAATGGAGAAGAACTCATCTGATCCTTGTTACATAACTACCTTAACAATTCCTAGTTGGTTGCTTGGGTACACTTTGAACGACCAGATCCAGGCAACCATAAGGTATTTTGAAACAGCAAATACCACCGACCTAGAGGAATCTCTCCTTAAAATCCTAAGTGCCCCCAGGTGACGTCTAGGGCCAAGATTCTTACACAATGGCAGTAGTCATTTTGTCCTCTGGGAACCATGAGCATGGAAATAAAATATATACATGTATGAGGTTTATTCTCCAATAGCCCTCCACATACTGGGCACTTTTTCCCCACACCTTGGTCACAGACCTACTTTGCACAGAAGACTCTCATTGGGAGGGACGGGTACCCTAATTGTACAAACAGTTTCTGAGCTTGGGGGGGGGGGGGGGGTTGAGTGTAATTTCATCACCTGTCCTTTCATACATAGGGAGCATTTTAAAGTTAGTAAATTCATTAGTTAAGATGCCTCTATTACTGCACATTGTCTCTGCAGAAATGTACTTACAATATGCTACTTTGATTGCCGTTTCCTAAATGACACCATTTCTCTTTCCCACCCCATACTTGCATGTTCTCGTAATTTTAGAGGTAATGATGGATTGCACTAGACATTGTTCTCACTTTGTAGTTCCCCATAAAAGGGCTTACTCATCGCCCTCAGGAAATGCATGCCTATAGTAAATGCATACAACCATCAAAGGGCGACCAGTACACTTTACAAAGTTATTGCAACAAATAAGGTTTTAAGGAAAGAGTGAAAAGCATTCAGCACAAGAGAGCCAAACAAAGAGAAAAACGACTGCAGTGGAGCAAACCTTGTGTGACTAAGGGCCTGATTTTGAATTCAGTGGCCAGGTTACTCCGCCACAAAGGAGATACATACCTGGTCTGTCTTATTGCGAGTGCATTAGATCCAAGGGTACTTGCAGTATGGTGGATGGGATATCCATCATGTTTGTGACGTAGTTGCCTGCCCACTAAATTCTAAACCAGATTTATCAAGGTTTAGCATCACCATAATGCTAAGCAAGAGGGTGCAAGGTTGACGCAGAACCTACATGAGATTTATCAAGCCACGCAAGGCCACATTGTGTACCGTGGAGTGGCTTAATAAATCTACAGTAACGCAACAGAGCCCAAATTTCTGTGTTGCATTACTCTGCCGCAGGAAGGAATTCCATGGGTGAAGCATGGGTGTTCCGATGCATCCATCCACGGATTTTAGCACATTCCCAGATTTACTATAAATGGTAGACCTGGAAATGTGTTGAAATACTACACCACCCCAGGTGAGGCGCAACGAGGAGAAATATCTTTATTTCTCCTCACTTTCCCTCTTTCTATATGTGCTGCATTCTGCAGCGCACACAGAAAGAGGAAAATGGCTCTCAAGATAGTTCTTGTGCAGGAAGGTGTCCCTTCCTGCACAAAAACAATCCTTCCTACAACGCAGGCACCCTTTTATCATGATGCAGAGGTGCCTGCATTGACGTTACGCAGCCAAAAGTGCCCCAGTGTTAGGGAAGAACAGGTATGTGGCATATACTGCTAAATATGGCACATTCCTGCCCTTTACCTTTCAGGCAGCACAGCAAGGTAGTTAGCTGTGGTGCGCTGCATAAGAAAGGTAAATATGGGCCTAAATGTATTGCTATTCACTATTTTGGGGTAATTTTGCTTTGACGTTTGCATTACTTGACGAGTGGAACAATAAATTAAATGGGCAGTACCTATTTGTAATTAGTAGAAAAATAGCATTTTCAACAACCAACAATTGAAGAAAAAGAGTAAAACACTGGTTAGTTGGTCCAAATGTCCAGGCAAAATGTAACCAGTGTTGCGTATATGTAATCGGAAAATAGTGGTACAAAATTACACTGTTGCCAATACACTCAATGCAATTAGTAGCCGAATGTGTGAAACTATGACTCTGAATACAAATAATTTTCAGTATTTATTGAAAGGGAATGAAAATGAAAACACATGAACCATTGTCCAGTTGGAGGCGCTAATCTTCAATAAGTCCATAATCACTATCACAGAAGCCAAAAAGGAAACTCATCTAAATTAGTCTTTAGTATAGTTCTGTGGGCCTTGGTTAACCAGAGAGAAAGAGACAGAGAGAGAGAGTGAGAGAGAGAGAGAGAGAGAGAGAGAGAGAGAGAGAGAGAGAGAGAGAGAGAGAGAGAGCTTATGGGACCTGCCAGTCATCAGCACATCCTTGAATATATAATTCTAGTGGCATTGTGGTACAGACAGAGTCTACTTAATGATGCTCCCTTTCTCTTTCACTTAATCCTTCTGTTCAAGGAATTCAGACAGGTCAGCAGTGCTGGTTCCAGGCCAGCCGTCAGTAAAGCCTTTAAATGCTAAACAAATGTTATCGGAATATTTGAGCACTACTGCGGTAAAATCCTCTCAGCTCGTTCTCTGTAGTAAAGAGTCATAGTCCATCTTGGATGCTACAGTCAAGTGATATAGTAGTGTGCAGTTATTGTTCTAGCATCTATGTAATAGGTGTCAAATTTGACTTCATATTGTGGTTAAAGGGACAGTGTAAAAATGATTATCTTTTTGATTTTGTTGGAAAAGTCAACCGTCTTGCTAAAGGATCTGCAGAAAGAAACACCTAGGGAGCCTTACCCATATGCATAGGACACTTTGCACCATTTTGAAGTCACTATGCAGGCTGTTCTGCAGACACAGCCTTTGTGCAGAGTGGAACACCTTCACCAAGGTAACCTCCAGTTGACGTACCCACAACAGAAGCAGAAAGAGGTGCAAACATTCCACTCTTGGATATCAACAGCCACACAGACGGTAAAGAGAGAACATTCTGACCTCACCTAATGGACACTACTCACTCTGAACTATAGAGACTGTTGTCCCACCCTTCACTGCCACCAATTACCAAGTGTCAGAGGTACAAAAAGACTGATTAGCAGCCCCTTCTCAGCAATGAACCTAATCAAATTTTTAGCAGAGCCCTGTTTCTTCTGTCCCCAATTTAGTGTCTAGAGCTCCACCCTCCAGCTTCAGGACAGCCAGCAATATACTTTCATTGTCTGACTTTACCCTCATCTTGTACACATGAGCAGATCAGGTACTTCTATAATAAAATGAACAGGCTTCTACTACTCTGATTCACTAATACGTACAATTAATGTACCCCACTGTGACCACCCACAAAAACGCATACAACATGTGATTCAGTAACTAAACAAGGTATTATTCTAACTGCACATTGACAAGATGCTTCTAGCCAGTGTCATTGAGTGAAACAACCTTTAATAGAGAATAGTGAGAGAAGATTATTTACTGAAGCTTTTTATTTTTTCTATGCCACTTCGATTTATGCAGTACTGACCCTGTTCCAAGATTGGTATTCAGTATATGTATAAAAGTGATGTGCTATGCTTGACATCAAGGAGGATTCAATTTTTAATATTTATATGATCTGACAGGTGAGGGGATTCCGCAGCGGGACCCGCGAAGCGGGTTCCGCAAGTCGTGGGTTTGAGCAGCCCTCACACAGGTGCAGCGTCGGCCAGGACCAACAAACAAACAGCGTCCCCTATTGCAGCGTCGGCCAGGACCAACAAACAAACAGCGTCCCCAACTGGCATTAATTGTAATACAACACAGATCGAACTAGAGCACCTGCATGAAATGTATTGTTTTTAGAACATGTGACAACTCCTAATAACCAACAACACCACTGGATAAACCATTAACCTTGGGCTCCGGAGCAGTGTGCTACTTACTGTGAATTACATCAATAACTCATCATGGCATTAAACTCTATATAAATACAATTACAATACAATAAATTATATGCCAAGGCAAATTGAAAATATATTTGAGAAGCTCAAATAATCCAATGCAATGACAAACCTGTAAGAGCCAATCACTGATTGAGTAGACAGAGTTGCTCTGGGATCTAGGAACACTAGGGTTGGTCACAGAGTTCTGGTGAGATGATGATTAACACCTCCAGTAAGTAGAGAACAAAACACAGCCTAACTTTCACCAAATAAATGACATAAAATACTGGATAACAAGTAAGAGTAGAGAGAAATACCAAAGAGAAATCTTACTATTTGTGTCTTTAAGAAACAGCTTACAAGAAAGATAGTGTTAACACGCAAACAAAGTCTCTTATCATTTTGCTCTTGAAGTGCTCCACTGGCTTCAATGTTGGATCGATAACCTTATGTACTTAAAGGGTTCAGGGTCGGACCTGGCTATTTAGGGCTAAAAGGTTTGGTCCACGGAGGCAAGCAGAAATAGGCTACGTCGGTAGGTGCACAAATTGTTGCTAGGTGATGGTTGTTTGTGTAAACTATGAAATAAATAGGGTCCTACAAATGTTTGCTTGGATTGTTTTGAAGAGTCCATTTTAGAGCACTGCATACTTTTTTAGGGCTTGCATTCACTAAGACCTTTTTCTTTTAGCAAGTCCTTACCGCCCATTAGAGTTCAGCATGGGGCACATCAACCAGTGGCTAACTTTAGGTTGAATGACAGCATTCCACTTTTTCACAAAGAGAACATCCACACAAAGTAGCTCCCTTCTCTATCAGGGGCTGCTGTGGCAAAGGTTGTTTTGCAAGGTCTAAACAATGTTGTTGCTTTTAGCTAATGTTCATGCTCCATATTGTTAAGAGCCCATCCGCTTCACCAAATTGACAAAACAAAACAAACTATGTCAAAGTCAAAAGTCTGACAGACAATACTGGAACTATTGGCTTTGCCATTGGTGGATTAAAAGTGCTGCAAGAGGAAGGCTGACCCTCCAGGACAGTGCAGCCTCTATGCAGGGAATATCTGAACTACAATGGCATTATGGCATTCTCTCATAGACATAATAGACAAACCACCTTAACAGTAAAATCAATATGGGGGGGCTACATGGAAGCACTCATTTTCAGCTCCAGAGACAGGTGTGACAGTAGCATGTGGTTGAGATGGATGCCGGCCACTGAAGAAGCAATGTGTGTAGGTGATTTGCAGACGCTTTGCCAATTGCCCTGGGTAGAATAACCAATGTAGCCATGATGAGTATCAACACAGAATGGAAGGTTGAGCCTTTTTCAAGGAGCAACAGTGACATATACTCTTCGTGTTAATGGAGGTTGCCCTGCCTAGCTATCTCCCTGCTGCTCAGCCAGAGTGAGAGTTGGTATTGGAATGTTGGTGTGACTGTGATGAATAGAATGCTTGGGTGCCTGTGTGGATGAGTGGTGACAGTTGGAGATGGGCTGAGCAGCACTGGATTCTAAGGAACATCATTCTATTGGTCTGTTGTACACATTTAATATCCTGAACCAGAGGCTAATAAAGAAACCTGCAAAACTCCTTCTGGCTCCCTGTCTTAGGATACAACAAACAGAACCACTGAAAGTCGAGCATATAAACAAACAAATAAAAATAGACAGAGTTTCAAAGGCTTGATAGCGGGAAGAAGGTATCCAATTAGAGGTTTTTTACAAGGATGTAGTGATGATATATAAAGCATAACCGGAAAGAGATGAGACTCAGTGCTTTGGAATCCTGATGTGTGTGGTAATGTGTTCCCTTTTTCCTCATCAGGATACGGAACAGTTTCAGGAAGAATCCACAAGATAGAGCTATTGCTTATGGACCTTCAGGTTTAAAAGACTGTGAAATAGAGACTTTGATTCGGTTAAAGCTATTTATGGCTTATGAAGTATTATACCTATTCAACTCACACAAATAATACTTAAACAGTGATAATGTCTACATATTATAACTGAATGAAACCAACTCCTTCTAGCCCTTACAAAACACAGACAAAGCTTCATGAGATGGAGGGATTCCACCCAACTATAAGGAACCCTAGTTCTCAAATATATGCAACTCTGCTTTGCTTGAAGCATATCAGAACTCAAGGAACGGAGGAAGAGGATGGGACTAGGGCAGTAGTGGCCGGCACGGATCTGGAGTGGTGGGCGGGCTTGGTGGGCATGATCTAAAGCATTTTTTTTAAACCTACCTTCTCGCCGCTTTCCCACTCGTCGTCTCAGTTTCTCCTTTCCAGGGCTGGAACAGGAAGCAGCTAGGCTCCCTCCTCTAAGCCAATCACAATGCTGCAATGCAGCGTTGTGATTGGTCTGAGCGAGGTGGATCAGCGCTCAGCCAGGGAATGGGTGCCTGGGCATCTTCTTTACGCAGGCTATAATGCAGCCTGCATGGAGAACACGAGAAGTGCACATGACTGTTTTGGATGGCCCCAGAGGGCAAGCCAAACAATCATTGTGCACTTGGAGTGGGCAAACCACTCTTATACTGCTCTGGGAAGAGAGCAGTCCCGCCTGCCTGCAAAACTGCAGCAGGAACAAATACAATTAAAATAACCTTGAGTTATTATCATTGTAATTTGTTGTTTCTTTCATTGCTTTGCGGCAGTAGGGCACATTATAGCAATTGGCACACATGGTGTTTGCACAGTATCACGTATTTTGGTAACCCTGATACGATAAGGCACGATCTCCTCCTGAGATTTTCTGTGTGAGCACCCATTGATTTGGCTATCACAATAGACGCACGGTTTCCTACAGGAGCCTAACAGCACCTAATTTTAAATGCTGGAATGTTTTATGTGTCTGTGTTGTCCTTCTTTTCTCTTTTTCTTTTAGGTACCGCAACAGCGGGTCCACTCCTCTTAGGGACCCAATGGATTTGCTTGGTGATGTACTTATAATTTTTGAATCACCTATTATGTAGTAGAGTTTATCATATATTTTTTGGAGCACTTTCTCACTTGGTCCTGATGAATTGCCACCGACCCGTAAGGGCATAGAGCAAGAAACATGTCGACCTTTCTACTTCCCTAGGGAGCATTATAATCCCTCGGGGGTCACCTGTTTTTACCTAGGCTGGTATACCACCAGAATAAAATGGTTCATCGTTTGGCAATACCATACCTATTTTAACTCACTACACCATCACTCGCTACACTTGTTGCACCTACCCCCACGCACCAATACGGCTGTCTCTAAAAAGATCTCCGAAAAAGAGCCCCTTCGCGGGAGCCCGTCGGGCATTGCAGCGCCGGCCCGACGAGGAGCACAGCCCTATGATGAAGCATGACACCTTGCTAGGTGTGTGAGGGCATTCCATAGAGACTAATCGCTCTCCCCCCTTTTCTTAACCCCCCTTCTCCTAGAGGAACTGCACTCCTGGTTTTGTTCTGGAATCTGCATCACCTTGAAAATTCTAAACAGAATCAAAATTAATTGCCGGATCCTTTTCTCTTCTGACTCTTCATTTAAGGACTCATCTTCCAGATGCAGTTATGCATGCGATTGACCAACATTCTACTGTGATCCTGCTGTCTCATCTAAATAATGTGTAATAAAATAGCTAAGGCATCCCACTTTCTCTATGCTCCTTGTGTTCATTGGCCCACTGTGGCTGGTGATGGATTATAGGGTTAGACAGAAAGACCTGCAAACAACAAACATATTTAGGGAACAGAGTACTCTTGAGATACACAGTATTTTGTAAAACATTAACGGAGCATGGCCGCCAATAGATTACTTTTTACATGCCTTGCACTTACATGATAACATACTTAGAGCAGGGACTGCTTCTCCACGTGGGCATCCGAGCGTCACCCCACTGCTTTCTCACAGAGCAACAAGCAGAAATGTAAAATGGTATAAATACCAGCTTAAGTTTCTGCTTCTCGCACTGCTAGAAAGCAGAAGAAGGGTATGCATTGTTAGGAGTGGGCGGGTGGGCGGCTCGGGGAGGAGTGGCTAGACAATGTTCTGGGCCCTGGCTGCTTGGTCAGCCTCAGGGCCGAACAAACTAGTCATAGCACACTCTGTATTTTCATGTAGGCTGCTGCGCAGCCTGCATGGAGAAAACGGCCTCCCCATAGATGCCTGTACTGACGGCGTACTTGCCAATCACAATACTGCCATTGAAGCATAGCGATTGGCTTAGGGGAGGAGAGGGAGGCTGCCTGCTCCCTGTGAGCACTAAGCAGGAAACGCGATGCGGGACTCCAGGACCGGAGGCGAAGGTACTTTTTAAAAATGTCTTTGTTTTTTAATTAAATTAACTCCCCCTCCATGCGCGACCCCCTCCCAACATGACCCCCTAACCCTCCACTCGCAAGTCATACCGGCTGCAGCTGACTTAGAACTGACTTAGAGATTATTCTGATGCAGTACATGTCCTAGTAGGCATATTATCATTGTTGCCTGTACCCTCTGTCCAAGGCTAGCAACATTGAATGCAATGCTCTTGCTTTTGGTTGGAGATATTTCCAAGTCTCAAGACAAACAATCACATCAGGTCTGCACGTTTGAAACAGTGCAATTGGAACTGTGTTTTTATTACATAAACTGCATCTGTGCAAAATTCTGCAGAGGAGCACTTCTGCTGGGAGTATCCTGGAAAGCTGTGCACTGTGACTGAGATGCAGTCCTGCTGCTCTAATCTTCATCCTGCAAAGGGCAATAGCCTGCTAAACATCATATTGGCTTCCTGATACTTGATACACTGGTAAGGGGGGTTGTGTTGTCCCACTAGATCTGGCAGAGGGTACTCACACTATGATCTTGATAGTGGAGGCAGTATTGGATAGGAGTATAAATAGAATTATATAATCATGGTAACACACATCAATGTTATAATGAGTGAACTGTATATCTTTTTGACTATTCTTGTAATGCTGGTTACAATCCTTTGCTTCGTATTATAATAATTCCAGCTAACACTTTTTACACAAGAATACAATTGTTTTAATAAATGTTTGAAAATCCAAAGTGTATCTTTCTTGTGCCTCCCTTGGGCATGCCTGAGTAACAACAAACAAGGAGATCTCTATCCACAATTTTCAATGGGGAATGAGAGTGTTCATGTTCTGAGGTTATAGATACCATCTGGCACCCTGGTAACATTAAGGGTACAGATGAGGCACTGTGAACTAGCTAGGAATTAGGTCAACATACTCTGCTGATATGTGTGGACTCAGTCTCCATATTCTGATGGTTATGTTGTCCAGATGCACAGTCCTATTTGATTCGTAAAAACCATAAGACACTGTGAAGCAAAGCTTGAGTCTGGGTGTGAGCTCAACTTCCTGTGATTCTGGGCGAATCACTTAATCTCCCTGTGCTTAAAAGAAAAGAAAAACAAGAAAGAATGTGGTCTTGTAAGATGTAACTGTTGCTCATATAAGGTACTCCAAAACCTTTGGATGGGGTCGCACTAAATAAAACAGCGACAATTCATAAACAAAATAAATATGAGACTCTGTGCCCTATTTCTACCTCTAAAAATTGAAGAATTACAAGGCAGGGGTCTGTTGACTGTGCATTATCCTGATTGAAGAACTACACTAAAGATCTGAGGAACAGCTGCCTAAAAACAATAGAAAAACATGTCTTCTCTAATTGAGAGGGAAGGGCAACAGAGGCTCTCTAATGGGTTTCACACTTGACCTCAAAAGAATTACAGGACTAAACCCTCCTGTCCTATGTTCATTCCCAGAAACACTGACTGTTTTTTAGGTCTTAAACTAAAAAGCAATATATAAATTCAATTTCTCAGTATTTATCCGATGTTGATTTATTCTTAAATCAAGAGGTATTATCTAGTAAGGCCAACACGTTGTTCACAACAACATGTCGCTTCTTCAGTTCCATATCATATATTTTATGTACAAATGCTATTAATGGTATACAGCACAATGATGGTATTTATTTTACATCAAAATATGACAGTGATCACGAAGAAAGGAAATTAATCAAATAAAAGAGTAGAACATGGAGAGACAAAACATACAAGGAATAACTGAAAACTTACAAAAGCGCATGTTAAAATAATACATATAAAAGGATTCAAACAAGAAAATCTGCACTCTATTAAACCACAAGGAGAAAAAACACAACATAAAATGCTTCACTTGACTAAATACAAGCGATTCACTTCACACGATTAAAGACAAGGACTAAAGTACTAACATGGGAAATTATTTAACATGAAACGAGAAAGTCTGGATCAAGGGCCTTAGAAATCCAACAGAACAGCAGCCCAGTGTAACAGCATATCAGCAGGCATGAGCATGGCCTCAGGGTGAGTGGAGAGAAACTCAACTAAACGTTCTTGATTGAATCATATTATATTTAGTTTAAGTGGCTTAACGCCACTTTGCAAAAAAGGAGAAGGCGATATCGCCACCTGAACGTCACTAAAATTGAAGTTCTGATGACGAGATCCCCTTGTAATAATGCCGCTTAGGGGATATATACAAGAAAATTTTAGAGTGCGGTGTAACGCCAAATCTGGCAACGCTGCACCCTGACATTTTGAAAATTCAGGGATGAGCCATATTTGCGAACATACATTGCACCCCTACATTACCTCTAGCGCTAGCATTAAAAAAACTGCCTAGCATCAGTGCAGGCACCCTTGACCCATGTTGCAAGGGTGCCTGCGCTGCAGGGTCGATTGTTTACGTGCAGCCCTGCAATTTTCTGTTTAGTTGACGGTGTAGTTTGATTTTGTGGTATGTATATATTTTTTTACCATTTTGAAGGCATCTAGGTACCAAATAAGCTTGCAATGTTTACCATATAAATACATTCATTATTCTATTTATTAATAATTTATAAATTATAAATGGATAAAGCTTAAAACAGATGCTTTCACCTCAGAAAATTCTGTTACGTTACAGATTTACAAGAGCTAAACATGTATACCACAAGAGAAATGGAGGTTTAACAATGTTACTCACTGTGGTAGATAAGCATACAAGGTGAGGAATTCTGCTAGTTACAGGAAATAATGGTAACTTATAGAGCCAATAGTCACTCATCCACCTGTTCTATGAAACTGGCTGAGCTACAGAGAGTAAGCATCATTTAGAAATTATAGTACTGGGCATAATAGCAGGGATATCGTACGCTGACAATACATCAGGTCAGCTTTCTGGAACATATTTAGCACGAAGGCACGTGAACAATTCATTTTTGATGTGTTATCTGTCTCTGGAATCACGAAATCAAATACTCCTGCAAATTGTGGGGTTCATCGAATTGTCAGGTGCCTCCTCTCTAAGTTTTGATTTTCAGGGGTATACCGAGTTTGAAAAGTCAGGCGGTGTTATAGGCTAAAGAATAAATCATGGTGCTAGGGGGCATATGGCCGATGCAACAAGAAAGTCAGGTTTCCTTTTAGCCCATTTGAGAAAATATATTCCAAATAAAAAAGGCTATAAAATATTCTGTAAATAAAACAACAAAATAAGTAAAGAATGGGAGCTGCAGCTGGACAAAAGATGCTGCCAGAAGTCTACTCTCTCAACAAGAAGTGGAATTTGATATACTGTCCACCACGATGCACTGTTTTGATCATGATCATGCAGAAGAGGTGAGGGATACATCTATGATAAAGCCTAACATCAATGAGCAAATCAACTTATTCTACCTATTGATAACATAACATGGTATTTACATTTTGGAGCCTTGAAGAGACCTTGGCCTTATGGGTTTGAGTCAAACATGTGTTGGCTGGAGAATTGGAAGATGAATACTGAATACAAATAAATTGAAGTATAGTTACTGCTCAAAAACGGAAGAGGATTGACTCTTGACATTTATACAAGTGCCAATCCATCTATAGTAGATATCCTTCATCATTACAATATTCAATGACAGAGTGACTTTGTCACATACAACTCTCTCCTTTCCCATGCATGGTATAATTTGCATTTGCTACTTTTGACAGTGGGTGGGTATGACAGAGAAAGGTGCAGCAAAAGAACATATTAATACCCATTTGAATATAATTATTTGTCTACGATCTACATAGAGAAATATGACATTAGCACACAGGATACTCTGACTCCTTAAAGCAGTGTCACCCTGACATTCACATAGTTAAAAATAAAACAGAACAAATTGGTAAGCCTAAAGTCCAAGTAGTGTTTAATTTAAAATAGCAAGTAGCACAGGAAAGGATCAAAGACAAGTGTCATTTTGAGTGAGCATGGTGCTTGCTAGAAGAAATAAGTCAGTTGGAGCAATGTGCTAACATTTGTAGAAAATAAACCTATTAGAAATATATGTTTTCTCTCCCTACATCTCTGTGAAAATTAATTTGCAAAAGTGTATCTAATGTCAAGTGGCAGGATCTTCCATCCATGGAAGTATTGAAAGGATTTGAGATGAAAATATAATTAATGAATCTCACAAAATCCCGCTTTCACTTGCCAGGTTTGAAACTGAGTTATGCGGTTGTGAAATGTGAAAGGTACAACTCTGAGTCCCATGACTTCTGGGCTGTTTAGAGAAAGTTTGCAAACAGGTTTACTTTTACAGAATGCCTCAAATTAAAATAAAACAACATTCGTATGTGAGTCAAATAGACGATGCATTTGGGGTTATATTTGTAGTTACTAATACAGCATAATATGATAGAAGCTTAGCATAACACAGTCAAGATTTAAGTTAGCTTTCATGACATATTATGTGTGTTACTGTGTCAAAATTGCCACAACATGTGTTTCACACTCTTTATGATGTGTGTCTGACATGAAAGAATTTAGCTAGATCAATGTGTTAGGTGTATTTAACAATAGTATCTAATTAACCTTAATAAAAAAGGCCATATGACAAAGGTGACCTGAACTTTTTCAAAACACTGATCATTTTTCACTAGCAAGTTTCTGTGTGTTGAAACAGTATTAAACACATTTTCAATCCACAGATACATGTTTATTTTTTATATGGTAAAACTTACTGCCATGCTGCTACTCATGACCCCTCAGCTCAGTAGAAAATTCAGATCAAGATGTTTTCAGGACCCTTGTGTGCACTACAGTGTATGAGGCTGAAGGATATCAACTATGAATGAATATCACTTTATTCGATATAAAATATCATAAAAGTATGAACAGTATCAGATCAGCTTAAGAAAGTTCATCATAATACAGCGTGTAATGTTAAAAAGTTGAATAAATAGATAAAATGTATACAAATTGGAGCAATAGAAAACACATCATAAACAAAGCAAAATGCTTGTATATCACAAGTGTCCAAACTCTTGTGAGGTCCTAGCATTTTGGTACGTATCAACCAGGCGCAACCCAAAAATTTGGCAAGCCCGCAGACTACCACCAGGGAGGAAACATCAGTTAGAAAACAACGTAGCGCCACCCTATAGTTCACAAAGCCCAGATTTCTGCAGATGGGGCTGAGCCACTTCCTCCTAGCCGCCCTGTATGCCGGGCATGCAAAGAGGAAGTGTGGAATCGATTCGATGGGGGTGGGACAACCAGGGCAGTCTGCAGATAATGAGATCTGGTTTTTCCACCTCACTACCAGAGTATTAAGCGGCAGGGTTCCGAACCTGAACTTCATAAAAAGGGTTCTTTCGCGGGGACATTGTATATAGTCCAAATACTGCTCACATTTAGCCACCAACTTATGCTCGAAGAACTGATTAGTGAGGGTGCCTCGGTTGGAATTATGAGCTGCCTCTCCCTTCACCCAATCCCAGTAGGCTTTTTTGATGAATTGCTTATTTGATGGTGTCTGGTTAGTCCATGCCTCCCCATATCCAATGTCTGTGACCAGCTGCTTAATTTACAGATCCATTTGATTTTATTACCTGAATTTAAATTGATGACCTCGTTCAGTGCATCTGCATAACTGGCCAATTCAGGAGTGCGTCTCAGGCGGACCCAATAAAGCAATGGGCGTAATCTTGCTAAGTCCCTAATGGAGTGTTTGCCCAGATCCATGCGGAGTGGTATCAAGGGGGTAGAAGAAGGCAGAGAGAACAAACCTCTTAAAAAGTGATTCTCAGATTTCTCCAGATCGCAGGTATTCTCAAACCCCCAAATCTCCGCCCCATATAGCACTGAAGGTAGAGCTTTCCCATCATAAACCTTTAGGGCCGAGACGACTGGCTTGCTAAAAGAGAGCCGTTGTTTCCTTAAAATCGCCGCCGCCACCCTTTTATGGTTGAGAAGCATTTTAGCTAAATGGCCAGTCCATTTCATCGTATTAGTGATCTTGATGCCCAGGTAATCAAAAGAGTCCACGGTGTCTAGAGGCATGCCATTAAGTGAGATATTATTCCTAAAGCGTTTGGATGGGGATAGTAACATTAGTTTTGTTTTAGAAGTGTTGATTACTAAGCCCCGTGCTTCGCAAAACTGACTAAACCTGTCAAGCAGCCTTTGAAGACCACTTGGGCTTTTTGACATCAGAAGGGTGTCGTCGTCAAAGAGGAGGGTTGGGGTTTTCTCCCCTGTCAGGCTTGGGGCATCCGATGGAACCTCTCTCAAGTAATCGACCACCCCATTTATATAGAGAGAGAACAGGGTTGGGGCCAGCACACAACCCTGGCGAACTCCCCTATCCACCGCCACCCTCTCTGTCAACTGGCCCTGATTACCCCATCTAATTTTTGCAAAGTTCCCCTCGTGAGGGCGTTTAATAATATCAAGGATCAGGGGTGGGAAACCCAAATCAGAGAGCACCAGCCAGAGTTTTGCACTAGGGACCAGGTCAAATGCGGTTTTAAGGTTGATAAAGGCCAGATATAGACTGCCTTTCCCAATGACTACTACTTTCCAGTAGATCATAAAAAACGAAAGACCTGGTCCATCGTACCCACCCCGTGTCTAAACCCCGCCTGACAATGTGAAAGTACATTAGCATCCTCCATCCACCTCGTGACCCTCAAAAGGAGGACCCTACCAACCACCTTCTGTATGACATCGATTAAACTAATCAGCCTATAGTTGGCAGGATCCTCCCTATTCCCTCTTTTAAAAATAGCTACCACTTCGGCGCCTATCCAAGAGTCCGGGACAGGGTGACCTTTAGCAATTAAATTCAGTATACGCAGAATGAAATCAGCCCATCATTTTGGATCGTGGAGAAGAAGATCTCCAGGGATACCATCGGGGCCAGCCGCCTTCCCAGATGTTAGCCCTGTGATAGCAAGGGAGACCTCATTAAGCTTGAAAAAATCACGCGAGCTAGTAATTTCGGAGGTCACATCTGAAGGGGGATCTTCCGAGAGTAAGGGAGGCATATCACTATTGAGGAGTGGATGTCTATTGTCAGCACTGTATAAGCCAGTGAAATGTGTGTGCCACTGCTGTGCCGTGATATGATTGGGGATCGGATCATCACCCGTACGGCTACCTTTATCAATCAGACCCCAAAACAATGTGCCGTCTTTTAAAAGAGCGGCGGACTTCAGATCCTGCCAATACACTTCTTCCCATGTACGCTTGGCTTCCTTAATGGTCCTAGCGTAGTCATTCCTGGCGTGTCTAACAGAAAGAGTATTGCTACTTTGGAGAGCTGCTGTTAACATGCGTCTCTTCTCCCTGCAGGCTCTTGAGTACCACATATTAGAGGGCCCAGGGCTTTTTCTAAATGAGCGAGACTCCGGTATGGTAAAAAACAGTCCCATTTTTGCAATAAAATCTTGGTAATGATTTGTAAAAAAAGAAAACTGGGCTTCCTTAGGGGGTTGGCAGAGAAGGTCAAGCTCCTGGGACTTCTGCTCAACGAGGACTCTAATTTTGCACAATGTATCCTATTCATGTGAGACCCTGTGCCACTTAAGGCGTCGATTACAGTGAGATGGGGCTACCTCTTTGGTTGACAGTTTTGTTGCAGTGTGAGATTTAGAAGCACACCAATTATAGCTTAAAAGCATACATAGTGGATTATGGTCACTATCCTGGGATGGAAGGATTACCATGTCCACCAAGTCATGCCAAATCCGTATGACCAGCAAATGTAATCAATCCTTGACGGACAACTGAGTCTGTTGTGAGTGTTTGCCCCACTCAAATCAGAGCGTGTCCTTCCAATGACAGCTCTTAAGTTATACTCCAATGTGAGGGCACTCAGTTGTATAGCCCTTTGAGTCCACTTCTTGATTGGAGTTAGGCTAAGGGGGGGAATTGCAAATTTAGTATCTGGATCTCCAATGCCCAGAACGTCCTCAGTGGAGAGAGGTTCAAAGGTACAGTTAAAATCCCTTGCCACAATAACAACTGAGCTAGGGTTGTTATTGGATAATTCTCTCTCCAATATTGCTAGGGTAGGGGAAGATTGTGCCCCGGGAGACCCTCTAGCATAGACATTAAATATGTCCAAGTTGAACCCATTTTTAGGGCCTTTCACCGTCAGATATAGGATGTCGTTTGAGGGGGTTGTGTGCATAAGCATTGACCAGTTTAAGGAAATATTTAGCCAAATGTGAAGCCCCCCTGCTGGACGGCCTTTGCCTGATCCACTCGGGAAGCAGTAATTTTTTTTTCAGCTCAGCTACATTTCAGGAAAGAAAGCGTAGTTTCCCTGAACTGTTGTCCCCAATTCCGGTGCCTCCTACGCTTGTGTGCCTGTTATAATCGGCCACTAAACACCCTGGGTCCTCTAGCCCAGTCCCCCTATGGGAAGAACTAGAGGCTGTATCATTTTTCCTCCCCACCTTGGTTTTAAAACCAGGGCCTGATGATGAAGTAGTATCCAGTCAGTCTACTGTATTTAAGCCGGACTCGATTCCTTCGCCCTCCGATGACCGTAATGGGGATTTGCGAAATTGGATTGCCAAGTGCCCTGGGGGGGAAGTGCGAAATTCAAGTGCCACCAAATTTTCAGCAATTACAGCATTGAATACCTTAATCTCAATGCAGTCTGTCAGCGAACCAGCTTTTTTAATCTCGTGACTTTTGCCACATCCTCCCGTATTACCGACCTGCATCCCCTCACGTATCTTGTCCAATGGTTTACTTTATTAAGAAGGGATTCTTGGCTTTCATAACGGTAGGAACTAGTGTATTTTGGGACCTTGGTCATGTAAATTGTGGAAAATGGGCCCCTTGTATGTAATCTGCCCCTATTGGACCCTGGACGAGGCCAGACAGACTGCTCTGTACTGTCTAAGATAGCTCTTGAGGGGAGCCTATCTAGTTCGCTACCTCTGTTATCCTTACCAAAGCCCCTTTCAAAATGTGGGTTAGAATGTCTATGGGGGATAGAACTGACGGTAGATGTCCGAGCTTGGAACACTTGGCCATTCACAAAACCATGCCCAGCCTCCTCAGAGCACTTACCCACCAATTCCCGACCTAAGCTGACACTAGTCGGTATAGCGGGGGGGATGGCCAGAGGGCCTGTTTCCATGCAAGTCCACCTTCTCCCTCAGCAGAGCCAGTTCCCTTTCAAGAATTTCCACTCTCTGTCGAAGGGCATCGTTCTGGGGGCCACAACGACTACATGTTAGTGGTCTAACAGGGGGCTTGGCTGTTCCTGCTTTGCTAGGGGTGGTGATTAGGCTGGTACCTTCACAGGAATCTAAGATAGCATACCTATTTGAACAGGGTAGTTGGACAGATAAACAATCGCTAAAAGCTTCAATAGCGGCACTTTGATCTAAATTGTTTTTTGAAGAAGAAGACCCAGGAGTACCCTCCACTGATCTAGCTACCGCACAAGTAGAAAGGTTCATGGGTGGCTTCATATTAAACATTGCGGGAACAACTTTTATTTGGGGATGAGCTTGTGCTGGCATATCCACAGACCGGTCCCCGTCAACAGCTGGAGTATAGTCAGTACTGGCAGCCAAAATGTCCTCACAGTCATTCACAATGCCCTCAATCCTGGTTAAAACACAATTGCTGGCGGGATGGGAAACTTTTTTTAGCTTTCCTCCCTCTTTTACTTACTAGTGGGCCCCCTCCCTCCATTTGCTTCCTTTTTCCCATTATAATTGATCCGCTGGCCCCAATTTAATGATAACGTCACTGATGGATAGCAGGAATAAGTTGCTTCTATGCTTATCCTAGACGGGGCATCAGTACTTACAGACGTATATTCGAAAGTCAAATATTGCCTCTGACGGGCAAGGACAGGCCCGCCCTTGGCCCGGGCGAGCCCGCGCGCGTCCCGCGCTGCGGAAAGCGCTCGTCGCTTATGTGGGCCTCTGGCGCCCTCTAGTGACGTCCGGCGCGTCACGTGCACAGCCTCCAGGGAAGGAGAGTTCAGGTCCGGGCCGTTCCCCTCACGGCGGTGCTTGGAATCGGGCAAGGAGCAGAACAACCCTGCTGACAGCAGAGAACCAGAGCGGCGAGGGAAGGAGCCAGCCGTTCCCCTCACTGCGTTGATAAATAGGTAAGAAGCGCGTCCCGCGCTGCGGGAAGCGCTCGTCGCTTATGTGGGCCTCTGGCGCCCTCTAGTGACATCCGGCGCGTCCCGCGCACAGCCTTCAGGGAAGGAGAGTAGGGGTGGGCGGAATTTGCGGAATTAACCTTCGCAAATTATCGCGAGAATGTTTAAAATTATCGCAAACAAGCAGAAATATCGCGAAGATACGGAAGTTTTTTTCCGGCATGTTCGCGAGATTTTCTGCATGGTTGCGGGTCGCCAACTTACCCATGTGGTTGCTTGCGGGCGCGGCCATCTTGTTTTGAGTTGTTCTCGCGGTGCATGATCGCGAGAAGAAAGATGTGATCGCGCGACGCATGACGTCACTGCGGGCGCGAACTGTCGCGAGACAGCGCAAATGGCTAAAAACAATACAACATCTCATGGAGAACGCGACCGGATCAAGAAAACTTGTCGGCGAACGCAGGGATTCAGGTAAGGCGATCGCGCGCGCGCGAGAATGTATCATTTTACAGCGCGAGCAAGAAACAAATTATCGCCAAGCTGCGGAAACCGGAATTTTTGACATTTTCGCGCTCTCCGCGGAACGCAAAAATGTCAAATTATCGCAATTTCCGCGAACGGAACGAAATTTTTGCCCAGGCCTAAAGGAGAGTTCAGGTCCGGGCAGTTCCCCTCACGGCGGTGCTTGGAATCGGGCAAGGAGCAGAACAACCCTGCTGACAGCAGAGAACCAGAGCGGCGAGGGTAGGAGCCAGCCGTTCCCCTCACGGCGTTGATAAATAGGTAAGAAGCGCGTATGAGGCTGAAGGATATCAACTAACAAATCCTGTGTCTTCAGGCATGCTCAGCACCGGGCGTCCTCCCAGTGCAAGCACCACTCCTTCGCTCAACTGCTATGAACTCCCAATGTAATGTCAATGTCCTCCCAGATTTGAACACGTGCTGCATTACTCAGCTGGCTTTTTAGTCCCTTGAAAAGCTGGGGTTATTTTTGAGGACCTTATTCTGATATCCTCTAATTCCTCCAGGTATAAACTTGGGATCCTATCTTCTTTTGCCTTAGCCAAGTGGGGGTTTCTGGAACAAAACAAGCAGCAGGATGGAAATTACAAGTGTGGATGAATCATGTATCCACTTGTAATATGGAATATTTTGATGAATAAAGGAAGGTTATATCAATTGATACATATTACATTTAGAATTGCAAATTTGGTAATTATGTAATGATGTTGCAACAGTAGTATCTTAAAATTGTATATGAGGATGGTGTCACATTCACAACTCATTATCCGCTCGAAGCTGTCAAATCTTTGTGATTCACCAACCAAACTTGCAAGTCAGGTGAAAAGTGAGGTCACTAGTTTGTGACACACCTGCAGACCCTGACAGCTGTTCTATGTCCTACCCTGGGATCATGGATGGAGCCGCAGTTTAGGGGTAAAGTCTACATGTAAGCACCATTGCAAAGACAATACACTAGAATGATCTTGTGCAATTCTAGGGAGTCATTGACCACCTTTCTGTATGATAAATATATTTGAAGGGTGGCTTAACGGATGCCAAAAGTTCATTCAATAATGGCTTGCATTTGTGTGTGTGCCTTGTTGTACCTTCGTCGAAGCTGTGCGATTGGATAATGGAAGAGGATTAGGAAATGGAACAAAGGAGAGCGAATATACAGCATCACATGCAGGAAAGACATGATATTTTTCATGCAGTTACCCTGAGAATATAGCAGACATTGTATAAATGTTTACATTCAATCTTTGCCTCATGAATGTATGTTGTGAATGGGTGAAGTTATGAAATAATACCTTTGTGAATCCATACCCAAGGTATACAAGCAAACCTAGTGTAAGTAGGTTAAATTGACCTTAGCCACATATCACCAACATCCCCAGCAACCAACTCATGTGGAATGTTGCAAAATAGAGCTGTTGTGTGAAGCAGCCCCTGTCATTACAGACGGTTTGTAAACTGAAGGAGTGCCAGTGGTGTCTGTTTTGGAAATGCTGTTCTATCTGGCTGGGTGGCTGAAGTGCCAAATGCGGAATCAATTTCATCTAGTTCCGGAGGAAACTGGGTAGAGGTGTTGTATTCCTATGCCAAACATTGCTTTTCTAACAGTGAATCTGGCATGGTGATTGTTGGAACCAGCACTTTCTGGTTGGCTGAAGGGATACACCCAGTCAGGTAGAATCTACCACTCCCATTAAGAACGGGTGAATACACTTGCTGTATAACCTGTGCTCACCCTTGAGTAGCTTGGCAGTGAGAAGTCAGGCTTTCCACAGAGGCAATGTGTAAAGCAAAGGCACAGTAGTCACATGCGATAAATATAGTGAGTGTCACAAAAGAGATTTCACGCAGGATGTATGTAAATAACGTTTACATTCAACACACATATTCAATCATTATCACATAAACATTATGTACTTTTGCGCATAAAACCCATTTGAAAATATTACTAACAGTACTAGGCCCACTTGTATGGTTATGATATCAATAGTATGCACGCTGTGGACAATTCCTATTCCCCTCCACCCAGAGAGAGAGAGAGAGCACCCTTATGCGGTGTGATACGCTGTCCAGCCCAGGCCTACCATAGCAATTCTGAAAATACAATCCCACACAGTTAAAGTGTTTACCCTGACTCACAACAATATCAATGATATGTAGAGAAATGAAACAATAACACTTTCTGGCAGCACTGCAGGCCGGAGCCACATGGGCAAACCCAATGTCAAATGTATTGTGCTTTTGATATGACAACATATAAAGCAGCACCACCAGCCAGTGTCGTGAATCACAGGCAGTCCACAGGCTACCACTCCCACTCACACACACTCACTCCGCTCAGCTACCCGTTACTACAGGTACCAGCCCAGTCTGTACGGAGCTCTCTTGCATACATACGCACTCAGCACCCTAATGCTGTACTACTGGTGCCCAGCAGATCAATGGATAACATACTGCTGACTCTGTATTCCCAGCCCGTCCACCTAGATATGAAGCTGCACGCGGCCAAAGTCACACTTAGTCTGGGTCCTCAGGAAGCAGGTGGGGATATTTAACAAGTTTTAATTAGGAGTTAGACATATACAAGGGGAGTTTACAGCCACTAGGTACATTCACCCACAGGTTCCACAACACAATGGAGGCACGCAGTCTCTTGACCCACTTCTGACTGTCTCAAAAGTGTTCCTTCAACCTAGTCAATCTCTCTCATGCTACTACCCAATACCAAGATAACTTAAGGAGGGCCTAGGTGTGGAAAGGGCAGTTAGTGTTCTGTGATGATTGTCAAAAGGGAGGAACCAATGAATGGGGAGTAAGACAGGGGGAGGCCCCCCTTTCACAATGATCAGGGTCATGGGCAGGCAATCAGGGCACAGTGTCTGGTGCACGTTGGTATGGATCACACCAGACACTTCAGGTCTCAAACACGAAGAGTGGCAAAATCCATACCTCCCTGGAAATGAGGCACAATGACCAGTGCATGTTAGAATGGGTTGCACCAGGCAACACACAGGTGCAAGTTCAGCAGAGCATGAGGTAGAAAGAGACGCTGCTACTAAAACGGTCCACACAAAGTCCCACAACTGGTGAATCCGCTCACCACCAACTAGATGCTTATGAGTGTCAGGGTTCCTGCGATACAAGCTCCACACCCCTAAATGCAGGCAAAATTTCAAGGGCTTCAGACCAAACATTCTGGTCTCCAGACACAAATCTTAGCTTCATGCTCACACCGCACTACCCAATTCGATCGAGTAGCTGAGATGGGCATTTGAGAAGGCACCACTCTCAAGATGTCACAGGTAGATGTTGTAGGTCCCTCGCAGGAGACCTTTGATGCCCCTGAGATCTTCATGAAACAGGAAGCCAACCAACAGGCCTTTGGAGAGCACACTTCAGGGCACCATACTTCAGCAGGGCTTTGTCCCAGGCCAGCCACTAGAAGGGGCACACAGTACCCTTCATGGGCAGTAATCCTCCATGTGCACAACAGAGTCCTCTGGCAATATACACCACGCAGTCCTGGTTTACTGGTCCCTGGAAGTTCATCTCACCCTTTGCTGAAGGATGGCACCAGTGCTTGTATGACAGAATAACAATTGCGTGAAGCACGCATTCCTTAACCAAACAAGCAGAACTGTGACAATGCCTAAACCACGGAAGTGTTTAGCATGCATGTCTGAACAATGCAAATAGTTGCTAATATATTAACTGTACCTTAACCACGCATTCCATTAGCTTCTTGTAGTGATTACACTACGGGAATCCTTAAGGCAGGCTAACACACACTGTAACACCCTTCTTTCCATGTCCTAACACCGGTACAAATGGAGCAATAGCCCGCTGCACTACGTTTCTCAGCACGCAGTGGGATATCACAGAAACAAACGTTGGTTGTAGCCCGGCCCCTACTTAAGCACTTCCTCTTCCGGGGAACAGTTCTTGACAATCTTGGATCGGAGCCTCGTCGTAGGCGGATGGTATTACCCGCCAGATCCTGTGCTAAAGAATCATCCGTGTCTCTCATGTTTCCCGAAGACTCTGCGCTGCCCGATCATGGCCAAGAGCTGTACTTCGTTTCTGTCCTCCGACCGGGCATTCCAAGCCTAGGATTAGCCAGGTAACAGGCAGGGAAGAGCGCCGGAGCGCTTCCCTTCCGCCCGCGACTTTGTTTTCCTTTTTTACAGTTGCGCTGTGAATTAACAGTAAGGAGGAGCGCCGGAGCGCTTCCCTCCTAAACCGCGACATTGCTTTTTCCTTTTGTTTTACACTTGCACTGTGTTTCTTTAACAGCGGATTACAGTTGGGCACATTCCGTAGGTCACGGAACTGCTATTAGTGCTCGATAACACGTTTATCGCTCCTTTGTTCAGCTGATTGTTGCACTTCCACGATAAACTGTTGTTGTGACTACCTTTCCTGCTGGCTCTGGGCTGTGACTGTAACAGCGATTAGGAGCGCTTTTCAGACTTGGATATTATTTGAATTTTGATGCTACTTGAAATCTTGCATTGTATTTCTTGTGAGATTTGGATGTTCTCCCTGTTTTTACCCCTTATGTGGTGGACCTTCCGAAAGATTTCAGTATCCACATATACTTCAAATGAAGGTTGCAGCAGGGCTCCTTGTAATTGTGTGTATGGTTTCACTTTGAATGAACTGATATGTGTTTACTTGAGGTGCTACTCACTCCTGTTGTTTTCTCTTCGCTCTGTAGTACTGAAACCCTGAAGGATGTCAGCCCAACCCTAGACCAGACCAGGGACAAAACAAGCGTAGCTGCACATCGTTTGTTATTTTATCCCTTCCCCTTTCCCCCGGGGTGCTACCTTCAGCAGTAGAGTTCCTATTACTCTGTTGGGAGGTGCATTCAGGGGAATTTGGAGACTTCACATCTAACCATCGTTCCTGCTGGTCACTTGATCAGGTTAGTGGCGTTTAATTATTTTCTTGTGCTACTGATAACCTGACACTTCTGACTTCGTTGTTCAGGCTGTTTCCCAAAGATGCATACTCCTACTAGTTGGCAGATATATGCACTCACAATTGGTTAATACCATCCACGTCAGAGCTTTCTGTGTGCCTTCCTGTGTCCAGGCATTTGCATAAATCTATATGTGTGGAGATTCCCCTCCTTTCAATATACATGATTTATGTTTCTGTCAATCTAAAGAGCTGCTCTTCATAATAATATCTTGTCCAAAATATACATACATTTGGTTCCAGGTTAAAAGTATTACATTTATCATACGGAGGGCTCAGGACATTTTGAATATGCTCTAGTCTAAGTTTCCCAGGAGAATCTTAGTGGCCGTGATTTGTGCATTTTGAGTTAGAAGTGCAGTAATGTCAGCTCGGTCTTACCTAGTTGCTAACATGGCAGCACTGAGACTGAGAAATTAATCCATTCACAAAATAAATCTATCTTGCATAGTAATTATGCAAACCTATATTGGGGTGCATTCTGCGATAGAAATGCAATGGATATGTGAAGTGATAATATTGAATTTTGCTAATTTAACACGCCCTACGAATCTGAATCGTAATATTTATATTGCAAATCAGTTAAGAAACCCAACTGTGCTATTGTACTAATTTCAATGCTTATTTAAACAAATGTGAGGCATGAAAGTAAAAATAAGTGGATTAAGGGCCAGAAATATTTTCATCCTAGGTAACACCAAACGTCGTGTTGCCCAAACAACAGCCTGTTCAACTAACTCAGAAGCACGCAGTATCTTAAGCAAACACTGCCATCTAGCTTTCATTGTAAGTCTTTTATGAACACCTATTTATTTTCCTTTTTCAAATTATTATTAGTGTAATATATATGGTTAAATATGCATAATACATCATGTACTTACTGTGCTTAATGCGTTGTTCAGTCGTGCGTGGTTAATCAATTTGTGTGCTTAAACCATGTGTGGTTAAGATTTTCGTGTTGTTCAGACTACGTGCTTAAGATATTGCGTGCTTCTGACTTTGTTGTTCAGGCTGTTTCCCAGCACCAGTCATGTGTCTTTGAAGTTAGGGGTGGTTTAGGGGGTTTCCCTTTGAACCACAGATATCTCCCCTAACTTGTAGGCCTGTCTACCATGGGGCTGTGGAATGTACATCTTAATCTTTAGTGGGCCATGATCGGGCCCCTAGAGGCTAAGTGTCAAAACCTCTATCTCCAATCCATCCCATCCAGCCCTCAAATGGCAGAGGTTTGTCATTCTCATGATATGCCCATGGCTTTTGACTTTGACTGGGGAATGCACAGATATGCGGCCCCAACACCTGGTGTCCTCTGGAGCCAGGCACCAGGGCAAACAATACTCTTACAGCCTAGAAATGTCCATATTCTAAAAGTAGCATTCCAAAGTGAGTTATGCCAAAACCCCCCTTTATCATTGAAAAGGGTTTGGCATGCGAATCCATTGATAGACAGCATTATGAGAGTGCTCCACTTCAGTCCATTATTGGAGCCCGAAGTTATGTCAATCACTTCCCCATGTTAACCTATAGGAAGAGCAAGCCTCATAAGTAGTGACAAGGTATAGCTCTTTACCTGGGTGCACGAGTGCTAGTGCACACACAGATCTGCAATGGCAGGTTGGACACACAGGGGCTGATTCACAAAGGTAATCTGAGACATATTCTAACTATACGACCTATGGTATTCACAGAGATCATTTACGAGTCGTATCTTTATGTCCACAGTCGGGCGGTACTCTCCGCACCCAGGCCGTACTCTCCGGCCCGGTCGTACTCTCCGGCTAGGTCTGGATGGAGTGTAATCAATGGACCAGAATGCAATTTTTACAAAAGGGAACATTAGGAATGTGTAATACATGGTAGAGGAGGTCATAAAAATCAGTTTAGGCAGGGAAAAGTGTGTGGCCAGACACTACATTATATCCCAGAAAAGTTTGCTCCTTTGCATCTCGGTACACCATTGCACAACATGTATTCCCCTCAGTGTTGACTGTAGTGTCAACAGTAAGGGGAGCACGCTTACTTAGTGTTGACTGTAGTGTTAACACTACAATCAATGCTAAGGGGTGCGCAAATTGTACCATGATGCAAAGGAGCAATCACGCAAAGCCTGTGTGCACACAATGATCTGCAATGGCAGACCGGCCCCTGTTTCAGAACATCAAGTCTTTGCCCCTTCCTAACGTGATTAGGAAGGGCATGCACACTTTCACACTATATTTATGGGGGAAAGTGCCCAGAGGCCACACAAGAGAATCTTCAACATCCCAGGAGTATCCCTTCGGAAGAGCTGGGGAAGCCCTAGTGGGGAGTTCCTCACTACCTGGGAAAATCCACATGTACCGGCCATGTCTAACAGTGATTAACTGGTGTACATCTCAAAATCTGTTGCACGCATTGTAATTGGTTTACATAAAAGATCCCTACAGTATACTTAGTAACCTTCTAGAAAGATTCAATGACCAGCAAATAGAGTGCAGCCAGTATTTTTACATGGGGTGGGGTGACCAGGGAGCAGGCTGTAGGTGAATTGAGCACCTCCTCCCGGTCTGCAACCAGACATATTGATGAATGTGATGTCAAGAATCAAACATAAATAAGTGTTGAGGGGCATGCTTGTAATTTTCCTAACCACTAGCAATTACTCAGGGTAGCATTCCAACCCAACCGTTCTTTTGCCCACAATCCCACCTCATTTTTAATCCAGCCATTTGCAAATCAGTCTTGATACTGCTCCAGTAGGAAGAGTCCAGCCGGAACTGTCAGGCCAGGTCTCCCTGAACCAGACCACAAGCAACCCAAAACCAGCTTCACCCTGATTGAGGGTTTACAGTTAAATCTAGCCTGGTTCCAGTGGACAGTGAGCATGGGAACCATATCTGTGCATACCCTTGCCACTTAAGGCGCCATATCAAACACACAAAAGTTGGAGGAAGGCATGCTTACAATGTTATCTAAACACTGACTATCACTCGGGGTAGACTTCCAACTCATTGTTCTTTTACCCACCATCCCACCTCAGTTTGGACCCGGCCATATGCAAGTCACTGTTGACCCTTCTCTAATGGGAACAGTTCAGCCTGAACTGCCAGGTCAGGCCCTCCCTGAGCTGAAACAGGAGCAACCCAAGATTGGTTTCACACTGATTGGTGCTCTTTAGTCCAGTGTAGTGACTTCCAGTGACACAATGAGCATGGGCCCCATGTCTGGGCATAACCTTGCTACTTACGGCAATATACCAAACACACAAAAGGTATGATTTGCATATGAGTCTAATCCGAAGTGTCTTGGTGGTCAAAGAACGATGGGTTGCAATGCTAACCCAAGCAATTGTCAGTGGTTAGATGTATTGCAAGCATCCTCTCCTTACCTTTCATGTGTTTGATTTACTAGCCTAAGTGGCCTAGGGTATGTACTGATGTGGGTTTCATGCTCACTGTGCTTCTGGAACTAAGCTAGACCCAACTTAAGAGCCCCAATCAGGGCAAAACTGGTCTTGGGGAGCTTTAGTCCCTGTTCAGAGAGGACCTCGCTTGGCAGTTCAGGTTGGACCGTTCCGATTTGAGCAAGGGTAAGACAGATTTGAATGTGTTTGCATCTAATCCTAGGTGGCATTGTGGACAAAAGAACAATGGTTTGGAATGCTACTCAAAGCAATTGCCAGATGTAAGACTTATTGCAAGCATTCTCCTATCACCTTTTTGATGTGATATCAAGAATCAAATCAGGTGTGAAGCAGAAATCATAATAAACCTGGACCTTCCCGTCATAATGATTGTCTGCCTGTACATTCTGTCCCTCCTTCTCCCACCCTCAAGGAATTGTTCCTCAAAATGAAGGGCAATGAGACAACAATATTCACCAACATGAGGAAAATATGTTTGTTCGGCATTTTGATTTATTACATGGGTAGGCTGTGTGTGACTGATTGATCTTACAGTGATGTTTAGTTGGAAATGGGTTTGCTGGCATCATGACTGCTGATTTCCACACTCCCTTGCATTAGCAGGAGTCTTGGATTTGAATGAAGGTGTGTTCCCTATATGTATTACTTACAGAAGCAAACACAATTAGTGGTTTTCATAAAGCAGTTTAAAAACTATCTCAAATAAAATGTGAATAACTTTTTCTCTTTTTTCCTATTTCCCTTAGGTGCTGTTAGTACTATTCCCCTGCCTCCATTGATTCCCATGAGACCCCCTTGCAGGACCAGTGACTGGCCATCTGCAGTGCTTGAGTTACTTCAAGAGTTGGTTGGAGTAAATTTGAGCGTGCTCAGTCTGCAGTACTTTTGAAGTAGATGTTAGTGTAACTTTGACATTCGTCTTACTCTTTTGTAGGAGTGGTAATACATTTGCATGTGCCTAGCTGGGCGTCTCCTTGTTTTCCTTTTCAGTCCTCCGATTAAGTAGTAGATATTCTCATTAACCAACCACTTCTCCGTTATCCTTCAACATTTTCATCAGAAAATGTATATCCCCTTTTGCAGTGTTTGCTGCACTTGTGGCTGAAATCTTCACGCATAAGGGAGGGGGCAGGCATAGATGGGGCTCACCACCCACATGTTAATGAATAGCATTTGTGAGTAAATAAAGTAGGCCTGCTGGAGGATACTTTTCATGCTTAAAAATGATTTGCTACATGATGCCCATAATAGTAATCACCAGACTCTATATTTATTAATGCAGCGAAAAAGCTCATGTATAAAATGTATTTACTTTTGGCCCCCATTATGAGTCTGAAGGAGCGGTATTCAGAATTTGAAATTACCAGGAGCTGGAACACCAACTGCCTGCCTACACCTGGTTAAAGTAGAAAGGATCAGTGAACAGAGTTTAAGCCTGGTTACCACCGTCTTTGAGTCAGTTTTAATTTGCGACTCCTGAATAGCGATTTTTCAAAAATTCACTATTTGCGATTTTTTGTACATTGATTTGTGATTTTGTTTAGCGATTCCTTATTTAGCGAATCACAAATTAGGGAGTTGGTGTGGCATATTCGCTAAATAAGGAATCGCTAACTGTTTTCCTTTAATTTTAGCGATTCTTTATTTTGCAAATCGCTTTTTCTATATCTACATTTCACATGGATTATTTGCGATCGTGATTCTACGAATTTCTGCGTTTGCGATCTCAAATTGTCTACCTACATCTGGCCCTAACTCTCCATTTAGAGGATTTTCATATAAAAGGCCAAATTCAACATCACTGTTATTGCTCGCTTCATTTCTGCAGCTCTGATGAATGTGTTCAGGAAGGCATTTCAGCTGGAGTCATATGGCTTTCTTGCTGATTAAAAACTAGTACTTAGAAGCAATTTGAGAAGACCCTCATAGTTGGTGAGCCAAGCCCACTAACAAAGAGGTAAAGAGGTGGATCTGCAGACCAGCTTGTGAGGTTTTCTGAAGTGTGCAAAACTAATGCCTCGAATGAGGGCATGGATGTGGACTTTGAGTGTGTGAAGTTGCAAAGTTGATAACAATCCAATGTAACATTCTGTTCAAAATTTTGCAAACTTGGTGAAGATTATGGAATTTAAACTGTGAAAACAAATCCACCAAAACACTTTAATAGAGCTTGAATTTTCTTGCTAAAATTTAGGGGAGAGATTCTCTTCTGCAAAATATTTTTTTTCAAGAATTTTCACTCACTGAGAGAAATTCTTCTGCAAAATATTTGTTTGCAAGAATTTTCACCCACTTTATGTTACATGAAATGTACATATATTTGCAACCTTCTGGAAGTGTTAAGTATGTCAATTTGGCAAACATTTTTATTTCAACCTCTTCTAAAAAGGTTCCTCACAACGTTTTTGGTCTCCAGCAGTACACTTGGATCACTAATACCTCCTTAAAGACCCATGGCAAGGTGAAGCAAGGATGAGGAATCATCTTCAAGCCTTGCCTTCATCCCATTGGTGATCACAACATACTTTTAAAGTGGCAACAATTAAACCGCCTTGAAAAGACGCATTGTGCATCCTGTGGCTGAATAGAAAGATTCAGGGCTTTTAAAACTGTAGTGGTATTTTATTTTCACGTTTAGGGTCAGATTTACAGACATTTTGCTCGGTGTTTGCATGACAAAAGTGATGTAAATCAACACAAAATGTTATTTTTGTTATTTACTTTCTAGAAATTGCCAAAAAGTATCATCAAACAGTGCTACGCATCAAGGGGGCATTACATGGGTGGTATATGGGCATTTCCATGCAACCACGCATGCTGTTTGACACAAAATTCTATCAAAAATTTAAGACAGCTTTTTGCATCAAAACTTAACGCCACTTGAAAGAAGGTGTTAGACGGAGAACTGGCTTCATTTCTCCTTTCTTTTGTGACTTTGCATGTGTGCTGCACTATACAGCACACAGTGACATTTGGAAACGTTTTCTAGGCATAGAGTTTGTAATGGAAGAGAAGTCTGTGCTAAACATATGCACACACCCTTGCACTGCGGCACAAAGGTGTGTGCATGGCGCTCAGCAGTAAAATTCGGTGCTGGCGCTAGGGAGAGGAGAGGAGAGAGCCATAACTCTAGATATGGCGCTCTCCTGCTCTCTCTTTCTCATGCAAAGGGGCACAGTATTTATGGCTACTGTGCTGCCTTGCGTAAGAATTCATTAAATCTGGCATTTGGTTTCAGACTCACGCTTAGAAATCACAAAATGCAATATTTCACTAATCTGTTCCTTTTCACAACCATTAAATTCAAGATGGTGGTATCTTTGCATACACAACATTACCAGTTCAATCAGACACAGGGCATGACGCTATTTATCTCAACTGTGGGGTTCGGCATGAACCTGGGAGGTGCACTCCTACTCAGAGTGATGACAACCTCTGGAGCTCAGTCTGACTCAGCTGCTTCCATTTCCTCATTGTTCAATGAATCCGGAAAACACTAGGCCATGGGCACAGCACTATCTTTTTGTTCATCTAGACAGTGGAATGAAATGTGCCCACTGATCCTTCTGCAATGAGGGGTAGCCACATAGTAATCAGAGGGTTCCCGGCCACTGAAAAATAACTTGAACATTCCCCTCCATTCTCTTCCAGAAGGCAGTAAACAATATAGTGCAACCAATATTGTCACTGCTTTTTATCCTCTGGTTCTAGCAGGTAAGTTAACTGTCCGATCTGGAGAATACGGGTATTGTCCCTGCAACTGGAGGAAGTCTGGAATTATAAGGAACAGTAATTTAAAAAACGCTACTTTTTCACGACTCAAAATATCTTTTAGATATGGCAATAGTCATTATTGCTGGGAAAAGAAGGTGGTAGGTAAAGCAAACGTCAGCTCAAATCTTAGAGCCCTGGGAATGTTTACTTTCTGCTTAGAGGTTTAGTGTCAAGTGCTAGATGTTTGGTTTTGACATCTGACTGCAATGAAGCACATTAATTCACCACTCTAGGATGTGTGTTGTTTGCTGACCATAGCACCTGCCTTGCCACGTCACTCTGGGGGTTGAGCTGTAGCATCCGAGATTGGTACAAGTACAGGGTCTCTGCTGAGAGCTTGTCATCAAGATCCAAACAGGTTAAGCTTGACATCGACAAACTCTCCTCTCGCCAACATGAAGATGGTCATTGCCTTCCTCGTAGTGGCTCTCTGCTGCTCCCTTGGTAAGAAGCATATTCTCTCTCTAGAGATTCCCTGATAAAGTTAATCCAAATTCTAGTTAGTTCAGAAATGATTGTGTCCTGTCCAACCAGAGGTAACTTTACTGTCTGCACCATTCATTAATCTGAGGGTGGTAACAAACTACTGAACCAAATCATGCTGGGTCCAATCAGTGGTGTCCAACGTAGGTCAAGGAGGGCCAGAACCATGCCAGGAAATATAAGTCTACATGGAATGAATTTTAGCAGAACTAATTTACATTGTTTATGCTTATCCTAAAGTTCTGGCATGGATCAGGTGCTACTGAACCTACGCTGGACACCCCTTCTATACATTGTTAATGCCTCGAGCTTGGCAAAAAAAGACTGCAGCTCTGTCCTTCCAGTAACTACTGACTTGCAAACAGCATGATCCGAACACTGAGATTGAATCTCAAATCTAGAAGCCACTGTGCCTGAATACATATTTTTCTGTTTATTTATTTCTTTGTCTATCTATTCATGTATCTATGTATGTATATAATTACTATTAATTGGCAGAAGGATTTTGACATGAACCATTTCGTGATGAATCTAGCTCAAGAGGGCAGTCTATCGGTCATAAAACGTTTGATTGGGTAACACTTTTAAGAAAGCAGTGAGGAGCAACTATGACGAATAAAAATGCAAAAATGTAAACAGGTATATCATATACATATTTACATCCTTTCCATTCAGTTGATTCAGTTCCATCCTTCTTCCACTTTGACTGCCAGACACACTCAGCCAGCAGGATGTTGTCTGTTTGTAACTCAGTTTATCACTTCATTTGAGGTCCTGCCTCTGTCACAGGCACATTACATATCGAATACCCTTCCTTAAACATGTCCTCTGACAGCAGGGTCTTCAGTGGTGTAAACAATCATTTAGGACTGCTAAGTCTTCTCTTTATGCATCAAAATTAAAATGTAAGGTCTGACTCTGCAAAAGCAAATTCGGGGAGACTTTGAAACATTTGTGGGTTCATGTCTGAAATCCTTGTTGGTGAGGAGAATTTTTCTGCAAAATGTTTTGATTTCCAAAAAGAACAGAGCAATTCCTCAAATCGCATTGCAGAACGACACGGAGGAGGTGCTAAACATGAAAATCTGCTTAGCTCTTAATCTTAAGGTGCAACTGATCTTCAGACACATCATTTCAAACTTCTTCTGCAGGTACCGTAAACAGCATTCGAAGGGACCGGAGACAAGTGCAGACTGTGAAGTACACCTACTATCAAGGCGGGTCTTCAGGTAAAGATGCTGGCTGTCCTGGACATATAGGGCAGACGTGTTCCTATAAATGTTACATTTTCATTTCACCAAAATAGAGAGAAAACAAACAGTAGAAGGACAAGTTTGGAAGTACAAGTCTTTCCTCCCTACCTCTGACTTGGCCCAACTTAACTGGCTAATATTCAACTATTGGGCTTTGCGTATTTTGCACATTTTAATAAAAGTGGTTACATTTTTTCTCTCTTTTAGGGTCGAGCCTGCGTGAAAATGCGCTAGAGTATGCTCTTGCTTGCAAGGCACTATTGTTTGAAATAACGGGCTTAGAGCCCGCCTATTGCTTACTATTTGCTGGTTTTAGAGACACTTTTCTTCACTGCCTCTTAATTGGCCAGTGCAGGTCAAGTGTCACTTCCATTGCCTTCTGTGGAGCAGGAACCAAGCACAGTTTTATTTAAGTTAATGATTGTCCGTCCGCTGCTTGTGCTGTGATTGAGGTACCATTTCTATTTTGCCCTCTCACTGTCCTGTCTGGTACTCCCTCCCTCCTACCCCCAACCTTTTATTCATAAAATCTAAATAACAATTTAGATTTGCATGGCCTCATAGATAAGGAGTAAGAGAAAGCAGTGCAAGTCACTGTGTTGCGTTACTCAATGACAGGAAGGCGCTCCATTGGCGTTGTGGTGGGTTTTCCCATGCAACACTCATGGATTTTGAAACTGTACTGGAATTACTTAATCACGTAAACCTGGAGCAGTGTCAAAACCTTTTGTCTCCCAGAGCAGGTACAGAGAGTAGAAATATTTTTAGTTCTCCTCGCTTTTTTCCTCTTTTCATGTGTGCTGCAGAATATCACACATAGAAAGAGAAAAACTCCTCTTGGGATTGTTTTTGCGCAGGAAGGTGCCCCCTTGCTGCAAAACACAATCCAGCATCCAACACAGACAGCCTTGCACCATGATGCATAGATGCCTGCATTGGCACTTGCAGCAAATTGTATGCCAGCGCAGTGGGAAAGGACAGGAATGCACCGTATTTCATAAATTTGATGAATTCCTGCCCTTTCACTTTGATGTTGAGCAGTGCAGCAAGAACACTTTCAACGCTGCCCTAGACAATTCCCAAAAAATGAGGCCATTAAGTTACTCTCACCTGCGAGCACACAGCGCTTCAATGGTTCTGGCCCTGCGTCTCTTCGTGCATTGCTTGTTCAGAACATCATACCTTTTAACGCTCTGGCTTTTCCCTTCCCTGCCAACCAGAAAGAATTACTGCAAAGAAACAAGGAGAATAATTAGATTAAGGGCAGACCTCCCAGTACTCGGTGCTTTAACCCCTTCGGTGCTCATGACGGAACGGTTACGTCATGAGCGTCGGTTGAGCTGTGCTCATGACGGAACCGTTCCGTCATGACCACGCCCGCGCAAGTAACGGTCAGCACCGCGGGGGAATCCGCGCCGCATGGAAGGGGTTAAATAGGCCAGTACTGTTCGAAACTGAGTGCCAGAATTTTTTTATTTTGAGGGGGAGAGTACCAGCACTTCTCAAGAGAAATGCAATACCTTTAGCTGGAGAGTACCGGCACTTCTCAGAAATAAGCAGGTACTCTTCAACTGAGTACCTGCACTTCTATTTTTCCATTTCAAGCTCTGCCAGTACTGCAGAGTCCCCCCAACAAAAGAAGCTGGTTGGTCCTTTGTTATCTAGTCCCGATGTTGCTGAAAAGGATTTGTTTGGGCAGCTATACATTCTTATTAGTAAAATCAGCCTTTACCAGTGCTTTAAACAAAAAAAATGTATGTGAGAGAGGGGCTATGGAGAGATGAGGGGCACTTATGCCCGGTGGTCATGAGGAAATCTGAGGAGGAGGTCATGGGAGGGCGCCAAAAATGATTGTCATTTGTCACACGTGCTCCAACAGCGCGAATGCCGGCCCTGCTCACTGAGTGAAAAATGAAATATGCATTCGCACAGCTGGCTATACTCCTCCTGTGCAGAACTTCACCTTTTCTACATTTTTGCAAACCGGGAACAAGAGCTCCTGGGAGAGGTGCATTGACACTTTCAGTAGTAAGCCTGGCAACTTCCTTTGTGGCGCAGCTTTTCAGCTGTACTGTTGGCAATGTTTGTGAATTGAACAAACACACATATGTAGGTACAGGCCAAGTCATAAACATATTTCTGTGCTTTTTCTTTTTTTTTAAAGCGACTCAAGCCCCAAATCCTTGCAGGACAGCAATGATTATTTTGTCAAACAATAGAAGAATATGGTGAACTTGGTCTGCCCCCAAATTTGTTATAACACATTTGGAGTGAAATAAACTATATATTCGGGTCAAGTGGGAAAATGCTGCTCTCTCTTAGGAGGTTATCGGCACAAAACAAGGCTTTGCGATTTGAATGTCATGGCATGCCTGCATTCTCAATGTGTACAATGTAACCTGGTTTTTCTGCTTAGTATTGTTTCTCAGTCTTCTGCCTGAGTTTCCTAAATAGAACAATCCAGACTCTTGTCTTTTACACATCTCTCTGCAGGGGGCCGACAACAAGGTATGAGGGTTTTCAAGCACTATATCAATGCTCACCAAAGGAAATAAAATTAAAATAAAACAATATAGTAGCTTGTCTTGTAGGTCGTTGCAGACACCAATACAATTCTGCAGTATATTTACCTTTTATAATTATACACCTAATAAGCGATAATTTCTATCTACACAATTTCCCAGCCCCTTCCGATTTCTACAAAATATTATGATTGACAGATAGTAATACACCTCCTCCACGTGATAAAACGTGTTCGATCCACTATCTATTCATCTTAGACAGTGAATCATTTGACCAGATCTTTCGGCTCCAGGTCCTCTATTGGAAAACCACAAGAGTAGAGGGTGGCAGCCTCTATCTCGTTTTTGTGGACCTGCGAGCCGCTTTTGATCTGGTCCCTAGGGAGAAATTATGGTCGGTGCTAAAGGATCTTGGTCTACCAACGTTTTTTCTTGATGTCCTGGTTCGCTTCCACACAGGGAACTTCGCACAGGTGAGGTGCGGGAAGAATGGGGAACTCTCAGCCCGTTTTCCTGTAACTCGTGGAGTTCGACAGGGATGTGTACTGGCTTCCACATTGTTTAGTTTATATGTAAATGGCCTTATTAATTAACTAAATAACCTTAAGGATAGCGATGCTCCGTTTTTGGCTTCTGGCAGGGTGCCCGCTCTGATGTTCGCTGACGACACATTGCTGTTGTCGCGGACATCAACGGGTATCCAGCGGGTTTTGGACGGTTTTATGGTTTTCTGTGCCTCGAGGGGACTGGAGATTAACTTGGGGAAAACTAAGTTCATGATCTTCAGCCCCCCTAGGCGCACCCGTCCGAATCCTTCATTAGCTGGGGTCCCCCTAGAAAGAGTTTCTCTGTAATCTTCGCCAGAGCCGGAAGAAGAGAAATAGGCCTGTAATTGGCCAGGACCTCAGTATCCAAACCGGGCTTTTTCAGGAGGGGGATCACCATCGCCCTTTTCCAGGTGCGTGGGACACTCCCTTCCCTCAAAGAGGCATTAATAAGAGAATTAACCAGTGGATTCACCACTGCTGCCATCCTAGCCAAAAATTTGGCAATTGTGATGTAAAAAACAAGTCCTCCTCCACAATTTCTAAAAACTTGAAACACGGTTAAAACACCATGTCAAATACTTATATCAAACTCTGAAAAAGTAAAGAAATGTATCATGAGTTAGAGCCATGTTCCACAACAGAGCAATTACATGCTCTCTATGCTTTAGAATCAATGTTATATTATTCGTTTTTATGATGCAAAAGGAGTACAACATACACCCCCACAACCTCCTGGCTGGCACATTAAAGGAAAGGAAAAAGAAAGGAAAGGAAAAACACAAACTCATTTTAACTTCACCTCCCCCCCCCTCCAGCTCCCTTCTCCTCTCCTAACCAGTGGCACTAGGCCCATGCCAATCTCTGGTATGTCCGCGATCCCAAACAGGAGAACCCCCAATATTTGGCACTGGTACGGCCCTTCCTAAAGCCCCACTATGAGTTTTGATGAATTCTGTGTGTTTATTCCAAGCAGCGGAATTACTGGTACTAGCTAATTTTGTGACACAGAATTCCTTCTTTTATGAGTTAAACCCTTCCGAATGGGGAAAAGTCTGCAGACCTGCATCACCTTTCACAATTTCACACACTATTCCTGATTCCAAGGAGTTTAAGACAGGTATTTACCACCTGCCCCAAGCACTGGTAACATCTGCAGCACCTCTGTGTAAAGGGATGGAAAAGGGAAGGAGAGAAGGTCATCTAATGGAGGAGAATTACACGCATTCACCATGCCTACGCTAAGGATCAGGTGGGGGGGCAGGACATGTGTACAGTGGTCCAATGTAGATTTTTCAGCTGGCAAAATTGTCCAGTGCTACTGCACCTGGAGTTTCCGGGGATATGAACACCGGGTTACTGATAATAATGGTAAGCAGAATGCTGCACTAGAAATCCGCTCCACACTTCTTGTAGTTGAGGCATAAGTTGAGGCATGTACATGGATAGGATGTGGTCTCACGGCTAGACTGCCGACCTTGGAGCTGGGAAACCAAGGTTCGAGCTTTGGGGTCTACTCCACATCCTGTGATTATGGGAAAATCACGTAATCTCCCCGTGCCTACCCAAAAAAATGAATGTGTCCTTGTGTAACTTAACTGGTGCTCATGTAAAGCGCTCCAATAGCTTCGGGTCGAGTTTGCGCTGTATAAATCTGTAAAAAAAAAAGCCTAAAAATGTTTTGGGGGTCTTGCCTACAGACCTTTTTAGCTGTCTGTTGGCCAGGCCTATTGTTTCACAAATATTTAGAATGGCTTATGGGTTACTTCATTACACATGATTGAAGGGATTTGTAGTCTATCTCCCTTCCCTCGTCTTGATTCAATGGTTTTCCTTCTTATTTTTGTGTTTGACCCACCCTAGAGCATTTCGGTCTCACATTATTTTGATTGGGTAACCTGTATCCGTCCTCTGCTGATGTTTAAGTTTCGACATTCTAACCATCATCTCCTTGTGCTTGCATTCAGGAAACTACAATGTTCTTTTATTTCCAGGACTTCATGGGAGTAAATATGTTTTCCGGCACTCTTGCCTGTACGCTGCTTTTTCTCCTCACATTTTCTCCTCACATTGCCTCACCAATGTGCATGTTGCTTTCCCCGATACTCCCAGCTTTTATTTCTTACTTATATTTTTGTAAATATAGGCCTTGATTTGTGTCTTCCCCTTCGCTCCCTCCTATCAACAGTGTTTTCTTCCTGCCAACTCTCCACCCCTCCCATTCCACACCCTCCCATCCCTGTGACATCTATTTGATTTTAAAGTAGTTTATTTATGTATTGAGTTGTGGGCCCGGCTGCTGTATTTTGCTACTGCAGCACAATGTTCTCAAAAGGAGCCTTAACACACATTTTTTTAATGAACTACTCCAAAGTAATCATCTGCCATCTTGGAACAGTAAATACAAAAAAAAAAGGAAATGGCGGTCCTATTATGAGCTGTGTATGTGCATGCATGATAAATCATGGTAGTCATAGACGAATGGGTATCCCTAAATAGGAAATCAATTTCAACATTGTCAAACATGCGTGTGCATGCATCTTGACTCATGCTTTGATATTTCTATATAGACAAGATTTGGCAAAGCCAAAAGCTCATCCTTTTAATACAAAGGCATATTGGCTTCATCAGAGCTATTTCATAACAAAAATCGACAATTGGGACTTCCATTTTAAATGTCAATTCTTCACTTTGTCCAAACGCTAAATGTACCACAACTAATGGTGCATTAAAATGCAGCTTTGGATGGTCTCTGACTTTTGAATATTCTGGACACATAAAGGATTCTATTACCTTAACCTCTTAGTGGATATGTATTTATTATGTTGGGTACAGAATACAATGCACAAAGGCACCTACAAACAATCATTCATTATTTTATTCCTGAGAAGTTACCATATGACATTTTAAGATTATATCTACCAATGTTACTCCTTACTGTTTACCTGTCATGGAGCAGAGTACAGCCCATACCACAACCAGAACTGGGAGAATAAATTTTACAAACTACAACCCTAACAGTCCTATATTTGCATTGCTTCTGTGAAAGTCGATCAACCCAACAGGAGTGTCGCAACACAATACTACTGTTGCCAGTCACGAGTAAAGTCCACCACCAGAGATGCTTCTCCTTGCATTTCCTTCCAGCCAACCTCACACAAGAGACCAGATCACACACTTTATTTAAGCTGCTATGGTATGCTAAATGTTTTATTTCATTCCAGGTGGAGATACGGGAAGTGTTAAAGAACAGAAGATGTATTCCGTAAGTAACAGGGCAAGCATATGGTCTTAAGACACATAGGGGTGCATGGAAAGTAAAGGGGTATGGGGTGCAGCTTTTACGCTGTAGGAACAAATGGTGAACAGTGCTGACAAAAGCAAACAAAATAAAAACCAGCAGTGTCTATCACCAGTCAAACTACAAGTCAGTGGTGTACCTGTGGAATAGTGTGTGGTGCTTCACATTAGGTCTGAGTGGTTATGATTGAAGAGTTTGCTGTGGTTCTCCTTACTCCATCTGTAGGTGTTTGTGGGAGTTTGGTGCAGTGAGAAGTTCTCTGCTTAATTGTTTGGTATCACTGGTGGGTGAGGAGTTCAAGGACTTAGTATTTTCTAGTAATCTTTCAGGGGGTTTTATATTTATAAAGTACATTTGAAGGGCAGAGTTTATTCCACTTAAAGCCCTTTCAATAGTATATTAGAGTTGATTCCAGATCTCGACTTCATGGCCTCATTTTGAGAAGGACCCCAGGAACACCTCTGAGGTTAACTTGAAATTAGTAGGTATTGCAGCATGAAGTAACAAGCATTGGCATAGCCAATAGGTCTCGCCTTTGGGACCTTATAAGTGTTTAACCATGCAACAGTTAATGTTGGTGCACAAAGGATATTGTGCTGCATAACTAAACACTAATAAGGTCCCAAAAGCGGGCTCCTCTGGCGTAGGGGTGCCCCTGCCCCCTGGGTGTAGGTGCAGGGCAGTGGTGCTGAGTACAGGGGCAGATGTTTAAAGCAGCGTGAGGAATCTGCTCCGGAGGGCAGGGATGTGCCGAGTGACACTGCGATGGTGGTGAAATGAGGGTAGGATGAGGCAGGGGGTGAGGTGATGCAGGGGTGAGAGATACGATGGGAAGGAAGCGAGACTGAGGGGAGAGTAGTGGGTGAAAGCATGCAGGCACGTAACAGGTGGGATAAGACTGAGTGAGGTGAGAGGGGGGCGATGCGAGGCTGGGAGGTATGACAGGGTATAACATCATAGAGTGAGACAGCTGGTGGGGTGAGGCAGAGGGTGAGTGACGGAGGAGTGGGAGATGTGAGGTCAAAGGGGGGGGAGAGGCTGCACACAGTGAGGATGTGAGGCTGGTGGAATGCAGGGAGGGAGCGTCGGTGGGCAGACAGTTTGTGGTGATGCAGGGGTGACACTGTGAGGGGGATGAGAGGAAGAGAGCATGAGAGGACACTGCGGAGTGAAAGCAGTAGTTTAATGCAGAGGGTGGAGCTGTGAGAGTGCGAGGGGTGGGACTGTGAGGGTGAGCAGTGACAGAGGGGTGGAAGTGATGGAGGGGTGGAAATGATGGAGGGGTGGGGGTGCAAGATGATGGAGGGGAGGGACTGTGAGGGTGCGCGGTGATGGAGGAATGACTGCATGTGAGTTGAGAGAGGGAGAGAGAGAGAGACCACACTGCGAGGACGCTTTGTATTAATCTCCTGCTAATTTTAGTAATAACAGACGTTTAATAATTTGCTGCATTACCACATTGCCATACTGTACAAACTGTATTACTTTCAATGTTGTGTTCATCTTTGTAAGGCGTTTAATCCGTTCATCTCACTGTATAGCCTCTACAATGCTCAAAAACAACAGACCGACTACCTGTTGTTGAAATGCTCATTGTGCTACAGATTTTACGTGTAAATCGGCACACGCAATAAAACAATCTTTTCAATGCTTGTTTCATTTGGTTTCAAATAGTAAATGCAGTGATTTGCCGTGTGACACTAAAATAAGGTTACTAAGATACTGATGAAATGTTAACTGTCTATTTGGTTATACGCCACATAATATTTCACAGTGTGAAAAGCGTAATCTGTTTTAATTATTTTCTCTTACGAGTCCTCAGGTCGTGAAGGCTTTTCAGATGTGTCCATAGCATGCTCGATATAGACTGTTTTAGAAACCCATGACCACAAAGGGCGCCTGCTGGGAGAATTAACCTCCACGGGGTTCCCCTAAAGAATGGACTCATCTTTAACGGACTGAAAGAACAGCAGGGGGGGGGCGCGCACACCACTTCTATCAGAAAGACTATTACCACAGACCGCTCAAACAACATAGCTCTACGGTTCGTAGTACTAGGCGGCGAAATTGATCACCAAATGAATACTTGCAGTGAAACTACAGAGCGATAGATAATACGCACTCTCAGTTCGCCGACAACTTCTAATGGAAAATATGCCAAAGCATATAAAATGCATTTCGGCAGCCACGCATTTCTATAATTGGTTCAGTGAGTTCGCCTTTGAACTGGTGTGTTGGGAATCCAGGATTGTGTGTTCTTGGACGCATACATGAATACGGATTCCAACTGCTTTTTTTTGCCAAAAATGTGCGATTTGCATGAAATGTGTATATTTGGAAATAAACAAAAACAAGCGCTAGTAATGTTGCCAGTTGTGGGTGTGCCGGCAGAGGAGGCTGGGTCTGCGCAGCACAGCGGCCCTGCGGCCGCGAAATTGAAAGTGATCGCGATCAAAGCGGCCGTGCGGGCGCGAAAGTGAAAGTAAGCGCGGCGCGCGCGCCCGCGCACATGCACTGTAGCTTTAGGCCACGGCAGCACTTTGAAAAGCCCAGATATAAAATGTCTCTTCGAGCCTTTGGCTCGCGAGACCTAAAAATGGATGCGTGTTTTGCTCTGAAGTGGTCCTGAAATTTAGATTTTTTGTATTTTGCTTAATTTCATTCCTAGTTCATTTAATAACTGTTAAAACAATGGCAAAACCTATGCAGTTGATTGTAGTATTCACTGTCTGTCAGTAATTTCCCCAAAAAGTACTTACACCTTTGCTCAGTACTAATTTCAGCAGAACAGTATTTTACTGCCAGGAGTAATTTTTATTTAACCTAGGTCCTGGTGTTTGTGGCAAAGTTGAAAAGACTGAGTATAATTATTCAAATTAGGCTTCAGATGGATATTTATAAAATTGCTTTTTGATCTAGGAATGTACTGACTTATTCCTAAACTGTCTTGCAGAAGGATCAAGCACAGATGTTTGCCTATTTATTCCAAGGGTCTGTCTGCCTCTACAATGCAGTCCGGGTAAGAGTCTCTGCATCTTACTTTAACACCAAATCCAATACGCGGGGGTGAGGGTGGCTGAAGGTGCTCTGTTGCAATGAGAGGGGGATGGGAAGGTAATGCGTTGATGCACCTGTGCTCTGGTTTTACACCAGGGTAGCTCATTTACAAACGACCAGGCTGGTGTCCCTCCTATATCCATCACATGAAGGCCCCTGCAACTTCCTTCCTCACACAGAGCCACTTGGCACACAGTACATCACCGAAAACCTACCCACCTCAACACTTTACAGGCAAATACTGAAGTAACTATCTGATCTTTGTTTCTTTCAGAATGGGCCTGTGAACAAGAAAGCAGAATCCTATAAATTTATTGTAGAAAACAGCATCAGATTTGTGGTAATGATAACAATTTTAATGTCATGATATTTTGTGTGTGATATTTGACTCTGAGACTCAACTAGTGTATGTTGTGTATCTGAGTAGAAGAAGCAGCCACTACTGTTTGTCGAGGAGAGGACACACGGGGGTGGCAGGTACTGCGCAAGGGGTTTTTCAACGATGCCAGTGATGCATGTCGACAGTCAGGCACAGGGCAGGTCTAGCGTTAGGGGGAAGGAGCTTGAACTCATTGTGTCCTTAAATCCACACATTGTTGCTATATCTTCCACATAATATAAAACCCAGATGAGATTTACAGGGACGTAAACCTGCTTGTCTGAGCCAAGTCAGAAAAGAATGCCTTACAGGAAGGGTATTACCAAGTCACGCATCCGGTTGAGTGCACCTTTTACTGCACATGTGTTCCTGAAAAAGTGATGTATCACTGACAGCTGGGTTATCAGTGTGGATGATGTCTTCAAGAATATATATTTACTACAAACCAAGTTCTCTTTACCCTCAGGAAACTACTGCAGCCAGCTGTGGACTCTCTACCCAACAGCTGTTCCTTAATCAGGTAAGAGTTTTCTTGCTCTAGGGCTACCCTATTTTAAACCACTGTGATAGGTCAATTGATTCAGGCCTCAGTTACTGAATATAGTTGAAGCCTATTGGGTGCAGACTTGAGATCCTGCAGGTATGACTAGACCTATGCAAACTGTTTTACATCAGCAAAATATATGACGTTTTTCAAATTTTACTAGAGCAAACTTTTGCATTATTTTTTCTTTAGGGGACTTTTTCTAATCAGTCCCCTAACTGATATCTTCCATGTCTTTTAAACTCAACATTTGCCCACATAATCAATTTTCGCACAGGGTAGCTTGATGTTAATTTTATGAAACTTTATGCAAGTTCCCATGGCATTTTCAAGAGGTCAATAGATAATGCAATTAAGACCATTACGAACTGGAGGCAGAATTAGAAAGGGTCTGAGCCAAAGTGGAAAAGATCATCCATTGAATGTGGAACATGTGGGTCTGCACATATGTGTTCAGGCATAATCCAGAGATTTGTATACATTGCATCATTTCATGTGCATTTTGTTTGCATGGTGTTTGATTACCAATCAACACAGGTGATTTAGTTAAACCCATTATTGAAGTGTAAATAAATGACATGGAAAGGCCCCTGTTCATAACAACTTTGAATTTTATTACCTAATTCTAATAATTCAACCACAGATGATGCCAAACAATACTTAATCATAAATTGAACTTTCAGTAAATCGATCACAACAAGTTTGTTAAATATGTCCTGTCCTCAGCTCAACCAACCTTAATATGGCACTGGTTTGAGAGAGACCGAGATAGAGGTAGGGCTAGGGGTAGGGGTATACAGAGAAGAAGGTGAGAGGTTAATACAGAGAAGTAGGTGGAATTGAGAGAAAGTCCACTTTCCGAGGAGCCCCTTGGACGGTGGGGGCCCTGGCAATTGCCCACTTTGCTGATGCCTTAAAACTTCTCTGACCATGGTCAGCCAAGGGCTTTGATTCATTCTATGTGAATTTATCTGACACGTATATTCTTAAAATTTCGCATCGATCAGGCCTCCGAAATCTATGCTGGACACGTAAGATAAACCTTTGTCTGTCCTGCAAGGAGAGGATGGTAACCACTAATTTCAACGATTTATTGTTTTTGCCTCTCATGGGTTCTATCCCTGTTCTAATAATGCCCTTATATTACAAAAAGCTCACACAATACGAAGATGAGGAAAATTCATGCATCACCACGAAAATTGATGCCTATGACAAATCATAAAGGAGTTGACAGATAATCTTCTGATGGGGAGTATGCCTTTCGAGGGGGACATCATCCCGTGAATAAGGATCATCCCTGGCTTCTTGTGCACATCTTTTTACCACACATAGTTCACACTCATATGCAACAATCACTTAAACTTGAAATTACTACACCAAGAATAAAAAATAAAAATACATTCTCTCTGTCCTTACTTTGTAATCCCTTTGCATTTCTTTACCATCACTATTCCCTCTGTGACATATTCCTTCACTCTTTTTAGTACCTTTTGGTAAAGAGTGCAGTTTCTGTCTTCACCTCACAAGTTTTTCTCATCCCCTCTTGGTGTTCTACTTTTGAGCATCTTTTCCTGCTGTAATTCCAATTGTTCACCTTGTCACTGAGCCTATTACCTTGGCATTGAAGTGTAAAATATGTTTTCCTACTTTTAAACTTTGTTACCGTTGCACATGTCCCTGATTTCTTTCAACATTGTTCTTCTTACTCTCTTTGTTGGTCTCCACAGTCTCCTCTGCATCCATCCTTCACTTTGAATTTCTAGTTGTGCTCATCAGTACTCCTCATCCACAAATGTGGTTTTCCTCTGCATCTTGAAAGCAGCCTTTTGCCTCTTTGCTTTCACCTTTTCCCTTTGTTGCACAAAGTTCTTTTTCCAACTACAGACTTTCCAAAATAGATTGTGTTTCTAAAGTTTCTATCTTTTGTAGTTTTAGGCCGCATTTACTATGGCTTGGTATCGCCGATGCCTCCTGGTTGACTGACCCCTCCTCCTCAACTCCAACAACCTCTGACATTTGTCAAAACACAAGCAAGCTCCTTCTTTTTGGGTTTGGGGTCATAAATCCCTGACCATATTTATTTACACATATAAACGAGACAAAAAACACATTTTACTTTATGCACAGTAACAAACATTTGTACAGTTGGTTTACAGGAATCAATGCCTAGCCTTAACAAAGACACTAGTACATTTATTTCTTATCCATAACTACATTTCCGTTCCATTGCATCCTCAAAATTCATTTTTGGGTGAGATCATATCTGGCCCCAGTGTCCTTTCCTTTTAACATCCCGTGTCCAATCAAAGCTGCACCTGGGTGAGTGCCTCCTTATGGGAGGACCTCACACAAGGATCTCCCTTACCAGGATACTCCTGTGCAGGGGGCCCATCTGCCCACTAGGACACCTCTCTTGGACACCTCCTACACACATCATTTGCCTCTCCAAGGGCCTGTGCTAGGTTGCGCCCAGTGTGCCTGCAGGGGTGGATGACAGGTGAGGACAGCATGTCAAAGGCCACCCCCAACCCCCTGTGCCCCTGTAACTTCCTTTGAACTCGCTGCCAGCACTCCTTGGAGGGTCCTGTGATGCTGTTCTTATTTTGGTGTAAAAAGAAAAGGATACCTTATATAGAGCATAAATGTCTAACCAATCCTGACCTCACAAGCCACAGGCCAGTATAGTTTACCTGCTATCTGGCCTCCCCCCAAACAAATTGCATTGGACATGTCCTAGCCATGCCACCAAGTCCTAAAGAATATTTTGTTACCTTCCTCAGGGCAGTGTACCCCATCCTTCGAGAACCAACCGCCCACCCTTGATGCACTCTGGGATATAGATAACCCCCCCAGCTGGCTTAACCAACTTACCCATTCTATTGTGCACATGGTTTGGACTGGGAACGATGGCTGACCCCACTCGCACCATCTCAGGAGACTCCTCCTCGTGCCAACCAGGCTTGCAGACAACCAACACAAAGCAAGTCTGCCCTTTCGGTTGGAGAAGAGCCTTTTTTCCGGTGCTGGGAGTGGCAGGGGTGTGGAATGTGTCTAGGAAAGCATAAGCTTGTGGGACTTGCTGGCAAAGGCTGACTTAGCAGTGCTCCCGCTTGCGGTTTCTTCCTGTTGATGCCATCAATAAATGGTCCTAATTGAATTTTCACCTTTCACAGAGACTGGATGAAATGTAAATATTTAAAAAGGGGATATTTGAGACCATTCCCATATTTAAGGTGTGCTCTGTAGTTGGATACCTACGTGCATGAGCCCTTGCTTGTTTGCTTGATACAAACCACTCAGCCACAAAATAGCCTTATCAATTTCTCTTGCCGGACTAACTACATTAGTGAAAACTCGGCCAAATGCATTGGAGCGCTTCACCTGAATTCCAGTTAGACCAAGGCAGACAAAACCAAGTAATGAATGATACTGGTGCAACAACGCAAACAAAGGAACCCCAAAAACCCCCAGTGCCCCCTCACCCCCATAGCCTAGAAGTGCCCACCGGAGCCACCACTGAGTACTGGAATACCGCAATTGCACTTGGGTAGGGCGGGAAATGGCTCTCAAGCCCCTGTGGCTCCCGGAGGCATTTGCTGGACCTTGGCTGCCAAGTTGGATGTGAAGATTCTGAAAAAGGATATTCGAGACCTTTACCATAGTGCTGGCAGTAATCAGCGTTGGCCCGCAGGAACCTAAAACAAAGAAACAGAGAAACAAAGAAACATGCGGGCAATACTCTGGGTTCCAAGCACATGGGGTAGAGAGGTGGCACCCTGTCCAAGGCAGCCAGTGGGAAAAAGAGACCCACTTGCCGCCTCTCAGACCTTTTATGGGCTAAGCTGACAAAATTGCTGGGACAGGCCCAGAAGTACCCGAACGCTTCCGGTACAGCCCCACCGGTCAGCCAATCCTGCACTGACCTTCCCCAGAAAGGTCATGATGCACCACATCCCTGGTTCGGCCAAGCTCACCACCATATGTATGGCTCCCTGAGTTGGGGGAGCCTTTGTCAATTTGTACATGATGAGTAATTTAGTTTCATCTCCTTGGGTAAGTTTCAGTGAGGGCCTGACTTCCTGTCTACCTGCATCTCATTGCTGAGAAATTTCCCACTTCCGGTGACTCATATCTAAATCAAAGACTGTCTAAATTGTGAGTTAGGGTCATGGCCATATTGCTGGTGCACCACAAGCAAGTGTGGCAGGCCCACCAAATTTAAAATTGTCTGTGTTGTTAACTGCGATTTTATACATGCCATCATTTACATTTTTTTAAGACAGATTTACAGATACAGATTTCTCTTCTTCAGACACAATATAACTAATTTTCCTCACATACTTCTATTTTTCTTTCAGTGTGCATGGGACAGTTCTGAACTTTTCTGTCTGAAACTGCAATGGAGTAAAGGGCAGACCCAGCAAAAAATACACTAGTAGGAACAGAACTGGGAGGACACACACTAAATTGAATGGCCCTTTTGACGTCAACAAAAAAAGAGTTTTTGATTGTAGAGCTGGTGGTGATTGCAAAATTAGGTAATTTGGCTTCCCCTACACTCTGAATGAGGCAGGAAAGAAAGAGATAATGTATTAACTATTAATCAATTTTAAAAGGGTGCCCTAGTTCCACCAACATCTATTTGCGGGCTCTTTGATTATTCTCATCTCACTGGCCTTACATTCAGCCTCATATACCTGACCTCATCTTCTGTTTTGTAGTCCACAAAAGAATGGACCATATATTGGTTATCTCAACCCCCTCCTGCCGCATGTGAATTGGTGAATCAGGATTTAGGTAAATGTGTAGATTCCCAATATTGCAATGTATTCACTGACATAACATGCCTTTGCCATCCATCATTCTGTTCGATTGGTTTATTCTAATGATCAAATTAGAAAATGTAGTTCATGTAATCATGTGATTGATGTGTTATGCATGCTTTATGTTCCTTCATATCGCCTATTACAATTTCTCAAATCTGTAAAACCATCCACTGGTCCAATTATTAGGCAAGTGCCAACTAATCGCCATTGTCTGAACCTGAAGCTCAAAATATGTTTTATTTTGTTACAGAATGACTACAACATTTACATGGAACTAGTGAGGATTGCTCAAGTAAGTTTGCCATCCTGTATGTTACTATCGCTAATCTAGGAATAGTTGCACTGTTGTGGCATGTTTCGAAATTCATTTCATGTAGGGATGAGAGATACTAAAGTAAGAGTTGAGTTATCTTTGCTTGGCATTAGTAATGCCCCTGCATGTGCGAATATGTGACGTTACATCCAACACCTTCTACCCACTGCTGCACACCTTTTGCGTTGCAAAAGCATGCGTTGTAATCGCATGCGTTGTAACAGTTGCGGTAAAAAGGCTGTTTCCCCACGCACACACCAAAATTCACCTTAAAAAAAATATCAAATGCTCTTGGATTTTTTTTCAGGAACGCTTTTATTAGGCTTTACCATGAGCACAATGCACATTGTACATAATACAGTATCATTTAATGATTCAGATAATCAAAGTGTAATGTCCCATTAGGTCACTCTATCACATATAGCAGAGGAAACATCTGAAGGGGACATTGGTCTATTCTTTAACGTAACCGTGACAAATGATATGGTTAACAGTTTGAACAGGCACAGCACTAACAGTTCCAGAGTCAAGATCTGTGTCTCCTATGCAGAGGGGCCTATGTCTGGCAATTTATATTTAGTTCTGTTATCACCCACAGCAGGCACATGCACAGCGTTCCAGCACCACTTCAGCTACACTCAGAAGGGGAATGAACCAAGGTGGTGGGGCACTCCATGCCTGGCTTTGGGAGCAAAGAAAGAGTGGGGGAACAGAGTCATGACTCACTGTTGGACACCCTTTCCCTGGTCCCCTCAAAGTGGACCTGTAACTCACACACAAAAATATCCCACTCCTGCATGATTGGGACCCTTCATAGGCCCCTCAGCTCCTCCCTGCACAGCGCTGTGGACTCAGCTTTACTCCATTTTAAGATTGCCAAATACCAGTAGGACATGTTCGGAAGGTGGGCACCTTTCCTGTTCATGGCAGTTGCGTGTTTAGTTATTATTAGGACTAAGTCTATGAATCGGAGTGTTGGGCTTCTCTATCTCGTATGTAAGAAAATCCACAATAATTCCACCTCCAGGGTGCTGAGATCCACTCTACCCGTAACCTCTGCCAAGGCATCTAAGACCGCCCCTTATAATAAATGTGCCTCTGGACAGTTCCAGAGCATATGTGCCATATCTGAATTTCCGGAGTCACATCTGGGGCACACAGACTCGCTTTCACATCTGCGGTGCAGTCTCTCAGAGGTAAAATAGGCCCAGTGTAAGATGTTGAGCTGGATGTATTGGAACTTTGCATTGCTGAAATTGTTACGGGGTTAGATGAGAGCCCTATCTAAATTTTTAGGAGTGCTCTCACAGCCAATGTCTCGTTCCCAGTGTAATTTTGTAGGCTGCATCAAGTCCCAAAAACTAGAGGCCATCGTACATGTGAACCATGTGATCCCTCACATAGACTGCATGGAAAAATGGATGTGTCTCAGGTTCTTGTAATATGCCAAAGCCGCTGTAATTCAGCCAGTGTTGTGCGGTGCACTAGGTAATCGCGGGGGGGGGGGTTCTCATGATGTTTGTGTAGGTGCTGAAAGGGTGCAAGATCTTCCTAGTGAAACAAGGTGCCCAGTGTGACTGCCACTCCCACCTCTCAAAGTTCCACCCTCTCACTTCAGAGCAGATGCCTGAAAAGGTCCTATAGATCTAACTCTGATGTATGGCACATGTGTCGGAGTGAAGCTCAATAGGGTATTGGAATGCAGGGGGAGTTTACCATTCAGCAACAGAAGTTCATGTATTATTTGAGCAGCTCGGCCCAGTGAGGATGAGCCGGCTCAGCCAGATGTTGACCGCCCGCCATTTTGATGGCCACGGCGCCACAAGATAATAATGCTCGAAGTTAGGAGCCCATAGTCACCCCAACACAAAAGGCAGCTGGAGCGACCTCATTGCAACCCGTCTCCACCGTTTGTTTCAGATAAGGCAGCCCAACATACCATGCAGTGTGTGGAATGTGGAGAGTGGTACAGTGACCGGCAGGTTCTGGAAGTAATACAGGAGATGGGGAGCATCACCATCTTAGAGAGGGAAGCTCACCTGCACCATGAGGGATAGCATGCTGCAGAAGGATATCTGTAGCCTCAAGGTGGTAATTGCCCTCGTAAGATTGCCATCACGTAGATCATGGGTTTCATGGTAGATGTGACCGCCAAGGTAGCGGAACGTGGATGGTTCCCAGTGCACCTGGTGGGGTCCTGCCATGTGGGGCTCTGGAGGGCATTACGGTGTCAATGGAGCAAGACAAGTCTTGTCCCAGTTCACTCCCAGACCTGAGGCATTCTTAAGTTGTTCAAGCACTGAGTTGATGCTCCCAAGTCCCTGTTGGATGTCATGTATGTAAAGAAGGACATCATCCATGTATAGGGAGACCGCATGTAGCACAGTCCCTTAATCAAAGGCTATTGAAAGTAAAAGACTCCGCATTAAACTGACATTTTTGAAATGTTTAGATCTGATGACAGCATTTCCAAAAATGCCAGATTCAAGCACTCACTGTGAAGGGAGAGAAGATTGAATAACTTGAGTGTTCATTACAGCAAAATGAAAATAAATACTGCTGGGGATATGCAGGTGATATATTCTCCATAACATGTGTTAGCAGTATCTCAAAAAATCAAACATCAGAACGCTTGAAACATATTAGGTTTGGTACTGAGGTTTAAGCATATCACAAACAAATACTACCTCAAGACAGAAAGGTGATGCATGTTGGTCGATATTACCTGTCCTACCAAACTGCTAAATAGTGAGCAATATGTGTTTTATCATTTACAGCTTTTCGAAATGACTGATGCGTCGTCCTGTTATTAGACAAATGCCAATGTATTTACTTTGCTGAAATGGCAGCATTTCAATGGAAATTTTATTGATTATTCATTATGGAGTTGCTTGTTGTTTGATACCTTCCCTAAGGACAGAGTGCCATTCACTAATTGCAAAAGGTTGCAAATCCAACATGTTGGATTTGCAACCTTTTTTCTTTATATAGTAAAGACATTGTAGTAATCAGGTCCATTCAGTAGTGATGATTTAAATAGGTTTATTGGAAGATGGTACAGGATCACAAGAAGATTAGATTAAGATCAAATAAAGACCAAGTCTAGATCAGATAAAGACCCCACCAGGAGCAGCCAGCAGGCAGCTCAGCCCCAGTCAACTGACATTACTCACTGGAGATTCCCAACATTCTGACTGCATCATCACATGAACATTCCACTGGTGGTAGACTGGCATTGCATCAACATTAGCAGGATATAACATATCTCCCTTTCTTTACCGAAAAACAGAAAACTAGAAACATAAGAGAAAACCTGAGAATGTGACAGCATAGTGATTATAGAAAACAAGGAGAACAACGATCATAGAATGTGACAGCATAGAGATTATAGAAAACAAAGAGAACAACGATCATAGAAAACAGTGTGAGAACAGTCATGGAGAAAATAACCAGAAAGAAAATAAGAAACAGAGAAAACTCCAACATAGAAACCAACATAGAAAAACAACCATAGAAACATCATCCCTTCTTGCAACGAGAAAAGAAACGAATATAGAAACTCCAAAAGACTGCTCCAATACATACCCACTGGCCAGAACAGGAATGTAAGAAGGCAGAAGAGGAATGAACACACAAAACTTAGAGCTACAGGATGTGGAATACACAAAGAAAAAAAACACCGTAAAACCTAGAAAATGCAGAATCCACAAAAGACACAAGAACACAGAAGGAAACAGAAAAGAACATGGAAACAAGAAAGAGAAAAATACAAGAGTAATTCCCCTTCTAAACACCACCATCTTAAAGCAATGACAAAATTGTAATGCAAAGATAACAGTGCAAAATAGCAAATAAGATATAATATCAACAAAACATACTTAGCATTGAAAATATGAAATGCATTCAAATAAAGTATAGACCCAAACTAAGTATGTGAACAAAACTGGATGGGTGAGAACCCATGACAAATCTCTTCAAAAAAACGATGTGTTTTGCACAAAACTGGAAACACTACCTACACTAAAATAAATGTAAAAGCAAACATTGTGTGGGAAACCCCACCGTGCACCGAAGACGTAACTGTGTTCAGATCGAAACCCACACTTATGCAACAGGACTGAAACCCTTCCATAAAATTGACAGTGTGTGTGGGTCGGAACCTCCACATATGCAACCGGACTGAAACCCTTGCAATAGAATTGACAGTGTTTGGGTCGGAACCCACACTTATGCAACCGGACTGAAACCCTTGCATAAAATTGACAGTGTGTGTGGGTCGGAACCCCCACATATGCAACCGGACTGAAACCCTTGCAATAGAATTGACAGTGTTTGGTCGGAACCCACACTTATGCAACCGGACTGAAACCCTTGCATAAAATTGACAGTGTTTTGAGTCGGAAACCATAAAATTGATTCATGCGAAAGGACTGTAACCTTTGCATAGATACACCTTGTAGACAGGTAGATTCGAAAGCGTACTGGTTAAACCCGTAAATTGATTTATGCGGAAACACTGTAATCTACGCATAATTGCCCGTGTCATGGACTAGTCGAAAAAAGAAACAAAACCCCTTTAAAACATGTGAGACAATAAAAGCTAGTAGTACATTTGTTCACGTTCCATATGACAGTCTGTCAAGGTGTGTGCAACCTCTGAAAAACTAGTGAAAATGCAAAACCTGCATACCTTTGTGACAAAAGGATGGCTGTCTCTGACTATGCTTGATGTAGGAAAGAAAACGTGGATTAAAATACATTCAATATAAATACATACGCGTCATAATACATTTTGTCAGTAGATGGCAGCACAACACATGGCAGAGTATATAGAAAAGCTTAAAAGGAAGATTTCACAATGTTTAACATTACACGCTGCACTCGAGTACAGAAATGCCACCACCAAAAAAAAACAAGTCACTGTTGATAATCGAATGAGACTTGGTTCCGATAAACGAAGCGATTAATAAAGTGCGGCAGAAATCCATGTGGCAAAACACTCCTCTGACTGGGATGCAGATTCGGACTTCAAACGAGTGGAAAAACTGAATTGTGCTGTGCTGAAGAGACACACAGTGGAACTGATCTCACCGATCTTGACACAGCGAGGCTGCCGGTGTTAAGAAAAAAAAAAAAAAAACTTTATTGAGTGGGAGCAACTTGATTGGCAACGAGGAGGAAAATACATGAAAAACGACAGGAAGTCAAGTAGAACAGATTTGCCAATCCAAAAATGGCATGTGAGAACCAATAGAGGTGTAAAACGCAAATAATAGTATGGCCACACGCAAATCACGTAGTCCCGGGTGGCTTCCTGCACGCCTGCGCAGGAGAACGTCCAGCAGCAAACAGCAACAGGCATCGGATCGACACTGCTTCGTCATAGAGGAGCCTAGGAGGAAATAGCACGACCTCGAAGTACAGGTGAGAATCCGCGCGCTGACTAAAGCTTGCGCCACGTTATGATTTGAAAGAGGTTTGAAAAGGGCCATGACGGTTGAAGAGGCAAATGTCCAGGGATAACGAGGGACCCCAATAAAGTCAAAAATAAGCTTACCTTTGAGAGTCCACACAAGCCACAAATAGTACAAACGTTGAAACAATCCCACAGAAGATTGTAGATTGTAGAAAGTAATTTCCTAACAATAGACTTTCCTCGCAGGTGCAGTACTTTTGATTGCATGTGACATCGTTGCCTTTGAAGTACAAATAGAGTTGAAAAGCCTTGAGTTGAACAAACGCCGTAGCCATGGAAGAAACAGAGTTTTCTTGTAGTGTGAACAACAGAGAGAGGCAGGAGCTGCTAAGAGAGTTGAATTGGTAGTTAGCGTAGAGGACACTCAGCGGTGTGTAGATTTGAACTGGCACTTCGAGTCGAAGACACTGCACTGTGTGTAGATTGAGACTGTAACTGGCACTTTGAATTGAAGACGCTCTGCGCTGTGAAGATTGGAACTGGCACTTGATTTGAAAACACACGTACTGTGGTGACAGGAACTGGAGTTTTGAATTGAAAGTACAGCAATAGACACGTAGCAAAAGCTGGAAAGTAGATGCCCAAGACTGAGTGTAAACTTCTCAGGCGGTTTTCCTCACTGGAACAACTGGCAGACAGTATTTCCCATACGTTAGGCTTACCCTCACATGAAGGCGCAGCATCGATAGAAGACGTTGAAGATGTTGGCAGGCTTACTCTCACTGAGGGCACAGCACTTGCGCAGACACAAAGGAACAACTGGCAGAGTGGTAGTGGGCGACCAATGGGAGGTCACTGGTGGGGTCAGGATGCCAGTTGAGATGACTTGAGTTGAGTTGATGTATTTTGAAGCTGCTTGAAGATCTTGTAGAGGTGACAGAAGTAGGTTCTTTCAGTTCAATCCCATCCTCGTCGCCAAAATTCTGTAGTAATCAGGTCCATTCAGTAGTGATGATTTAAATAGGTTTATTGGAAGATGGTACAGGATCACAAGAAGATTAGATTAAGATCAAATAAAGACAAAGTCTAGATCAGATAAAGACCCCACCAGGAGCAGCCAGCAGGCAGCTCAGCCCCAGTCAACTGACATTACTCACTGGAGATTCCCAACATTCTGACTGCATCATCACATGAACATTCCACTGGTGGTAGACTGGCATTGCATCAACATTAGCAGGATATAACAGACATTCACACACATAGGCTTTCTTAAAGATACAATGACAATGCTGGTCTTTTGTGAAAAATATATACTATGCACTATTTCATTATTTATACCTTTTAACTTTATCAGTTAAATTGTCAATTTCATCTTCTGGCTCCTTTTCATAACACTCTTGTTTGAGAGTAAAGCCTACTTCTACTAACTCAGTGTAATCAACAAAATGGCTCTTCTCTCTATATGACATTTTCTATTACAGCAGGGGCTGACACAAACGCAGCAAATCGTTACCAAACATTTCCCCTAACAATAGGCCAGACCTATTGGATTTGCCAATGCTTATTTTCTATTCTCTCTGATCAGTGATTCAGTTCTAACAGCACTAGGTGGCACCACTTGCGACATTTTTAAATACATACATCTGACTTTTCATTTTTATATTTTTTTCATTTGCCTATTGAATAACTTTCAATGTGGTATGACTGCTGTTACTCTTCTAAAGAGAAATCTTTGGCTCATGATCTTGGTGATGTACAAAATGTAATGTTCACTCTCTGTGTAATCAGTATGTTCCTAATTTTGAAAGCCCTACCTTGGTCTTGCATCTTCTCATAACGAGGGTGTAATAAGAAAACAGATGTTTAGCCATGTTTCATCAAAGCAGCATAGGATCATTGTGTTGTGATGTTTTAAAAAAAATGTTTAAGGCTATCTATTCAACTGGTATTAAAATAATGTAATCAATTAACAATCAATAATGTCTCTTTCTCTAAAATTTTCTTAGTCTGGAAATTATGGAGACATTGCATACGTGGAACGTACTTGCGATGGTTTATTTGCTGGTCTAGGAGGAGCACTGGTAGGTTAACTTTCTTACAAAAAAACATGGCGCTTGATAATTTCCTGATTAACTCTACTTATAAAACTTGTTTTTGCATTACATTTACAAACTCTTCAATACACTTAATGCATGATAACCTTTTAGTGTGATATCTGAACTTTACAACAAGATGCAGATCGTAAAGTTTCTCTACCACCTGTCAGCCGGACACCTGCCAACATTGAGTGTATATTTCTCACCATAAAAGTTAGGTTGCTTGCCACCCACCACTCAGCAAACTACTTCACATAGCTTGGGCTTTCATTCAGTCTGCGTAGAAAGGCAAACATTCTTATGCACATCAATAACAATTAGACAGGTATGCCCTCTGATGAGCAAAGCCAGAATATTCATAGTGTACAAATCTCGAGGATAAAACATTGAATCCAAATTATCCAAAGGTGAGTATATATTTTCTGTACCTAACTCCATGCATATGTTCCTTTGTGATAAATACATCTTCCTGGTATGTAGCTGTGAAGTTGGGAATAGTAAATCTATGCGTCTGCTGTGTGTACTAACTTTTGATATTTTGGTCTACGATGTTTGTCCACAGTATTCTTGTATCTCGATATTCTGAGCTTTAATATTTAGTTGTACAACTATTAAATGGATGTTAGATGAATTCACCAAAAGGAAACAGTAAATCCAACACACATTAAGATGGAGGAGTAACCTACGGAACCTACTTGCCAATAGGAGGCATATTCCAGTGCAAACCACTTGTAAATATTGCAGTACTACTTAGAGAAACCTTGAAACATTGGGATACGTTGCTGAATCACTAGACTATAGGGGGGGTGGCCTATCAAAGCCATCTTCATCAGAGCTCTTGAAAGCAGAGCCCACTTGCTGGAAGATGGATCCCTCGTTGCCATTGGAATTTTGTCATACAACTGGTAGTTGAACAAAGAGGAATATAGCCAGTACTTTGATCAGGTCCATGATGTCTTCTTCATCTTGTTTCAAACTCTGAAAGGTTTCAGAACATGTTGCAAACATCATTAGAGTTATACAGGTCTAGATACACATGCCAACAGAGTTTAATGTTAACATGAAATATATGTCAATATAAAAATACATGTATTTAGAACATGGTATGTAGAGAATACCTATTATAAATGTAATACAGATCCACTTTGCAGTCCAGGTCTGACAGAGACATATATTTATTGTGTTGTTGGAGAAAATGGCAGGCGACACTGCTGGAAGTGCCTTGGTTACCTGGATTTGAGTGCACATGGCAGTTTGCTCCCATATTGTGTTACACGTTGTGAAAAATTCCAAAACAAATTTCATCAGACAAAATCTGGCAAATGCTGAGTGGAGAAAAAGAGCAACACTCTAAATTATACAATGCAAGATGTGAGAACATGCCACATATTAAACTTTTATCTCACATTTCAAGCTGCACATTGTGGTTTGGGAGGTAATACTGCAAAGGGGATAAACTGAGCTCTGTGGTATTCATATTTCCTCAGACAGTGGTATCTCGCGTGATTACGGAGGCTCTGCAAATGTGAGTCTAGAAATTAGGATTAGCAAACAGATGTGAGCACAGAATCTCATAAGTGTTTTAAGAGGGCCATAATCATTGATACCAAACCAAGAAATGACTGCTAAGTGACTCTAATGAATTATCAGTGTGTCTAAGAACGTGACTAACAACATAATCACAGATCTGTTCATTGTGGCGAAGTAGCCTGTATATGAGAGATCTGACAACAATGACTGCATTTCATGCTTTTAAACGTGTTGCAGACAGTGCAAGTCCTCATTTTTAGAAGGTACATAAGCTCAGATTTACAAAGATGTCACGAATGCAGTGCAGCAACCAAAGTTGCTGGCTGTGTTGCGAGAGAGGAGGAGAGCAGAAAACCACCATATCTTCTAAAATATCCTGCTCTCCCCTAGCACTGGTGCACATTTAAGTTCCCTAGCGCCACATACACACACCCTTGCACCTTATTACAAAGTTTTCTGCATCATGTCTAGCACAGGTTTTGTACTGGAAGAGTACCCTTCTATTGCAAAATACTGTTCCTAGACAAACTTTAAAACTTTTCCTAACTTTGGATGTGTCTGCAGCACATATGCAAAGTTGGAAAAGTTTAGAGAAATATAAATGTTTCTTCTTTTTACACTTGCCTCAAAGATTCATTATTTTTTGGTGCAAAACTTTGGCTACTATTGTTAGGAGATGAGGTTTTGCATGAATAACTGTGGGTGGTTGCATGGAAACAACCTTGTACTATCCATGGAACATCCCCCTTGCCGCAAATCAATGGATATTAGTTTCAGCCAACTATCCAGCACAAAACACATTTTGTGTAACTTTTGTGAGAAAATCTGCCCCATAGATGTAACAGGCAATTGTGGGATTTGGAGCCAGTTTACCAATCTGAATGTTCAAATATATGTTGTTTGTGTGGCCTGGTCTACTTCTACTAGAAGGTGTCTGTGGCTTATTTTCTTCTGTCCTCTTACAGGGTGGAGTTTTGCATGGCCTTGGACTTGCTGCTGGTGAAATTGGCCTATGTTTGACCGGAATATTGGTAAAAGCTCTTTCTTTAATACATACATTCCTGTCTGTTCAATGCCTACTAATTTAAACATCGAAAGATAGAAAGGCAAACATTTTCTAGTGGATTCTGGCAGAAGTGAGAACTAAGTGCCAAGAGGTGATTTTCATATGACTCCTATGTACCTCCACTTCCCATCATCTGAGATACTCTTCACACTACAAAATGTAGAGTGCTCAAACCCAATCACACCAAAGCTTCACTATCAGTCATTCGTCTGATCATAACATATTTTTTCAAATTCCAAGTAAATATGCATAAGATTCACCCCTGTCCACTGCAACAGTCCAACCTAGATTATGAAACGAGTAGATGAACTTCAGCAAGCAATGCAGCATTTTTTCTTACCATAACTATATAGTAACTTATTTGTTTGCTGCAAATCTATTTCTGGGAATTTAATTTTTTTAATGTATTTTCAGAGCATGTATCTATAGCACAGAATGGATTCACTCTGGTTAACAATATTATAATCACTGAATGGATTGGCACAAGACCAAATGAACCAGGCTGTAGTATGCCAGTATATCGTCTGCATAAATATGTTGTCCTAAATAAGTTTGAAAAAATAATGTCTGATTAAGAGTAGCTTTTCTATTATTAAGTTTAATGGGGTGATATTTATGTTAACAATATTTTGGAAAATATATTTATGTCAGATGGCACCAGGTACGGTTTTGGTAGGTACGAAGCAAAAAAAGATGCTACATAATTCAAAATTCAAACATGAGATTTTACCAAATATCAAGCTCATTGAGTACTAAAAAATGTCCAATGCCACTCAGAAGGACTGGTACACTAGAAACCTTCTGTTAGGGAGATTGTATCTTGCTAGGGCTTAATTGTTGTCCTTAAATTATTTATACAAAACCTATTTAAACCTATGAAATCCTTTGATTCGGATCCTCAACAAAGAAATGCTGCTGCTGGAAGTACGAAAAGAGTCCGGTGGAATCCAAACGTGGATTCTAGATGGGAAGAGCCTGAAAGCAGAGGGGACAGAGTCCGGGTCACTTTGGAGTGACCAGGGGCTCGGTAGACAAATGCCCACCGATGTCGGGTGCTTCAGGTGTGTTGACTGTGATCTTGACTCTTCAGTTGCGAGGACCCGGAGCCGTCTAGGATGACCAGGAGAAGGAGGCGAGCTGTCGCACGAAGGATGTCGAGTACTGAGGGGTCAGTGTCCGGTGGGAGCACCAACAAGCCTTGGCAGCGGCAAAGAACGTAGAAGGTCCAATTCGGTGTCGAATTGGGGGGTCGGTGTCCGGCGGGAGCACCAACAATCCTTGGCAAAAGCCACCCATGCAGGAAGGTTAAACAGGTTACGGTGCAGACCAGCAAAGTCCAGGGGACTCACCAAACAATGGGGAGTCAGGGCATGTCTGGAGCAACCAGGAAAGCCCATGAAAAATCAAGATGACCTTAAGAAGGACCCATAGGCCGAATGACCAGAAGTCGCGAGGGGACCACGAACAAGAATGCAAAGTACCAACCCACGGAGCACTTGGTGCGAGGAGGCCAGAGTCCTTAGGTGCAAATACTGCTCAGGGTGAGGACTACAAGGAGTCCAATGCACAAGCTCAGGAATTGCCAACAAGCATATGCAACTGCAAATGGACGCGGTGCACAGGGGTTTGGGTAATGCAGTCCCTACGAGAGATGTTGGCCTCAAACTTGATGAGAGGGCAGATCGACCTCATGGACCTTTGGAAACCTATCTCCTGTGTTGCTGAAATCTTCCACAGGAGCTCATGAGCAGCAGACCAGTCAGTTGGGGTTCGGTGCCTGCGAATGCAGGGGAGTGACTCCTTCACTCCAAGGGAGATTCTTCAGTTGTCTTAAGTGCACCACAGGTCCTGCACGGAGCCTGGATGTAGCAAACGCACAAACTAAGCTTCGGACGGAAAGGGTGACAAAGTTGAGCCCAGTCGGGGTCCAGCGATGTCCAAGGTGTCCAGACTGTTGAATGTCAGTGGTTTCTTCTTGTAGAAACTTGTCCACGTAAAATCTAAAATCTTACAGCCAGGTAAGCCCTTTTGTACCCAGGGGAGAGGGTTGGACAGATACAGGGGACCCTCCTAGGGGAGGTGCAGGACACAGGGGTGGTTATACCCATGTCCTTTGTCCAGATTCATGCCAGCGCAGGAACCAATGGCTCCCAGAACTGGTTTGAGCTGGACTATGCATAGGGACACCAAATGTGGCACAAGTGCAGACTTTCAGACACTCTCAGAGTGCACCCACCCAGCCTCATACACTAAATCCTGTTTGGGAGATGGTTACACCTCCCTGTGACAGGATGCCTATTGTGCTGCCTTCCTCTTCTCGAGCTTGGCTCAGCAGCAGGAGGGCAATAATATGTCTCTGGTTGGCAGCTTCTATTTTGTGGTGTCCAGGTCGAGAAGGCTGGCACCGTTTAGACCAGTGACCCCACGAAGGTCGCTTCAGAATGGTAGAATCATACCTCCCACACCAGTTACTGGTGTGGTGATATGATTCCAAGGTGTTTGATACCAAACACGATATGTTTCTATGCAGCTGTTTTCGAGATAGCATTTACCATGAGGTCATAATGCAACTCTACCTATGTGTCCGGCTGAGTCACAGACAACACGGGAGAATGGTCCACGAAGGCTGCAGAGAGGCTCTGCTCATGCAGGGCCACTCTCTCACATAAAACACAGCATCCTGCCTTCAGGATTGTTAAGGCCTGCTATAGGAGTGACTTATACATTTTAAGTGTAGTGACAAATAGATATAGTGAACCTATGTCTAAGGTAAGTGGTATAAGCACCAGCTTACACACGTTGCAGTAGCAGACCTGTAGTTCCATTTTGCATGGTCTCTCATGGGTGGCATAATACATGCTTCAGCCCATGGGAGGCCTCTGGGGTGCCTATGCCCTGTGTACATGGGGACCATATACTAGGGACTTATAAGGTTACCCAAGTATCCAATATGGAGTGTGCCAAAGTACATGCATTGCAATTTTAGGGAGAAAGCAGATAGACTGGGGTCCTGGCTAGCAGGATCCCAGTCAGCCTAGTCAAAAACCAGAAAAACACCAGGCAAAAAGTGGGGGTAACCATACAGTCAGATCCAACCTTCCTACAATAATATTTTGTGACTTTTTATTTTGCTCTGTGATATACAACTAGGCCCTGATTTACATATCACTTAAGTTGCGCATGGCAGCAGAAAAGTTGCTCTGCATGGAGGGCAGAGAGCAGAACAGTGACAATTTTTCTAAGACATGACGCTGTTCTACTCTCTCCCTACGTTGGTGCACTTAAAGCTGCCATTCCCCTATGCAGACACCCTTGTGAAATAGTGCAAGGGTTTCTGCATTGTGGAAAGCATAGGTGTTATACTATAAGCGCTCTCTTCCGGATCACTATGCTTTAAGGCGTTTCCCACTTTGCATGAGTGCTGTACAATGCAGGACACATGCAAAATGGGAGAAACATGGAGAAATGAAAACATTTCTTCTCGTTAAACCTGCCTTGAGGAGGTGCAGAATTTGGGTGAAAATCCCTGTCTATAATTCTTTGTAGATAGGGATTTGAGGCAAAAAAATACAGGTGGTTGCGTGGGAATGCCCATGCGCCACCCATGACACACACCCTTGACCTAAATAAATGCAAGACAGCCCATTGCTAAGCTCTGTGTTACTGTAGGTTACAATTCAACAAAAATCGGTCTTTGCGTTAGATTGCAGATACCACCTGAATGCTTTGCTTGGAGTTTGGGCTACAAAAGTAACATAAGCCTGATGCCAAGTGTTTGTACATCTGGGCCTTAATTGGGAAATACATTTCAGGTTCCTTTAACAAGTAGAAGATTATGGTAGTGTTCACGACCCAGGTAGAGGATGGGCCACTGGGATCTTCATTTAAGACTTCATTTAGAGTTGGATGGTGTAGAAAAGGGAGAGAGAGTGGTATATATACTGGAGAGGAATAGACATAAAGTGAGAGACCAAGGGGCTTGTTCAGGATTTGGCAGAGCAGGAGCCTCCCCATAAATCAGCAGGGCGACCATCCCTCCACACATGCCATTCCTCTGCTTCATTTAGAGATGGGGTGATGTTAGGTTTCAGGGAGTGGCGCCTTTGGAGACTCTGCTTTTTGAAACTTTTGACCTGGCAATCCATTGCCAAAGAGCTACTGGGTCATCAGTAGTCTTAAATCCTCCATACTTAGACATATATTTTTCTTGCATCATTCAGGAATAAAAGCGCATTGGTCTCTTGTGACATAAATTCCTCTTTGCCTCAAGGCCATTGCTTTTTCATTTGGTTTAAAGAGCCTTGCTTTGTGTATTTTTTAAAATCTTGTTCACCTGAAAAAGGCTTATACTATTTGTAATTTCTGAATCTGTCTCTGTGCCTTTTCCATAACCGGCTATGACTGTGTAAGGGCTTTTCTCTTTGAAATCCTGTACTTCTAATTAATGTTCTCTCTTCTTTTCAGGGAGGAATTGCAGGAATAGCTGGAGGTCTTGTGGTAAAGTTCACTTTATTGTTTGAACCAATTTATGATGACATTTACTGTTTGCCTGCACAGACAGAATCACTTTATAAATGTTTAAATCTTCTCAGTAAGGCTTTCTGATAAAAATGCACTTCCTCTCCTGGGCACATTTGTGTTTCATTAAGTGTTAGGTATTCATCACAGGCCGGATTTACTAACCTTTCATGCAGAGCAGTGTGGCTGCATTGAATGAAAGAGGAGAACAGAAGAGCACCATGTATACTGAGATATGGCAGTGTTCTCCTCTCACCCCACACTGGCTCACTTTGGACTGCCATCCGTCAGAGCTCACACCCTTGCATCACAGTGCAAGGGGGGTCTGTCAAGCACAGTTTATGTACTGGAAAGGGACCCTTCCAGTACAAAAACCAGGCTGTAATACTGTTCCAGCTTCCTATGTGTGCTGTACGGTGCAGAATACTTGCAGAGTGGTAATAATGTCTGTTCCTGTGACTTTCACGCAGGCCTAGAAGACGCATAAAGTTTTGGCACAAATACTTGTCTACAAATGTTAGTACGAAAGGAGCTGTGTCAAAACTCATAGACGGTTGCATGGGAATTCCAATGTACCACCCATGGTAAATCCTCTTGATGCAAAGAAGCACAACGTGTAATTTTAGGCAACATTCCAATGCAAATCATTATTTGAGTTGGAAAGTAAAGTATAGCACAATACTTTGTGCTGAGTTTGTATCACTTTTGTGTGACTAAATCTGGGCCATATACCTAACATGTAACAACAAAAAGATCTGAGAACCCACATCATATTTTTTAACGTTGATGTTTGTGAATCAGGCTTCCCTTAATAATTATGTACTCATATTTGGGGAAAATGCACATGAATTTGCTGAAAGATTGGATTCATTCTTTCACAATTAAGTGGGAAATTAATCAATTACAAAGTACACTCCTCAGATACAACGTCCTAATCTGTGAATGTTTATTTAATTATGTCTTCTCCAGTGCTATCTAGACTACTGGTGTAATGTACCCATCACTAGCTGTTGAATATTTTAGGATATACACCTCATCCCCACCGCTCTGTGCTTTGATACCGCTATTTTTGTGAATGTTTCCCGGTTGAAATGTTACTGATGTTCAGTAAATAATTTAATCATTCATCGTTTAATAGAGCGCTAATGTGTTGTTTTTCAGACACTTGCAGGCACTTTTATATGCAAACCTTAACTTAAAAACCAAATGCAATGCTCATGAGCTCACCCTAAATAAGAAAGATGTAATTTCAATGGTGGTAAACCACAGTATAGATGAGATTACATGTCACTTGTCCCCCACACTCTGACAGGAGCAACTATGAATGAAAAATCATTTATTGGTTTGATTATATGTTATTTAATTACATTTTGTTTGTATGAGATGTTATTTATTGACATAAATATTGTGGATTCATACGCATTGTTAGTGGTGTGCATGTTATGGTTTGTATGACTATTCTGTTAGTTATGGGTTGTGGCCATGACAATACCTGCACTTTAACCTTTCTATGTTTCAATCATTTTCTTGGGAAAATATATAACATCTAATCTTTTTGGGAGGGTACAGCTCCCCCTCTCCCACCTCATTTGTTTTAACCCTCTCCATCTTTCTACCTATAATCGAGGAATGTGTGTGTGTGTGTGTGCATGTATATATATACATATATGTATATATATGAATATATATATGCAAAGAATGTAAAAATAAAAGGTTAAAGCTTAGTTACAGTTAAGAAAACTATATTTAACCTTTCTTTTCTATGTTCCAATGTTTTTGCAGTTTAACTTTTGTTTGTATAGAAACAAAAGATTAAATACAGTTTTCTTAACTGTAACTAAGCTTTAACCTTTGAGATATATATATATATATATATATATATATATATATATATATATATTTTTTTTTTTTTTCACTTAAAAAACCATAGGTTTCACACACGTTATAGATAGGAATTAGCATTTAAAAAACCTTGCAAATTCACTTAAAAAACCATAGGTTTCACACAGGTTATAGTTAGGTGGACATTTCCCTCGTAAAAAACCAATGAAATTCCCCAGTTATAGTTAGTTCAGATAACTATAACTCGCACACCCGCAATCCACTGCTGATGACGTCAGATATTACATCACTGATGACATATGTGTCTTTCTGAAAAATAAATATTTGTAATATATGTATAGCTAAAGATTAATGGAAGAAGACATGGGTAAATAAGTGTCTAAATACAGTGATGTAATATCTGACGTCATCAGCAGAGGATTGCGGTCGCGTGAGTTATAGTTGCCTGCAGTAACTATAACGGGGGAATTTCATTGTTTTTTTACGAGTGAAATGTCCAGCTAACTATAACATGTGTGAAACCTACGGTTTTTTAAGTGAATATATATATATATATATATATACACCCAGAGATAGAGAGAGAGAGAGAGTAAAGCAACACTGCCACATGATATTAGTTCTTTCTGTTTAAACACATAGGGTTTGCCCCTACAGATATTATATGGTGTGAATATACCTGCAAGTTGGTAGAATGTTTTGGTCAGCATCATTGTAGGAAAGCTTAGGGGCTTGGATGCAATATTTCCATGGTGTTAGGATCCTTCTTTAGAATCTCTACCAGTTTAGCTCCATGGAGAAGGAAGACATGAGCATCATTAAAAATACAAGTATACATCCCAACATTTCGTGTTGACATTTACATTGTCATCATTTTGTAAAAATGTCCTTTAAACCTTCTAATTCTATTGTCTTTGTCCATTATTGTTCTAAACTTGCCTGGTTCTAATGCTGAAAATGCTATTCATATGCAGTTTCATATTTCTGTGTGGTGAGGTGAAAGGTTTCCCTCTTTAATTGTTTTTTGTTTCTATCCTGAAGGGAGGCATTCTTAATGCAGCAGGAGGCCTTGTGGTAAGATCAGTCTCTAATTTAAAAAATAATTTGTCACAAACTCTCTCATTTATATGCGTTGCAACACCTCCGAGTACTAGCCCTCCTTGAACCCCTCTACACACATGCATCCACACACACACACGCACACTATGTACAGTTGAATAATTGGTTTAAAACAATTTTACATGGTAAGAAATATACCTCTGCAATTATTATTAAGAAAGTGAGGAATATCGACCACCTGCTGCGAAGTCTCTCCAATATTGTCCATTCTGTACAATGAGTTTTAAACTCAATTCTAGTGGTTAAGGCCTCAATTAGAGTTCGGCGGCCAGGCTACTGCTTCACAAATGTGACTAATGTCTTGTCCACCCTATTACAAGTACTTTATATCCAAAGGCACGTGTAATAAGAGGAAAGGATATCTGTCACATATCTGTCACATTTGATTGATTTATTTATGCGTTTTTATATAGCTCAAACTTTACCCGAAGGTGTCAGAGTGCTTTACAATAGAATCAGTTACATTATATAAGGACTTCAGAGTACTCGAATAACATAAAATATACGAAACAAAAAAATCTAAACTCACGTAAGAATGGTAGTAAGTACAAATGTCTACTACAGTTACATATATACAAGATTCAAATTCACCCATGATTACATTTTAAGAAGAGTTGAAGCGATTAGGGTTGGACAAATATATATCACATTTTTACAGAGCATGATCTGGCCATTGCTGGAGTTCTTGAAGGGCACATTCAGGCAGGCCTTTAGGGGCTGTTGCACTCATGGGCTGCATTCCTGGAGGAATCCTAGAGCTGGTGAAGTTCAGATGTCTTTCACAACCGTAGTCCCGTTTGCCTCAACCTCTCCAAGGCAGCAGCAGAGATGCCCGGGGGCCTGTAGGGTGTCGATGTGGGTACAGAAGTTTGCTTCAGTTTTGCTGAACCCAGCACATAGACTGGGGGTTGAGATGTGGGAGGGGTAGCGTCAGAGTGGTTTGGGTCGCAGGGATGTCCAAGTTAGAGGGGGCCACCGGCACACCGGCTCACCTTTGGCACTGTGTTGGGGCCTCCATGTCAGCCAAAATAGAGTCCTTGGTACCAGTTTGCTGGGCACAGCAGGGCATTGGCATTGGACCCGGAGTCACAAGGCCAAAGATCAGCAGCAGCCTCCCTAAACACCCGATGGTGCTCAGCAGCCTTCTATGCACTGGTTACTGGGCAAGGGGGAGCACATCAGCGGACCCGGGAGCACACGTCAGACAAGCCCAGGCCGGGCCACAAAGCACACCACCCTCCCGCTGGAGTGGGCTTCACCGCCAAGATGGTGGTCTCCTGCATTACCCATCTCCTTTGTTGTTGTATTGTTCTTGCTGTAATGCCCCGTTCCATGATCCTGGGCTCCACTGTCTGCCATGGGAGATCGAGCGATAGTCTCACTCAACTCCGGAACATGCGTGGCTAGATGGAGGGGCTGCATTGTGATCCATGCCAGAACGATGATCCAGAGACCAGGAGATCCTGAAGGGACTCCCTTATCAGTCGGCTATCGTACAGCATGTTCAATGGCATTTGTAATATGGTAGGCAAGATATCGGTCACATTTGTGACAGACTATACCATTTTCCAAATTCTAAATTAGGCCCAAAGTCCTCTGTTATGCGCACATGAATACTGAGAACAAAAGTCTAGAAGTCACATCATTCATTTTGGTGCTTGCATAAGGATTTCATTATTATTTAAAGTCCATTATGTAAAGTGCATTAAACTGCATGCTTTTGCAAAACATTGTATTAGTCTCAACCTTTTGCATTACATATTATTCAGTATGGGCATTCTGCTTGTGAGGGAATAATTAAACAGACAATAATGTGGTCATTTTGGTCCAGTCCTAGCACTTTTATTAAGACTTAAATTTAGAAAACACAACCCTTAACTTTTCTTATAACATTACACATTCATGTAAAACTGTGTGATGGTCAGAATCGCCGAATTCATCAAGGTCTCGAATATACATTTGTATGTTTATGGTTACGAGTTGACTTCATATCCTGACATTTAAACATGCCCCTTTCAGAAATGTATTTGCAGTCCTATGTTGAGCATGGGTGTGTAATACATTCCTCTTCATTGAAAACTCACCTTTGTTCTTTGCAAAATGTGAATTTATGTTCAGAAAAGAAGTTGTTTACAGATAATATAATGTCAGTGTAGCAAATCTGCTCCCATGTAGTCGGACCATAGAATGTTAGCCCTGCTTCATGAACCTGCGACTGAAAAGTCTCAGGATGAATCACCTGCATGAACTTTCACATATAAAGAATAGTTGCAACTTTTCATGAGGAACAGTGGTTTTCAATCAGAAATCTCCTAATGGGAACGTGCCTGACAAACGTTTGTGAGTACTCACAACGCTTCAAGGACATTCATTTGGTAGAAATCCCTTGGCCTTGATTAACCATAACATTTCTTATTGAGCAGAGTTATTCCTACAGGACATTCTGCCTCATTGGAGGAATTTAAGTATGTGCAACCCCATGCGTGAGTACAAGTGAATATTTGTACTCATAAATGACGGTTTGTCCGCATTCAAGTGTCACATTCACAGAAATACCTGATCCTCCAATACAGGCCTCCATAACGGGGCCAAGATCATAGAGAGAGGTAAATACCACTGCTGAATATATAGAAACCCCACTCTTGTCATTTACATGGTATCTATCTCCTGATAGGTTTCGCAATTTGTCACTCTCACTTTGTCAATGCTGATATGTTACTTGCGTTTGAACTTTAGCAGGTGGATGCAACTTTGATTTAAAATATGTTCATAGATCAGTGGAATATGCATTCTGCTCTGATGGAAATTAAATGGTGCAAAAATCTGCAAACAAAGACTGCTTTCATTATGTCATTCGATTTCTTCCTGCACATTCACAGTAACCAAATTTACTACAAATGGCAAATTTTCCTAACAACATGTAATCATGCAATGTGGCATAATAGTTCACATTTGATTATAAAAAATGACATGAAATTTTGCTAATTATGCCAGTGCAAAAAACAATTCCATCTGAGCCTTGAGAGGTGGTCATCCTTCATGTTTTGGAGTGAGCAACATTCTTCTCTGCTAAAATTGTTTTCCGGTCATTTTTCTGTCGTAATTAATAGAGCAGTGTTAATCACAGTGAAACAAATGCTCATTGCTACATATGATTCTCACAGGACAGACCACCCTACAGCACTTAATGAAATTTTGCAACACAGGTTTTGTTCTCCCTTCTAATTCAGACTTTTTTACCTCCTCCAGGGTGGTGCGGAAAATTTGGTCACCGGAATCGTGGTACAAATTTAAATCATATTCTATAGGTGCATTAGGGATTATTTTGAAGAAATTATATTTCCATGCTTGAGTTGTATTTGACCATATCTGTTGCATGTTTTGAAGTGTGTCACAATCTACCCTGCCACTACTGTTCTTCATCATAAATACAATAACTGCAATGTTGACTCTACTGCAACACAACAGGCATGTGTGGGCCCATAAGATACCAAATTCCAGTGGTGCAGAAAGGGTGCCATGGGCCCACATGCAAGGGTTGAAAACAAACCCCAAAATCTCAATTGTTTAGTAAAAACAGCCATGTCTGAGATGCATTGGGCCCCTTAAGCCACTGCAACTGCTGTCCCATTGATGTCTATTCCTCTGCCAAAGTACCTCCCACACCGATTCCCGATAGCAGACATTACAGTGTATCAGCCAGCTGCTCAGTTATTCTTTATTTTGTCTTGCAGGGCGGTGCTGCTAATGTGTTAGGTGGAGTTGCGGTAAGCATTACCTTGAATGAGCACAGGCGAGGGAGCCTGCAAGAAACAGATAGCCCCATTTGATTGATTCTGACTGATAATGCAATCATGTTTTACAATATTCCACCCCCTCCTCCCAGTATTGCTGTTTTCTCTTTTCCCTGCAGAATAGTCCGTTACACCTCACCAATATAAACATCATATTTAGATTTATGTCACAATCTATGCTGCTGCTACTGTTCACAATTTTCAGTATCCTTTGGACCTGCTGCCAGGGGCGGAGCTTTGGGGGGAGGAGGGGGGTGTATTTGTAGTATATAATTGGGTATAGAGGCTTTCAGTCTGGTATGGTGAAGTCACTGTCAAATTTAAGCCTGGATCTTTACATGCCCACACTGACAAACGCACACTGACATTCTCCCTCTCTCTGTCTCTAGTCTCTGCCCTAAAACTTGGTTAGTTTGAAAACTATTGTGTTTTAAGTACGTCTAACAATCCTCTCTTTCCATTGGCTCTTAAGCCCCCCTGTTCTGCGTCTCATAATGTATTTTAACAAGATATGCCAGCATGATTGTTGGGAAATCTGAAGGTACCCCCCTCAACCTTACTGTCTGCTGCACCTTTGATAGGTATGTCACTGCTAAAGTCCCGCCAACATATATTGCCTGCAGAAGACTTAACAATGTGTCTCATTCCCTGCTAACCTGATGTGTATTTGTTCCCCAGGGCGGTATTGGAAATGCACTAACCGGACTTGTGGTAAGCTTTAGCTCTGATTCTATATCGTTGAAGTGTGAAGGGGAACTCCTGCTGAAAACTGTTGGTCTCACATATGGATTGCTTTTGATCTATAAATGAATCATATTTTATAGTATTACACCTTCCTCTCTACTAATGCTGTCCTCTATTTGTCCTCTAGAAAGGTGTTACGAACATAGGAGCCGGAGCTACAGTAAGGAAAATATATATACATCTATATCATATAAATTATACATTTATATTACTCATGTCTTTTCATTGTACAAAAATTATGAGTAGGGGCTGTTGATAGCATATTTCCATTGAGATAGGGCTTCACGACTCTTGGTTGTTACATGACATTTTATCCACTAGTTTTAGAAGATGTCACCATCCCTTTTACAAAAAATCAGCTCTGTTTGATGACAAGGATAGTGGTTTAAATACAACAGTGTTTGTTTACAAAATTAAAAAGATAAAACTACATTAGTGGTGATTCCTGTGATTTTAGTTAAAGTCAAAGTTTCCGTGTTTCAAGCTCAGGAGTATTGAGACCACTTAATGGCAGATCAATAAGCTACTGCTCAAGTTCATAACTAAAGGTGTGACTATACCGTACATATATATGCACACTGTGTCATCCCATTCCTGTATCTATGTCAATTCTCTGAGTGAGCCAATCAGTTGAAAAGAGTAATACGATATTAAAGGCAGAAGAGCATGGGATAAGAGGTAATTATTTCATACTGGTAGGTGGAGATCACACCTGCTAGTAAGTGATGCAAACAAATGTCTAAAACCAGTTTCCCGGAAAGGGAAATTGCATTGGTGTACCAGTCTTCAGGAAAAAGTGTCCATATGGAGTTTGTGTGATGGAACATCGCATGCCTATACAACTCATGCCTTACCACGCGGTCTTAACCATGACCGTGTCTTTACGACACATGCCTTTACCACGCATGCCTTAACCACGCAATTTTATGGTAAATACATGACTGGTAAAGGGACATGTGTGGTAAAGATCACACTCCTGTCCCTCTCCCCTAATCCCTAAAAATTGCCCCCTACCATCTAATCTATCCATCCCAGGCATATAAACTACCCTGACGTCTATCCTGATCCTTAAAATTCAACCCCCATTCCTCAAAATACTACTCCTACCCCAGCCCCCTTCTTGAGCCCTAAAAACATCCCCACCCTGTTAAACCTTCCCCACCTCCCCCTGCCCCCTGCCCCTTGCCCAACTGCCCCCTCGAACTGTAAACTGCCCCTTTCCTGTCCCCTGGCCTCAGCCCTAAAACCCAGCCACCTAAAAAGTACTCCAAAACCAGCCACCCTCCCTGAGCCCTAAAACCAGTCCTACCACCTAAAACCTACCCCGCCTGCCCCCTGCACCAGCCCAACGGCCCCCCAGCCTATAAACATTCCCTTTTATGTCCCCTACCCTGAGCCCTAAAACTCATGACCCCCCAGCCCTGAAAACTACCAGACCCCCAAGCCCCCAAAACTATCCTAGCCCCCATAACTACCCCCATCCCCTACAAACTACCACCACCCCAAAACCCCACTTACCTCACCGCCTTGCAATCCTTCCTCTTCCTGCTTCCTGCTCTTCAGCCAGCTAGCCAGCAACTTGACCACGCATATGCGTGGTTAAGGCATATGCGCTGTCAAGGCATATGTGTGGTTAAGGCAAGCATGGTAGGGCTTGCAATGTCAGAACACACGTGGCTGAGGCTGCTGTGTTCCAACTGTTTTTCTCATAAGGACACCCTAGGAAATGTAGCATCACTGTAGGAACATATTTTAAAACAACAATGGATACCACTCACACATCAACTGACAGAGCCATGCAGCCAGGTACAAACCCACTCACATGCCTATACAGCCACTCAGACATCCACTCACACAGTGATACAGTCACACAGCCACTCAGATGACACTTTAGAAATAGTATTACTCATCAGTAGTAGAGAGAGTATAGTAATTTAACGTATAGGGTAGATTAGTATTTATCTTTAAGTTTCAGAAATGTTAACAAAACACTTACACTCACTAGATGATGCCAGCAGTGATGTCATTTGAGATGTCATCAGTGATGTCACTGATCATGTCATGAGTGATGTACTAGGCGAGATCATAAGAAGTGCAGTGCGGGGGCATACGTTATAGTTAGCTCAGGTAACTATAAATGCTGAATATCCATGGTGTTTTGCGTGTAACATCTGAGCCTAAGTATAAAGTCCCAGTAACTTTTTTCTTTTACTGAATTTCTAAGGTTTTTTAAATTCTATTTTCTAACTATAACAACACTGTAATCTTTGATTTTATAAGTGAATTTTGAAGCATTGTTAAATTTTATTTCCTATCCATAATGTCCCTGTAAACATTGTTTTTCAAATGAATTTCAAAGGTTTAAAAAAAAATGTATTTCCTAACAGTATCCTGTAACATTTGAGAGTATGTGTGTGTGAGTGGCTGTATAGGTCGGTGATTAGGTATGTGATGGCTGTATGGGTCTGTGGCACATGGTTGATGGGATTAAATGCAGGAGTTAGAAGAGATTAATTATGATTAGGTTGCAGAGGTATGACTTTCAGCAGAAGGAGGGAAGATTGTGATCGTGTAAATGAGTTGGGAGAAATTTGATGAAATAGAGAATAGTCAAACATGCATTTGTCATAGTAGGTTGTCCTGAGACAGAGGAGGCATGCAGAGCCTGGAAGGGATGAAGAGAGACATTTGAAAGAGAGAATAAAAAAGGAGAGGCGGCAAACAGAATTTTAATCAAAGGAAGTTTTTAAATGCCGGATTCAAGGACTGTAGTGAATATTTTTGAGACAGCATGCTGTTTGAGGATGCAAGGATGTATAAAGAAGCAACATTATGTACTTGTGAAGATTGTGCTATATCAGAAATTTTTAATAGGTACTAGAAGCAGATACAACCATCTCTTTGTTGCTACACTACTGCTAGACAAATGATCCAGCCAGGTCAGTTTATGAGCTCAAGGGCTGAAATTGAAAAGTGAAAGATAATGGCTGGATGCATATTTCGAGAAAATACCTTGGAAATAATGTACACATTGAAAAAGACATCCTGCCTTTCATCCACAGGTTCGAATCAGAGTATTAATTATACAGCAGAGTTGGATACATTTAAATACCTCTGATTTGCATTGGCACGAGATGGAAGATGAGAATAGCTTCCCAAGGAGTGGAAGTGTATTACCTGCATTACAATGGCTGGAGGGCAGGGAATGCAAATACTGGTATGAGTGAGGGGGCGATGAAACGGCTCCCTTTACAAATTTAATGAACACTTTTGTTAGCAAATGGCTGCTGGTTAAACTTCTGAAGCACTGTCCTTTTTGAAGATGCTGTAGGTGAGTAGGGGTGGAGCTGCAGGTTGAATGGGGCCCTGAAGGTGAACTCGGACAAAACGGAGGTCCTCATCCTCGGCCCCACCCCCTCAGCCTGGGACGACTCCTGGTGGCTGACCGCACTGGGAGCAGCACCAAGACCCACCGACCAGGCACGCAACCTGGGGTTTATCCTCGACTCAACACTCTCCATGGCCAAGCAAGTCAACGCCGTCTCATCCTCCTGCTTCAACACCCTCTGCATGCTCTGCAAGATCTACATGTGGATCCCCACCGAAACAAGAAGAACGGTCACCCAGGCCCTCGTCAGCAGAAGGCTGGACTACAGAAACGCCCTCTATGCAGGAGCCTCGGATAAACTCCTGAAATGACTACAACGCATACAGAACGCCTCTGCACACCTGATCCTCGACATCCCTCGCCACTTCCACATTGCACCCCAGCTGATAGACCTGCACTGGCTTCCTGTTAACAAGAGGATCACCTTCAAGCTCCTCACCCACGCACACAAGGCACTCCACAACACCTGACCAGCACACCTCAAGAGACGACTCACCTTCTACACCCCTAACCGCCAGCCCCGCTCCGCCGACCTCGCCCTCACCACCGTCCCCCGCATCCAAAGAGCGACCACCAGCGGCAGATCATTCTCCCACCTCGCTGCCAAAACCTGGAACACCCTCCCCATCCTCCTACGGCAGACCCAGGACCTACTAACCTTCAGGAGGCTACTCAAGACCTGGCTATTCGAGCAGTAGCATCACCCCTCCCCCCAGCATCTCAAGGGTGAGTAGTGCAATTTACATATTTCTTGATTGATTGATTAGGTGAAACCAAGCATTTGTCTACCTTTAGTTTGTTTTACATTTGTTTATTCACATTTTTGCACACACAATGATAACATACATATTGATCAATGTCAGTAGGTGACCTGCATGTGATACAACTTTACAACAACAGAACAACTAACTTACAGGACAGAAAGTCGAAGAAGAGATCGAGCCAGCGAGTTTTATTGCACTTTACATTATACATGTCTATACGATTATGCTTTTACACATTTTGCTTTATTTAACTACCACAACAAAAGCAACATTTGTGTATTTTGCTATTTAGGACCTTTTGTGTAGAGTAATGTTAATTTAGGTACTTGACTCCACCATATCAGGACCAGTACTATCAGTATCTTCAGTTTGTTATGTGCATATCCATTCCAGGATTGGACCCAATATATCTTTTGGCCTTGAGGCAGGGGGCATAAGTTCCCAATATAGGGCATGTTGGGTCTGGCAGTAGGCAATGTCCTGCAACCAGGCTTTAATCGATGGTGCCTTGGTCTTCCCCCAGTGCATAGCCACTCGTCTCCTTGCCAGGAGTAGGAGCATTACATGTAGTTTCTGTGTGCTCACCGGAGTATATTTCACGTATCCCAGTAAGCCTGTGAAAGGTGTAGGGTCTATTAGAGTTCCTACTGATTCCCCAATCATGCCGTAGATATCAACCCAGTATTTTGCTACAGGTGGGCAACTCCAGGCCACATGCAGAAAAGACACCGGCTCAGCCCTGCATCTCCAACAGCTAGCATCAGGCCTAAGTCCCATGCAGTTTAGCTCCATCGGTGTCCTACAGAATCTATGTAGGAACTTAAAATTTATTAGCTTTAGCCTGTAATTGAGAGAGAGCACATGTAGTTGGGAGCAGCAGAACTTCCACTGCTCTTCTGAGTTTGGAGGATTTATTTCAATGTTCCATTCCATCAGTGCTTTTGGAAACAGTACCAGAGCAGTGTTGTGCATGTTGCTATAAAACCTTGTGATAAATTTGAGTGGAGTTGGGCCAGTCAGCAAATGTTCAAGTGCATGTAGCTTAGGTGGGGGCCTTAGGAAGGTGGTGTTTGCTTGTTGGCAGGCCTTGTATATTAGATGATATAGAAATAACTATTCTTGTTTTGCCAGTAAGGGGCGAAATGTATTCTCAGGATATAGATCTGCAAATGTGTGTTTATCCCTAGCCCACACCCCAGCACCACACTTACTGGTCCTCCACTGGGGGGATACATCGGTTATGCACCACCGGTATAAAGGGTGCATATAGGACCTCTAATTTGGCTCTGTTTCCCAGACCTTCCCAGACCCATCTTAGTGACTCAACTGTGTCAATCTAATTATGTGGTCTTCTATATGGCTGGCATATAGCAACTGATAGTGGCGTGGGTGCAGCTTTATCTTGCTCAACTGCAAAATTAGGCTGAAACGGTACAGGGTGGACCCAATAATGGAGGAACTGAGCTTGGGCGCACTATGTATATGACGGAATGGTTGATGCCTTCAGACCTCCCTGTGTCAGGGGAAGCATCAGTAGTTCACATGAGACCCAAGCTTGTTTTCCAACTCAGATCAATGACGTTAATAGGGACTAAAGTGTCTTGAAGAAAGCCTGTGTTAGTGTAAGTGGAATATTTATAAATAGATATAAAAATGTAGGCAAAATAACAATTTTAGCTATTGCTATACGGCCGGCCAAAGACAAAGGTAGTCTATTCCAAGTAACTCTCTTGCCCTCTAGCCATGTCACTGCCCTGCCATAGTTCATGACACACTGTTCTTGAATATCGCTGCTCAGCCATATTCCCAAATATCAAACAGGTCCTTCAGCCCATTTCAGAGGGTACTCCATTTGACAGGGCTTGGTGTTTCTCGTGAGTGTGAATAGAACCGACTTTGTCCAATTTATTTGTATACCTGCTAGTCCCCCAAATTTTAGGATTTTCCACAGCACTGGGTTTAAATTGTCTGCAGGTCAATAATAAACATTGTGATATCATCTGAGTATAGTGATACGATGATTCCCCTGGTGGAGAAACCCAGTCCCCTGTCCTCGTGGTGCTGCGTCAATCTAGCAGCTAATTGCTCCATAGCGGTTGCAAACAACAGGGGGGACAAGGGGCAGCCCTGTTGTGTACCTCGGGTGATTGGTATCTTCGAAGAGACCAATCCATTTAATCTAAGTCTAGCAGAGGGACTTGTATACAGTAATTTGATCTGGTTAATGTATGTTGGGCTAAATCCTAATCTTGCTAATATAGTAAAAATATATTGCCACTCTAGCGAGTCAAAGGCCTTGGTGGCATCTAAAAGCACCACCAAGGCTTGTGTTTGGGGATTTAAATAATGCAGTACTGAGAAAAAGGTGCGTAGATTGTGTTCTGTAGCTCTACCTGGGATGAAGCCCGATTGATCGGGACTGAAGATCCAGGGAGGTAGGGGCTGCATTCTGTTTGCCAATAATTTAGCATACATTTTGGTATTGGTATTAATTAAAGATAGAGGGTGATATGAGGCTCTTTCATTGGGCTGTTTCCTTGGCTTGAGTAGTAATAATATGATTGCTTCTCTAATTGTGGGGGGTAGAATCCCAGTTTCCTGCACTTGTCCTTACAGCGTCAGGAGCTGGGGGGCTAACAGGTCTACGTAGCTTTTATAGAATGCAGCTGTGAGGCTGTCCGACCCCGGGGCTTTATCCGAGGGCAGGCTGTTTATTACTTGTTTTACATCTTGTACAGTGTAAGGCTCATCCAGGTAGGCCCAGTGCCGCTTGCTCAACCACAGAAGCTCAATCGAATCTAAATAGGTCAGCACCTCCACCGGTATTGTACGTGAGGAGGAGGAATATAATGTGGTGTCGAATTTTGTAACTTGGTCTCAAATTTTTGCGGGCCTCTGACCTCATTGTGGTTATCATCCAGTATCTCGGATATGAACATAGCATTACCAGGTGGGCACAGCATATGAGCTAGAGTTTTACTGGGTCTGTCTCCCTCGCCATATCATCTAGCCTGTGCATATTTCCCCCAAAATTTCACCTCTCTGAGTGCCTCCGCTTCGTATTCAGAAATTAGCTCCCTATTGTCTCTCAGGAGTTTTAGTTCTCCCGTTCTGTAATACTGTAGTTCCAGCATTCTTATGTTAGATTCTAGTTTTTGGATGGTCAGCCTAATTGATTTCAATATCCCAGCCTGTCTGGAAATACACTGCCCTCTTATAACCGCTTGAAGGCCTCCCATAAAGGAGCTTGGAATTGCACCGTTCCTGCGTTTGTGTCGAAATAATCTTCTATATCCCCTATGATTTGTTCCCTGAAGATGGTATCAGTTAGCGCATGAGAAGGGAATCTCCAATTATTAACCTTAGGGAGACCCTCGCGCATGGTCAGTCTCAACAAGACAGGAGCGTGATCCGACAAGGTTCAGGATAGGTGTCTGACCTCTGTCGTCCAAGCTGCTATGTCTGGTGACACCAACCAGTAGTCTAAGCATGACCAGGCATTATGATGTGCTGATATACATGTGCTCTTAGATGTATCCGGATGCCTGTGTCTCTAAATATCTAATAAATGTCCCTCTGTTATTATGGCGTTAAGTGTCTCGTTAGATCTTGGGTGTAGTCTGCGAGCCCCTCCCCTCCTGTCCATATGGTTATCTATTAGAGCGTTGAAGTCTCTGCCCCATATGACTGTGTCATGTCCTACCAGGGTGATTTTAGCCCACACAGTTTGAAAGAAATCTGGCGAGGCAACATTAGGGCCATATATAGCAGTGAGTGTAACTTTTGTCACACGTAGCCTCCCACCCAGGACCACATATCTGCCCTCTGGTGTGTCCAATATTTGCCAAGTCGGATCAATATGGACATCCCTCTAGCAAAGTTAGAATAGATAGAAGAGTTGATTGAGCTCCAGCACTTGTTATTTAGCTTAGTTTGCGTAATGCTGCTTAAGTGCGTTTCTTGTATAAAGCATATCTATGTTGTGTCTTGTCAAGTAAGCGGGTACCAGTCTGATTTTACGGTGGTTATTTACTCCTCTGATGTTCCAAGTAAGTAGATTAAGGGTCGTCATGGAGGAGCGGCTTTAGCATTAGGTGAAGAATCTAGTGTGCCTATTGTCTCTGGGTAGTTACAATAACGATTCTTGTTGATGTGACCTAGTGGTATATGAAACGGTGAACCCAGTGTAAAATTCAAGCTTGTATTTATCCTCTACTGGATTCCTACTCTAGATTTAATTATCATTTTCTTACTGTCCTGTATAACTTTATTAACATTACCATCCCTACGTCTGCAAACAACAACCCCCCAAACAGGTTGAGTATACGACCCCCCATCTTTTAAACTAAAGTAGGATCCCCAATCAAGGGCCCTGCGAACTTCAATGGGAGATCTCCCTTGAGGTATAGATGCACCAGCGTACAACCCCGCATTGCAGCGGGGTGGCCGCACAGGTGTTTGGGAGCCTACCTGCAATATAACAACGCAAAATGTAAATGGCAGTACCGGCTAGTGGCCGACTATACATTATTCTAACATTTTAGAGATATTTGCAACTGAGCAATAGCAGAATTAGATTTATAGCAAGTTAGTGACAATTTAGCAATACCTGGCGGTGCCAGGCTATACGATTCAGTCATTATCACTAATTCTGACATCAGGTGATGCAGCCATAGCTGCTCTGGTCACTTTCTTCTGGCCCCCAACATGTTTTGCGTACTTCATGGATGATTTTGCGTCTTTAAAATGGTGCACTGAACCCTTGTGCATTATTTTTAGTTTTGCCGGGTACAGAAGAGCATGGGTTATCTCTGCTTATTTCAGGAGACGCTTAAGTGCCACAAATTCCCTCCTGGCTGCCTGGACCGCCAGGCTGAAGTCCGGGAACATGGAGATGTTGTTACCCTTGTAATCAACGATGCCTCGTTCTCTGGCTAGGCGCAAGACTGTGTCTCGATCCCAGTAGTTTAGTAACTGTGCCAAAATTGGTCTTGGTGTGGCACCAACCGGTGGGCTACGTCCTAGTGTCCAGTGGGCTCTCTCTACTATAAACATTCCAGAGAGTTCTGTGCCAAATAGGTCTCATAGCAAATGTTTCCATCTTGGAGATCGCCGTAGTTTCCGGAATGCCTATTATACGTAGATTGTTTCGGTGAGATCTCGCTTCAAGATCATCATTCTTGACTCTGATTACATTAAGTAGTTTGTCCATGGAAAGCAGCTGTTCCTTGGCTTCAAGTTGGAATTTGTGCACTTCCATTGCGTGAGTGTCTGATAGGTCTAATTGGGTCTAATGGGAGTCTACTTGTTTCTTGACCTGATCCATTTCCGAGGTAAGAAGATCGAGTTTATTGTCCATTGTTTTTAGGCTAGACTTCATGTCTAAAAGTAGGGATCTAAGGTCCTTGTTTCCACCCACTGCCTCATTCTGAGCACCCTGGTCAGTTTCTGCATCTGTATCCGCATCCAACTGGCGAGTGAGTCTTTTATTTTCAAAGGCTAGCTTTGTTTGCTTGGTATCATGTTTTCTCATGGCGCCAGGATTTTGTAATTCAATTCCCCAATCAGAAAGTCAAAGGAGGAAGGGGAGCAGATCTCAGGCATGTCCACATTGGGCTTAGGACTTCGTGTCGCTCAATTCTGCCCCCTCTCCAGCCCAATATGACTTGACAATTCCTTTACGGGCCCCTGCAGGCAGATCTTGATTTAGGGCCTTCTGTAATACGTCACTACTTGTTTCTTTGTTGGCAGTGTTGATGTTTTAAATCCACACTTTGGGTCTATATGACACGTCCTGCTCCCAGCCCCAATATTCACTCCTGTATCTCCACACGCCCGGCGGGGGCAACAGAGTAGCAGTCTATGCACTTCCCCTAGGCGGCACACCCAACAGTCACAATGATCCCGCCCGAGGGGACAACAGCAGCGATTACCGACGGTGAGAGCAGCCTCCTGCCCGGGACGCAGGACGCATGCAGTGCAGCAGCAGTCAAATGCAGCGACTGCTGCGAGCGCGCATCGTCGGTGGAATTCAGTCCCAGGACCTCACTGGCACTCTCAGCAGCTCCTTACTGGACCTCTGATGCAATCTTCGGCTTATTCAGCGCACACAGGTAGGCACCCAGTCCGCATCAGCATTTGGCGAAATCAGGTCGCTACCGCCAGGGCTCTCCGCAGGAGTCACCTCACGTCCCCGGGCAGGCCACGTGCCTCCCCAGGGCTCTGCCAGGGTCGGTCAGTTGTTTAGCGGCCAAATTTCAGCAGCAGTCTCCACTCTCCCTTCAGAGGCTCACTCTGCAGACTCAACGTTCCTGCCCGGCGGGGGACCACAGCAGGGCTCGCCGACATTGGGAGCAGCCTTTGTCTGCCACCAAGAAATGTTCACTTATGTAATTGTGTTTATTGATGAAAAAGAGTAATAATATGTTTTAATATTCTATATTTTCATTTTAAAGTGTATTATGAAATGTTTTTTAATATGTCATTAAATGAATGTTTTTAAGTTTAGTAAGTGTTATTTGGGTTTTACATTGTTGCACTCTGTTTCTTGGAAATAAAATTGCACCAGAGGGGCGCATATATATCGATAGATTACATACTTCTTGACCATATTGCCTAGGGATATATACTCTACTTGCATAGTACCCTGCCCTAGGAATTGTACATTTATTGGACAGGGGGCCCTTGTTATTTTTTATGAACATGCAGAGCAACAGCAGTCAAATGCGGCGGCCGCGGTTAACGCGCACAGTCTGGTGGAAAACGGTCCCAGTACCTCTTTGGCACTCTCAGCCGTTCCTTACCGGACTTCCGATGCAGTCTGCAGCCTATTAAACGCACACAGGTAGGTGCCTAGTCCTCATCGGCATTTGGCGATATTAGGCCTCTATCTCTGGGTCTCTCCGCAGCAGTCACTGCTCGTTCTCAGGTAGGCCACACGCCATCCCTGGGCTCCGGCAGGGCCAGTTAGTTGTTAAGCGGCCTTATTTCAATAACAGTTGCAGCTGTCACGGGTGGGCACTCCCCTGCGCCCACCCAGTCATCTTTACAACAGGATATTCATGCCCCGCCTTGGCGTCATAGCGGCAACGCATCTGCCTATTTCTTCTGACTACGTAGGCCAGTCGGGGGTTGCGCTCTGATTACAGACAATTGTGCAGTTGCTCCTCAATTATACGTGCCGCAGCCGGTTCCGGCCTTTGTTGCTGATGTAAGCTTTACATCCAGGGCAGTTTTAGGCTCCCAGTTTATTAGGATTGTGAAGAATTATTTTGCGGCCAGCAGAGACTCTCAAAGAGCGTCCATCTTGCTGCTCGGCCGGCCACGCCCCCAAGCCTTTGTCTACCTTAATTACACTTCAGTGCAGAGCCGCCACACCTCTTTGTGCCTCTATTGTGAGCAATCCAGTCTGGAGACTGCCCTACTGTGAGGGGCATCACTACACAAATGCTGGTTCTGAAGCGCAGCCTGGAAGACATTTGAAATGTAAATGTAGTGAAATTTCCCTTTCCTTATCAGGAAAAGTAGCTGCCACAGTCCTCCTGTTTTTGCAGGTATGGGCAATTTTAATGGCAGGAAAATAATTGTGAATTTGCTCCGACGGCATGTAGGTGTGTGTTTGTACAGCATCCTGTGTGAAAGTACGTCTGTACTTCTATTGTTTCTTACAATTTAGCCGCTGGATGGAACCCTCCCACTGCAGTGCGTGTCCTACCTGTCGCTGACAATTCCATTTGCAGTCATGAAGGCAGCCATCCTGAATCTCATTAGGAGGGGCAGTCTGCGTATGCCCATCCTCGTCTCCCGCCTGACCTGTAGTGGAGTTACAGCCTTCAATTCCCCAGAGAGTCTCCTTTTAATCCTACCTCAAAAATCTGAAACTATGTGTATGTTCCGATCTTTCACTTGGGAAACAAGACATCAACACAAAGGCCCTTTTGCTAAAAATAGCTCAAAGCAGAACATTTACAGAATCAGATGAATACATTGTATTAGCACAAACACCCGTGCCATTTGCAGTGGCTACTTTTCTGAAGCCTTCTTAGATCAGGAGGCATGTCATTGGGTTGCGGATTGGGTGCCCAAACCCATGTCCAATCTACAGTTTCAGGACTAATCCCAAAAAGCCAAGTAAGCTTCGGAAGCCAATGAACTGACTAGATTTGAAATTGATGACAATAAAACCTTCTGTGTTCAGTGCCTCAAGGCCATAAAACATCTTGCAAGCGCTGCGGCTACCCACCATTTATTATCTCCAGTATCCTATAATCTCTGCTCTTCTGAAGTGATAGAACGTGACCTGTTTTGTCATACTAAAACGTTTTGCTAAGGCACCAAAGACCATTCAGTCTGTAATGTGCGCTGAATGTAAATGAGCTTCACTATCTCAAATGCACCATTATTATGAGCCCCATGAACCCTCTTAACTTGCACAGTTTGGTGGGGGAGGGGTGAAGTTAGACACTGGACACTGCAGACTGGAGCCTCAGCTGTCAGTGTCTTATGGGAGATGAGCAGGCTCTGCATTCTTAGACAGTCTGAATGAAGTTGGAAGTAAGAAATGTTTCCTGGGCATGAACAAAGTATGGATGTCTGTGGTGCCATCACCAATTTTTTACTAAGGACTCCAAGAAACAAATAACAAAAAAATGATGCCATTCACGGGAGAGAAAGGAGTATATTCATATGCACAGCAAACAGCCTACATGGAAGAATAAAAGGGGTGCATACACGTACAGTAGCCACCCACATGGGCCGCATCTAGCCAGTGTACTTGTTATAAAAAAAACAGCGGAGATGGTGGCCTCTGGGGCACAAAGGAGCCTTAGGAGGAGGCCCCCATTTGCCCCCTCCTTCTAATTTTGCATTGCCACTAACTACCAGGAACTGGCCTGCCCGGAGCGCTATCCTGTTAATTCATGAATCTATTACAAGTTTCACTGCAAAAATGTAAAGAAATGAAGTTATTTATTCCTGACGGGCCCCAGCATCAGACCTAGGGTATATGGGTATTCCTACCCAGCCCCTTCTCTTTTTGTAAGCTCTTTGCTTGAGACTTGGCTAATTACGAGTCCTAAGATGGCTGCCAGCACTTTCTGATGGAAGTGGTGGCACCCAATCAGATCTCTGCACGAGATAGGGGGATTCGCTGAGCGGTCGCTTCCCTAGAGATACAAATTTGGTTTCCTTTCAATTAATCTACTGAACGGATTTACACAAAAAAACAAAAAGGCCCCTTATTGACCAAGAGATACCTTTCTGCCAAAGTTGGTGTAATTCCGTTCAGTGGTTTGGGTTGTAGTCGTGGTCAAAATACCTATTGGAATTAACATGTGAAGTGCACTTTTGTGACCCCTACTTTCTCTCAGCCTCCGCTTGACAGATCACCCCCAAACTTACCATACCCAATGAGAATCACTGGTGGATTTTAAAAACAAATCGTGAATATTCATCAAATGGCACTAAATATATAGGCAAGTCAAAAAGCGCTTTTCTTATGGAAACTAAGGGTCTCATTTTGAGTTTGACTGTAAGGGAACTGCCATTGAACCCGGAAACCCCGCTACCTAGTTGGCGGTCTGCCCCCATATTAAGATGTTGGCGGTTTGTAGAACGAAGGACTGCCAGAGCACTGCTGCCACCACCAGCCATTCATCGTCTGCCTTGCCAGCGGTAGGGTGAAAGCAGCTGTTAGAGGGTGGTTTTGACAAGCTCACCACCATCGGAATTACGAGTTGGTTTTCTGTCGAGCCGACCATGGCAGGAAGACTGCCTGCTTTGAGTTGGCAGAATCGAAGGAATTGGGGTGCATACTCACCCATTTCATTTTCTTCTCTTTAGTCTCCCACACGGCTCCCTTCCTCCAGGGCTCCCTTTCACAGCAGCATCTTCACCCCAAAGAAAATGACCCTGTTGGTGCCGAAGTCCAGGTAAGTCAGTTTTTCAGTATGTATCCATTGACTGGACTGGGCACATATGATCCGGACCACAGCAATAGGAAAGTAGTGGTAGTAGGTATTTTTTCATATGTCATGCATTTGTGTACATTTAACACTTGTGCAACCAAAATATACCCAAATACATCAACACATATGAAAAAATATTCCCTGCCATCAAAAACACAGCTGCTGGCCCAGCAAGAACATCCTGATACGGCGGGCAGGAGACTGCAGCGGTGGCAGTATGGTGGTAAGACAGCCAAACTTATAATCAGGCTCTATGTCCTAACTATAACTACGTACGGATGACCCCCAGTCCCCCAGTAGGTAATACATATAAATACTATAGTACTATATATATATATATATATATATATATATATATATATATTATCTACTAGGCGGTCGCCAGTAGATAGTTATAGTTAGGACCGTGTTTCCAAAGGAAATCTGAAAATTCTATTTTGAATAACTTTGGCGCCGGTTGACGAATCCTCGCAAATTTGTCAAAATAGGTTGGGCGCTCCGCTCCGCTCCTACCCTGAAAGTGTCGGGGTGATTAGTCAAGCGGGGGCTGAGAAAAAAGGGGGGTCCCAAAACGCGTTTTCCCCATGCATTTTTCCGTAGGGACCTTTAGTCCAAGGTACAGCCCGAACGGCTGAACAGAATTACTTGAAATTTGGCAAAGAGGTAGTCCTCAGGTCAGGGATGTGCCTTTTGAATATCTGGAGTCAATCTGTTCAGTAGTTCCTGAGAAAATGTCAGTTAAAAGTACATATATATCTAAAGGCGCGCACCGTGCGCGCACGGTGCGCGCACAGTGACGGGCGCGAGCGCAATTCTGATTGGTTGTTAGATGTCAGTAAACATTCGAATTGGTCGAAATCAGGAAGTGTCGGCCGCCATTTTGTCTCTCGCAGTCTGAGGCAGTGAAAAACAAAGGTGGAGAACGTGAAAAGGGGGCAGGGTGGACAGTTCCTGACCCCCTAGCCTGTGTCAGGGGGTCACTGAAGGACCCCCAAGGGTGAAAAAAACATTTATTTTTTTGACAAAAAGCGCGGGGTACACGCACCGTGCGCGCATGGCACGCACAACGCATTGTGGGTGCTCGGTGCGCGAAGCGCACCGAGCGCCCACAGCGCACGCACAGTGCGCGAAGCGCACACGGTGAAAAACCTGAAAAAAAAAAAATAATAATAAATACATAACTTAGCACTTAAAAAACCGTACAAATTCACTTAAAAAACCATAGGTTTCACACACGTTATAGTTAGGAATTAGCATTTAAAAAACCTTGCAAATTCACTTAAAAAACCATAGGTTTCACACATGTTATAGTTAGCTGGACATTTCCCTCGTAAAAAAACAATGAAATTCCCCCGTTATAGTTAGTGCAGGCAACTATAACTCACGCGACCGCAATCCTCTGCTGATGACGTCAGATATTACATCACTGATTACATATGTGTCTTTCTGAAAAATAAATATTTGTAATATATGTATAGCTAAAGATTAATGGAAGAAGACATGGGTAAATAGGTGTCTAAATACAGTGATGTAATATCTGACGTCATCAGCAGAGGATTGCGGTCGCGTGAGTTATAGTTGCCTGCACTAACTATAACGGGGGAATTTCATAGTTTTTTTATGAGGGAAATGTCCAGCTAACTATAACATGTGTGAAACCTATGGTATTTTAAGTGAATATATATATATATTTATATATAGTACCTACTGGCAGTCACCAGTAGGTAGTTTTAATTAGGACCTTGTTGCTATTCAAAAAGCGTTTTTTTTTCCCAAATAACTTTTGCGTCGTTTCACGAAGCTTTGCGAATTTTTCAAAACTAGTGTAGCGTTCCGGTCAGCTCCTGTCTTGAACGTTTTGGGGTGATTCTTCAAGTGGGGGCCGAGAAAAAAGGAGGTCCCAAAACACGTTTTCCCCATGTAAATTTCCATAGGATACTTTAGACAAAGCTAGAGCCCAAACTGCTAAACAGAATTACACCAAATTTGGCGAAAAGTTAGTCCTTCGTTCAGAAAGAGCCTTTTTTGTTAAATGGTGTAGATCCGTTGAGTAGTTGCTGAAAAATTAAAGAAAGAAAACATTTATATATCTGAGCACCGTGGAGGGTTCACGAACCCTCCCAGGCACAAGCTTCTCTCTGATTGGCTGCTAACACTCCAAACCAGGAAGTAGACCTGAGTTACAAGAACACAGTGAAAAAGAAGTTAAAAAAGAAGAAAAGGAAGCAGGGTAGAAACACCCTGACCCCCGAGGACTGCTCAGTGGGTCCCACAAGGACCCCTAGGGCCAAAAATATAGATTTTTTAAATAGTTTCGGCGGAATTGACGTTGGGGGTTGCGAATCCCACTAAACATTTTTTTTAAATGAAGTGCAGACTCCTGTGCTTTATTTTAATGAGGCCCCCAGGCGGGCCATGTCCCGGGGGCAATCCCAGAATGAAAAAGCAACCTCAGTATTTGGACCCTTGCAGAGCAAGCACAGTACTCAATAACTGCCAACTGATCAGTATAGCGAAGATGACCTGTCCGCAGTAGGATCCTGGGCTGCTTGTGGTAGACATTGAGGTGCCGATCAAGATCCGGTAAAAAATGTCCCCGTACGACTCGTATCGGGTCTTTTTACCGTACGAATCATACAAGTGCCGTACGAACTGGCAATCACGATTCGCATGGTAAAAAGTCCATACGAACCGCACTGGGAATATTTCCCCACACGTCCTCGGGTCGGAAAATGTGTCCGACACGTCCTTGTACGATTCACCGTACAAACGTGAAAGGTGAAGTCCGACCGGGGAATCACGATCCATCCCGGGCGTCCGAATGTACAACCGTATGGTGAAAAGACCGTCCGCACCGAACTCCCATAACAACCATGGAGACGTCCAAACAGGTGCCCGGTACGTGCTGTACCCCCCCCAGCCCCCGTAGGTACGCGCCGACCCCCCCCCAGCCCCCGTAGGTACGCGCCGACCCCCCCTGTGTGCACACCCGTGTACGGTGCGTACCCCCCGTGTACGTTCGAGTCGTACCCCCCCGTGTACGTTCGAGTCATACCCCCACCCGTGTATGTACGGTGCGTACCCCCGTGTACGTTCGAGTCGTACCCCCCCGTGTACGTTCGAGTCGAACCCCCCCGTGTACGTTCGAGTCGTACCCCCACCCGTGTATGTACGGTGCGTACCCCCCGTGTACGTTCGAGTCGTACCCCCCCGTGTACGTTCGAGTCGAACCCCCCCGTGTAAGTTCGAGTCGTACCCCCACCCGTGTATGTACGGTGCGTACCCCCCGTGTACGTTCGAGTCGTACCCCCCCGTGTACGTTCGAGTCGAACCCCCCCGTGTACGTTCGAGTCATACCCCCACCCGTGTATGTACGGTGCGTACCCCCAGCGCGTAGCGCTGGGGGTACGCACCGTACATACATGGGTGGGGGTTCGACTCGAACGTACACGGGGGGGTACGACTCGAACGTACACGGGGGGGTACGCACCGTACATACACGGGTGGGGGTACGACTCGAACGTACACGGGGGGGTACGACTCGAACGTACACGGGGGGTACGCACCGTACACGGGTGTGCACACAGGGGGGGTCGGCGCGTACCTACGGGGGCTGGGGGGGGGGTCGGCGCGTACCTACGGGGGCTGGGGGGGGTCGGCGCGTACCTACGGGGGCTGGGGGGGGGTCGGCGCATACCTACGGGGGCTGGGGGGGTACGGTGCGTACCGGGCCACCTACTCTGGTCGATTCGCGCCGTACTTCGCTTTTGCGGCACTTTTTGGGTGCCGTGAAAATATTGCCGTCCGGACTGCTGTCGGTTCGAATCGTAATTCCTGGTTCGTGAAACGCTGCCTGAAAGCGTCCCGACGTCACGTCGCAGCATTCCCGGATCACATTCGTATGTATATTTTCGTCAGTCTGTGTTTTTTACGATTCGTACGGAAATGGTGTTTCCGTGCGAATCGTAATTCCATGTTTGTAAAGTTTTACGACCGGGTACGAGTCGGACGGGGAATTCGCTCCGACCGACGGTTCGTACGCGGTTTTTACCGGATCGTAATCGGCACCTGAATGTGTTGAGCGGTTAGTGCATCACTAATGCTGTTGAAAGGTAGCTCACTCAAAACTGTGTTTCAACCCTGATGCTTGGATGTAATAACAGTGAAAAAAGCACTTGAGTGCTGAGGAGGGACACCTGACAAGTCCCGGGGATTAGCTGGTGTGTAGAGGGAGCATCAGAGAAGAACCTGTCTGTGTTGCCCTGCGGGTGGGAGCCCGCACAAAGCAGTGCTCGGCAGGGGCTCCTCCAAACACCAGTGAACCACTCCAGCCCCCGCCTCATGCTAGCCATTGCCTCTCAGCGCTGAGGTATCACGCCCTTCCACCAGCCAGGGAGGAGGTAGCGCACCAGCGCCAGAAACAAAGGCTGCGGTCCGAGATGGCTTCCCTAAGCCTCAGCTTCTTCTGCAAAAAGAGCATCAGCAGGAATGTGACAGTGGAGTGGAAGAACCTGATCACAGTGTGCAGGTAAATCCTGGGGCAGGGTTGGCTGCGGGGCAGCGGGCAGTGTGGGGCACACAGCTGTGGGTGGGCAGCAGAGGCTACCGTGACTGCTCGCAGCAGTGCTCCCTTCTTCTTCTCAGAAGTGCCCCTCTGTCTGGAGATGACTTCATGTTTGCGCCCTTCTATCTGTACAGATTGATGTGAACAGGCTTTACCATAACCCAGAGTCTGAGGGGTAATGTCACCCGAGCTTGCAAGCTTCTGGTGCTTGCCATGGCAGAATGTGCAGGGGCATGAGGGACGTGTAGAGGTATTATGAGTAAGAGTGTGAGTTGAAGGTGCGTACAGAGTGAGGAGTATGAGGGACGTGTAGCGGCAGTGTGAGTGCTAGGGGCCGGTGCATGGAGTGTGAGCAGGTGTAGAGGCAGTGTGCGAGGGGCAGGTGCATGCAGTGTGAGGGAAACGTAGAGGCAGTTTGTGGCAGGTGTGCGAGGGGCAGGTGCATGCAGTGTGAGGGAAACATAAAGGCTGTTTGTGGCAGGTGTGTGAGGGCAGTTGCATGCAGTGTGAGGGAGATGTAAAGGCAGTGTGAGCTGGTGTGCGAGGGCAGGTACATGCAGTGTGAGGGAGATATGGAGGCAGTGTGAGCAGGTGTGCGAGGGGCAGGTGCATGTAGTGTGAGGGAGGTGTAGAGGCAGTGTGAGCAGGTGTGCAAGGGGCAGGTGCATGCAGTGTGAGGGAGGTGTAGAGGCAGTGTGAACAGGTGTGTGAGGGGCAGGTGCATGCAGTGTGAGGGAGGTGTAGAGGCAGTGTGAACAGGTGTGTGAGGGGCAGGTGCATGCAGTATGAGGGAGGTATCGAGGCAGTGTGTTTAAGGAGTTAGGGGCAGGTAGAGGCAGTACGAGGGTGTGTGACAAGGGTATACAGAGAGAAGCACGAGTAGAGGCAGTGTAGGTAGTGGTGCTTAGGGAATGTATGGAGATAATGTGGGAAAGTGTGTGGGACATCTGCAGAAACAGCAGTTGTGAGGAGCATGTGTAAATGTGTGTAAGAGACTGGAGTGTACAAAGGGCACAGCTTCCAGAAGCCTCCAGATCCTTCAGTGGCCCTCATTCAGCCAAGGCCAATGATTATCTGTGCGATATGGGAGACTAAGTGGGCCTTCTTCGCATTTTGCAGGGTTTGCTCTCATTGTGTGTTACTCTGCTGACAGTATGGAGTGTGAGATCTGAAATGCTCAGCATGCTCAAAGCAAGAGGGTGCATGTGTGAAGACTGCATATGTGTTAGGGGGCATGAGTGAAGACTGCATGTGTGTCAGGGGGGCATGTGTGAATACTGCAGGTGTATCAGGGGGCATGTGTGAAGATTGCATGTGTCAGGGGGCATGCGTGAAGACTGCATTTGTGTCGGGGGCATGTGTAAAGACTGCATGTGTGTCAGGGGGCATGTGTAAAAACTGCATGTGTGTCTGGAGGGCATGTTGAGAGACTGCATGTGTGTCTGGGGGCATGTCGAGAGACTGCATGTGTGTCTGGGGGGCATGTAGAGAGACTGCATGTGTATCAGGGGCAAGTGTGCAGAGAAAAACTTGTTGCGTATTGCAGTTGAGGTATTGTACAGTAATTTCTATTCCGGTACACATTGCATTTAGGAGTTTTCACAGCTAACGGCACTACTCTGGTTTTTGTACAATAAACTTCGGCAGGCTTACTGATCGACATGTGGATTTTGGTTCTGTAAGAATCAACATCCGCACATTAGTATCTGGTAAGGGGACAAACGCGTAATTGAGAGGGATATGTCAGACCTGATACATATCAACCCAGCATTGTTGGATATTATTGAGTAGAATAAATATCAGCCCAGCCACCTGGGCAGGTGGAGTGAGGGGCATCTGAGGTGCACTTATGAAAACAGAAAAACTAGCGTACAATGGAATTTCTGCATTTGCAAGTTTGTTGCTTACAGGGTTTTCACTGTTTCTTGGTGATGCGCCTGCAGAAGTGTCCTCCACAGGCTGCGTTCCATTGTGGAAACGCATACATTTGCTGTGGTAGAAAGCAGGAGTATTTATTTTATTTTGTCCATTAGTTGACTGGAGTAGATACCTGTCCTAACAGAAGTTGTGTGCATAGTTGGAAATGCAGTGCCAAAGACCAGAACACAGCATTGCTCGGTAACTCAAAGAAATTGTGGTGATAGAAGCCAGGTGGGTGACCTCCAGATACATGCTCTACAAGACAAACAACGTAATAAGGGCATTCTGGCTAACCAATGAGCATTGTAGTATTCTCATATCCTTTAATGGACCCCTAAAGAACTTTATGTGTGGGAGGTGTTGGTAGACGTGTTGACTAAGATTGTCATTAGGTATATATTTATGCAATGCAGTATTTGTGGGAAGAGGAGAGAGATTATTCTGGCATTATCATTCTTGAACCAGGTGGACATGATTTGAGTTTTTCAACTAAGTGAGGGAGGTGATGGATTGAAGCTAGAATAAATGTTTCAATGAAGTGGCAGAGAGCTTGAAATATATGAATTTAGGAGGAGCAAAGGGGGATTTGAGTAAGCAGGTAAAGGTTGGCTGAGTGTAATGGAAGGCATTGCCTCATAGATTGTGAGGGGTAGGATGGAGATGTACTGTTCATGGCTTGAGACACCAGGCTGGATTCTTTTTACTGTACCATGCAAGTGATTTGTCTGCCATCTGTCCACTTACTTGATGTTGGTGTGATGAGGATTGTGTGTGTCTTGGCAGACGTTGAAGATTCATGTTGAAATAATGTATAATTTGATTAGGGAGAAAAAAATGAATATGTGAAAATTCCACCAGTTGGGAATTGTGGTGGTCCAGCCTACTGGAGACCACTATATTTATCAGTAGCAAATTAGCATAAAAAAGGAGATATTGGAAAATGTTCTCGTTATTGAGCAGTGAAGGTATGACTCTGTTAAGGTTCTTGTAGAGAATGATGCCAGTCTCTATTTGACGTTAAATTGTACTCCAAGGTTCCTGGATGTTGTCAAGATGTCAGTCAAGTGCATAGGAGGCTGATCTAGCTGGGAAGTAGAGGATCTTGGTGGAGTTGAGCACTAGGTAGGAGAGTGCTTTTTATGTAAAGTAGTAAAGACAAGGGCTTTATAGGAAGAAAAGCAGAAACATGTGGATATTTGTTGCCTATAGATGTGATATGAAACTAATTTCAGTAATGACTTAACCAAAGGAGAGATCGTTCATGGATGCCAGCTGGGTTATTGCGCCTGCTGCGGAGGTGCTGATACAACCGCAGATTGGAATCCGGCCAACTTGCCATTCTGTGGTGGCCCACGAAGCACCAAAGTGCTTTAATGCTAACGTCAGCTCTCAGCCTTGAGATACCGTTCTGTTGGCGCTATATAAATGGTTTAAAAGTTAGTGGTTGTCTGCCACAGGATCAGTTTCTGACCTGGAAGTTGTGGAAAGTGCCCCAGGGCTGTGTTTTCTCGGCTCTTTCTAGCTAAGATGATGGATGGTGCCAGTGGGGGAGGGGGTGGCGCTGAAGATGCCTCCAGCCCCTGGAGTCATCAGGTAGCTAGCTGCAGGAGAGATAAGAAATGGAGCGACGTCCGCGCAGCGCACAAAGGCGGTGGATGAAGACTTTCCCCCGGGTACCCCGGTGGGAGGCGGGTGGGGGGAGGGAAGGTCAGTCGCTGGTGAGGGTGTGCAGTAGCTGTTCTGGGAGGTCTGGGCACAGCAGCATCCCTCCAGGCCAAGCTCCGGAGACAGTAGCTTCTCTTGGACCAGCTGCTGGTAATGGATGGATGGGCAGAGGGGAGGCGGTGTGGGAGGGGAAGATGAAAGAGGCTGGGCATGGGCAGGGGAAGGAAGTCGAGACACAGAGTACACAGTGAAAGAGGGGAGAGGTAGGGGCGAGGGAGCTGAGAAGAGGAGGAACGTAGGAAGAAGTGTTTGCGCAGGGGGGTTGTTAAAATAGGGGTGGCGTTGAGAGAAGAGGAAAACACAAAGAAATCTAAAATTCAAAAACAAAATAAAAGGATTGTGGATGCTAGTACGCCTGTCTTTTAAATTATTGCCTCCTAAGAAATAATGAGTCTAGGCTTTCAAAAAGTCATCATGCTAGCACTCTGTTGCCCAACTTAGCGCTCATGCATTCATCCATCCATTGACTCATTTGTGCATTCCCACCCTTATATAGCTACAGAAAGTTTCCAGACAGACTCCAACACTTATGCAAGATAAATTGAAAGAATAAACATAGGACAAACATGAGCTTTCAATAAATACAAATAAACCTATCTGCAGGTAGGCATCTTACAATGGTTTTGTGCATGGTGTTTGATAGTTTTGAAGTTCCTTCATGGCTGCCACCAGAGCTTTAAGAGGGCAGAGTAACTCTGAGTCTCAGACCTGGTAGTGGTTAAACGCTAACATAGAAATGGGTCCTCACTGGGGCCTTTAGGTATGCCCTTAACTTTACAGACAAAAACACTGATCGATTTCTGGGCAATTAATTTAAAACATGGTATTGTAATCGAAGTCAGCAACTTATTTCCCGTTTTTTTAAATATTTTACATATTTTACTTTATCGTCCATTCACTACAAGTTTTTGTTATTTTTTATGTTATGTTTCTGTAGTTTTTTTAAGCATAATACTCTGTATATTGTAAACTTTGAGCTGAGTTGCATCCGTATGTTTATAATGGACTACGATTGATAGTTTTGCAGTCGAGGCTGAGGAAAGTGAGAGTTCCTCACAGGGGCTGTAAATGGGTGAAAAGGTGCTCACAATACATGGACATCCAATCCTTGGCCTCTCTGCAGAGAGCAAATATTATTAGTCACGTATGTCTGTTGCATAACTGTGATTCTTTGCAAACTTGTGTGAAGGAGATAAACAAAGGTCAAAATATGGGCAAATACAGTGCCTAGAGGTGAGTGGGGGCTATTTGTATGTGTGTGCTGGGATGGTAAAGTGATGGAGACTGAAGAAGTATACAATCAGAGTAGAGTGAAAGGATGGTGTTGAAGAGGAAAGAGATAGGGTGTAAGATGTGCACATGGGGATTTCTAAAGATTTGAAGAGAAAAAGGGCACAAGTGTCTAACAGACTGCATAGGAATGAGTTGTGAAAGGAAGATCAGTCAGACCCATAATTTCCAAGGCCACTCTCCTTTACGAAACTCCACCTCATTTTTCACCACATTTTAAGCCCTGGCCACCACGAACCAATGTGTTGACCATCTTCGAATGGTAATACAGTGTAATTATGGATAATACCATACCATGACGGCCGCCTGGACTAAAGGCTGTGGCTTCGCAGGATGCGGTGCATTGCAGATTAAATAAATGGCAGGCAAGCAGCCTTCAGCGCTCTCTGGGGAGCTATAGTGTGCTCTAAAGACAATTACAATAAAAGGGTGAGAAGGAAAGAAACCATTGGAAAAATTGGAAAACTGAACAACTGGCCCACCAGTCCTGTCGCTGAAGTGCTCTTATTTTCAAGTGGATGTGCCTATGATCAGAAAAGTGCTGGGACTCATTTGGTACCAAAGCCAGTGTCTGAAATCAGCGACCCATTTCCCCACACTGAATGGCATCATGGCTACAAACAGAGAACTTCAGCCATTGGCTCTCTTGCACTGGTTTTATGGCTCTGGAAGTGGCAGTATTTTTCTGATCTAATTTCTTTCCTTCTCCTATTTTCTAAATGTGTATTTATATACATCTCTCTCTCTCTCTCTTTCTCTCTCTCTCTCTCTCTCTCTCTCTCTCTCTCTCTCTCTCTATATATATATATATATATATATATATATATTATTTAATTTTTTTCACTAAAAAAAACATAGGTCTCAGGGAGGTTATAGTTAGAAATTAGCATTTAAATAACCTTTGAAATTCACTAAATAAACCATAGGTTTCAGGGATGTTATAGTTAGAAATTAGCATTTAAAAAACATTTGAAACTCACTGAAAAAACCATAGGTTTCAGGCACATTATAGTTAGAAATTAGCATTTAATAAACCTTAGAAATTCACTGAAAAAACCATAGGTTTCAGGGATGTTATAGTTAGTTGGACATTTTACTCGTACAAAACCAGAGAAATTTGTCCGTTATACTTAATAGAGGTAACTATAACTTGCGCCCCGCAAAGCACTGATGATAATGTCACATATTAAATCACTTATAACATGGTCATTGACATCACTGATGACATCACTGATGACATCATCCATGTGATAATCTGATGCACCTCCTCAAACCCTAATAAAATCTTTGATACACCCACTCCAAAATACAGACTACAATATCAAAACCATAGACACTCCAACACCAATACATACATACCCACTCACTGATTCTTAGGTCTACATACCAATCTACTCACTCACCCATACAGTCACTCATACTTTCAGTCACTCATCAGTACAGGACTATCATATGCACTCATACACCTATATAGACACTCACACACTGCCAATCACCCATAGAGTTACTCAGACACCTAGTCAGTCATGCAAATAATTAATCACACTCCCATTTACTCACCTATACAGTTATACACACACCACCTCACTTACTCAAACAGATATTAACACATACTTATGCTCTTATACAATTACTGATACAAGCACACATCCATACAGACACTCTCACATTCACTCACTCTCACTTATAGTCATTTATATATTCCAACACTCACGTATACTACCTTTCACATATGTAATTACTCACACATGTACCACTGAGACATTCATTTACTCACCAACACACCCATACACATACTCACCTACTCATACAGTCCATCACAGATGCACTCTTGAATCCATACACCCAGTTGATCACCCACTCACACATCTATGCACAGATTCACCCGCCACCCACACAAAGACTCAGACACCCATACATATACTTAGACAACCAATCAATTACCCATATAGACACTCATGTAGCTATTCACCAACCCATGCAGCCGCTTATACACCAACTGACAGACTGATACAGACATTTACACACTTTACTCACTAACCCATGCATTCAGTAACATACGCTTATACAATCAGTCATGCACCTACTAAATCATCCATTCAGACACTTATACACCCACTCATTCTTCAATACACCTTAGCATATATATATATATATATATATATATATATATATATATATATATATATATATATATATATATATATATATATATATAAAACATATTTAAACTTTAAAGAAACACACATTCACTGGATTATGTCATCAGTGATGTCATATGTGATGGCATCAGTGATGTCATCAGTGATGTCACTGACCATGTCATGAGTGATGTAGTATGTGACGTCATCAGCAGTGAATTGCGGGGGTGTGAGTTATAGTTAGCTCTACTACCTATAATTGCCAAATTTCTTTGGTTTTGTATGAGTGAAATATCCAACTAACTATAACGTCCCTAAAACCTATGGCATTTCGATGGTACAACCACCTTGCTCACAAAGCGTAGACACCATTACAAAGTTACTTTATACTGCCATGGGTACCACGCACATAGGCACAGGTTGAAAAGAAATACTTCCATTTTCTTTGTTCTCTTATTAAATACAAAACAAAATTGCATAACTTATACACATATGCTACCTGTGCAATTACTGTATATTCCTTCTTTATAAAATTATCGAAATTGATTTTATACATTATATAAAATAGAAATTGAAATACATTTTACTAAAGACAGGATTTATGTCACACACACATATATTTATAGAGAGAGAGAGACAAAGAGAGAGAGATAATATATAGACATATAGATATAGATTCATATAGATATAGGGATAGATATATATTTTTGTAAAATTTGGTAGAATACCTTACAGCTGTTTTTCTATATCGCTTTAGAAAATTGAGATGGAGCTTCACTGATGTGCTCTTCTGACGGCCCAATGGAGTGAGAAATTTCTACAGTTTGGCAATTTGACTGCCCACCAGATTCAGAATCAAATGGACAGTTTTCACTGTCTCTAACCACCAAGTAAAGCTTGGTAATAAGTGGCAGTGACAACTGCAAAATGACCCCCATAGCATAGGAGACAACTCCCAACATGTGGTAGACAAAATTTTGCTTTGAGATTTCTTTTTTGAAAAATCTAAAACATGTAAAAAGTTTAATGAAGGGTAACATAATTTTAATACTGTAACAGGGACTGCTGCCATAGCAGTTCTTGACAATGTTAAGAAATGCCTGCTGGGCTGACGGACACCTCTAAACCTGGTGGGCAGAGGACCCTCGCTATGGTAGGTGCAATGTAGTCTGTTATACCAATGGATTCACCTCTGTCCGTTAAATTCTGGCCCTTTGTGGAAGTGACTCTGTTCATCATTTCACTTATAAACAGAATAAAAATAATGTAATTAAAATAATATGTTGTGCATCTAAACAAGATTGATGTCAAGTACTGCATCATCCAGTGGCCTTTTCAAATGAGTGAGGTCTCTTGTAGCACATGAATACACACTCATTGGACAAGAGCTCAAGAGATCCTCACTCTAGTTGTGGACTGACTATCCAGTAGAAGGGCCATTTTTTAGAGTTTGTGATGCAGCGCTGTGCAGCTAATCACCTTGCTGCGCCACACCAGAGGTAAAGGGTGGAAACGCACAGTATTCATCCAATACAGCGCAATTCTATCCTAACCCATTGTACTGGTGCTGTTTTGTCTGCCAAGCGCCAATGCTGGCACCTTTCCACCATGGTGCTAGGGTGCCTTTGTTGCATGCAGAGGAGTTTTTGTGCACCTACCTACACACAAACAATCCTGAGAGTTTTTTCATCAACAGAATTACACCGAGTTTGGAAGGAAGGTAGATTTTGATTCACAGATCATGCTTTCAGTTATCCGGTGTAAGTCTGTTAAGTAGTTGTTGTGAAAATTAAGGAAATTCTAATTTGTTTATCAGTGATTGCGACTAATTCACGACAATTTCATGATTAATCACAAATCCTTAAGCCAACAGTCGAGGATCCAATCACAGACCCACTCAAAACTCATACACCCATTCAAAGAGCCACTGAGTCATTTATTAATCCTCTGACAGACCTACTCAAACACTCGCAAGTCTAGTTACAGACCCACTCTGAGACTGACGCTCCCACTCACAAATGTGCTCAGACACTCATGAATCCACTTGCAGATCCTCTGAGACACTTATAAACCCAGTTCAGATCCACTCAGACACTCATGCACCCATTTTTCCGTCCAGTGGGTCGAGCTGCAGGCATGTCTTAAGACTCAATGGGAATTAACATGGGAAACATACTTTTCGGAACCTTCCTTTTTCTCAGCCCCTGCTTGATGAAACGCCCCAAGAAATAAGAATAATAAAGTGTGGTCTAATAGAGTACATCAATTGCTCCTCTATGTTTAATACTGAATACTTTCAGATTCTTGGTCTCTTAATCAGTGAGATTTAAAGTATGAAAGAGAACAATGTCAGAATTCAAAGTTTGTTAAGGCCTGTTGAGATGCTGGATAGGGGAAAGGGTGCTAATGGTGCTTTGGTGAACCTCTCACAAAGTACATACAGAAAGGAAGAGGACCAAAGAGAATCATGTTTAATGAAAGAGCAGCAACAGTGTAATGATATGTTATGCTGCAAGGAATAGGTCTGTGTGTCCCACTTTGGGAACTGCTTCTCTGATGGGAATACATTTTGAAAGCCACACTTCATATGAAAATAATTCTTCAAATGAAGTGTAAGGAAAACAAAGATTGTGTCTGTTTTATAATAGATTTACCAAGTAAGGATTTCTATCAATGACCCTGATCTCTTAATATTTCCATTTGCAGGGTGGTCACAGTGGAGGCTTCTTGGTAAAATAAACCTTTCTTTTAACCATATTTCCAAAATTATCTATGTCTGTGAAGTGACATTGATTCTAACTTGTTCCTTTACTTTTCCTTCTGCAGAGCTTATGAGTGCCGGTAAAAAACCTTTATTTTACTATGTGTATTACAATGCACTGTTTAAGGTAGCATCCATTTTCACTGGTTTAAATCCAGAGCTGGAGCGGGTATTGTTTTCACTTTGCTGAGCTCTGTTCACAGTACCACTTGATTGAAGAAAGACACATTTCAATACAGCCTGTATGAATTAATGTCACTGGATCCATGGGATGTGATGTGACACAGTTCTGGACTTTAACAATTCAGAGCAAGAAGCAATCCCCTCACCCAATCCACAATAATCTACATTTAGTGTAAACTTTGTGGTCTCCTTGAAGATTACTCCAAACTTACTTTAGATGCATTTCCCAAGCACATGCTAATATTGAGGTGATATGTTCATAGTGTTGATAGAGTATTGTTTTTCATCTGCAATGAGCTTCGCTGTTACTAGTGGTTTTATTCACCTTGAATATAAACACTGCTTCCACATTTACAAAGTCAACTATTGTATACCTTCATTATAATGAACTGGTTGCACCCAATGTGTATGTACCATTGAATTTGTATAGATACGTTTTATATTCTAAGAATTCTTTGCCACGGAAAAAAAGATTACAGCCCTTTTCAGCCATGTGGCTCAGTGCACAGATGTTCTAAGGTGGAGCCAGAAAATATATGTGCCACTGTGGAATATTTGTGTGGAGAACAGCAGGTGTTGATGAAACATCAGTCTGTGGAACTAATTAGGAGTAATATGGTACTAGAATGGATTTAGCACGTGGTAAATTCACGTCATAGCACCATTACAAAGTAGTAAAATCAGTTTAGATCCATGGCATGGGTAATAACGATTTGAGGACAATTTGTTTAGTTATAACATCATATGGAAGTCGCAACTGCATGGGTTATTTCTTTGACCAGGTGGTAAATGTATGCAGGGGCTCACACATGGGATGGGAAGTGGTTGAAGGTGGTGGGTAGATTGGGTGGGATTTTTTTTCTAACAAGGGACAACATGTATGTTTCCCCTCATAGAGAAAAAGGGGAATGTGACTTGGCTACTACAGAAAAATTCTCATGATATTTTTCAGGTCAGTTTTACATGCTGCAAAAATCAGGTCAAGCTCTTCCACATCGGGTAACACTAAATGTGGGAAAACCTAACCTGTTTTAATATGGTGGAGCAAAATTAATGAATAAAAGCATGCATTAAATGTGTTCCTCCTTACTTGTATTCAGGTCCGATGTCTCTTAACTTTTAAGCAACTTTGAGTACTACATAACCATTAGGTTTTCAGGCCTTTCAGAGAGGATCTGGGCAGCAGACATAGCCCAAATGTCAATTGTTATGTATTTTGTAAATTAATTGGATATTTTAAACAGGATTACATAGCAATTGTGATATATTTAAAAAAAAAACAATTTAAATAGAAACAAGTCTTTTGAGTGTAACCCTGGGCGTAGTGGGCGTAGTGGGGCTACGTGGAGCATCGCGTAGTGTGGCCAAATCTATGCACACTCACGTGCTCTGCGTAGCCCCACTACGCGCCGCCTGCCTCCCGCCCGCCCTCCTTTTAAAATAAGTTAAACTATGATAAAAAAATAAAATAAAATGCCTTACCTGCAGCACGGCGTCCCGGGGCTCCCTCTTCCTCGTTGACAACTTCTTTTCTCGCAAGAAATGCGCATGCGCGGGCGTCCGCGCATGCGCATTTGTGAAAAGAAGTTGTCGTCAACGAAGAAGACGGAGCCCCCGGACGCTGCGCAGGTAAGGCATTTTTATTTTATTTTTTTATCATAGTTTACCTGATTTTAAAAGGAGGGCGGGCGGGAGGCGGGCAGCGGGCAGCACGCAGGCAGCGCTACGAACACTCCGTGGGCGAAGCGGAGAACTACGCCCGGGCTTATTTGAGTGCAGTTATTTCAGTATAGCATTGTAGGGTTTGGTTTGTCTTTAGTAAAACGTGATGTAAATGTTTAAATATGATGTTCAGAAGGCGGCATTTCAGTGAATGCTGTTGTTTTGCTGTTTTAAGATGTGCATTGTGAATTGTAAAGCAAGACGTTTTGGAAATGCATTCAAGGAGGAACAGCTAACAATGGGCCTTAAGAGCAATTGGAAATTTCAGGGCTTTTATGAAGACTCAAATTTAAAAAAGTACTGTAGTAAAGTTTAGAAGTGTGGATTAGACAGTAATTGTCTAAAATCACTGGTATGCTAACAGTTGAGGGGAAAAAAATCATAGACAAGCCTGCAGTTGGATACAATCAATACTTCAAGGAGTTTTGGTATACCTGAAATAATGGGAAAAAAGTATGTGTTTGACATCACCCTTATGATAAAAAATATTTTAAAACTACTGCGTTTTGTGCAATAAAAGCAAGAAAAACTAGCTAAATTTTCTCTAAAGAGCATCAAAATTGTTTGGTATGGGAGTGTTAGAATACACACACAGACACACACATGTACAACAATTTAAATGCTGGTTGACGAAGGAGGCATTGAGAACTGACTGATGCTGAGATTGTTGGTGTTTCATTGAGTAGTTTCTTTAGGTATGTATGTACTTCTATTATTTCACACAAATCAATTATTTGCTATTTTCTGTAATTTCCTTTTAGTAACGCCTGGCCGGGTATCTACATCACCTGGAAGATTCTGAACAGAATTGAATGTTAATTGCTTGATTCTTCTCTTTCCTGGCTCTTAATTCAAGGACTCAGCTTCCAGATTCAGATATGCGTGTGATTGACCAACATTCTACTGTGGTCCTGCTGTCTCATCTAAATAATGTGTAATAAAATAGCTAATGCATCCCACTTTCTCTGTGTCCCTGGTGTTGATTGGGTCCTCCGTGGCTTAGTGATGCTTTATAGGGTTAGAGAGCAAGATCTGAAAACACCAGACATCTATTGAGAACAGAGTACCCTTGCGATGCACCATATCTTGTATCACACTAAATGAGCATGTCCACTAGGCAACACCAGGTCATGTTTGACACCTGCTATTCTGACATTTTACTATTTTACTAGTATGTTAAGGTCCAAACCCATAGCGCCAATGATGCACAATGTTCTGAGCTACAAGGCCAGAAATGGATGGAAGTGTCACACACTACTTGGGGTACTTATGAATGCGATCTATAATGCTAGTTGGAAAATTGAACTTTGGTGTCAAAATGCAGTGCTGCGAAATGGGTTGAGCTGTTTCATCATCATCATAAGACTTTATTTCGATAATCCAAGATCATAAAAGTGCAAATACAAACAAAACCAATTGGTACTATAGATGCCATATACATACATCCCAAAATTTCCAAAGTGCAAAACATTATGCACTAAAGTCCCAATTTTTCACATAACCCATCAGCAGATTCTCTATTTCCACTAAACACGGGACACATCCTGCTGTTCCTGGGGTACCTTATACACTAGCCTGTGCAGATGTTTGAAAATAAAGTGTAGATTTAATTAGTGTCCTCACCAGGATCTTTTCCACCCAAATGGATGTGCAAATAGTAAATTCTAAAGACTTAGTAAATAACTGTGAATTCTAAAGACTTAGGGCCTCATTTATGGCATTTTGACAAAGGGCAGCGCAACAAAGCAGCTTGCTGCACTGCTCTACGCCAAAGTGAAAGTGCAGGCATGCACTGTATTTAAGCAATACAGTGCATTCCTGTCTTTTCTGCCTGCACTGGTGTCATTTTGGCAGCCTAGTGTCAACGTATGCACCGTTTGAACATGGTGAAAGGGGGCTTCCATTGCAGGCAGGATTGTTTTTGTGAAGGAAGAGTCACCTTCATGCACAAAAACAATCCTATGAGTCATTTTCTTGTTTCTATATGTGCTTCAGAATGCTGCACACATGGAAAGACTAAAGAATTAGGAGAAATTAACATATTTCTCCTGGTTACGCCTCATCTCGGGAGGACTCCGGATTTGAAGCTTTGACCGGTTTACATCAATTTGTAAATATGGGGCAGTGTCAAATTCCATGGGTGTTGCGCGAGAAAACCCTCTGGGTGCACTGTATGGTGACACAGAGATTTGAGTTGCATCCCCTCACTCATGATTTATGAGGCCACTCAAAACCATGCAGGGTGGCTTTGCATGGCTTCATAAATCTTTATGAGAGCCCTGCGTCATGCACTATAGGTGGTGCAAAAGTGACACAACGCTTTTATAAATATGCACCTTAATGTGCAATTTTCAAATTTTTCAGTGCAAGTGTTAGAATAAAAGGGCTAGTACGTCTAACACCCACATATGGGTTCAAAGCAATAGACATGTGTATACATAACAAAGTAGCAGTGGGCCATATCCATTTGTGAGGGTTTTATCAAATTGGCTCTTTGGCTAGTGTATAACATGTACCTATACATCTGAGTTGAAACACTGCTAAAATATGTATGAATTAAAGATCTATCTTATATACATGGATAAATATCAGGGGTTAAATTTCATGATGAACTATCTACTTGCAGTTCAGATTAAATTAAGAGTGAAATGGAGAAGAACTCATCTGATCCTTGTTACATAACTACCTTAACAATTCCTAGTTGGTTGCTTGGGTACACTTTGAACGACCAGATCCAGGCAACCATAAGGTATTTTGAAACAGCAAATACCACCGACCTAGAGGAATCTCTCCTTAAAATCCTAAGTGCCCCCAGGTGACGTCTAGGGCCAAGATTCTTACACAATGGCAGTAGTCATTTTGTCCTCTGGGAACCATGAGCATGGAAATAAAATATATACATGTATGAGGTTTATTCTCCAATAGCCCTCCACATACTGGGCACTTTTTCCCCACACCTTGGTCACAGACCTACTTTGCACAGAAGACTCTCATTGGGAGGGACGGGTACCCTAATTGTACAAACAGTTTCTGAGCTGGGGGGGGGGGGGGGTTGAGTGTAATTTCATCACCTGTCCTTTCATACATAGGGAGCATTTTAAAGTTAGTAAATTCATTAGTTAAGATGCCTCTATTACTGCACATTGTCTCTGCAGAAATGTACTTACAATATGCTACTTTGATTGCCGTTTCCTAAATGACACCATTTCTCTTTCCCACCCCATACTTGCATGTTCTCGTAATTTTAGAGGTAATGATGGATTGCACTAGACATTGTTCTCACTTTGTAGTTCCCCATAAAAGGGCTTACTCATCGCCCTCAGGAAATGCATGCCTATAGTAAATGCATACCACCATCAAAGGGCGACCAGTACACTTTACAAAGTTATTGCAACAAATAAGGTTTTAAGGAAAGAGTGAAAAGCATTCAGCACAAGAGAGCCAAACAAAGAGAAAAACGACTGCAGTGGAGCAAACCTTGTGTGACTAAGGGCCTGATTTTGAATTCAGTGGCCAGGTTACTCCGCCACAAAGGAGATACATACCTGGTCTGTCTTATTGCGAGTGCATTAGATCCAAGGGTACTTGCAGTATGGTGGATGGGATATCCATCATGTTTGTGACGTAGTTGCCTGCCCACTAAATTCTAAACCAGATTTATCAAGGTTTAGCATCACCATAATGCTAAGCAAGAGGGTGCAAGGTTGACGCAGAACCTACATGAGATTTATCAAGCCACGCAAGGCCACATTGTGTACCGTGGAGTGGCTTAATAAATCTACAGTAACGCAACAGAGCCCAAATTTCTGTGTTGCATTACTCTGCCGCAGGAAGGAATTCCATGGGTGAAGCATGGGTGTTCCGATGCATCCATCCACAGATTTTAGCACATTCCCAGATTTACTATAAATGGTAGACCTGGAAATGTGTTGAAATACTACACCACCCCAGGTGAGGCGCAACGAGGAGAAATATCTTTATTTCTCCTCACTTTCCCTCTTTCTATATGTGCTGCATTCTGCAGCGCACACAGAAAGAGGAAAATGGCTCTCAAGATAGTTCTTGTGCAGGAAGGTGTCCCTTCCTGCACAAAAACAATCCTTCCTACAACGCAGGCACCCTTTTATCATGATGCAGAGGTGCCTGCATTGACGTTACGCAGCCAAAAGTGCCCCAGTGTTAGGGAAGAACAGGTATGTGGCATATACTGCTAAATATGGCACATTCCTGCCCTTTACCTTTCAGGCAGCACAGCAAGGTAGTTAGCTGTGGTGCGCTGCATAAGAAAGGTAAATATGGGCCTAAATGTATTGCTATTCACTATTTTGGGGTAATTTTGCGTTGACGTTTGCATTACTTGACGAGTGGAACAATAAATTAAATGGGCAGTACCTATTTGTAATTAGTAGAAAAATAGCATTTTCAACAACCAACAATTGAAGAAAAAGAGTAAAACACTGGTTAGTTGGTCCAAATGTCCAGGCAAAATGTAACCAGTGTTGCGTATATGTAATCGGAAAATAGTGGTACAAAATTACACTGTTGCCAATACACTCAATGCAATTAGTAGCCGAATGTGTGAAACTATGACTCTGAATACAAATAATTTTCAGTATTTATTGAAAGGGAATGAAAATGAAAACACATGAACCATTGTCCAGTTGGAGGCGCTAATCTTCAATAAGTCCATAATCACTATCACAGAAGCCAAAAAGGAAACTCATCTAAATTAGTCTTTAGTATAGTTCTGTGGGCCTTGGTTAACCAGAGAGAAAGAGACAGAGAGAGAGAGTGAGAGTGAGAGAGAAAGAGAGAGAGAGAGAGAGAGAGAGAGAGAGAGAGAGAGAGAGAGAGAGAGAGAGAGAGAGAGCTTATGGGACCTGCCAGTCATCAGCACATCCTTGAATATATAATTCTAGTGGCATTGTGGTACAGACAGAGTCTACTTAATGATGCTCCCTTTCTCTTTCACTTAATCCTTCTGTTCAAGGAATTCAGACAGGTCAGCAGTGCTGGTTCCAGGCCAGCCGTCAGTAAAGCCTTTAAATGCTAAACAAATGTTATCGGAATATTTGAGCACTACTGCGGTAAAATCCTCTCAGCTCGTTCTCTGTAGTAAAAAGTCATAGTCCATCTTGGATGCTACAGTCAAGTGATATAGTAGTGTGCAGTTATTGTTCTAGCATCTATGTAATAGGTGTCAAATTTGACTTCATATTGTGGTTAAAGGGACAGTGTAAAAATGATTATCTTTTTGATTTTGTTGGAAAAGTCAACCGTCTTGCTAAAGGATCTGCAGAAAGAAACACCTAGGGAGCCTTACCCATATGCATAGGACACTTTGCACCATTTTGAAGTCACTATGCAGGCTGTTCTGCAGACACAGCCTTTGTGCAGAGTGGAACACCTTCACCAAGGTAACCTCCAGTTGACGTACCCACAACAGAAGCAGAAAGAGGTGCAAACATTCCACTCTTGGATATCAACAGCCACACAGACGGTAAAGAGAGAACATTCTGACCTCACCTAATGGACACTACTCACTCTGAACTATAGAGACTGTTGTCCCACCCTTCACTGCCACCAATTACCAAGTGTCAGAGGTACAAAAAGACTGATTAGCAGCCCCTTCTCAGCAATGAACCTAATCAAATTTTTAGCAGAGCCCTGTTTCTTCTGTCCCCAATTTAGTGTCTAGAGCTCCACCCTCCAGCTTCAGGACAGCCAGCAATATACTTTCATTGTCTGACTTTACCCTCATCTTGTACACATGAGCAGATCAGGTACTTCTATAATAAAATGAACAGGCTTCTACTACTCTGATTCACTAATACGTACAATTAATGTACCCCACTGTGACCACCCACAAAAACGCATACAACATGTGATTCAGTAACTAAACAAGGTATTATTTTAACTGCACATTGACAAGATGCTTCTAGCCAGTGTCATTGAGTGAAACAACCTTTAATAGAGAATAGTGAGAGAAGATTATTTACTGAAGCTTTTTATTTTTTCTATGCCACTTCGATTTATGCAGTACTGACCCTGTTCCAAGATTGGTATTCAGTATATGTATAAAAGTGATGTGCTATGCTTGACATCAAGGAGGATTCAATTTTTAATATTTATATGATCTGACAGGTGAGGGGATTCCGCAGCGGGACCCGCGAAGCGGGTTCCGCAAGTCGTGGGTTTGAGCAGCCCTCACACAGGTGCAGCGTCGGCCAGGACCAACAAACAAACAGCGTCCCCTATTGCAGCGTCGGCCAGGACCAACAAACAAACAGCGTCCCCAACTGGCATTAATTGTAATACAACACAGATCGAACTAGAGCACCTGCATGAAATGTATTGTTTTTAGAACATGTGACAACTCCTAATAACCAACAACACCACTGGATAAACCATTAACCTTGGGCACCGGAGCAGTGTGCTACTTACTGTGAATTACTTCAATAACTCATCATGGCATTAAACTCTATATAAATACAATTACAATACAATAAATTATATGCCAAGGCAAATTGAAAATATATTTGAGAAGCTCAAATAATCCAATGCAATGACAAACCTGTAAGAGCCAATCACTGATTGAGTAGACAGAGTTGCTCTGGGATCTAGGAACACTAGGGTTGGTCACAGAGTTCTGGTGAGATGATGAATAACACCTCCAGTAAGTAGAGAACAAAACACAGCCTAACTTTCACCAAATAAATGACATAAAATACTGGATAACAAGTAAGAGTAGAGAGAAATACCAAAGAGAAATCTTACTATTTGTGTCTTTAAGAAACAGCTTACAAGAAAGATAGTGTTAACACGCAAACAAAGTCTCTTATCATTTTGCTCTTGAAGTGCTCCACTGGCTTCAATGTTGTATCGATAACCTTATGTACTTAAAGGGTCCAGGGTCGGACCTGGCTATTTAGGGCTAAAAGGTTTGGTCCACGGAGGCAAGCAGAAATAGGCTACGTCGGTAGGTGCACAAATTGTTGCTAGGTGATGGTTGTTTGTGTAAACTATGAAATAAATAGGGTCCTACAAATGTTTGCTTGGATTGTTTTGAAGAGTCCATTTTAGAGCACTGCATACTTTTTTAGGGCTTGCATTCACTAAGACCTTTTTCTTTTAGCAAGTCCTTACCGCCCATTAGAGTTCAGCATGGGGCACATCAACCAGTGGCTAACTTTAGGTTGAATGACAGCATTCCACTTTTTCACAAAGAGAACATCCACACAAAGTAGCTCCCTTCTCTATCAGGGGCTGCTGTGGCAAAGGTTGTTTTGCAAGGTCTAAACAATGTTGTTGCTTTTAGCTAATGTTCATGCTCCATATTGTTAAGAGCCCATCCGCTTCACCAAATTGACAAAACAAAACAAACTATGTCAAAGTCAAAAGTCTGACAGACAATACTGGAACTATTGGCTTTGCCATTGGTGGATTAAAAGTGCTGCAAGAGGAAGGCTGACCCTCCAGGACAGTGCAGCCTCTATGCAGGGAATATCTGAACTACAATGGCATTATGGCATTCTCTCATAGACATAATAGACAAACCACCTTAACAGTAAAATCAATATGGGGGGGCTACATGGAAGCACTCATTTTCAGCTCCAGAGACAGGTGTGACAGTAGCATGTGGTTGAGATGGATGCCGGCCACTGAAGAAGCAATGTGTATAGGTGATTTGCAGACGCTTTGCCAATTGCCCTGGGTAGAATAACCAATGTAGCCATGATGAGTATCAACACAGAATGGAAGGTTGAGC